>NC_140593.1:888432661-889107345 GCF_964204655.1 Triturus cristatus
AAAAGTAGTTATTCAACATGAGGCACAATCCAAATGACATTTTGAATCAATTTTTCTACAGTCCAAAAAATCAATTTTCTGATGAAAAACGATGACCTGTGACCTGTCGAAATTTCTCCAGATGGTCAGAAATGGAAATTTTTTCATGTTTAATTTTTTTACTGTAAATGACTATTCCATGTAAATTATCACTTTTGGAACAAAAACAGGTGTGTTTAGAGTCACTTTAATACCTGAAATTGGTCGAAATAGAAGCTTCTGAATTGGAGAAAATGTCTGTATTAATGGCAATTTTGGTCACTTTGAGGCTTTAAAAAGTAGTTATTCAACATGAGGCACATTCCAAATGACATTTTGAATCAATTTTTCTACAGTCCAAAAAATCAATTTTCTGATGAAAAACGATGACCCGTGACCTGTCGAAATTTCTCCAGATGGTCAGAAATGGAAATTTTTTCATGTTTAATTTTTTTACTGTAAATGACTATTCCATGTGAATTGTCACTTTTGCACTTAAAATACGTGTGTTTAGAGTAAGTTTAATGACTGAAATTGGTCGAAAAAGAAGCTTCTGAGTAGGAGAAAATGTCTGTTAAAATGGCAATTTTGGTCACATTGAGGCTACAAAAAGTAGTTATTCAACATGAGGCACAATCCAAATGACATTTTGAATCAATTTTTCTACAGTCTAAAAAAATCTATTTTCTGATGAAAAATGATGACCCGTGACCTGTTGAAATTTCTCCAGATAGTCAGAAATGGAAATTATTTCATGTTTAATTTTTTGACTGCAAATGACTATTCCATGTAAATTATCACTTTTGGAACAAAAATAAGTGTGTTTAGAGTCACTTTAATGCCTGAAATTGGTCGAAATAGAAGCTTCTGAATAGGAGAAAAAGTCTGTAATTATGGCAATTTTGGTCACATTGAGGCTTTAAAAAGTAGTTATACAACATGAGGCGTATTCCAAATGACATTTTGAATCAATTTCTCTACAGTCCAAAAAATCAATTTTCTGATGAAAAACGATGCCCCGTGACCTGTCGAAATTTCTCCAGATCGTCAGAAATGGAAATTTTTTAATGTTTAATTTTTTGACTGCAAATGACTATTCCATGTAAATTATCACTTTTGGAACAAAAATAAGTGTGTTTAGAGTCACTTTAATGCCTGAAATTAGTCGAAATAGAAGCTTCTGAATAGGAGAAAAAGTCTGTAATAATGGCAATTTTGGTCACATTGAGGCTTTAAAAAGTAGTTATTCAACATGAGGCACATTCTAAATGATATTTCGAATCAATTTTTCTACAGTCCAAAAAATCAATTTTCTGATGAAAAACGATGACCCGTGACCTGTCGAAATTTCTCCAGATGGTCAGAAATGGAAATTTTTTCATGTTTAATTTTTTTACTGTAAATGACCATTCCATGTGAATTGTCACTTTTGCACTTAAAATAAGTGTGTTTAGAGTAAGTTTAATGACTGAAATTGGTCGAAAAAGAAGCTTCTGAGTAGGAGAAAATGTCTGTAAAAATGGCAATTTTGGTCACATTGAGGCTTCAAAAAGTAGTTATTCAACATGAGGCACAATCCAAATGACATTTTGAATCAATTTTTCTACAGTCTAAAAAAATCAATTTTCCGATGAAAAATGATGACCCGTGACCTGTTGAAATTTCTCCAGATAGTCAGAAATGGAAATTATTTCATGTTTAATTTTTTGACTGCAAATGACTATTCCATGTAAATTATCACTTTTGGAACAAAAATAAGTGTGTTTAGAGTCACTTTAATGCCTGAAATTGGTCGAAATAGAAGCTTCTGAATAGGAGAAAAAGTCTGTAATTATGGCAATTTTGGTCACATTGACGCTCTAAAAAGTAGTTATACAACATGAGGCGTATTCCAAATGACATTTTGAATCAATTTTTCTACAGTCCAAAAAATCAATTTTCTGATGAAAAACGATGCCCCGTGACCTGTCGAAATTTCTCCAGATCGTCAGAAATGGAAATTTTTTAATGTTTAATTTTTTGACTGTAAATGACTATTCCATGTGAATTATCACTTTTGGAACAAAAATAAGGGTGTTTAGAGTCACTTTAATGCCTGAAATTGGTCGAAATAGTAGCTTCTGAATAGGAGAAAATGTCTTTAAAAATGGCAATTTTCGTCACATTGAGGATTTAAAAAGTAGTTATTCAACATGAGGCACAATCCAAATGACATTTTGAATCAATTTTTCTACAGTCCAAAAAATCAATTTTCTGATGAAAAACGATGACCTGTGACCTGTCGAAATTTCTCCAGATGGTCAGAAATGGAAATTTTTTCATGTTTAATTTTTTTACTGTAAATGACTATTCCATGTGAATTATCACTTTTGGAACTAAAATAAGTGTGTTTAGAATCACTTTAATGCCTGAAATTGGTCAAAATAGAAGCTTCTGAATAGGAGAAAAAGTCTGTATTAATGGCAATTTTGGCCGCATTTAAAAACATTTAAAAAGTAGTTATTCAACATGAGGCACATTCCAAATGACATTTTTAATCAATTTTTCTACAGTCCATAAAATCAATTTTTGTGATGAAAAACGATGACCCGTGACCTGTCGAAATTTCTCCAGATGGTCAGAAATGGAAACTTTTTCATGTTTAATTTTTTGACTGCACATGACTATTCCATGTAAATTATCACTTTTGGAACAAAAACAGGTGTGTTTAGAGTCACTTTAATGCCTGAAATTGGTCGAAATAGAAGCTTCTGAATAGGAGTAAATGTCTGTATTAATGGCAATTTTGGTCACATTGAGGCTTTAAAAAGTAGTTATTCAACATGAGACACATTCCAAATAAAATTTTGAATCAATTTTACTACGGTCCAAAAAATCAAATTTTTCTGATGAAAAACGATGACCCGTGACCTGTCGAAATTTCTCCAGATGGTCAGAAATGGAAATTTTTTAATGTTTAAAGTTTTTTTACTGTCAATGACTATTCCATGTGAATTATCACTTTTGGAACAAAAATAAGTGTGTTTAGAGTCACTTTAATGCCTGAAATTGGTCGAAATAGAAGCTTCTGAATAGGAGAAAATGTCTGTATTAATGGCAATTTTGGTCACATTGAGGCTTCAAAAAGTAGTTATTCAACATGAGATACAATCCAAATGACATTTTGAATTAATTATTCTACAGTCCAAAAAAATCAATTTTCTATTGAAAAACGATGACCCGTGACCTGTCGAAATTTCTCCAGATGGTCAGAAATTTAAATTTTTTAATGTTTCATTTTTTGACTGCAAACGACTATTCCATGTAAATTATCACTTTTGGAACAAAAAAAAGTGTGTTTATAGTCACTTTAATGCTTGAAATTAGTCGAAATAGAAGCTTCTGAATAGGAGAAAATGTCTGTATTAATGGCAATTTTGGTCAAATTGAGGCTTTAAAAAGTAGTTATTAAACATGAGGCACAATCCAAATGACATTTTGAATCACATTTTTCTACAGTCCAAAAAAATCAATTTTCTGATGAAAAACGATGAAATTTCTCCAGATGGTCAGAAATGGAAATTTTTTAATGTTTAATTTTTTTACTGCAAATGACTATTCCATGTAAATTATCACTTTTGGAAAAAAACAAGTATGTTTAGAGTCACTTTAATGCCTGAAGTTGGTCGAAATAGAAGCTTCTAAATAGGAGAAAATGTCTGTATTAATGGCAATTTTGGTCACATTGAGGCTTTAAAAAGTAGTTATTCAACATGAGGCGCATTCCAAATGACATTTTGAATCAATTTTTCTACAGTCCAAAAAATCTATTTTCTGATGAAAAACGATGACCCGTGACCTGTCAAAATTTCTCCAGATCGTCAGAAATGGAAATTTTTTAATGGTTAATTTTTTGACTGCAAATGACTATTCCATGTAAATTATCACTTTTGGAACAAAAATAAGTGTGTTTAGAGTCACTTTAATGCCTGAAATTGGTCCAAAAAGAAGCTTCTGAATAGGAGAAAAAGTCTGTAATAATGGCAATTTTGGTCACATTAAGGCTTTAAAAAGTAGTTATTCAACATGAGGCACATTCCAAATTACATTTTTAATCAATTTTTCTACAGTCCAAAAAATCAATTTTCTGATGAAAAACGATGACCCGTGACCTGTCGAAATTTCTCCAGATGGTCAGAAATGGAAATTTTTTAATGTTTAATTTTTTCACTGCACATGATTATTCCATGTAAATTATCACTTTTGGAACAAAAATAAGTGTGTTTAGAGTCACTTTAATGCCTGAAATTGGTCGAAATAAAAGCTTCTGCATAGGATAAAAAGTCTGTAATAATGGCAATTTTGGTCACATTGAGGCTTTAAAAAGTAGTTATTCAACATGAGGCACATTTCAAATTACATTTTTAATCAATTTTTCTACAGTCCAAAAAATCAATTTTCTGATGAAAAACGATGACCCGTGACCTGTCGAAATTTCTCCAGATGGTCAGAAATGGAAATTTTTTCATGTTTAATTTTTTTACTGTAAATGACCATTCCATGTGAATTGTCACTTTTGCACTTAAAATAAGTGTGTTTAGAGTAAGTTTAATGACTGAAATTGGTCGAAAAAGAAGCTTCTGAGTAGGAGAAAATGTCTGTAAAAATGGCAATTTTGGTCACATTGAGGCTTCAAAAAGTAGTTATTCAACATGAGGCACAATCCAAATGACATTTTGAATCAATTTTTCTACAGTCTAAAAAAATCAATTTTCCGATGAAAAATGATGACCCGTGACCTGTTGAAATTTCTCCAGATAGTCAGAAATGGAAATTATTTCATGTTTAATTTTTTGACTGCAAATGACTATTCCATGTAAATTATCACTTTTGGAACAAAAATAAGTGTGTTTAGAGTCACTTTAATGCCTGAAATTGGTCGAAATAGAAGCTTCTGAATAGGAGAAAAAGTCTGTAATTATGGCAATTTTGGTCACATTGACGCTCTAAAAAGTAGTTATACAACATGAGGCGTATTCCAAATGACATTTTGAATCAATTTTTCTACAGTCCAAAAAATCAATTTTCTGATGAAAAACAATGCCCCGTGACCTGTCGAAATTTCTCCAGATCGTCAGAAATGGAAATTTTTTAATGTTTAATTTTTTGACTGTAAATGACTATTCCATGTGAATTATCACTTTTGGAACAAAAATAAGGGTGTTTAGAGTCACTTTAATGCCTGAAATTGGTCGAAATAGTAGCTTCTGAATAGGAGAAAATGTCTTTAAAAATGGCAATTTTCGTCACATTGAGGATTTAAAAAGTAGTTATTCAACATGAGGCACAATCCAAATGACATTTTGAATCAATTTTTCTACAGTCCAAAAAATCAATTTTCTGATGAAAAACGATGACCTGTGACCTGTCGAAATTTCTCCAGATGGTCAGAAATGGAAATTTTTTCATGTTTAATTTTTTTACTGTAAATGACTATTCCATGTAAATTATCACTTTTGGAACAAAAACAGGTGTGTTTAGAGTCACTTTAATACCTGAAATTGGTCGAAATAGAAGCTTCTGAATTGGAGAAAATGTCTGTATTAATGGCAATTTTGGTCACTTTGAGGCTTTAAAAAGTAGTTATTCAACATGAGGCACATTCCAAATGACATTTTGAATCAATTTTTCTACAGTCCAAAAAATCAATTTTCTGATGAAAAACGATGACCCGTGACCTGTCGAAATTTCTCCAGATGGTCAGAAATGGAAATTTTTTCATGTTTAATTTTTTTACTGTAAATGACTATTCCATGTGAATTGTCACTTTTGCACTTAAAATACGTGTGTTTAGAGTAAGTTTAATGACTGAAATTGGTCGAAAAAGAAGCTTCTGAGTAGGAGAAAATGTCTGTTAAAATGGCAATTTTGGTCACATTGAGGCTACAAAAAGTAGTTATTCAACATGAGGCACAATCCAAATGACATTTTGAATCAATTTTTCTACAGTCTAAAAAAATCTATTTTCTGATGAAAAATGATGACCCGTGACCTGTTGAAATTTCTCCAGATAGTCAGAAATGGAAATTATTTCATGTTTAATTTTTTGACTGCAAATGACTATTCCATGTAAATTATCACTTTTGGAACAAAAATAAGTGTGTTTAGAGTCACTTTAATGCCTGAAATTGGTCGAAATAGAAGCTTCTGAATAGGAGAAAAAGTCTGTAATTATGGCAATTTTGGTCACATTGAGGCTTTAAAAAGTAGTTATACAACATGAGGCGTATTCCAAATGACATTTTGAATCAATTTCTCTACAGTCCAAAAAATCAATTTTCTGATGAAAAACGATGCCCCGTGACCTGTCGAAATTTCTCCAGATCGTCAGAAATGGAAATTTTTTAATGTTTAATTTTTTGACTGCAAATGACTATTCCATGTAAATTATCACTTTTGGAACAAAAATAAGTGTGTTTAGAGTCACTTTAATGCCTGAAATTAGTTGAAATAGAAGCTTCTGAATAGGAGAAAAAGTCTGTAATAATGGCAATTTTGGTCACATTGAGGCTTTAAAAAGTAGTTATTCAACATGAGGCACATTCTAAATGATATTTCGAATCAATTTTTCTACAGTCCAAAAAATCAATTTTCTGATGAAAAACGATGACCCGTGACCTGTCGAAATTTCTCCAGATGGTCAGAAATGGAAATTTTTTCATGTTTAATTTTTTTACTGTAAATGACCATTCCATGTGAATTGTCACTTTTGCACTTAAAATAAGTGTGTTTAGAGTAAGTTTAATGACTGAAATTGGTCGAAAAAGAAGCTTCTGAGTAGGAGAAAATGTCTGTAAAAATGGCAATTTTGGTCACATTGAGGCTTCAAAAAGTAGTTATTCAACATGAGGCACAATCCAAATGACATTTTGAATCAATTTTTCTACAGTCTAAAAAAATCAATTTTCCGATGAAAAATGATGACCCGTGACCTGTTGAAATTTCTCCAGATAGTCAGAAATGGAAATTATTTCATGTTTAATTTTTTGACTGCAAATGACTATTCCATGTAAATTATCACTTTTGGAACAAAAATAAGTGTGTTTAGAGTCACTTTAATGCCTGAAATTGGTCGAAATAGAAGCTTCTGAATAGGAGAAAAAGTCTGTAATTATGGCAATTTTGGTCACATTGACGCTCTAAAAAGTAGTTATACAACATGAGGCGTATTCCAAATGACATTTTGAATCAATTTTTCTACAGTCCAAAAAATCAATTTTCTGATGAAAAACGATGCCCCGTGACCTGTCGAAATTTCTCCAGATCGTCAGAAATGGAAATTTTTTAATGTTTAATTTTTTGACTGTAAATGACTATTCCATGTGAATTATCACTTTTGGAACAAAAATAAGGGTGTTTAGAGTCACTTTAATGCCTGAAATTGGTCGAAATAGTAGCTTCTGAATAGGAGAAAATGTCTTTAAAAATGGCAATTTTCGTCACATTGAGGATTTAAAAAGTAGTTATTCAACATGAGGCACAATCCAAATGACATTTTGAATCAATTTTTCTACAGTCCAAAAAATCAATTTTCTGATGAAAAACGATGACCTGTGACCTGTCGAAATTTCTCCAGATGGTCAGAAATGGAAATTTTTTCATGTTTAATTTTTTTACTGTAAATGACTATTCCATGTGAATTATCACTTTTGGAACTAAAATAAGTGTGTTTAGAATCACTTTAATGCCTGAAATTGGTCAAAATAGAAGCTTCTGAATAGGAGAAAAAGTCTGTATTAATGGCAATTTTGGCCGCATTTAAAAACATTTAAAAAGTAGTTATTCAACATGAGGCACATTCCAAATGACATTTTTAATCAATTTTTCTACAGTCCATAAAATCAATTTTTGTGATGAAAAACGATGACCCGTGACCTGTCGAAATTTCTCCAGATGGTCAGAAATGGAAACTTTTTCATGTTTAATTTTTTGACTGCACATGACTATTCCATGTAAATTATCACTTTTGGAACAAAAACAGGTGTGTTTAGAGTCACTTTAATGCCTGAAATTGGTCGAAATAGAAGCTTCTGAATAGGAGTAAATGTCTGTATTAATGGCAATTTTGGTCACATTGAGGCTTTAAAAAGTAGTTATTCAACATGAGACACATTCCAAATAAAATTTTGAATCAATTTTACTACGGTCCAAAAAATCAAATTTTTCTGATGAAAAACGATGACCCGTGACCTGTCGAAATTTCTCCAGATGGTCAGAAATGGAAATTTTTTAATGTTTAAAGTTTTTTTACTGTCAATGACTATTCCATGTGAATTATCACTTTTGGAACAAAAATAAGTGTGTTTAGAGTCACTTTAATGCCTGAAATTGGTCGAAATAGAAGCTTCTGAATAGGAGAAAATGTCTGTATTAATGGCAATTTTGGTCACATTGAGGCTTCAAAAAGTAGTTATTCAACATGAGATACAATCCAAATGACATTTTGAATTAATTATTCTACAGTCCAAAAAAATCAATTTTCTATTGAAAAACGATGACCCGTGACCTGTCGAAATTTCTCCAGATGGTCAGAAATTTAAATTTTTTAATGTTTCATTTTTTGACTGCAAACGACTATTCCATGTAAATTATCACTTTTGGAACAAAAAAAAGTGTGTTTATAGTCACTTTAATGCTTGAAATTAGTCGAAATAGAAGCTTCTGAATAGGAGAAAATGTCTGTATTAATGGCAATTTTGGTCAAATTGAGGCTTTAAAAAGTAGTTATTAAACATGAGGCACAATCCAAATGACATTTTGAATCACATTTTTCTACAGTCCAAAAAAATCAATTTTCTGATGAAAAACGATGAAATTTCTCCAGATGGTCAGAAATGGAAATTTTTTAATGTTTAATTTTTTTACTGCAAATGACTATTCCATGTAAATTATCACTTTTGGAAAAAAACAAGTATGTTTAGAGTCACTTTAATGCCTGAAGTTGGTCGAAATAGAAGCTTCTAAATAGGAGAAAATGTCTGTATTAATGGCAATTTTGGTCACATTGAGGCTTTAAAAAGTAGTTATTCAACATGAGGCGCATTCCAAATGACATTTTGAATCAATTTTTCTACAGTCCAAAAAATCTATTTTCTGATGAAAAACGATGACCCGTGACCTGTCAAAATTTCTCCAGATCGTCAGAAATGGAAATTTTTTAATGGTTAATTTTTTGACTGCAAATGACTATTCCATGTAAATTATCACTTTTGGAACAAAAATAAGTGTGTTTAGAGTCACTTTAATGCCTGAAATTGGTCCAAAAAGAAGCTTCTGAATAGGAGAAAAAGTCTGTAATAATGGCAATTTTGGTCACATTAAGGCTTTAAAAAGTAGTTATTCAACATGAGGCACATTCCAAATTACATTTTTAATCAATTTTTCTACAGTCCAAAAAATCAATTTTCTGATGAAAAACGATGACCCGTGACCTGTCGAAATTTCTCCAGATGGTCAGAAATGGAAATTTTTTAATGTTTAATTTTTTGACTGCACATGATTATTCCATGTAAATTATCACTTTTGGAACAAAAATAAGTGTGTTTAGAGTCACTTTAATGCCTGAAATTGGTCGAAATAAAAGCTTCTGCATAGGATAAAAAGTCTGTAATAATGGCAATTTTGGTCACATTGAGGCTTTAAAAAGTAGTTATTCAACATGAGGCACATTTCAAATTACATTTTTAATCAATTTTTCTACAGTCCAAAAAATCAATTTTCTGATGAAAAACGATGACCCGTGACCTGTCGAAATTTCTCCAGATGGTCAGAAATGGAAATTTTTTCATGTTTAATTTTTTTACTGTAAATGACCATTCCATGTGAATTGTCACTTTTGCACTTAAAATAAGTGTGTTTAGAGTAAGTTTAATGACTGAAATTGGTCGAAAAAGAAGCTTCTGAGTAGGAGAAAATGTCTGTAAAAATGGCAATTTTGGTCACATTGAGGCTTCAAAAAGTAGTTATTCAACATGAGGCACAATCCAAATGACATTTTGAATCAATTTTTCTACAGTCTAAAAAAATCAATTTTCCGATGAAAAATGATGACCCGTGACCTGTTGAAATTTCTCCAGATAGTCAGAAATGGAAATTATTTCATGTTTAATTTTTTGACTGCAAATGACTATTCCATGTAAATTATCACTTTTGGAACAAAAATAAGTGTGTTTAGAGTCACTTTAATGCCTGAAATTGGTCGAAATAGAAGCTTCTGAATAGGAGAAAAAGTCTGTAATTATGGCAATTTTGGTCACATTGACGCTCTAAAAAGTAGTTATACAACATGAGGCGTATTCCAAATGACATTTTGAATCAATTTCTCTACAGTCCAAAAAATCAATTTTCTGATGAAAAACGATGCCCCGTGACCTGTCGAAATTTCTCCAGATCGTCAGAAATGGAAATTTTTTAATGTTTAATTTTTTGACTGTAAATGACTATTCCATGTGAATTATCACTTTTGGAACAAAAATAAGGGTGTTTAGAGTCACTTTAATGCCTGAAATTGGTCGAAATAGTAGCTTCTGAATAGGAGAAAATGTCTTTAAAAATGGCAATTTTCGTCACATTGAGGATTTAAAAAGTAGTTATTCAACATGAGGCACAATCCAAATGACATTTTGAATCAATTTTTCTACAGTCCAAAAAATCAATTTTCTGATGAAAAACGATGACCTGTGACCTGTCGAAATTTCTCCAGATGGTCAGAAATGGAAATTTTTTCATGTTTAATTTTTTTACTGTAAATGACTATTCCATGTAAATTATCACTTTTGGAACAAAAACAGGTGTGTTTAGAGTCACTTTAATACCTGAAATTGGTCGAAATAGAAGCTTCTGAATTGGAGAAAATGTCTGTATTAATGGCAATTTTGGTCACTTTGAGGCTTTAAAAAGTAGTTATTCAACATGAGGCACATTCCAAATGACATTTTGAATCAATTTTTCTACAGTCCAAAAAATCAATTTTCTGATGAAAAACGATGACCCGTGACCTGTCGAAATTTCTCCAGATGGTCAGAAATGGAAATTTTTTCATGTTTAATTTTTTTACTGTAAATGACTATTCCATGTGAATTGTCACTTTTGCACTTAAAATACGTGTGTTTAGAGTAAGTTTAATGACTGAAATTGGTCGAAAAAGAAGCTTCTGAGTAGGAGAAAATGTCTGTTAAAATGGCAATTTTGGTCACATTGAGGCTACAAAAAGTAGTTATTCAACAAGAGGCACAATCCAAATGACATTTTGAATAAATTTTTCTACAGTCTAAAAAAATCTATTTTCTGATGAAAAATGATGACCCGTGACCTGTTGAAATTTCTCCAGATAGTCAGAAATGGAAATTATTTCATGTTTAATTTTTTGACTGCAAATGACTATTCCATGTAAATTATCACTTTTGGAACAAAAATAAGTGTGTTTAGAGTCACTTTAATGCCTGAAATTGGTCGAAATAGAAGCTTCTGAATAGGAGAAAAAGTCTGTAATTATGGCAATTTTGGTCACATTGAGGCTTTAAAAAGTAGTTATACAACATGAGGCGTATTCCAAATGACATTTTGAATCAATTTCTCTACAGTCCAAAAAATCAATTTTCTGATGAAAAACGATGCCCCGTGACCTGTCGAAATTTCTCCAGATCGTCAGAAATGGAAATTTTTTAATGTTTAATTTTTTGACTGCAAATGACTATTCCATGTAAATTATCACTTTTGGAACAAAAATAAGTGTGTTTAGAGTCACTTTAATGCCTGAAATTAGTTGAAATAGAAGCTTCTGAATAGGAGAAAAAGTCTGTAATAATGGCAATTTTGGTCACATTGAGGCTTTAAAAAGTAGTTATTCAACATGAGGCACATTCTAAATGATATTTCGAATCAATTTTTCTACAGTCCAAAAAATCAATTTTCTGATGAAAAACGATGACCCGTGACCTGTCGAAATTTCTCCAGATGGTCAGAAATGGAAATTTTTTCATGTTTAATTTTTTTACTGTAAATGACCATTCCATGTGAATTGTCACTTTTGCACTTAAAATAAGTGTGTTTAGAGTAAGTTTAATGACTGAAATTGGTCGAAAAAGAAGCTTCTGAGTAGGAGAAAATGTCTGTAAAAATGGCAATTTTGGTCACATTGAGGCTTCAAAAAGTAGTTATTCAACATGAGGCACAATCCAAATGACATTTTGAATCAATTTTTCTACAGTCTAAAAAAATCAATTTTCCGATGAAAAATGATGACCCGTGACCTGTTGAAATTTCTCCAGATAGTCAGAAATGGAAATTATTTCATGTTTAATTTTTTGACTGCAAATGACTATTCCATGTAAATTATCACTTTTGGAACAAAAATAAGTGTGTTTAGAGTCACTTTAATGCCTGAAATTGGTCGAAATAGAAGCTTCTGAATAGGAGAAAAAGTCTGTAATTATGGCAATTTTGGTCACATTGACGCTCTAAAAAGTAGTTATACAACATGAGGCGTATTCCAAATGACATTTTGAATCAATTTTTCTACAGTCCAAAAAATCAATTTTCTGATGAAAAACGATGCCCCGTGACCTGTCGAAATTTCTCCAGATCGTCAGAAATGGAAATTTTTTAATGTTTAATTTTTTGACTGTAAATGACTATTCCATGTGAATTATCACTTTTGGAACAAAAATAAGGGTGTTTAGAGTCACTTTAATGCCTGAAATTGGTCAAAATAGTAGCTTCTGAATAGGAGAAAATGTCTTTAAAAATGGCAATTTTCGTCACATTGAGGATTTAAAAAGTAGTTATTCAACATGAGGCACAATCCAAATGACATTTTGAATCAATTTTTCTACAGTCCAAAAAATCAATTTTCTGATGAAAAACGATGACCTGTGACCTGTCGAAATTTCTCCAGATGGTCAGAAATGGAAATTTTTTCATGTTTAATTTTTTTACTGTAAATGACTATTCCATGTGAATTATCACTTTTGGAACTAAAATAAGTGTGTTTAGAATCACTTTAATGCCTGAAATTGGTCAAAATAGAAGCTTCTGAATAGGAGAAAAAGTCTGTATTAATGGCAATTTTGGCCGCATTTAAAAACATTTAAAAAGTAGTTATTCAACATGAGGCACATTCCAAATGACATTTTTAATCAATTTTTCTACAGTCCATAAAATCAATTTTTGTGATGAAAAACGATGACCCGTGACCTGTCGAAATTTCTCCAGATGGTCAGAAATGGAAACTTTTTCATGTTTAATTTTTTGACTGCACATGACTATTCCATGTAAATTATCACTTTTGGAACAAAAACAGGTGTGTTTAGAGTCACTTTAATGCCTGAAATTGGTCGAAATAGAAGCTTCTGAATAGGAGTAAATGTCTGTATTAATGGCAATTTTGGTCACATTGAGGCTTTAAAAAGTAGTTATTCAACATGAGACACATTCCAAATAAAATTTTGAATCAATTTTACTACGGTCCAAAAAATCAAATTTTTCTGATGAAAAACGATGACCCGTGACCTGTCGAAATTTCTCCAGATGGTCAGAAATGGAAATTTTTTAATGTTTAAAGTTTTTTTACTGTCAATGACTATTCCATGTGAATTATCACTTTTGGAACAAAAATAAGTGTGTTTAGAGTCACTTTAATGCCTGAAATTGGTCGAAATAGAAGCTTCTGAATAGGAGAAAATGTCTGTATTAATGGCTATTTTGGTCACATTGAGGCTTCAAAAAGTAGTTATTCAACATGAGATACAATCCAAATGACATTTTGAATTAATTATTCTACAGTCCAAAAAAATCAATTTTCTATTGAAAAACGATGACCCGTGACCTGTCGAAATTTCTCCAGATGGTCAGAAATTTAAATTTTTTAATGTTTCATTTTTTGACTGCAAACGACTATTCCATGTAAATTATCACTTTTGGAACAAAAAAAAGTGTGTTTATAGTCACTTTAATGCTTGAAATTAGTCGAAATAGAAGCTTCTGAATAGGAGAAAATGTCTGTATTAATGGCAATTTTGGTCAAATTGAGGCTTTAAAAAGTAGTTATTAAACATGAGGCACAATCCAAATGACATTTTGAATCACATTTTTCTACAGTCCAAAAAAATCAATTTTCTGATGAAAAACGATGAAATTTCTCCAGATGGTCAGAAATGGAAATTTTTTAATGTTTAATTTTTTTACTGCAAATGACTATTCCATGTAAATTATCACTTTTGGAAAAAAACAAGTATGTTTAGAGTCACTTTAATGCCTGAAGTTGGTCGAAATAGAAGCTTCTAAATAGGAGAAAATGTCTGTATTAATGGCAATTTTGGTCACATTGAGGCTTTAAAAAGTAGTTATTCAACATGAGGCGCATTCCAAATGACATTTTGAATCAATTTTTCTACAGTCCAAAAAATCTATTTTCTGATGAAAAACGATGACCCGTGACCTGTCAAAATTTCTCCAGATCGTCAGAAATGGAAATTTTTTAATGGTTAATTTTTTGACTGCAAATGACTATTCCATGTAAATTATCACTTTTGGAACAAAAATAAGTGTGTTTAGAGTCACTTTAATGCCTGAAATTGGTCCAAAAAGAAGCTTCTGAATAGGAGAAAAAGTCTGTAATAATGGCAATTTTGGTCACATTAAGGCTTTAAAAAGTAGTTATTCAACATGAGGCACATTCCAAATTACATTTTTAATCAATTTTTCTACAGTCCAAAAAATCAATTTTCTGATGAAAAACGATGACCCGTGACCTGTCGAAATTTCTCCAGATGGTCAGAAATGGAAATTTTTTAATGTTTAATTTTTTGACTGCACATGATTATTCCATGTAAATTATCACTTTTGGAACAAAAATAAGTGTGTTTAGAGTCACTTTAATGCCTGAAATTGGTCGAAATAAAAGCTTCTGCATAGGATAAAAAGTCTGTAATAATGGCAATTTTGGTCACATTGAGGCTTTAAAAAGTAGTTATTCAACATGAGGCACATTTCAAATTACATTTTTAATCAATTTTTCTACAGTCCAAAAAATCAATTTTCTGATAAAAAACGATGACCCGTGACCTGTCGAAATTTCTCCAGATGGTCAGAAATGGAAATTTTTTCATGTTTAATTTTTTTACTGTAAATGACCATTCCATGTGAATTGTCACTTTTGCACTTAAAATAAGTGTGTTTAGAGTAAGTTTAATGACTGAAATTGGTCGAAAAAGAAGCTTCTGAGTAGGAGAAAATGTCTGTAAAAATGGCAATTTTGGTCACATTGAGGCTTCAAAAAGTAGTTATTCAACATGAGGCACAATCCAAATGACATTTTGAATCAATTTTTCTACAGTCTAAAAAAATCAATTTTCCGATGAAAAATGATGACCCGTGACCTGTTGAAATTTCTCCAGATAGTCAGAAATGGAAATTATTTCATGTTTAATTTTTTGACTGCAAATGACTATTCCATGTAAATTATCACTTTTGGAACAAAAATAAGTGTGTTTAGAGTCACTTTAAGGCCTGAAATTGGTCGAAATAGAAGCTTCTGAATAGGAGAAAAAGTCTGTAATTATGGCAATTTTGGTCACATTGACGCTCTAAAAAGTAGTTATACAACATGAGGCGTATTCCAAATGACATTTTGAATCAATTTTTCTACAGTCCAAAAAATCAATTTTCTGATGAAAAACGATGCCCCGTGACCTGTCGAAATTTCTCCAGATCGTCAGAAATGGAAATTTTTTAATGTTTAATTTTTTGACTGTAAATGACTATTCCATGTGAATTATCACTTTTGGAACAAAAATAAGGGTGTTTAGAGTCACTTTAATGCCTGAAATTGGTCGAAATAGTAGCTTCTGAATAGGAGAAAATGTCTTTAAAAATGGCAATTTTCGTCACATTGAGGATTTAAAAAGTAGTTATTCAACATGAGGCACAATCCAAATGACATTTTGAATCAATTTTTCTACAGTCCAAAAAATCAATTTTCTGATGAAAAACGATGACCCGTGACCTGTCGAAATTTCTCCAGATGGTCAGAAATGGAAATTTTTTCATGTTTAATTTTTTTACTGTAAATGACTATTCCATGTGAATTGTCTCTTTTGCACTTAAAATACGTGTGTTTAGAGTAAGTTTAATGACTGAAATTGGTCGAAAAAGAAGCTTCTGAGTAGGAGAAAATGTCTGTTAAAATGGCAATTTTGGTCACATTGAGGCTACAAAAAGTAGTTATTCAACATGAGGCACAATCCAAATGACATTTTGAATCAATTTTTCTACAGTCTAAAAAAATCTATTTTCTGATGAAAAATGATGACCCGTGACCTGTTGAAATTTCTCCAGATAGTCAGAAATGGAAATTATTTCATGTTTAATTTTTTGACTGCAAATGACTATTCCATGTAAATTATCACTTTTGGAACAAAAATAAGTGTGTTTAGAGTCACTTTAATGCCTGAAATTGGTCGAAATAGAAGCTTCTGAATAGGAGAAAAAGTCTGTAATTATGGCAATTTTGGTCACATTGAGGCTTTAAAAAGTAGTTATACAACATGAGGCGTATTCCAAATGACATTTTGAATCAATTTCTCTACAGTCCAAAAAATCAATTTTCTGATGAAAAACGATGCCCCGTGACCTGTCGAAATTTCTCCAGATCGTCAGAAATGGAAATTTTTTAATGTTTAATTTTTTGACTGCAAATGACTATTCCATGTAAATTATCACTTTTGGAACAAAAATAAGTGTGTTTAGAGTCACTTTAATGCCTGAAATTAGTCGAAATAGAAGCTTCTGAATAGGAGAAAAAGTCTGTAATAATGGCAATTTTGGTCACATTGAGGCTTTAAAAAGTAGTTATTCAACATGAGGCACATTCTAAATGATATTTCGAATCAATTTTTCTACAGTCCAAAAAATCAATTTTCTGATGAAAAACGATGACCCGTGACCTGTCGAAATTTCTCCAGATGGTCAGAAATGGAAATTTTTTCATGTTTAGTTTTTTTACTGTAAATGACCATTCCATGTGAATTGTCACTTTTGCACTTAAAATAAGTGTGTTTAGAGTAAGTTTAATGACTGAAATTGGTCGAAAAAGAAGCTTCTGAGTAGGAGAAAATGTCTGTAAAAATGGCAATTTTGGTCACATTGAGGCTTCAAAAAGTAGTTATTCAACATGAGGCACAATCCAAATGACATTTTGAATCAATTTTTCTACAGTCTAAAAAAATCAATTTTCCGATGAAAAATGATGACCCGTGACCTGTTGAAATTTCTCCAGATAGTCAGAAATGGAAATTATTTCATGTTTAATTTTTTGACTGCAAATGACTATTCCATGTAAATTATCACTTTTGGAACAAAAATAAGTGTGTTTAGAGTCACTTTAATGCCTGAAATTGGTCGAAATAGAAGCTTCTGAATAGGAGAAAAAGTCTGTAATTATGGCAATTTTGGTCACATTGACGCTCTAAAAAGTAGTTATACAACATGAGGCGTATTCCAAATGACATTTTGAATCAATTTTTCTACAGTCCAAAAAATCAATTTTCTGATGAAAAACGATGCCCCGTGACCTGTCGAAATTTCTCCAGATCGTCAGAAATGGAAATTTTTTAATGTTTAATTTTTTGACTGTAAATGACTATTCCATGTGAATTATCACTTTTGGAACAAAAATAAGGGTGTTTAGAGTCACTTTAATGCCTGAAATTGGTCGAAATAGTAGCTTCTGAATAGGAGAAAATGTCTTTAAAAATGGCAATTTTCGTCACATTGAGGATTTAAAAAGTAGTTATTCAACATGAGGCACAATCCAAATGACATTTTGAATCAATTTTTCTACAGTCCAAAAAATCAATTTTCTGATGAAAAACGATGACCTGTGACCTGTCGAAATTTCTCCAGATGGTCAGAAATGGAAATTTTTTCATGTTTAATTTTTTTACTGTAAATGACTATTCCATGTGAATTATCACTTTTGGAACTAAAATAAGTGTGTTTAGAATCACTTTAATGCCTGAAATTGGTCAAAATAGAAGCTTCTGAATAGGAGAAAAAGTCTGTATTAATGGCAATTTTGGCCGCATTTAAAAACATTTAAAAAGTAGTTATTCAACATGAGGCACATTCCAAATGACATTTTTAATCAATTTTTCTACAGTCCATAAAATCAATTTTTGTGATGAAAAACGATGACCCGTGACCTGTCGAAATTTCTCCAGATGGTCAGAAATGGAAACTTTTTCATGTTTAATTTTTTGACTGCACATGACTATTCCATGTAAATTATCACTTTTGGAACAAAAACAGGTGTGTTTAGAGTCACTTTAATGCCTGAAATTGGTCGAAATAGAAGCTTCTGAATAGGAGTAAATGTCTGTATTAATGGCAATTTTGGTCACATTGAGGCTTTAAAAAGTAGTTATTCAACATGAGACACATTCCAAATAAAATTTTGAATCAATTTTACTACGGTCCAAAAAATCAAATTTTTCTGATGAAAAACGATGACCCGTGACCTGTCGAAATTTCTCCAGATGGTCAGAAATGGAAATTTTTTAATGTTTAAAGTTTTTTTACTGTCAATGACTATTCCATGTGAATTATCACTTTTGGAACAAAAATAAGTGTGTTTAGAGTCACTTTAATGCCTGAAATTGGTCGAAATAGAAGCTTCTGAATAGGAGAAAATGTCTGTATTAATGGCTATTTTGGTCACATTGAGGCTTCAAAAAGTAGTTATTCAACATGAGATACAATCCAAATGACATTTTGAATTAATTATTCTACAGTCCAAAAAAATCAATTTTCTATTGAAAAACGATGACCCGTGACCTGTCGAAATTTCTCCAGATGGTCAGAAATTTAAATTTTTTAATGTTTCATTTTTTGACTGCAAACGACTATTCCATGTAAATTATCACTTTTGGAACAAAAAAAAGTGTGTTTATAGTCACTTTAATGCTTGAAATTAGTCGAAATAGAAGCTTCTGAATAGGAGAAAATGTCTGTATTAATGGCAATTTTGGTCAAATTGAGGCTTTAAAAAGTAGTTATTAAACATGAGGCACAATCCAAATGACATTTTGAATCACATTTTTCTACAGTCCAAAAAAATCAATTTTCTGATGAAAAACGATGAAATTTCTCCAGATGGTCAGAAATGGAAATTTTTTAATGTTTACTTTTTTTACTGCAAATGACTATTCCATGTAAATTATCACTTTTGGAAAAAAACAAGTATGTTTAGAGTCACTTTAATGCCTGAAGTTGGTCGAAATAGAAGCTTCTAAATAGGAGAAAATGTCTGTATTAATGGCAATTTTGGTCACATTGAGGCTTTAAAAAGTAGTTATTCAACATGAGGCGCATTCCAAATGACATTTTGAATCAATTTTTCTACAGTCCAAAAAATCTATTTTCTGATGAAAAACGATGACCCGTGACCTGTCAAAATTTCTCCAGATCGTCAGAAATGGAAATTTTTTAATGGTTAATTTTTTGACTGCAAATGACTATTCCATGTAAATTATCACTTTTGGAACAAAAATAAGTGTGTTTAGAGTCACTTTAATGCCTGAAATTGGTCCAAAAAGAAGCTTCTGAATAGGAGAAAAAGTCTGTAATAATGGCAATTTTGGTCACATTAAGGCTTTAAAAAGTAGTTATTCAACATGAGGCACATTCCAAATTACATTTTTAATCAATTTTTCTACAGTCCAAAAAATCAATTTTCTGATGAAAAACGATGACCTGTCGAAATTTCTCCAGATGGTCAGAAATGGAAATTTTTTAATGTTTAATTTTTTGACTGCACATGATTATTCCATGTAAATTATCACTTTTGGAACAAAAATAAGTGTGTTTAGAGTCACTTTAATGCCTGAAATTGGTCGAAATAAAAGCTTCTGCATAGGATAAAAAGTCTGTAATAATGGCAATTTTGGTCACATTGAGGCTTTAAAAAGTAGTTATTCAACATGAGGCACATTTCAAATTACATTTTTAATCAATTTTTCTACAGTCCAAAAAATCAATTTTCTGATGAAAAACGATGACCCGTGACCTGTCGAAATTTCTCCAGATGGTCAGAAATGGAAATTTTTTCATGTTTAATTTTTTTACTGTAAATGACCATTCCATGTGAATTGTCACTTTTGCACTTAAAATAAGTGTGTTTAGAGTAAGTTTAATGACTGAAATTGGTCGAAAAAGAAGCTTCTGAGTAGGAGAAAATGTCTGTAAAAATGGCAATTTTGGTCACATTGAGGCTTCAAAAAGTAGTTATTCAACATGAGGCACAATCCAAATGACATTTTGAATCAATTTTTCTACAGTCTAAAAAAATCAATTTTCCGATGAAAAATGATGACCCGTGACCTGTTGAAATTTCTCCAGATAGTCAGAAATGGAAATTATTTCATGTTTAATTTTTTGACTGCAAATGACTATTCCATGTAAATTATCACTTTTGGAACAAAAATAAGTGTGTTTAGAGTCACTTTAATGCCTGAAATTGGTCGAAATAGAAGCTTCTGAATAGGAGAAAAAGTCTGTAATTATGGCAATTTTGGTCACATTGACGCTCTAAAAAGTAGTTATACAACATGAGGCGTATTCCAAATGACATTTTGAATCAATTTTTCTACAGTCCAAAAAATCAATTTTCTGATGAAAAACGATGCCCCGTGACCTGTCGAAATTTCTCCAGATCGTCAGAAATGGAAATTTTTTAATGTTTAATTTTTTGACTGTAAATGACTATTCCATGTGAATTATCACTTTTGGAACAAAAATAAGGGTGTTTAGAGTCACTTTAATGCCTGAAATTGGTCGAAATAGTAGCTTCTGAATAGGAGAAAATGTCTTTAAAAATGGCAATTTTCGTCACATTGAGGATTTAAAAAGTAGTTATTCAACATGAGGCACAATCCAAATGACATTTTGAATCAATTTTTCTACAGTCCAAAAAATCAATTTTCTGATGAAAAACGATGACCCGTGACCTGTCGAAATTTCTCCAGATGGTCAGAAATGGAAATTTTTTCATGTTTAATTTTTTTACTGTAAATGACTATTCCATGTGAATTGTCACTTTTGCACTTAAAATACGTGTGTTTAGAGTAAGTTTAATGACTGAAATTGGTCGAAAAAGAAGCTTCTGAGTAGGAGAAAATGTCTGTTAAAATGGCAATTTTGGTCACATTGAGGCTACAAAAAGTAGTTATTCAACATGAGGCACAATCCAAATGACATTTTGAATCAATTTTTCTACAGTCTAAAAAAATCTATTTTCTGATGAAAAATGATGACCCGTGACCTGTTGAAATTTCTCCAGATAGTCAGAAATGGAAATTATTTCATGTTTAATTTTTTGACTGCAAATGACTATTCCATGTAAATTATCACTTTTGGAACAAAAATAAGTGTGTTTAGAGTCACTTTAATGCCTGAAATTGGTCGAAATAGAAGCTTCTGAATAGGAGAAAAAGTCTGTAATTATGGCAATTTTGGTCACATTGAGGCTTTAAAAAGTAGTTATACAACATGAGGCGTATTCCAAATGACATTTTGAATCAATTTCTCTACAGTCCAAAAAATCAATTTTCTGATGAAAAACGATGCCCCGTGACCTGTCGAAATTTCTCCAGATCGTCAGAAATGGAAATTTTTTAATGTTTAATTTTTTGACTGCAAATGACTATTCCATGTAAATTATCACTTTTGGAACAAAAATAAGTGTGTTTAGAGTCACTTTAATGCCTGAAATTAGTCGAAATAGAAGCTTCTGAATAGGAGAAAAAGTCTGTAATAATGGCAATTTTGGTCACATTGAGGCTTTAAAAAGTAGTTATTCAACATGAGGCACATTCTAAATGATATTTCGAATCAATTTTTCTACAGTCCAAAAAATCAATTTTCTGATGAAAAACGATGACCCGTGACCTGTCGAAATTTCTCCAGATGGTCAGAAATGGAAATTTTTTCATGTTTAATTTTTTTACTGTAAATGACCATTCCATGTGAATTGTCACTTTTGCACTTAAAATAAGTGTGTTTAGAGTAAGTTTAATGACTGAAATTGGTCGAAAAAGAAGCTTCTGAGTAGGAGAAAATGTCTGTAAAAATGGCAATTTTGGTCACATTGAGGCTTCAAAAAGTAGTTATTCAACATGAGGCACAATCCAAATGACATTTTGAATCAATTTTTCTACAGTCTAAAAAAATCAATTTTCCGATGAAAAATGATGACCCGTGACCTGTTGAAATTTCTCCAGATAGTCAGAAATGGAAATTATTTCATGTTTAATTTTTTGACTGCAAATGACTATTCCATGTAAATTATCACTTTTGGAACAAAAATAAGTGTGTTTAGAGTCACTTTAATGCCTGAAATTGGTCGAAATAGAAGCTTCTGAATAGGAGAAAAAGTCTGTAATTATGGCAATTTTGGTCACATTGACGCTCTAAAAAGTAGTTATACAACATGAGGCGTATTCCAAATGACATTTTGAATCAATTTTTCTACAGTCCAAAAAATCAATTTTCTGATGAAAAACGATGCCCCGTGACCTGTCGAAATTTCTCCAGATCGTCAGAAATGGAAATTTTTTAATGTTTAATTTTTTGACTGTAAATGACTATTCCATGTGAATTATCACTTTTGGAACAAAAATAAGGGTGTTTAGAGTCACTTTAATGCCTGAAATTGGTCGAAATAGTAGCTTCTGAATAGGAGAAAATGTCTTTAAAAATGGCAATTTTCGTCACATTGAGGATTTAAAAAGTAGTTATTCAACATGAGGCACAATCCAAATGACATTTTGAATCAATTTTTCTACAGTCCAAAAAATCAATTTTCTGATGAAAAACGATGACCTGTGACCTGTCGAAATTTCTCCAGATGGTCAGAAATGGAAATTTTTTCATGTTTAATTTTTTTACTGTAAATGACTATTCCATGTGAATTATCACTTTTGGAACTAAAATAAGTGTGTTTAGAATCACTTTAATGCCTGAAATTGGTCAAAATAGAAGCTTCTGAATAGGAGAAAAAGTCTGTATTAATGGCAATTTTGGCCGCATTTAAAAACATTTAAAAAGTAGTTATTCAACATGAGGCACATTCCAAATGACATTTTTAATCAATTTTTCTACAGTCCATAAAATCAATTTTTGTGATGAAAAACGATGACCCGTGACCTGTCGAAATTTCTCCAGATGGTCAGAAATGGAAACTTTTTCATGTTTAATTTTTTGACTGCACATGACTATTCCATGTAAATTATCACTTTTGGAACAAAAACAGGTGTGTTTAGAGTCACTTTAATGCCTGAAATTGGTCGAAATAGAAGCTTCTGAATAGGAGTAAATGTCTGTATTAATGGCAATTTTGGTCACATTGAGGCTTTAAAAAGTAGTTATTCAACATGAGACACATTCCAAATAAAATTTTGAATCAATTTTACTACGGTCCAAAAAATCAAATTTTTCTGATGAAAAACGATGACCCGTGACCTGTCGAAATTTCTCCAGATGGTCAGAAATGGAAATTTTTTAATGTTTAAAGTTTTTTTACTGTCAATGACTATTCCATGTGAATTATCACTTTTGGAACAAAAATAAGTGTGTTTAGAGTCACTTTAATGCCTGAAATTGGTCGAAATAGAAGCTTCTGAATAGGAGAAAATGTCTGTATTAATGGCAATTTTGGTCACATTGAGGCTTCAAAAAGTAGTTATTCAACATGAGATACAATCCAAATGACATTTTGAATTAATTATTCTACAGTCCAAAAAAATCAATTTTCTATTGAAAAACGATGACCCGTGACCTGTCGAAATTTCTCCAGATGGTCAGAAATTTAAATTTTTTAATGTTTCATTTTTTGACTGCAAACGACTATTCCATGTAAATTATCACTTTTGGAACAAAAAAAAGTGTGTTTATAGTCACTTTAATGCTTGAAATTAGTCGAAATAGAAGCTTCTGAATAGGAGAAAATGTCGTATTAATGGCAATTTTGGTCAAATTGAGGCTTTAAAAAGTAGTTATTAAACATGAGGCACAATCCAAATGACATTTTGAATCACATTTTTCTACAGTCCAAAAAAATCAATTTTCTGATGAAAAACGATGAAATTTCTCCAGATGGTCAGAAATGGAAATTTTTTAATGTTTAATTTTTTTACTGCAAATGACTATTCCATGTAAATTATCACTTTTGGAAAAAAACAAGTATGTTTAGAGTCACTTTAATGCCTGAAGTTGGTCGAAATAGAAGCTTCTAAATAGGAGAAAATGTCTGTATTAATGGCAATTTTGGTCACATTGAGGCTTTAAAAAGTAGTTATTCAACATGAGGCGCATTCCAAATGACATTTTGAATCAATTTTTCTACAGTCCAAAAAATCTATTTTCTGATGAAAAACGATGACCCGTGACCTGTCAAAATTTCTCCAGATCGTCAGAAATGGAAATTTTTTAATGGTTAATTTTTTGACTGCAAATGACTATTCCATGTAAATTATCACTTTTGGAACAAAAATACGTGTGTTTAGAGTCACTTTAATGCCTGAAATTGGTCCAAAAAGAAGCTTCTGAATAGGAAAAAAAGTCTGTAATAATGGCAATTTTGGTCACATTAAGGCTTTAAAAAGTAGTTATTCAACATGAGGCACATTCCAAATTACATTTTTAATCAATTTTTCTACAGTCCAAAAAATCAATTTTCTGATGAAAAACGATGACCCGTGACCTGTCGAAATTTCTCCAGATGGTCAGAAATGGAAATTTTTTAATGTTTAATTTTTTGACTGCACATGATTATTCCATGTAAATTATCACTTTTGGAACAAAAATAAGTGTGTTTAGAGTCACTTTAATGCCTGAAATTGGTCGAAATAAAAGCTTCTGCATAGGATAAAAAGTCTGTAATAATGGCAATTTTGGTCACATTGAGGCTTTAAAAAGTAGTTATTCAACATGAGGCACATTTCAAATTACATTTTTAATCAATTTTTCTACAGTCCAAAAAATCAATTTTCTGATGAAAAACGATGACCCGTGACCTGTCGAAATTTCTCCAGATGGTCAGAAATGGAAATTTTTTCATGTTTAATTTTTTTACTGTAAATGACCATTCCATGTGAATTGTCACTTTTGCACTTAAAATAAGTGTGTTTAGAGTAAGTTTAATGACTGAAATTGGTCGAAAAAGAAGCTTCTGAGTAGGAGAAAATGTCTGTAAAAATGGCAATTTTGGTCACATTGAGGCTTCAAAAAGTAGTTATTCAACATGAGGCACAATCCAAATGACATTTTGAATCAATTTTTCTACAGTCTAAAAAAATCAATTTTTCCGATGAAAAATGATGACCCGTGACCTGTTGAAATTTCTCCAGATAGTCAGAAATGGAAATTATTTCATGTTTAATTTTTTGACTGCAAATGACTATTCCATGTAAATTATCACTTTTGGAACAAAAATAAGGGTGTTTAGAGTCACTTTAATGCCTGAAATTGGTCGAAATAGTAGCTTCTGAATAGGAGAAAATGTCTTTAAAAATGGCAATTTTGGTCACATTGAGGATTTAAAAAGTAGTTATTCAACATGAGGCACAATCCAAATGACATTTTGAATCAATTTTTCTACAGTCCAAAAAATCAATTTTCCGATGAAAAACGATGACCTGTGACCTGTCGAAATTTCTCCAGATGGTCAGAAATGGAAATTTTTTCATGTTTAATTTTTTTACTGTAAATGACTATTCCATGTGAATTATCACTTTTGGAACTAAAATAAGTGTGTTTAGAATCACTTTAATGCCTGAAATTGGTCGAAATAGAAGCTTCTGAATAGGAGAAAAAGTCTATAATTATGGCAATTTTGGTCACATTGACGCTCTAAAAAGTAGTTATACAACATGAGGCGTATTCCAAATGACATTTTGAATCAATTTTTCTACAGTCCAAAAAATCAATTTTCTGATGAAAAACGATGCCCCGTGACCTGTCGAAATTTCTCCAGATCGTCAGAAATGGAAATTTTTTAATGTTTAATTTTTTGACTGTAAATGACTATTCCATGTGAATTATCACTTTTGGAACAAAAATAAGGGTGTTTAGAGTCACTTTAATGCCTGAAATTGGTCGAAATAGTAGCTTCTGAATAGGAGAAAATGTCTTTAAAAATGGCAATTTTCGTCACATTGAGGATTTAAAAAGTAGTTATTCAACATGAGGCACAATCCAAATGACATTTTGAATCAATTTTTCTACAGTCCAAAAAATCAATTTTCTGATGAAAAACGATGACCTGTGACCTGTCGAAATTTCTCCAGATGGTCAGAAATGGAAATTTTTTCATGTTTAATTTTTTTACTGTAAATGACTATTCCATGTGAATTATCACTTTTGGAACTAAAATAAGTGTGTTTAGAATCACTTTAATGCCTGAAATTGGTCAAAATAGAAGCTTCTGAATAGGAGAAAAAGTCTGTATTAATGGCAATTTTGGCCGCATTTAAAAACATTTAAAAAGTAGTTATTCAACATGAGGCACATTCCAAATGACATTTTTAATCAATTTTTCTACAGTCCATAAAATCAATTTTTGTGATGAAAAACGATGACCCGTGACCTGTCGAAATTTCTCCAGATGGTCAGAAATGGAAACTTTTTCATGTTTAATTTTTTGACTGCACATGACTATTCCATGTAAATTATCACTTTTGGAACAAAAACAGGTGTGTTTAGAGTCACTTTAATGCCTGAAATTGGTCGAAATAGAAGCTTCTGAATAGGAGTAAAAGGCTGTATTAATGGCAATTTTGGTCACATTGAGGCTTTAAAAAGTAGTTATTCAACATGAGACACATTCCAAATAAAATTTTGAATCAATTTTACTACGGTCCAAAAAATCAAATTTTTCTGATGAAAAACGATGACCCGTGACCTGTCGAAATTTCTCCAGATGGTCAGAAATGGAAATTTTTTAATGTTTAAAGTTTTTTTACTGTCAATGACTATTCCATGTGAATTATCACTTTTGGAACAAAAATAAGTGTGTTTAGAGTCACTTTAATGCCTGAAATTGGTCGAAATAGAAGCTTCTGAATAGGAGAAAATGTCTGTATTAATGGCAATTTTGGTCACATTGAGGCTTCAAAAAGTAGTTATTCAACATGAGATACAATCCAAATGACATTTTGAATTAATTATTCTACAGTCCAAAAAAATCAATTTTCTATTGAAAAACGATGACCCGTGACCTGTCGAAATTTCTCCAGATGGTCAGAAATTTAAATTTTTTAATGTTTCATTTTTTGACTGCAAACGACTATTCCATGTAAATTATCACTTTTGGAACAAAAAAAAGTGTGTTTATAGTCACTTTAATGCTTGAAATTAGTCGAAATAGAAGCTTCTGAATAGGAGAAAATGTCTGTATTAATGGCAATTTTGGTCAAATTGAGGCTTTAAAAAGTAGTTATTAAACATGAGGCACAATCCAAATGACATTTTGAATCACATTTTTCTACAGTCCAAAAAAATCAATTTTCTGATGAAAAACGATGAAATTTCTCCAGATGGTCAGAAATGGAAATTTTTTAATGTTTAATTTTTTTACTGCAAATGACTATTCCATGTAAATTATCACTTTTGGAAAAAAACAAGTATGTTTAGAGTCACTTTAATGCCTGAAGTTGGTCGAAATAGAAGCTTCTAAATAGGAGAAAATGTCTGTATTAATGGCAATTTTGGTCACATTGAGGCTTTAAAAAGTAGTTATTCAACATGAGGCGCATTCCAAATGACATTTTGAATCAATTTTTCTACAGTCCAAAAAATCTATTTTCTGATGAAAAACGATGACCCGTGACCTGTCAAAATTTCTCCAGATCGTCAGAAATGGAAATTTTTTAATGGTTAATTTTTTGACTGCAAATGACTATTCCATGTAAATTATCACTTTTGGAACAAAAATACGTGTGTTTAGAGTCACTTTAATGCCTGAAATTGGTCCAAAAAGAAGCTTCTGAATAGGAGAAAAAGTCTGTAATAATGGCAATTTTGGTCACATTAAGGCTTTAAAAAGTAGTTATTCAACATGAGGCACATTCCAAATTACATTTTTAATCAATTTTTCTACAGTCCAAAAAATCAATTTTCTGATGAAAAACGATGACCCGTGACCTGTCGAAATTTCTCCAGATGGTCAGAAATGGAAATTTTTTAATGTTTAATTTTTTGACTGCACATGATTATTCCATGTAAATTATCACTTTTGGAACAAAAATAAGTGTGTTTAGAGTCACTTTAATGCCTGAAATTGGTCGAAATAAAAGCTTCTGCATAGGATAAAAAGTCTGTAATAATGGCAATTTTGGTCACATTGAGGCTTTAAAAAGTAGTTATTCAACATGAGGCACATTTCAAATTACATTTTTAATCAATTTTTCTACAGTCCAAAAAATCAATTTTCTGATGAAAAACGATGACCCGTGACCTGTCGAAATTTCTCCAGATGGTCAGAAATGGAAATTTTTTCATGTTTAATTTTTTTACTGTAAATGACCATTCCATGTGAATTGTCACTTTTGCACTTAAAATAAGTGTGTTTAGAGTAAGTTTAATGACTGAAATTGGTCGAAAAAGAAGCTTCTGAGTAGGAGAAAATGTCTGTAAAAATGGCAATTTTGGTCACATTGAGGCTTCAAAAAGTAGTTATTCAACATGAGGCACAATCCAAATGACATTTTGAATCAATTTTTCTACAGTCTAAAAAAATCAATTTTCCGATGAAAAATGATGACCCGTGACCTGTTGAAATTTCTCCAGATAGTCAGAAATGGAAATTATTTCATGTTTAATTTTTTGACTGCAAATGACTATTCCATGTAAATTATCACTTTTGGAACAAAAATAAGGGTGTTTAGAGTCACTTTAATGCCTGAAATTGGTCGAAATAGTAGCTTCTGAATAGGAGAAAATGTCTTTAAAAATGGCAATTTTGGTCACATTGAGGATTTAAAAAGTAGTTATTCAACATGAGGCACAATCCAAATGACATTTTGAATCAATTTTTCTACAGTCCAAAAAATCAATTTTCCGATGAAAAACGATGACCTGTGACCTGTCGAAATTTCTCCAGATGGTCAGAAATGGAAATTTTTTCATGTTTAATTTTTTTACTGTAAATGACTATTCCATGTGAATTATCACTTTTGGAACTAAAATAAGTGTGTTTAGAATCACTTTAATGCCTGAAATTGGTCAAAATAGAAGCTTCTGAATAGGAGAAAAAGTCTGTATTAATGGCAATTTTGGTCACATTGACGCTCTAAAAAGTAGTTATACAACATGAGGCGTATTCCAAATGACATTTTGAATCAATTTTTCTACAGTCCAAAAAATCAAATTTTTCTGATGAAAAACGATGACCCGTGACCTGTCGAAATTTCTCCAGATGGTCAGAAATGGAAATTTTTTAATGTTTAAAGTTTTTTTACTGTCAATGACTATTCCATGTGAATTATCACTTTTGGAACAAAAATAAGTGTGTTTAGAGTCACTTTAATGCCTGAAATTGGTCGAAATAGAAGCTTCTGAATAGGAGAAAATGTCTGTATTAATGGCAATTTTGGTCACATTGAGGCTTCAAAAAGTAGTTATTCAACATGAGATACAATCCAAATGACATTTTGAATTAATTATTCTACAGTCCAAAAAAATCAATTTTCTATTGAAAAACGATGACCCGTGACCTGTCGAAATTTCTCCAGATGGTCAGAAATTTAAATTTTTTAATGTTTCATTTTTTGACTGCAAACGACTATTCCATGTAAATTATCACTTTTGGAACAAAAAAAAGTGTGTTTATAGTCACTTTAATGCTTGAAATTAGTCGAAATAGAAGCTTCTGAATAGGAGAAAATGTCTGTATTAATGGCAATTTTGGTCAAATTGAGGCTTTAAAAAGTAGTTATTAAACATGAGGCACAATCCAAATGACATTTTGAATCACATTTTTCTACAGTCCAAAAAAATCAATTTTCTGATGAAAAACGATGAAATTTCTCCAGATGGTCAGAAATGGAAATTTTTTAATGTTTAATTTTTTTACTGCAAATGACTATTCCATGTAAATTATCACTTTTGGAAAAAAACAAGTATGTTTAGAGTCACTTTAATGCCTGAAGTTGGTCGAAATAGAAGCTTCTAAATAGGAGAAAATGTCTGTATTAATGGCAATTTTGGTCACATTGAGGCTTTAAAAAGTAGTTATTCAACATGAGGCGCATTCCAAATGACATTTTGAATCAATTTTTCTACAGTCCAAAAAATCTATTTTCTGATGAAAAACGATGACCCGTGACCTGTCAAAATTTCTCCAGATCGTCAGAAATGGAAATTTTTTAATGGTTAATTTTTTGACTGCAAATGACTATTCCATGTAAATTATCACTTTTGGAACAAAAATACGTGTGTTTAGAGTCACTTTAATGCCTGAAATTGGTCCAAAAAGAAGCTTCTGAATAGGAGAAAAAGTCTGTAATAATGGCAATTTTGGTCACATTAAGGCTTTAAAAAGTAGTTATTCAACATGAGGCACATTCCAAATTACATTTTTAATCAATTTTTCTACAGTCCAAAAAATCAATTTTCTGATGAAAAACGATGACCCGTGACCTGTCGAAATTTCTCCAGATGGTCAGAAATGGAAATTTTTTAATGTTTAATTTTTTGACTGCACATGATTATTCCATGTAAATTATCACTTTTGGAACAAAAATAAGTGTGTTTAGAGTCACTTTAATGCCTGAAATTGGTCGAAATAAAAGCTTCTGCATAGGATAAAAAGTCTGTAATAATGGCAATTTTGGTCACATTGAGGCTTTAAAAAGTAGTTATTCAACATGAGGCACATTTCAAATTACATTTTTAATCAATTTTTCTACAGTCCAAAAAATCAATTTTCTGATGAAAAACGATGACCCGTGACCTGTCGAAATTTCTCCAGATGGTCAGAAATGGAAATTTTTTCATGTTTAATTTTTTTACTGTAAATGACCATTCCATGTGAATTGTCACTTTTGCACTTAAAATAAGTGTGTTTAGAGTAAGTTTAATGACTGAAATTGGTCGAAAAAGAAGCTTCTGAGTAGGAGAAAATGTCTGTAAAAATGGCAATTTTGGTCACATTGAGGCTTCAAAAAGTAGTTATTCAACATGAGGCACAATCCAAATGACATTTTGAATCAATTTTTCTACAGTCTAAAAAAATCAATTTTCCGATGAAAAATGATGACCCGTGACCTGTTGAAATTTCTCCAGATAGTCAGAAATGGAAATTATTTCATGTTTAATTTTTTGACTGCAAATGACTATTCCATGTAAATTATCACTTTTGGAACAAAAATAAGGGTGTTTAGAGTCACTTTAATGCCTGAAATTGGTCGAAATAGTAGCTTCTGAATAGGAGAAAATGTCTTTAAAAATGGCAATTTTGGTCACATTGAGGATTTAAAAAGTAGTTATTCAACATGAGGCACAATCCAAATGACATTTTGAATCAATTTTTCTACAGTCCAAAAAATCAATTTTCCGATGAAAAACGATGACCTGTGACCTGTCGAAATTTCTCCAGATGGTCAGAAATGGAAATTTTTTCATGTTTAATTTTTTTACTGTAAATGACTATTCCATGTGAATTATCACTTTTGGAACTAAAATAAGTGTGTTTAGAATCACTTTAATGCCTGAAATTGGTCAAAATAGAAGCTTCTGAATAGGAGAAAAAGTCTGTATTAATGGCAATTTTGGCCGCATTTAAAAACATTTAAAAAGTAGTTATTCAACATGAGGCACATTCCAAATGACATTTTTAATCAATTTTTCTACAGTCCATAAAATCAATTTTTGTGATGAAAAACGATGACCCGTGACCTGTCGAAATTTCTCCAGATGGTCAGAAATGGAAATTTTTTAATGTTTACATTTTTTTTCTGTAAATGACTATTCCATGTGAATTATCACTTTTGGAACAAAAAAAAGGGTGTTTAGAGTCACTTTAATGCCTGAAATTGGTCGAAATAGAAGCTTCTGAATAGGAGAAAATGTCTTTAAAAATGGCAATTTTCGTCACATTGAGGCTTTAAAAAGTAGTCATTCAACATGAGGCGCATTCCAAATGACATTTTTAATCAATTTTTCTACAGTCCAAAAAAACAATTTTCTGATGAAAAACGATGCCCCGTGACCTGTCGAAATTTCTCCAGATCGTCAGAAATGGAAATTTTTCAATGTTTAATTTTTTGACTGCAAATGACTATTCCATGTAAATTATCACTTTTGGAACAAAAACAGGTGTGTTTAGAGTCACTTTAATACCTGAAATTGGTCGAAATAGAAGCTTCTGAATTGGAGAAAATGTCTGTATTAATGGCAATTTTGGTCACTTTGAGGCTTTAAAAAGTAGTTATTCAACATGAGGCACATTCCAAATGATATTTTGAATCAATTTTTCTACAGTCCAAACAATCAATTTTCTGATGAAAAACGATGACCCGTGACCTGTCGAAATTTCTCCAGATGGTCAGAAATGGAAATTTTTTCATGTTCAATTTTTTTACTGTAAATGACTATTCCATGTGAATTGTCATTTTTGCACTTAAAATAAGTGTGTTTAGAGTAAGTTTAATGACTGAAATTGGTCGAAAAAGAAGCTTATGAGTAGGAGAAAATGTCTGTAAAAATGGCAATTTTGGTCACATTGAGGCTACAAAAAGTAGTTATTCGACATGAGGCACAATCCAAATGACATTTTGAATCAATTTTTCTACAGTCTAAAAAAATCAATTTTCTGATGAAAAAGGATGACCCGTGACCTGTTGAAATTTCTCCAGATAGTCAGAAATGGAAATTATTTCATGTTTAATTTTTTGACTGCAAATGACTATTCCATGTAAATTATCACTTTTGGAACAAAAATAAGTGTGTTTAGAGTCACTTTAATGCCTGAAATTGGTCGAAATAGAAGCTTCTGAATAGGAGAAAAAGTCTGTAATTATGGCAATTTTGGTCACATTGAGGCTTTAAAAAGTAGTTATTCAACATGAGGCACAATCCAAATGACATTTTGAATCAATTTTTCTACAGTCCAAAAAATCAATTTTCTGATGAAAAACGATGACCTGTGACCTGTCGAAATTTCTCCAGATGGTCAGAAATGGAAATTTTTTCATGTTTAATTTTTTTACTGTAAATGACTATTCCATGTGAATTATCACTTTTGGAACTAAAATAAGTGTGTTTAGAATCACTTTAATGCCTGAAATTGGTCAAAATAGAAGCTTCTGAATGGGAGAAAAAGTCTGTATTAATGGCAATTTTGGCCGCATTTAAAAACATTTAAAAAGTAGTTATTCAACATGAGGCACATTCCAAATGACATTTTTAATCAATTTTTCTACAGTCCATAAAATCAATTTTTGTGATGAAAAACGATGACCCGTGACCTGTCGAAATTTCTCCAGATGGTCAGAAATGGAAACTTTTTCATGTTTAATTTTTTGACTGCACATGATATTCCATGTAAATTATCACTTTTGGAACAAAAACAGGTGTGTTTAGAGTCACTTTAATGCCTGAAATTGGTCGAAATAGAAGCTTCTGAATAGGAGAAAATGTCTGTATTAATGGCAATTTTGGTCACATTGAGGCTTCAAAAAGTAGTTATTCAACATGAGATACAATCCAAATGACATTTTGAATTAATTATTCTACAGTCCAAAAAAATCAATTTTCTATTGAAAAACGATGACCCGTGACCTGTCGAAATTTCTCCAGATGGTCAGAAATTTAAATTTTTTAATGTTTCATTTTTTGACTGCAAACGACTATTCCATGTAAATTATCACTTTTGGAACAAAAAAAAGTGTGTTTATAGTCACTTTAATGCTTGAAATTAGTCGAAATAGAAGCTTCTGAATAGGAGAAAATGTCTGTATTAATGGCAATTTTGGTCAAATTGAGGCTTTAAAAAGTAGTTATTAAACATGAGGCACAATCCAAATGACATTTTGAATCACATTTTTCTACAGTCCAAAAAAATCAATTTTCTGATGAAAAACGATGAAATTTCTCCAGATGGTCAGAAATGGAAATTTTTTAATGTTTAATTTTTTTACTGCAAATGACTATTCCATGTAAATTATCACTTTTGGAAAAAAACAAGTATGTTTAGAGTCACTTTAATGCCTGAAGTTGGTCGAAATAGAAGCTTCTAAATAGGAGAAAATGTCTGTATTAATGGCAATTTTGGTCACATTGAGGCTTTAAAAAGTAGTTATTCAACATGAGGCGCATTCCAAATGACATTTTGAATCAATTTTTCTACAGTCCAAAAAATCTATTTTCTGATGAAAAACGATGACCCGTGACCTGTCAAAATTTCTCCAGATCGTCAGAAATGGAAATTTTTTAATGGTTAATTTTTTGACTGCAAATGACTATTCCATGTAAATTATCACTTTTGGAACAAAAATACGTGTGTTTAGAGTCACTTTAATGCCTGAAATTGGTCCAAAAAGAAGCTTCTGAATAGGAGAAAAAGTCTGTAATAATGGCAATTTTGGTCACATTAAGGCTTTAAAAAGTAGTTATTCAACATGAGGCACATTCCAAATTACATTTTTAATCAATTTTTCTACAGTCCAAAAAATCAATTTTCTGATGAAAAACGATGACCCGTGACCTGTCGAAATTTCTCCAGATGGTCAGAAATGGAAATTTTTTAATGTTTAATTTTTTGACTGCACATGATTATTCCATGTAAATTATCACTTTTGGAACAAAAATAAGTGTGTTTAGAGTCACTTTAATGCCTGAAATTGGTCGAAATAAAAGCTTCTGCATAGGATAAAAAGTCTGTAATAATGGCAATTTTGGTCACATTGAGGCTTTAAAAAGTAGTTATTCAACATGAGGCACATTTCAAATTACATTTTTAATCAATTTTTCTACAGTCCAAAAAATCAATTTTCTGATGAAAAACGATGACCCGTGACCTGTCGAAATTTCTCCAGATGGTCAGAAATGGAAATTTTTTCATGTTTAATTTTTTTACTGTAAATGACCATTCCATGTGAATTGTCACTTTTGCACTTAAAATAAGTGTGTTTAGAGTAAGTTTAATGACTGAAATTGGTCGAAAAAGAAGCTTCTGAGTAGGAGAAAATGTCTGTAAAAATGGCAATTTTGGTCACATTGAGGCTTCAAAAAGTAGTTATTCAACATGAGGCACAATCCAAATGACATTTTGAATCAATTTTTCTACAGTCTAAAAAAATCAATTTTCCGATGAAAAATGATGACCCGTGACCTGTTGAAATTTCTCCAGATAGTCAGAAATGGAAATTATTTCATGTTTAATTTTTTGACTGCAAATGACTATTCCATGTAAATTATCACTTTTGGAACAAAAATAAGGGTGTTTAGAGTCACTTTAATGCCTGAAATTGGTCGAAATAGTAGCTTCTGAATAGGAGAAAATGTCTTTAAAAATGGCAATTTTGGTCACATTGAGGATTTAAAAAGTAGTTATTCAACATGAGGCACAATCCAAATGACATTTTGAATCAATTTTTCTACAGTCCAAAAAATCAATTTTCCGATGAAAAACGATGACCTGTGACCTGTCGAAATTTCTCCAGATGGTCAGAAATGGAAATTTTTTCATGTTTAATTTTTTTACTGTAAATGACTATTCCATGTGAATTATCACTTTTGGAACTAAAATAAGTGTGTTTAGAATCACTTTAATGCCTGAAATTGGTCAAAATAGAAGCTTCTGAATAGGAGAAAAAGTCTGTATTAATGGCAATTTTGGCCGCATTTAAAAACATTTAAAAAGTAGTTATTCAACATGAGGCACATTCCAAATGACATTTTTAATCAATTTTTCTACAGTCCATAAAATCAATTTTTGTGATGAAAAACGATGACCCGTGACCTGTCGAAATTTCTCCAGATGGTCAGAAATGGAAATTTTTTAATGTTTACATTTTTTTTCTGTAAATGACTATTCCATGTGAATTATCACTTTTGGAACAAAAAAAAGGGTGTTTAGAGTCACTTTAATGCCTGAAATTGGTCGAAATAGAAGCTTCTGAATAGGAGAAAATGTCTTTAAAAATGGCAATTTTCGTCACATTGAGGCTTTAAAAAGTAGTCATTCAACATGAGGCGCATTCCAAATGACATTTTTAATCAATTTTTCTACAGTCCAAAAAAACAATTTTCTGATGAAAAACGATGCCCCGTGACCTGTCGAAATTTCTCCAGATCGTCAGAAATGGAAATTTTTCAATGTTTAATTTTTTGACTGCAAATGACTATTCCATGTAAATTATCACTTTTGGAACAAAAACAGGTGTGTTTAGAGTCACTTTAATACCTGAAATTGGTCGAAATAGAAGCTTCTGAATTGGAGAAAATGTCTGTATTAATGGCAATTTTGGTCACTTTGAGGCTTTAAAAAGTAGTTATTCAACATGAGGCACATTCCAAATGATATTTTGAATCAATTTTTCTACAGTCCAAACAATCAATTTTCTGATGAAAAACGATGACCCGTGACCTGTCGAAATTTCTCCAGATGGTCAGAAATGGAAATTTTTTCATGTTCAATTTTTTTACTGTAAATGACTATTCCATGTGAATTGTCATTTTTGCACTTAAAATAAGTGTGTTTAGAGTAAGTTTAATGACTGAAATTGGTCGAAAAAGAAGCTTATGAGTAGGAGAAAATGTCTGTAAAAATGGCAATTTTGGTCACATTGAGGCTACAAAAAGTAGTTATTCGACATGAGGCACAATCCAAATGACATTTTGAATCAATTTTTCTACAGTCTAAAAAAATCAATTTTCTGATGAAAAAGGATGACCCGTGACCTGTTGAAATTTCTCCAGATAGTCAGAAATGGAAATTATTTCATGTTTAATTTTTTGACTGCAAATGACTATTCCATGTAAATTATCACTTTTGGAACAAAAATAAGTGTGTTTAGAGTCACTTTAATGCCTGAAATTGGTCGAAATAGAAGCTTCTGAATAGGAGAAAAAGTCTGTAATTATGGCAATTTTGGTCACATTGAGGCTTTAAAAAGTAGTTATTCAACATGAGGCACAATCCAAATGACATTTTGAATCAATTTTTCTACAGTCCAAAAAATCAATTTTCTGATGAAAAACGATGACCTGTGACCTGTCGAAATTTCTCCAGATGGTCAGAAATGGAAATTTTTTCATGTTTAATTTTTTTACTGTAAATGACTATTCCATGTGAATTATCACTTTTGGAACTAAAATAAGTGTGTTTAGAATCACTTTAATGCCTGAAATTGGTCAAAATAGAAGCTTCTGAATGGGAGAAAAAGTCTGTATTAATGGCAATTTTGGCCGCATTTAAAAACATTTAAAAAGTAGTTATTCAACATGAGGCACATTCCAAATGACATTTTTAATCAATTTTTCTACAGTCCATAAAATCAATTTTTGTGATGAAAAACGATGACCCGTGACCTGTCGAAATTTCTCCAGATGGTCAGAAATGGAAACTTTTTCATGTTTAATTTTTTGACTGCACATGATATTCCATGTAAATTATCACTTTTGGAACAAAAACAGGTGTGTTTAGAGTCACTTTAATGCCTGAAATTGGTCGAAATAGAAGCTTCTGAAAAGGAGAAAATGTCTGTATTAATGGCAATTTTGGTCACATTGAGGCTTCAAAAAGTAGTTATTCAACATGAGATACAATCCAAATGACATTTTGAATTAATTATTCTACAGTCCAAAAAAATCAATTTTCTATTGAAAAACGATGACCCGTGACCTGTCGAAATTTCTCCAGATGGTCAGAAATTTAAATTTTTTAATGTTTCATTTTTTGACTGCAAACGACTATTCCATGTAAATTATCACTTTTGGAACAAAAAAAAGTGTGTTTATAGTCACTTTAATGCTTGAAATTAGTCGAAATAGAAGCTTCTGAATAGGAGAAAATGTCTGTATTAATGGCAATTTTGGTCAAATTGAGGCTTTAAAAAGTAGTTATTAAACATGAGGCACAATCCAAATGACATTTTGAATCACATTTTTCTACAGTCCAAAAAAATCAATTTTCTGATGAAAAACGATGAAATTTCTCCAGATGGTCAGAAATGGAAATTTTTTAATGTTTAATTTTTTTACTGCAAATGACTATTCCATGTAAATTATCACTTTTGGAAAAAAACAAGTATGTTTAGAGTCACTTTAATGCCTGAAGTTGGTCGAAATAGAAGCTTCTAAATAGGAGAAAATGTCTGTATTAATGGCAATTTTGGTCACATTGAGGCTTTAAAAAGTAGTTATTCAACATGAGGCGCATTCCAAATGACATTTTGAATCAATTTTTCTACAGTCCAAAAAATCTATTTTCTGATGAAAAACGATGACCCGTGACCTGTCAAAATTTCTCCAGATCGTCAGAAATGGAAATTTTTTAATGGTTAATTTTTTGACTGCAAATGACTATTCCATGTAAATTATCACTTTTGGAACAAAAATAAGTGTGTTTAGAGTCACTTTAATGCCTGAAATTGGTCCAAAAAGAAGCTTCTGAATAGGAGAAAAAGTCTGTAATAATGGCAATTTTGGTCACATTAAGGCTTTAAAAAGTAGTTATTCAACATGAGGCACATTCCAAATTACATTTTTAATCAATTTTTCTACAGTCCAAAAAATCAATTTTCTGATGAAAAACGATGACCCGTGACCTGTCGAAATTTCTCCAGATGGTCAGAAATGGAAATTTTTTAATGTTTAATTTTTTGACTGCACATGATTATTCCATGTAAATTATCACTTTTGGAACAAAAATAAGTGTGTTTAGAGTCACTTTAATGCCTGAAAGTGGTCGAAATAAAAGCTTCTGCATAGGATAAAAAGTCTGTAATAATGGCAATTTTGGTCACATTGAGGCTTTAAAAAGTAGTTATTCAACATGAGGCACATTTCAAATTACATTTTTAATCAATTTTTCTACAGTCCAAAAAATCAATTTTCTGATGAAAAACGATGACCCGTGACCTGTCGAAATTTCTCCAGATGGTCAGAAATGGAAATTTTTTTATGTTTACATTTTTTTTCTGTAAATGACTATTCCATGTGAATTATCACTTTTGGAACAAAAATAAGGGTGTTTAAAATCGCTTTAATGCCTGAAATTGGTCGAAATAGAAGCTTCTGAATAGGAGAAAATGTCTTTAAAAATGGCAATTTTCATCACATTGAGGCTTTCAAAAGTAGTTATTCAACATGAGGCACAATTCAAATGACATTTTGAATCAATTTTTCTACAGCCCAAAAACTCAATTTTCTGATGAAAAACGATGACCCGTGACCTGTCAAAATTTCTCCAGATGGTCAGAAATGGAAATTTTTTAATTTTAATTTTTTTTACTCTAAATGACTATTCCATGTGAATTATCACTTTTGGAATTAAAATAAGTGTGTTTAGAGTAAGTTTAATGACTGAAATTGGTCAAAAAAGAAGCCTCTGAGTAGGAGAAAACGTCTGTAAAAATGGCAATTCTGGTCACATTGAGGCTTTAAAAAGTAGTTATTCAACATGAGACACATTCCAAATAAAATTTTGAATCAATTTTTCTACGGTCCAAAAAAACAATTTTCTGATGAAAAACGATGACCCGTGACCTGTCGAAATTTCTCCAGATGGTCAGAAATGGAAATTATTTAATGTTTAATTTTTTGACTGCAAATGACTATTCCATGTAAATTATCACTTTTGGAACAAAAATAAGTGTGTATAGAGTCACTTTAATGCCTGAAATTGGTCGAAATAGAAGCTTCTGAATAGGAGAAAAAGTCTGTAATTATGGCAATTTTGGTCACATTGAGGCTTTAAAAAGTAGTTATTCAACATGAGGCAGGCACATTCGAGATGACATTTTGAATCAATGTTTCTACAGTCCAAAAAATCAATTTTCTGATGAAAAACGATGACCCGTGGCCTGTCGAAATTTCTCCAGATGGTCAAAAATGGAAATTATTTAATGTTTAATTTCTTGACTGTAAATGACTATTCCATGTAAATTATCACTTTTGGAACAAAAATAAGTGTGTTTAGAGTCACTTTAATGCCTGAAATTGGTCGAAATAGAAGCTTCTGAATAGGAGAAAATGCCTGTAAAAATGGCAATTTTGGTCACATTGATGCTTTAAAAAGTAGTTATTCAACATGAGGCACAATCCAAATGACATTTTGAATCAATTTTTCTACAGTCCAAAAAATCAATTTTCTGATGAAAAACGATGACCCGTGACCTGTCGAAATTTCTCCGGATGGTCAGAAATGGAATTTTTTTAATGTTTAAGGTTTTTGACTGCAAATGACTATTCCATGTGAATTATCAATTTTGGAACAAAAATAAGTGTGTTTAGAGTCACTTTAATGCCTGAAATTGGTCGAAATAGAAGCTTCTGAATAGGAGAAAAAGTCTGTATTAATGGCAATTTTGGCCACATTTAAAAACATTTAAAAAGTAGTTATTCAACATGAGGCACATTCCAAATGACATTTTTAATCAATTTTTCTACAGTCCATAAAATCAATTTTTGTGATGAAAAACGATGACCCATGACCTGTCGAAATTTCTCCAGATGGTCAGAAATGGAAATTTTTTAATGTTTAATTTTTTGACTGCACATGACTATTCCATGTAAATTTTCACTTTTGGAACAAAAACAGGTGTGTTTAGAGTCACTTTAATGCCTGAAATTGGTCGAAATAGAAGCTTCTGAATAGGAGTAAATGTCTGTATTAATGGCAATTTTGGTCACATTGAGGCTTTAAAAAGTAGTTATTCAACATGAGACACATTCCAAATAAAATTTTGAATCAATTTTTCTACAGCCTAAAAAAACAATTTTCTGATGAAAAACGATGCCCCGTGACCTGTCGAAATTTCTCCAGATCGTCAGAAATGGAAATTTTTCAATGTTTAATTTTTTGACTGCAAATGACTATTCCATGTAAATTTTCACTTTTGGAACAAAAATAAGTGTGTTTAGAGTCACTTTAATGCCTGAAATTGGTCGAAATAGAAGCTTCTGAATAGGAGAAAAAGTCTGTAATTATGGCAATTTTGGTCACATTGAGGCTTTAAAAAGTAGTTAGTCAACATGAGGCACAATCCAAATGACATTTTGAATCAATTTTTCTACAGTCCAAAAAAATCAATTTACTGATAAAAAATGATGACCCGTGACCTGTCGAAATTTCTCCAGATCGTCAGAAATGGAAATTATTTAATGTTTAATTTTTTGACTGCAAATGACTATTCCATGTAAATTATCACTTTTGGAACAAAAATAAGTGTGTTTAGAGTCACATTAATGCCTGAAATTGGTCGAAATAGAAGCTTCTGAATAGGAGAAAAAGTCTGTAATTATGGCAATTTTGGTCACATTGAGGCTTTAAAAAGTAGTTATTCAACATGAGGCGCATTCCAAATGACATTTTGAATCAATTTTTCTACAGTCCAAAAAATCTATTTTCTGATGATAAACGATGACCCGTGACCTGTCAAAATTTCTCCAGATCGTCAGAAATGGAAATTTTGTAATGTTTAATTTTTTGACTGCAAATGACTATTCCATGTAAATTATCACTTTTGGAACAAAAATAAGTGTGTTTAGAGTCACTTTAATGCCTGAAATTGGTCGAAATAGAAGCTTCTGAATAGGAGAAAAAGTCTGTAATAATGGCAATTTTGGACACATTGAGGCTTTAAAAAGTAGTTATTCAACATGAGGCACATTCCAAATTACATTTTTAATCAATTTTTCTACAGTCCAAAAAATCAATTTTCTGATGAAAAACGATTTAACCTGTCGACCTGTCAAAATTTCTCCAGATGGTCAGAAATGGAAATTTTTTAATGTTTAATTTTTTGACTGCACATGACTATTCCATGCAAATTATCACTTTTGGAACAAAAACAGGTGTGTTTAGAGTCACTTTAAAGCCTGAAATTGGTCTTAATAGAAGCTTCTGAATAGGAAAAAATGTCTGTATTAATGGCAATTTTGGTCACTTTGAGGCTTTAAAAAGTAGTTATTCAACATGAGGCACATTCCAAATAAAATTTTGAATCAATTTTTCTACGGTCCAAAAAAATCAATTTTCTGATGAAAAACGATGACCCGTGACCTGTCGAAATTTCTCCAGATGGTCAGAAATGGAAATTTTTTTATGTTTACATTTTTTTTCTGTAAATGACTATTCCATGTGAATTATCACTTTTGGAACAAAAATAAGGGTGTTTAGAGTCACTTTAATGCCTGAAATTGGTCGAAATAGAAGCTTCTGAATAGGAGAAAATGTCTTTAAAAATGGCAATTTTCGTCACATTGAGGCTTTAAAAAGTAGTTATTCAACATGAGGCACAATTCAAATGACATTTTGAATACATTTTTCTACAGCCCAAAAACTCAATTTTCTGATGAAAAACGATGACCCGTGACCTGTCGAAATCTCTCCAGATGGTCAGAAATGGAAATTTTTAAATTTTTTTTTTTTTTACTGTAAATGACTATTCCATATGAATTATCACTTTTGGAATTAAAATAAGTGTGTTTAGAGTAAGTTTAATGACTGAAATTGGTCAAAAAAGAAGCCTCTGAGTAGGAGAAAACGTCTGTAAAAATGGCAATTCTGGTCACATTGAGGCTTTAAAAAGTAGTTATTCAACATGAGGCACATTCCAAATGACATTTTGAATCAATTTTTCTACAGTCCAAACAATCAATTTTCTGATTAAAAACGATGACCCGTGACCAGTCGAAATTTCTCCAGATGGTCAGAAATGGAAATTTTTTAATGTTTAATTTTTTGACTGCACATGACTATTCCATGTAAATTATCACTTTTGGAACTAAAATAAGTGTGTTTAGAATCACTTTAATGCCTGAAATTGGTCAAAATAGAAGCTTCTGAATAGGAGAAAAAGTCTGTATTAATGGCTATTTTGGCCACATTTAAAAACATTTAAAAAGTAGTTATTCAACATGAGGCACATTCCAAATGACATTTTTAATCAATTTTTCTACAGTCCATAAAATCAATTTTTGTGATGAAAAACGATGACCCGTAACCTGTCGAAATTTCTCCAGATGGTCAGAAATGGAAATTTTTTAATGTTTACTTCTTTTTTTCTGTAAATGACTATTCCATGTGAATTATCACTTTTGGAACAAAAATAAGGGTGTTTAGAGTCACTTTAATGCCTGAAATTGGTCGAAATAGAAGCCTCTGAATAGGAGAAAATGTCTTTAAAAATGGCAATTTTCGTCACATTGAGGCTTTAAAAAGTAGTTATTCAACATGAGGCGCATTCCAAATTACATTTTGAATCAATTTTTCTACAGTCCAAAAAAATAATTTCTGATGAAAAACGATGCCCCGTGACCTGTGGAAATTTCTCCAGATCGTCAGAAATGGAAATTTTTCAATGTTTAATTTTTTGACTGCAAATGACTATTCCATGTAAATTATCACTTTTGGAACATAAACAGGTGTGTTTAGAGTCACTTTAATACCTGAAATTGGTCGAAATAGAAGCTTCTGAATTGGAGAAAATGTCTGTATTAATGGCAATTTTGGTCACTTTGAGGCTTTAAAAAGTAGTTATTCAACATGAGGCACATTCCAAATGACATTTTGAATCAATTTTTCTACAGTCCAAAAAATCAATTTTCTGATGAAAAACGATGACCCGTGACCTGTCGAAATTTCTCCAGATGGTCAGAAATGGAAATTTTTTCATGTTTAATTTTTTTACTGTAAATGACCATTCCATGTGAATTGTCACTTTTGCACTTAAAATAAGTGTGTTTAGAGTAAGTTTAATGACTGAAATTGGTGGAAAAAGAAGCTTCTGAGTAGGAGAAAATGTCTGTAAAAATGGCAATTTTGGTCACATTGAGGCTTCAAAAAGTAGTTATTCAACATGAGGCACAATCCAAATGACATTTTGAATCAATTTTTCTACAGTCTAAAAAAATCAATTTTCTGATGAAAAATGATGACCCGTGACCTGTTGAAATTTCTCCAGATAGTCAGAAATGGAAATGATTTCATGTTTAATTTTTTGACTGCAAATGACTATTCCATGTAAATTATCACTTTTGGAACAAAAATAAGTGTGTTTAGAGTCACTTTAATGCCTGAAATTGGTTGAAATAGAAGCTTCTGAATAGGAGAAAAAGTCTGTAATTATGGCAATTTTGGTCACATTGAGGCTTTAAAAAGTAGTTATACAACATGAGGCGTATTCCAAATGACATTTTGAATCAATTTTTCTACAGTCCAAAAAATCAATTTTCTGATGAAAAACGATGCCCCGTGACCTGTCGAAATTTCTCCAGATGGTCAGAAATGGAAATTTTTTAATGTTTACATTTTTTTTCTGTAAATGACTATTCCATGTGAATTATCACTTTTGGAACAAAAATAAGGGTGTTTAGAGTCACTTTAATGCATGAAATTGGTCGAAATAGAAGCTTCTGAATAGGAGAAAAAGTCTGTAATAATGGCAATTTTGGTCACATTAAGGCTTTAAAAAGTAGTTATTCAACATGAGGCACATTCCAAATTACATTTTTAATCAATTTTTCTACAGTCCAAAAAATCAATTTTCTGATGAAAAACGATGACCCGTGACCTGTCGAAATTTCTCCAGATGGTCAGAAATGGAAATTTTTTAATGTTTAATTTTTTGACTGCACATGATTATTCCATGTAAATTATCACTTTTGGAACAAAAATAAGTGTGTTTAGAGTCACTTTAATGCCTGAAATTGGTCGAAATAAAAGCTTCTGCATAGGATAAAAAGTCTGTAATAATGGCAATTTTGGTCACATTGAGGCTTTAAAAAGTAGTTATTCAACATGAGGCACATTTCAAATTACATTTTTAATCAATTTTTCTACAGTCCAAAAAATCAATTTTCTGATGAAAAACGATGACCCGTGACCTGTCGAAATTTCTCCAGATGGTCAGAAATGGAAATTTTTTCATGTTTAATTTTTTTACTGTAAATGACCATTCCATGTGAATTGTCACTTTTGCACTTAAAATAAGTGTGTTTAGAGTAAGTTTAATGACTGAAATTGGTCGAAAAAGAAGCTTCTGAGTAGGAGAAAATGTCTGTAAAAATGGCAATTTTGGTCACATTGAGGCTTCAAAAAGTAGTTATTCAACATGAGGCACAATCCAAATGACATTTTGAATCAATTTTTCTACAGTCTAAAAAAATCAATTTTCCGATGAAAAATGATGACCCGTGACCTGTTGAAATTTCTCCAGATAGTCAGAAATGGAAATTATTTCATGTTTAATTTTTTGACTGCAAATGACTATTCCATGTAAATTATCACTTTTGGAACAAAAATAAGGGTGTTTAGAGTCACTTTAATGCCTGAAATTGGTCGAAATAGTAGCTTCTGAATAGGAGAAAATGTCTTTAAAAATGGCAATTTTGGTCACATTGAGGATTTAAAAAGTAGTTATTCAACATGAGGCACAATCCAAATGACATTTTGAATCAATTTTTCTACAGTCCAAAAAATCAATTTTCCGATGAAAAACGATGACCTGTGACCTGTCGAAATTTCTCCAGATGGTCAGAAATGGAAATTTTTTCATGTTTAATTTTTTTACTGTAAATGACTATTCCATGTGAATTATCACTTTTGGAACTAAAATAAGTGTGTTTAGAATCACTTTAATGCCTGAAATTGGTCAAAATAGAAGCTTCTGAATAGGAGAAAAAGTCTGTATTAATGGCAATTTTGGCCGCATTTAAAAACATTTAAAAAGTAGTTATTCAACATGAGGCACATTCCAAATGACATTTTTAATCAATTTTTCTACAGTCCATAAAATCAATTTTTGTGATGAAAAACGATGACCCGTGACCTGTCGAAATTTCTCCAGATGGTCAGAAATGGAAATTTTTTAATGTTTACATTTTTTTTCTGTAAATGACTATTCCATGTGAATTATCACTTTTGGAACAAAAAAAAGGGTGTTTAGAGTCACTTTAATGCCTGAAATTGGTCGAAATAGAAGCTTCTGAATAGGAGAAAATGTCTTTAAAAATGGCAATTTTCGTCACATTGAGGCTTTAAAAAGTAGTCATTCAACATGAGGCGCATTCCAAATGACATTTTTAATCAATTTTTCTACAGTCCAAAAAAACAATTTTCTGATGAAAAACGATGCCCCGTGACCTGTCGAAATTTCTCCAGATCGTCAGAAATGGAAATTTTTCAATGTTTAATTTTTTGACTGCAAATGACTATTCCATGTAAATTATCACTTTTGGAACAAAAACAGGTGTGTTTAGAGTCACTTTAATACCTGAAATTGGTCGAAATAGAAGCTTCTGAATTGGAGAAAATGTCTGTATTAATGGCAATTTTGGTCACTTTGAGGCTTTAAAAAGTAGTTATTCAACATGAGGCACATTCCAAATGATATTTTGAATCAATTTTTCTACAGTCCAAACAATCAATTTTCTGATGAAAAACGATGACCCGTGACCTGTCGAAATTTCTCCAGATGGTCAGAAATGGAAATTTTTTCATGTTCAATTTTTTTACTGTAAATGACTATTCCATGTGAATTGTCATTTTTGCACTTAAAATAAGTGTGTTTAGAGTAAGTTTAATGACTGAAATTGGTCGAAAAAGAAGCTTATGAGTAGGAGAAAATGTCTGTAAAAATGGCAATTTTGGTCACATTGAGGCTACAAAAAGTAGTTATTCGACATGAGGCACAATCCAAATGACATTTTGAATCAATTTTTCTACAGTCTAAAAAAATCAATTTTCTGATGAAAAAGGATGACCCGTGACCTGTTGAAATTTCTCCAGATAGTCAGAAATGGAAATTATTTCATGTTTAATTTTTTGACTGCAAATGACTATTCCATGTAAATTATCACTTTTGGAACAAAAATAAGTGTGTTTAGAGTCACTTTAATGCCTGAAATTGGTCGAAATAGAAGCTTCTGAATAGGAGAAAAAGTCTGTAATTATGGCAATTTTGGTCACATTGAGGCTTTAAAAAGTAGTTATTCAACATGAGGCACAATCCAAATGACATTTTGAATCAATTTTTCTACAGTCCAAAAAATCAATTTTCTGATGAAAAACGATGACCTGTGACCTGTCGAAATTTCTCCAGATGGTCAGAAATGGAAATTTTTTCATGTTTAATTTTTTTACTGTAAATGACTATTCCATGTGAATTATCACTTTTGGAACTAAAATAAGTGTGTTTAGAATCACTTTAATGCCTGAAATTGGTCAAAATAGAAGCTTCTGAATGGGAGAAAAAGTCTGTATTAATGGCAATTTTGGCCGCATTTAAAAACATTTAAAAAGTAGTTATTCAACATGAGGCACATTCCAAATGACATTTTTAATCAATTTTTCTACAGTCCATAAAATCAATTTTTGTGATGAAAAACGATGACCCGTGACCTGTCGAAATTTCTCCAGATGGTCAGAAATGGAAACTTTTTCATGTTTAATTTTTTGACTGCACATGATATTCCATGTAAATTATCACTTTTGGAACAAAAACAGGTGTGTTTAGAGTCACTTTAATGCCTGAAATTGGTCGAAATAGAAGCTTCTGAATAGGAGAAAATGTCTGTATTAATGGCAATTTTGGTCACATTGAGGCTTCAAAAAGTAGTTATTCAACATGAGATACAATCCAAATGACATTTTGAATTAATTATTCTACAGTCCAAAAAAATCAATTTTCTATTGAAAAACGATGACCCGTGACCTGTCGAAATTTCTCCAGATGGTCAGAAATTTAAATTTTTTAATGTTTCATTTTTTGACTGCAAACGACTATTCCATGTAAATTATCACTTTTGGAACAAAAAAAAGTGTGTTTATAGTCACTTTAATGCTTGAAATTAGTCGAAATAGAAGCTTCTGAATAGGAGAAAATGTCTGTATTAATGGCAATTTTGGTCAAATTGAGGCTTTAAAAAGTAGTTATTAAACATGAGGCACAATCCAAATGACATTTTGAATCACATTTTTCTACAGTCCAAAAAAATCAATTTTCTGATGAAAAACGATGAAATTTCTCCAGATGGTCAGAAATGGAAATTTTTTAATGTTTAATTTTTTTACTGCAAATGACTATTCCATGTAAATTATCACTTTTGGAAAAAAACAAGTATGTTTAGAGTCACTTTAATGCCTGAAGTTGGTCGAAATAGAAGCTTCTAAATAGGAGAAAATGTCTGTATTAATGGCAATTTTGGTCACATTGAGGCTTTAAAAAGTAGTTATTCAACATGAGGCGCATTCCAAATGACATTTTGAATCAATTTTTCTACAGTCCAAAAAATCTATTTTCTGATGAAAAACGATGACCCGTGACCTGTCAAAATTTCTCCAGATCGTCAGAAATGGAAATTTTTTAATGGTTAATTTTTTGACTGCAAATGACTATTCCATGTAAATTATCACTTTTGGAACAAAAATACGTGTGTTTAGAGTCACTTTAATGCCTGAAATTGGTCCAAAAAGAAGCTTCTGAATAGGAGAAAAAGTCTGTAATAATGGCAATTTTGGTCACATTAAGGCTTTAAAAAGTAGTTATTCAACATGAGGCACATTCCAAATTACATTTTTAATCAATTTTTCTACAGTCCAAAAAATCAATTTTCTGATGAAAAACGATGACCCGTGACCTGTCGAAATTTCTCCAGATGGTCAGAAATGGAAATTTTTTAATGTTTAATTTTTTGACTGCACATGATTATTCCATGTAAATTATCACTTTTGGAACAAAAATAAGTGTGTTTAGAGTCACTTTAATGCCTGAAATTGGTCGAAATAAAAGCTTCTGCATAGGATAAAAAGTCTGTAATAATGGCAATTTTGGTCACATTGAGGCTTTAAAAAGTAGTTATTCAACATGAGGCACATTTCAAATTACATTTTTAATCAATTTTTCTACAGTCCAAAAAATCAATTTTCTGATGAAAAACGATGACCCGTGACCTGTCGAAATTTCTCCAGATGGTCAGAAATGGAAATTTTTTCATGTTTAATTTTTTTACTGTAAATGACCATTCCATGTGAATTGTCACTTTTGCACTTAAAATAAGTGTGTTTAGAGTAAGTTTAATGACTGAAATTGGTCGAAAAAGAAGCTTCTGAGTAGGAGAAAATGTCTGTAAAAATGGCAATTTTGGTCACATTGAGGCTTCAAAAAGTAGTTATTCAACATGAGGCACAATCCAAATGACATTTTGAATCAATTTTTCTACAGTCTAAAAAAATCAATTTTCCGATGAAAAATGATGACCCGTGACCTGTTGAAATTTCTCCAGATAGTCAGAAATGGAAATTATTTCATGTTTAATTTTTTGACTGCAAATGACTATTCCATGTAAATTATCACTTTTGGAACAAAAATAAGGGTGTTTAGAGTCACTTTAATGCCTGAAATTGGTCGAAATAGTAGCTTCTGAATAGGAGAAAATGTCTTTAAAAATGGCAATTTTGGTCACATTGAGGATTTAAAAAGTAGTTATTCAACATGAGGCACAATCCAAATGACATTTTGAATCAATTTTTCTACAGTCCAAAAAATCAATTTTCCGATGAAAAACGATGACCTGTGACCTGTCGAAATTTCTCCAGATGGTCAGAAATGGAAATTTTTTCATGTTTAATTTTTTTACTGTAAATGACTATTCCATGTGAATTATCACTTTTGGAACTAAAATAAGTGTGTTTAGAATCACTTTAATGCCTGAAATTGGTCAAAATAGAAGCTTCTGAATAGGAGAAAAAGTCTGTATTAATGGCAATTTTGGCCGCATTTAAAAACATTTAAAAAGTAGTTATTCAACATGAGGCACATTCCAAATGACATTTTTAATCAATTTTTCTACAGTCCATAAAATCAATTTTTGTGATGAAAAACGATGACCCGTGACCTGTCGAAATTTCTCCAGATGGTCAGAAATGGAAATTTTTTAATGTTTACATTTTTTTTCTGTAAATGACTATTCCATGTGAATTATCACTTTTGGAACAAAAAAAAGGGTGTTTAGAGTCACTTTAATGCCTGAAATTGGTCGAAATAGAAGCTTCTGAATAGGAGAAAATGTCTTTAAAAATGGCAATTTTCGTCACATTGAGGCTTTAAAAAGTAGTCATTCAACATGAGGCGCATTCCAAATGACATTTTTAATCAATTTTTCTACAGTCCAAAAAAACAATTTTCTGATGAAAAACGATGCCCCGTGACCTGTCGAAATTTCTCCAGATCGTCAGAAATGGAAATTTTTCAATGTTTAATTTTTTGACTGCAAATGACTATTCCATGTAAATTATCACTTTTGGAACAAAAACAGGTGTGTTTAGAGTCACTTTAATACCTGAAATTGGTCGAAATAGAAGCTTCTGAATTGGAGAAAATGTCTGTATTAATGGCAATTTTGGTCACTTTGAGGCTTTAAAAAGTAGTTATTCAACATGAGGCACATTCCAAATGATATTTTGAATCAATTTTTCTACAGTCCAAACAATCAATTTTCTGATGAAAAACGATGACCCGTGACCTGTCGAAATTTCTCCAGATGGTCAGAAATGGAAATTTTTTCATGTTCAATTTTTTTACTGTAAATGACTATTCCATGTGAATTGTCATTTTTGCACTTAAAATAAGTGTGTTTAGAGTAAGTTTAATGACTGAAATTGGTCGAAAAAGAAGCTTATGAGTAGGAGAAAATGTCTGTAAAAATGGCAATTTTGGTCACATTGAGGCTACAAAAAGTAGTTATTCGACATGAGGCACAATCCAAATGACATTTTGAATCAATTTTTCTACAGTCTAAAAAAATCAATTTTCTGATGAAAAAGGATGACCCGTGACCTGTTGAAATTTCTCCAGATAGTCAGAAATGGAAATTATTTCATGTTTAATTTTTTGACTGCAAATGACTATTCCATGTAAATTATCACTTTTGGAACAAAAATAAGTGTGTTTAGAGTCACTTTAATGCCTGAAATTGGTCGAAATAGAAGCTTCTGAATAGGAGAAAAAGTCTGTAATTATGGCAATTTTGGTCACATTGAGGCTTTAAAAAGTAGTTATTCAACATGAGGCACAATCCAAATGACATTTTGAATCAATTTTTCTACAGTCCAAAAAATCAATTTTCTGATGAAAAACGATGACCTGTGACCTGTCGAAATTTCTCCAGATGGTCAGAAATGGAAATTTTTTCATGTTTAATTTTTTTACTGTAAATGACTATTCCATGTGAATTATCACTTTTGGAACTAAAATAAGTGTGTTTAGAATCACTTTAATGCCTGAAATTGGTCAAAATAGAAGCTTCTGAATGGGAGAAAAAGTCTGTATTAATGGCAATTTTGGCCGCATTTAAAAACATTTAAAAAGTAGTTATTCAACATGAGGCACATTCCAAATGACATTTTTAATCAATTTTTCTACAGTCCATAAAATCAATTTTTGTGATGAAAAACGATGACCCGTGACCTGTCGAAATTTCTCCAGATGGTCAGAAATGGAAACTTTTTCATGTTTAATTTTTTGACTGCACATGATATTCCATGTAAATTATCACTTTTGGAACAAAAACAGGTGTGTTTAGAGTCACTTTAATGCCTGAAATTGGTCGAAATAGAAGCTTCTGAAAAGGAGAAAATGTCTGTATTAATGGCAATTTTGGTCACATTGAGGCTTCAAAAAGTAGTTATTCAACATGAGATACAATCCAAATGACATTTTGAATTAATTATTCTACAGTCCAAAAAAATCAATTTTCTATTGAAAAACGATGACCCGTGACCTGTCGAAATTTCTCCAGATGGTCAGAAATTTAAATTTTTTAATGTTTCATTTTTTGACTGCAAACGACTATTCCATGTAAATTATCACTTTTGGAACAAAAAAAAGTGTGTTTATAGTCACTTTAATGCTTGAAATTAGTCGAAATAGAAGCTTCTGAATAGGAGAAAATGTCTGTATTAATGGCAATTTTGGTCAAATTGAGGCTTTAAAAAGTAGTTATTAAACATGAGGCACAATCCAAATGACATTTTGAATCACATTTTTCTACAGTCCAAAAAAATCAATTTTCTGATGAAAAACGATGAAATTTCTCCAGATGGTCAGAAATGGAAATTTTTTAATGTTTAATTTTTTTACTGCAAATGACTATTCCATGTAAATTATCACTTTTGGAAAAAAACAAGTATGTTTAGAGTCACTTTAATGCCTGAAGTTGGTCGAAATAGAAGCTTCTAAATAGGAGAAAATGTCTGTATTAATGGCAATTTTGGTCACATTGAGGCTTTAAAAAGTAGTTATTCAACATGAGGCGCATTCCAAATGACATTTTGAATCAATTTTTCTACAGTCCAAAAAATCTATTTTCTGATGAAAAACGATGACCCGTGACCTGTCAAAATTTCTCCAGATCGTCAGAAATGGAAATTTTTTAATGGTTAATTTTTTGACTGCAAATGACTATTCCATGTAAATTATCACTTTTGGAACAAAAATAAGTGTGTTTAGAGTCACTTTAATGCCTGAAATTGGTCCAAAAAGAAGCTTCTGAATAGGAGAAAAAGTCTGTAATAATGGCAATTTTGGTCACATTAAGGCTTTAAAAAGTAGTTATTCAACATGAGGCACATTCCAAATTACATTTTTAATCAATTTTTCTACAGTCCAAAAAATCAATTTTCTGATGAAAAACGATGACCCGTGACCTGTCGAAATTTCTCCAGATGGTCAGAAATGGAAATTTTTTAATGTTTAATTTTTTGACTGCACATGATTATTCCATGTAAATTATCACTTTTGGAACAAAAATAAGTGTGTTTAGAGTCACTTTAATGCCTGAAAGTGGTCGAAATAAAAGCTTCTGCATAGGATAAAAAGTCTGTAATAATGGCAATTTTGGTCACATTGAGGCTTTAAAAAGTAGTTATTCAACATGAGGCACATTTCAAATTACATTTTTAATCAATTTTTCTACAGTCCAAAAAATCAATTTTCTGATGAAAAACGATGACCCGTGACCTGTCGAAATTTCTCCAGATGGTCAGAAATGGAAATTTTTTTATGTTTACATTTTTTTTCTGTAAATGACTATTCCATGTGAATTATCACTTTTGGAACAAAAATAAGGGTGTTTAAAATCGCTTTAATGCCTGAAATTGGTCGAAATAGAAGCTTCTGAATAGGAGAAAATGTCTTTAAAAATGGCAATTTTCATCACATTGAGGCTTTCAAAAGTAGTTATTCAACATGAGGCACAATTCAAATGACATTTTGAATCAATTTTTCTACAGCCCAAAAACTCAATTTTCTGATGAAAAACGATGACCCGTGACCTGTCAAAATTTCTCCAGATGGTCAGAAATGGAAATTTTTTAATTTTAATTTTTTTTACTCTAAATGACTATTCCATGTGAATTATCACTTTTGGAATTAAAATAAGTGTGTTTAGAGTAAGTTTAATGACTGAAATTGGTCAAAAAAGAAGCCTCTGAGTAGGAGAAAACGTCTGTAAAAATGGCAATTCTGGTCACATTGAGGCTTTAAAAAGTAGTTATTCAACATGAGACACATTCCAAATAAAATTTTGAATCAATTTTTCTACGGTCCAAAAAAACAATTTTCTGATGAAAAACGATGACCCGTGACCTGTCGAAATTTCTCCAGATGGTCAGAAATGGAAATTATTTAATGTTTAATTTTTTGACTGCAAATGACTATTCCATGTAAATTATCACTTTTGGAACAAAAATAAGTGTGTATAGAGTCACTTTAATGCCTGAAATTGGTCGAAATAGAAGCTTCTGAATAGGAGAAAAAGTCTGTAATTATGGCAATTTTGGTCACATTGAGGCTTTAAAAAGTAGTTATTCAACATGAGGCAGGCACATTCGAGATGACATTTTGAATCAATGTTTCTACAGTCCAAAAAATCAATTTTCTGATGAAAAACGATGACCCGTGGCCTGTCGAAATTTCTCCAGATGGTCAAAAATGGAAATTATTTAATGTTTAATTTCTTGACTGTAAATGACTATTCCATGTAAATTATCACTTTTGGAACAAAAATAAGTGTGTTTAGAGTCACTTTAATGCCTGAAATTGGTCGAAATAGAAGCTTCTGAATAGGAGAAAATGCCTGTAAAAATGGCAATTTTGGTCACATTGATGCTTTAAAAAGTAGTTATTCAACATGAGGCACAATCCAAATGACATTTTGAATCAATTTTTCTACAGTCCAAAAAATCAATTTTCTGATGAAAAACGATGACCCGTGACCTGTCGAAATTTCTCCGGATGGTCAGAAATGGAATTTTTTTAATGTTTAAGGTTTTTGACTGCAAATGACTATTCCATGTGAATTATCAATTTTGGAACAAAAATAAGTGTGTTTAGAGTCACTTTAATGCCTGAAATTGGTCGAAATAGAAGCTTCTGAATAGGAGAAAAAGTCTGTATTAATGGCAATTTTGGCCACATTTAAAAACATTTAAAAAGTAGTTATTCAACATGAGGCACATTCCAAATGACATTTTTAATCAATTTTTCTACAGTCCATAAAATCAATTTTTGTGATGAAAAACGATGACCCATGACCTGTCGAAATTTCTCCAGATGGTCAGAAATGGAAATTTTTTAATGTTTAATTTTTTGACTGCACATGACTATTCCATGTAAATTTTCACTTTTGGAACAAAAACAGGTGTGTTTAGAGTCACTTTAATGCCTGAAATTGGTCGAAATAGAAGCTTCTGAATAGGAGTAAATGTCTGTATTAATGGCAATTTTGGTCACATTGAGGCTTTAAAAAGTAGTTATTCAACATGAGACACATTCCAAATAAAATTTTGAATCAATTTTTCTACAGCCTAAAAAAACAATTTTCTGATGAAAAACGATGCCCCGTGACCTGTCGAAATTTCTCCAGATCGTCAGAAATGGAAATTTTTCAATGTTTAATTTTTTGACTGCAAATGACTATTCCATGTAAATTTTCACTTTTGGAACAAAAATAAGTGTGTTTAGAGTCACTTTAATGCCTGAAATTGGTCGAAATAGAAGCTTCTGAATAGGAGAAAAAGTCTGTAATTATGGCAATTTTGGTCACATTGAGGCTTTAAAAAGTAGTTAGTCAACATGAGGCACAATCCAAATGACATTTTGAATCAATTTTTCTACAGTCCAAAAAAATCAATTTACTGATGAAAAATGATGACCCGTGACCTGTCGAAATTTCTCCAGATCGTCAGAAATGGAAATTATTTAATGTTTAATTTTTTGACTGCAAATGACTATTCCATGTAAATTATCACTTTTGGAACAAAAATAAGTGTGTTTAGAGTCACATTAATGCCTGAAATTGGTCGAAATAGAAGCTTCTGAATAGGAGAAAAAGTCTGTAATTATGGCAATTTTGGTCACATTGAGGCTTTAAAAAGTAGTTATTCAACATGAGGCGCATTCCAAATGACATTTTGAATCAATTTTTCTACAGTCCAAAAAATCTATTTTCTGATGATAAACGATGACCCGTGACCTGTCAAAATTTCTCCAGATCGTCAGAAATGGAAATTTTGTAATGTTTAATTTTTTGACTGCAAATGACTATTCCATGTAAATTATCACTTTTGGAACAAAAATAAGTGTGTTTAGAGTCACTTTAATGCCTGAAATTGGTCGAAATAGAAGCTTCTGAATAGGAGAAAAAGTCTGTAATAATGGCAATTTTGGACACATTGAGGCTTTAAAAAGTAGTTATTCAACATGAGGCACATTCCAAATTACATTTTTAATCAATTTTTCTACAGTCCAAAAAATCAATTTTCTGATGAAAAACGATTTAACCTGTCGACCTGTCAAAATTTCTCCAGATGGTCAGAAATGGAAATTTTTTAATGTTTAATTTTTTGACTGCACATGACTATTCCATGCAAATTATCACTTTTGGAACAAAAACAGGTGTGTTTAGAGTCACTTTAAAGCCTGAAATTGGTCTTAATAGAAGCTTCTGAATAGGAAAAAATGTCTGTATTAATGGCAATTTTGGTCACTTTGAGGCTTTAAAAAGTAGTTATTCAACATGAGGCACATTCCAAATAAAATTTTGAATCAATTTTTCTACGGTCCAAAAAAATCAATTTTCTGATGAAAAACGATGACCCGTGACCTGTCGAAATTTCTCCAGATGGTCAGAAATGGAAATTTTTTTATGTTTACATTTTTTTTCTGTAAATGACTATTCCATGTGAATTATCACTTTTGGAACAAAAATAAGGGTGTTTAGAGTCACTTTAATGCCTGAAATTGGTCGAAATAGAAGCTTCTGAATAGGAGAAAATGTCTTTAAAAATGGCAATTTTCGTCACATTGAGGCTTTAAAAAGTAGTTATTCAACATGAGGCACAATTCAAATGACATTTTGAATACATTTTTCTACAGCCCAAAAACTCAATTTTCTGATGAAAAACGATGACCCGTGACCTGTCGAAATCTCTCCAGATGGTCAGAAATGGAAATTTTTAAATTTTTTTTTTTTTTACTGTAAATGACTATTCCATATGAATTATCACTTTTGGAATTAAAATAAGTGTGTTTAGAGTAAGTTTAATGACTGAAATTGGTCAAAAAAGAAGCCTCTGAGTAGGAGAAAACGTCTGTAAAAATGGCAATTCTGGTCACATTGAGGCTTTAAAAAGTAGTTATTCAACATGAGGCACATTCCAAATGACATTTTGAATCAATTTTTCTACAGTCCAAACAATCAATTTTCTGATTAAAAACGATGACCCGTGACCAGTCGAAATTTCTCCAGATGGTCAGAAATGGAAATTTTTTAATGTTTAATTTTTTGACTGCACATGACTATTCCATGTAAATTATCACTTTTGGAACTAAAATAAGTGTGTTTAGAATCACTTTAATGCCTGAAATTGGTCAAAATAGAAGCTTCTGAATAGGAGAAAAAGTCTGTATTAATGGCTATTTTGGCCACATTTAAAAACATTTAAAAAGTAGTTATTCAACATGAGGCACATTCCAAATGACATTTTTAATCAATTTTTCTACAGTCCATAAAATCAATTTTTGTGATGAAAAACGATGACCCGTAACCTGTCGAAATTTCTCCAGATGGTCAGAAATGGAAATTTTTTAATGTTTACTTCTTTTTTTCTGTAAATGACTATTCCATGTGAATTATCACTTTTGGAACAAAAATAAGGGTGTTTAGAGTCACTTTAATGCCTGAAATTGGTCGAAATAGAAGCCTCTGAATAGGAGAAAATGTCTTTAAAAATGGCAATTTTCGTCACATTGAGGCTTTAAAAAGTAGTTATTCAACATGAGGCGCATTCCAAATTACATTTTGAATCAATTTTTCTACAGTCCAAAAAAACTAATTTCTGATGAAAAACGATGCCCCGTGACCTGTGGAAATTTCTCCAGATCGTCAGAAATGGAAATTTTTCAATGTTTAATTTTTTGACTGCAAATGACTATTCCATGTAAATTATCACTTTTGGAACATAAACAGGTGTGTTTAGAGTCACTTTAATACCTGAAATTGGTCGAAATAGAAGCTTCTGAATTGGAGAAAATGTCTGTATTAATGGCAATTTTGGTCACTTTGAGGCTTTAAAAAGTAGTTATTCAACATGAGGCACATTCCAAATGACATTTTGAATCAATTTTTCTACAGTCCAAAAAATCAATTTTCTGATGAAAAACGATGACCCGTGACCTGTCGAAATTTCTCCAGATGGTCAGAAATGGAAATTTTTTCATGTTTAATTTTTTTACTGTAAATGACCATTCCATGTGAATTGTCACTTTTGCACTTAAAATAAGTGTGTTTAGAGTAAGTTTAATGACTGAAATTGGTGGAAAAAGAAGCTTCTGAGTAGGAGAAAATGTCTGTAAAAATGGCAATTTTGGTCACATTGAGGCTTCAAAAAGTAGTTATTCAACATGAGGCACAATCCAAATGACATTTTGAATCAATTTTTCTACAGTCTAAAAAAATCAATTTTCTGATGAAAAATGATGACCCGTGACCTGTTGAAATTTCTCCAGATAGTCAGAAATGGAAATGATTTCATGTTTAATTTTTTGACTGCAAATGACTATTCCATGTAAATTATCACTTTTGGAACAAAAATAAGTGTGTTTAGAGTCACTTTAATGCCTGAAATTGGTTGAAATAGAAGCTTCTGAATAGGAGAAAAAGTCTGTAATTATGGCAATTTTGGTCACATTGAGGCTTTAAAAAGTAGTTATACAACATGAGGCGTATTCCAAATGACATTTTGAATCAATTTTTCTACAGTCCAAAAAATCAATTTTCTGATGAAAAACGATGCCCCGTGACCTGTCGAAATTTCTCCAGATGGTCAGAAATGGAAATTTTTTAATGTTTACATTTTTTTTCTGTAAATGACTATTCCATGTGAATTATCACTTTTGGAACAAAAATAAGGGTGTTTAGAGTCACTTTAATGCATGAAATTGGTCGAAATAGAAGCTTCTGAATAGGAGAAAATGTCTTTAAAAATGGCAATTTTCGTCACATTGAGGCTTTAAAAAGTAGTTATTCAACATGAGGCGCATTCCAAATGACATTTTGAATCAATTTTTCTACAGCCTAAAAAAACAATTTTCTGATGAAAAACGATGCCCCGTGACCTGTCGAAATTTCTCCAGATCGTCAGAAATGGAAATTTTTCAATGTTTAATTTTTTGACTGCAAATGACTATTCCATGTAAATTTTCACTTTTGGAACAAAAATAAGTGTGTTTAGAGTCACTTTAATGCCTGAAATTGGTCGAAATAGAAGCTTCTGAATAGGAGAAAAAGTCTGTAATTATGGCAATTTTGGTCACATTGAGGCTTTAAAAAGTAGTTAGTCAACATGAGGCACAATCCAAATGACATTTTGAATCAATTTTTCTACAGTCCAAAAAAATCAATTTACTGATGAAAAATGATGACCCGTGACCTGTCGAAATTTCTCCAGATCGTCAGAAATGGAAATTATTTAATGTTTAATTTTTTGACTGCAAATGACTATTCCATGTAAATTATCACTTTTGGAACAAAAATAAGTGTGTTTAGAGTCACATTAATGCCTGAAATTGGTCGAAATAGAAGCTTCTGAATAGGAGAAAAAGTCTGTAATTATGGCAATTTTGGTCACATTGAGGCTTTAAAAAGTAGTTATTCAACATGAGGCGCATTCCAAATGACATTTTGAATCAATTTTTCTACAGTCCAAAAAATCTATTTTCTGATGATAAACGATGACCCGTGACCTGTCAAAATTTCTCCAGATCGTCAGAAATGGAAATTTTTTAATGTTTAATTTTTTGACTGCAAATGACTATTCCATGTAAATTATCACTTTTGGAACAAAAATAAGTGTGTTTAGAGTCACTTTAATGCCTGAAATTGGTCGAAATAGAAGCTTCTGAATAGGAGAAAAAGTCTGTAATAATGGCAATTTTGGACACATTGAGGCTTTAAAAAGTAGTTATTCAACATGAGGCACATTCCAAATTACATTTTTAATCAATTTTTCTACAGTCCAAAAAATCAATTTTCTGATGAAAAACGATTTAACCTGTCGACCTGTCAAAATTTCTCCAGATGGTCAGAAATGGAAATTTTTTAATGTTTAATTTTTAGACTGCACATGACTATTCCATGCAAATTATCACTTTTGGAACAAAAACAGGTGTGTTTAGAGTCACTTTAAAGCCTGAAATTGGTCGAAATAGAAGCTTCTGAATAGGAAAAAATGTCTGTATTAATGGCAATTTTGGTCACTTTGAGGCTTTAAAAAGTAGTTATTCAACATGAGGCACATTCCAAATAAAATTTTGAATCAATTTTTCTACGGTCCAAAAAAATCAATTTTCTGATGAAAAACGATGACCCGTGACCTGTCGAAATTTCTCCAGATGGTCAGAAATGGAAATTTTTTTATGTTTACATTTTTTTTCTGTAAATGACTATTCCATGTGAATTATCACTTTTGGAACAAAAATAAGGGTGTTTAGAGTCACTTTAATGCCTGAAATTGGTCGAAATAGAAGCTTCTGAATAGGAGAAAATGTCTTTAAAAATGGCAATTTTCGTCACATTGAGGCTTTAAAAAGTAGTTATTCAACATGAGGCACAATTCAAATGACATTTTGAATACATTTTTCTACAGCCCAAAAACTCAATTTTCTGATGAAAAACGATGACCCGTGACCTGTCGAAATCTCTCCAGATGGTCAGAAATGGAAATTTTTAAATTTTTTTTTTTTTTACTGTAAATGACTATTCCATATGAATTATCACTTTTGGAATTAAAATAAGTGTGTTTAGAGTAAGTTTAATGACTGAAATTGGTCAAAAAAGAAGCCTCTGAGTAGGAGAAAACGTCTGTAAAAATGGCAATTCTGGTCACATTGAGGCTTTAAAAAGTAGTTATTCAACATGAGGCACATTCCAAATGACATTTTGAATCAATTTTTCTACAGTCCAAACAATCAATTTTCTGATTAAAAACGATGACCCGTGACCAGTCGAAATTTCTCCAGATGGTCAGAAATGGAAATTTTTTAATGTTTAATTTTTTGACTGCACATGACTATTCCATGTAAATTATCACTTTTGGAACTAAAATAAGTGTGTTTAGAATCACTTTAATGCCTGAAATTGGTCAAAATAGAAGCTTCTGAATAGGAGAAAAAGTCTGTATTAATGGCTATTTTGGCCACATTTAAAAACATTTAAAAAGTAGTTATTCAACATGAGGCACATTCCAAATGACATTTTTAATCAATTTTTCTACAGTCCATAAAATCAATTTTTGTGATGAAAAACGATGACCCGTAACCTGTCGAAATTTCTCCAGATGGTCAGAAATGGAAATTTTTTAATGTTTACTTCTTTTTTTCTGTAAATGACTATTCCATGTGAATTATCACTTTTGGAACAAAAATAAGGGTGTTTAGAGTCACTTTAATGCCTGAAATTGGTCGAAATAGAAGCCTCTGAATAGGAGAAAATGTCTTTAAAAATGGCAATTTTCGTCACATTGAGGCTTTAAAAAGTAGTTATTCAACATGAGGCGCATTCCAAATTACATTTTGAATCAATTTTTCTACAGTCCAAAAAAACTAATTTCTGATGAAAAACGATGCCCCGTGACCTGTGGAAATTTCTCCAGATCGTCAGAAATGGAAATTTTTCAATGTTTAATTTTTTGACTGCAAATGACTATTCCATGTAAATTATCACTTTTGGAACATAAACAGGTGTGTTTAGAGTCACTTTAATACCTGAAATTGGTCGAAATAGAAGCTTCTGAATTGGAGAAAATGTCTGTATTAAAGGCAATTTTGGTCACTTTGAGGCTTTAAAAAGTAGTTATTCAACATGAGGCACATTCCAAATGACATTTTGAATCAATTTTTCTACAGTCCAAAAAATCAATTTTCTGATGAAAAACGATGACCCGTGACCTGTCGAAATTTCTCCAGATGGTCAGAAATGGAAATTTTTTCATGTTTAATTTTTTTACTGTAAATGACCATTCCATGTGAATTGTCACTTTTGCACTTAAAATAAGTGTGTTTAGAGTAAGTTTAATGACTGAAATTGGTGGAAAAAGAAGCTTCTGAGTAGGAGAAAATGTCTGTAAAAATGGCAATTTTGGTCACATTGAGGCTTCAAAAAGTAGTTATTCAACATGAGGCACAATCCAAATGACATTTTGAATCAATTTTTCTACAGTCTAAAAAAATCAATTTTCTGATGAAAAATGATGACCCGTGACCTGTTGAAATTTCTCCAGATAGTCAGAAATGGAAATGATTTCATGTTTAATTTTTTGACTGCAAATGACTATTCCATGTAAATTATCACTTTTGGAACAAAAATAAGTGTGTTTAGAGTCACTTTAATGCCTGAAATTGGTTGAAATAGAAGCTTCTGAATAGGAGAAAAAGTCTGTAATTATGGCAATTTTGGTCACATTGAGGCTTTAAAAAGTAGTTATACAACATGAGGCGTATTCCAAATGACATTTTGAATCAATTTTTCTACAGTCCAAAAAATCAATTTTCTGATGAAAAACGATGCCCCGTGACCTGTCGAAATTTCTCCAGATGGTCAGAAATGGAAATTTTTTAATGTTTACATTTTTTTTCTGTAAATGACTATTCCATGTGAATTATCACTTTTGGAACAAAAATAAGGGTGTTTAGAGTCACTTTAATGCATGAAATTGGTCGAAATAGAAGCTTCTGAATAGGAGAAAATGTCTTTAAAAATGGCAATTTTCGTCACATTGAGGCTTTAAAAAGTAGTTATTCAACATGAGGCGCATTCCAAATGACATTTTGAATCAATTTTTCTACAGCCTAAAAAAACAATTTTCTGATGAAAAACGATGCCCCGTGACCTGTCGAAATTTCTCCAGATCGTCAGAAATGGAAATTTTTCAATGTTTAATTTTTTGACTGCAAATGACTATTCCATGTAAATTTTCACTTTTGGAACAAAAATAAGTGTGTTTAGAGTCACTTTAATGCCTGAAATTGGTCGAAATAGAAGCTTCTGAATAGGAGAAAAAGTCTGTAATTATGGCAATTTTGGTCACATTGAGGCTTTAAAAAGTAGTTAGTCAACATGAGGCACAATCCAAATGACATTTTGAATCAATTTTTCTACAGTCCAAAAAAATCAATTTACTGATGAAAAATGATGACCCGTGACCTGTCGAAATTTCTCCAGATCGTCAGAAATGGAAATTATTTAATGTTTAATTTTTTGACTGCAAATGACTATTCCATGTAAATTATCACTTTTGGAACAAAAATAAGTGTGTTTAGAGTCACATTAATGCCTGAAATTGGTCGAAATAGAAGCTTCTGAATAGGAGAAAAAGTCTGTAATTATGGCAATTTTGGTCACATTGAGGCTTTAAAAAGTAGTTATTCAACATGAGGCGCATTCCAAATGACATTTTGAATCAATTTTTCTACAGTCCAAAAAATCTATTTTCTGATGATAAACGATGACCCGTGACCTGTCAAAATTTCTCCAGATCGTCAGAAATGGAAATTTTTTAATGTTTAATTTTTTGACTGCAAATGACTATTCCATGTAAATTATCACTTTTGGAACAAAAATAAGTGTGTTTAGAGTCACTTTAATGCCTGAAATTGGTCGAAATAGAAGCTTCTGAATAGGAGAAAAAGTCTGTAATAATGGCAATTTTGGACACATTGAGGCTTTAAAAAGTAGTTATTCAACATGAGGCACATTCCAAATTACATTTTTAATCAATTTTTCTACAGTCCAAAAAATCAATTTTCTGATGAAAAACGATTTAACCTGTCGACCTGTCAAAATTTCTCCAGATGGTCAGAAATGGAAATTTTTTAATGTTTAATTTTTAGACTGCACATGACTATTCCATGCAAATTATCACTTTTGGAACAAAAACAGGTGTGTTTAGAGTCACTTTAAAGCCTGAAATTGGTCGAAATAGAAGCTTCTGAATAGGAAAAAATGTCTGTATTAATGGCAATTTTGGTCACTTTGAGGCTTTAAAAAGTAGTTATTCAACATGAGGCACATTCCAAATAAAATTTTGAATCAATTTTTCTACGGTCCAAAAAAATCAATTTTCTGATGAAAAACGATGACCCGTGACCTGTCGAAATTTCTCCAGATGGTCAGAAATGGAAATTTTTTTATGTTTACATTTTTTTTCTGTAAATGACTATTCCATGTGAATTATCACTTTTGGAACAAAAATAAGGGTGTTTAGAGTCACTTTAATGCCTGAAATTGGTCGAAATAGAAGCTTCTGAATAGGAGAAAATGTCTTTAAAAATGGCAATTTTCGTCACATTGAGGCTTTAAAAAGTAGTTATTCAACATGAGGCACAATTCAAATGACATTTTGAATACATTTTTCTACAGCCCAAAAACTCAATTTTCTGATGAAAAACGATGACCCGTGACCTGTCGAAATCTCTCCAGATGGTCAGAAATGGAAATTTTTAAATTTTTTTTTTTTTACTGTAAATGACTATTCCATATGAATTATCACTTTTGGAATTAAAATAAGTGTGTTTAGAGTAAGTTTAATGACTGAAATTGGTCAAAAAAGAAGCCTCTGAGTAGGAGAAAACGTCTGTAAAAATGGCAATTCTGGTCACATTGAGGCTTTAAAAAGTAGTTATTCAACATGAGGCACATTCCAAATGACATTTTGAATCAATTTTTCTACAGTCCAAACAATCAATTTTCTGATTAAAAACGATGACCCGTGACCAGTCGAAATTTCTCCAGATGGTCAGAAATGGAAATTTTTTAATGTTTAATTTTTTGACTGCACATGACTATTCCATGTAAATTATCACTTTTGGAACTAAAATAAGTGTGTTTAGAATCACTTTAATGCCTGAAATTGGTCAAAATAGAAGCTTCTGAATAGGAGAAAAAGTCTGTATTAATGGCTATTTTGGCCACATTTAAAAACATTTAAAAAGTAGTTATTCAACATGAGGCACATTCCAAATGACATTTTTAATCAATTTTTCTACAGTCCATAAAATCAATTTTTGTGATGAAAAACGATGACCCGTAACCTGTCGAAATTTCTCCAGATGGTCAGAAATGGAAATTTTTTAATGTTTACTTCTTTTTTTCTGTAAATGACTATTCCATGTGAATTATCACTTTTGGAACAAAAATAAGGGTGTTTAGAGTCACTTTAATGCCTGAAATTGGTCGAAATAGAAGCCTCTGAATAGGAGAAAATGTCTTTAAAAATGGCAATTTTCGTCACATTGAGGCTTTAAAAAGTAGTTATTCAACATGAGGCGCATTCCAAATTACATTTTGAATCAATTTTTCTACAGTCCAAAAAAACTAATTTCTGATGAAAAACGATGCCCCGTGACCTGTGGAAATTTCTCCAGATCGTCAGAAATGGAAATTTTTCAATGTTTAATTTTTTGACTGCAAATGACTATTCCATGTAAATTATCACTTTTGGAACATAAACAGGTGTGTTTAGAGTCACTTTAATACCTGAAATTGGTCGAAATAGAAGCTTCTGAATTGGAGAAAATGTCTGTATTAAAGGCAATTTTGGTCACTTTGAGGCTTTAAAAAGTAGTTATTCAACATGAGGCACATTCCAAATGACATTTTGAATCAATTTTTCTACAGTCCAAAAAATCAATTTTCTGATGAAAAACGATGACCCGTGACCTGTCGAAATTTCTCCAGATGGTCAGAAATGGAAATTTTTTCATGTTTAATTTTTTTACTGTAAATGACCATTCCATGTGAATTGTCACTTTTGCACTTAAAATAAGTGTGTTTAGAGTAAGTTTAATGACTGAAATTGGTGGAAAAAGAAGCTTCTGAGTAGGAGAAAATGTCTGTAAAAATGGCAATTTTGGTCACATTGAGGCTTCAAAAAGTAGTTATTCAACATGAGGCACAATCCAAATGACATTTTGAATCAATTTTTCTACAGTCTAAAAAAATCAATTTTCTGATGAAAAATGATGACCCGTGACCTGTTGAAATTTCTCCAGATAGTCAGAAATGGAAATGATTTCATGTTTAATTTTTTGACTGCAAATGACTATTCCATGTAAATTATCACTTTTGGAACAAAAATAAGTGTGTTTAGAGTCACTTTAATGCCTGAAATTGGTTGAAATAGAAGCTTCTGAATAGGAGAAAAAGTCTGTAATTATGGCAATTTTGGTCACATTGAGGCTTTAAAAAGTAGTTATACAACATGAGGCGTATTCCAAATGACATTTTGAATCAATTTTTCTACAGTCCAAAAAATCAATTTTCTGATGAAAAACGATGCCCCGTGACCTGTCGAAATTTCTCCAGATCGTCAGAAATGGAAATTTTTTAATGTTTAATTTTTTTACTGTAAATGACTATTCCATGTGAATTATCACTTTTGGAACAAAAATAAGGGTGTTTAGAATCACTTTAATGCCCGAAATTGGTCAAAATAGAAGCTTCTGAATAGGAGAAAAAGTCTGTATTAATGACAATTTTGTCCGCATTTAAAAACATTTAAAAAGTAGTTATTCAACATGAGGCACATTCCAAATGACATTTTTAATCAATTTTTCTACAGTCCATAAAATCAATTTTTGTGATGAAAAACGATGACCCGTGACCTGTTGAAATTTCTCCAGATGGTCAGAAATGGAAATTTTTTCATGTTTAATTTTTTGACTGCACATGACTATTCCATGTAAATTATCACTTTTGGAACAAAAACAGGTGTGTTTAGAGTCACTTTAATGCCTGAAATTGGTCGAAATAGAAGCTTCTGAATAGGAGAAAAAGTCTGTAATTATGGCAATTTTGGTCACATTGAGGCTTTAAAAAGTAGTTATACAACATGAGGCGTATTCCAAATGACATTTTGAATCAATTTTTCTACAGTCCAAAAAATCAATTTTCTGATGAAAAACGATGCCCCGTGACCTGTCGAAATTTCTCCAGATCGTCAGAAATGGAAATTTTTTAATGTTTAATTTTTTGACTGTAAATGACTATTCCATGTGAATTATCAATTTTGGAACAAAAATAAGGGTGTTTAGAGTCACTTTAATGCCTGAAATTGGTCGAAATAGTAGCTTCTGAATAGGAGAAAATGTCTTTAAAAATGGCAATTTTCGTCACATTGAGGATTTAAAAAGTAGTTATTCAACATGAGGCACAATCCAAATGACATTTTGAATCAATTTTTCTACAGTCCAAAAAATCAGTTTTCTGATGAAAAACGATGACCTGTGACCTGTTGAAATTTCTCCAGATGGTCAGAAATGGAAATTTTTCATGTTTAATTTTTGGACTGCACATGACTATTCCATGTAAATTATCACTTTTGGAACAAAAACAGGTGTGTTTAGAGTCACTTTAATGCCTGAAATTGGTCGAAATAGAAGCTTCTGAATAGGAGTAAATGTCTGTATTAATGGCAATTTTGGTCACATTGAGGCTTTAAAAAGTAGTTATTCAACATGAGACACATTCCAAATAAAATTTTGAATCAATTTTTCTACGGTCCAAAAAATCAATTTTCTGATGAAAAACGATGACCCGTGACCTGTCGAAATTTCTCCAGATGGTCAGAAATGGAAATTTTTTAATGTTTACATTTTTTTTCTGTAAATGACTATTCCATGTGAATTATCACTTTTGGAACAAAAATAAGGGTGTTTAGAGTCACTTTAATGCCTGAAATTGGTCGAAATAGAAGATTCTGAATAGGAGAAAATGTCTTTAAAAATGGCAATTTTCGTCACATTGAGGCTTTAAAAAGTAGTCATTCAACATGAGGCGCATTCCAAATGACATTTTTAATCAATTTTTCTACAGTCCCAAAAAACTATTTTCTGATGAAAAACGATGCCCCGTGACCTGTCGAAATTTCTCCAGATCGTCAGAAATGGAAATTTTTCAATGTTTAATTTTTTGACTGCAAATGACTATTCCATGTAAATTATCACTTTTGGAACAAAAACAGGTGTGTTTAGAGTCACTTTAATACCTGAAATTGGTCGAAATAGAAGCTTCTGAATTGGAGAAAATGTCTGTATTAATGGCAATTTTGGTCACTTTGAGGCTTTAAAAAGTAGTTATTCAACATGAGGCACATTCCAAATGACATTTTTAATCAATTTTTCTACAGTCCAAAAAATCAATTTTCTGATGAAAAACGATGACCCGTGACCTGTCGAAATTTCTCCAGATGGTCAGAAATGGAAATTTTTTCATGTTCAATTTTTTTTACTGTAAATGACTATTCCATGTGAATTGTCACTTTTGCACTTAAAATAAGTGTGTTTAGAGTAAGTTTAATGACTGAAATTGGTCGAAAAAGAAGCTTATGAGTAGGAGAAAATGTCTGTAAAAATGGCAATTTTGGTCACATTGAGGCTACAAAAAGTAGTTATTCGACATGAGGCACAATCCAAATGACATTTTGAATCAATTTTTCTACAGTCTAAAAAAATCAATTTTCTGATGAAAAATGATGACCCGTGACCTGTTGAAATTTCTCCAGATAGTCAGAAATGGAAATTATTTCATGTTTAATTTTTTGACTGCAAATGACTATTCCATATAAATTATCACTTTTGGAACAAAAATAAGTGTGTTTAGAGTCACTTTAATGCCTGAAATTGGTCGAAATAGAAGCTTCTGAATAGGAGAAAAAGTCTGTAATTATGGCAATTTTGGTCACATTGAGGCTTTAAAAAATAGTTATACAACATGAGGCGTATTCCAAATGACATTTTGAATCAATTTTTCTACAGTCCAAAAAATCAATTTTCTGATGAAAAACGATGCCCCGTGACCTGTCGAAATTTCTCCAGATGGTCAGAAATGGAAATTTTTTAATGTTTAATTTTTTGACTGCAAATGACTATTCCATGTAAATGATCACTTTTGGAACAAAAACAGGTGTGTTTCGAGTCACTTTAATACCTGAATGTTTCTGTCGAAATTTCTCCAGATCGTCAGAAATGGAAATTTTTCAATGTTTAATTTTTTGACTGCAAATGACTATTCCATGTAAATTATCACTTTTGGAACAAAAACAGGTGTGTTTCGAGTCACTTTAATACCTGAAATTGGTCGAAATAGAAGCTTCTGAATTGGAGAAAATGTCTGTATTAATGGCAATTTTGGTCACTTTGAGGCTTTAAAAAGTAGTTATTCAACATGAGGCACATTCCAAATGACATTTTGAATCAATTTTTCTACAGTCCAAAAAAAAAAATTTCTGATGAAAAACGATGACCCGTGACTTGTCGAAATTTCTCCAGATGGTCAGAAATGGACATTTTTTCATGTTTAATTTTTTTACTGTAAATGACTATTCCATGTGAATTGTCACTTTTGCACTTAAAATAAGTGTGTTTAGAGTAAGTTTAATGACTGAAATTGGTCCAAAAAGAAGCTTCTGAGTAGGAGAAAATGTCTGTAAAAATGGCAATTTTGGTCACATTGAGGCTACAAAAAGTAGTTATTCAACATGAGGCACAATCCAAATGACATTTTGAATCAATTTTTCTACAGTCTAAAAAAATCAATTTTCTGATGAAAAATGATGACCCGTGACCTGTTAAAATTTCTCCAGATAGTCAGAAATGGAAATTATTTCATGTTTCATTTTTTGACTGCAAATGACTATTCCATGGAAATTATCACTTTTGGAACAAAAATAAGTGTGTTTAGAGTCACTTTAATGCCTGAAACTAGTCGAAATAGAAGCTTCTGAATAGGAGAAAAAGTCTGTAATAATTTCAATTTTGGTCACATTGAGGCTTTAAAAAGTAGTTATTCAACATGAGGCACATTCCAAATGACATTTTTAATAAATTTTTCTACAGTCCAAAAAATCAATTTTCTGATGAAAAACGATGACCCGTGACCTGTCGAAATTTCTCCAGATGGTCAGAAATGGAAATTTTTTCATGTTCAATTTTTTTACTGTAAATGACTATTCCATGTGAATTGTCACTTTTGCACTTAAAATAAGTGTGTTTAGAGTAAGTTTAATGACTGAAATTGGTCGAAAAAGAAGCTTATGAGTAGGAGAAAATGTCTGTAAAAATGGCAATTTTGGTCACATTGAGGCTACAAAAAGTAGTTATTCGACATGAGGCACAATCCAAATGACATTTTGAATCAATTTTTCTACAGTCTAAAAAAATCAATTTTCTGATGAAAAATGATGACCCGTGACCTGTTGAAATTTCTCCAGATAGTCAGAAATGGAAATTATTTCATGTTTAATTTTTTGACTGCAAATGACTATTCCATGTAAATTATCACTTTTGGAACAAAAATAAGTGTGTTTAGAGTCACTTTAATGCCTGAAATTGGTCGAAATAGAAGCTTCTGAATAGGAGAAAAAGTCTGTAATTATGGCAATTTTGGTCACATTGAGGCTTTAAAAAATAGTTATACAACATGAGGCGTATTCCAAATGACATTTTGAATCAATTTTTCTACAGTCCAAAAAATCAATTTTCTGATGAAAAACGATGCCCCGTGACCTGTCGAAATTTCTCCAGATGGTCAGAAATGGAAAATTTTTAATGTTTAATTTTTTGACTGCAAATGACTATTCCATGTGAATTATCACTTTTGGAACAAAAATAAGGGTGTTTAGAGTCACTTTAATGCCTGAAATTGGTCGAAATAGTAGCTTCTGAATAGGAGAAAATGTCTTTAAAAATGGCAATTTTCGTCACATTGAGAATTTAAAAAGTAGTTATTCAACATGAGGCACAATCCAAATGACATTTTGAATCAATTTTTCTACAGTCCAAAAAATCAGTTTTCTGATGAAAAACGATGACCTGTGACCTGTCGAAATTTCTCCAGATGGTCAGAAATGGAAATTTTTTCATGTTTAATTTTTTTACTGTAAATGACTATTCCATGTGAATTATCACTTTTGGAACTAAAATAAGTGTGTTTAGAATCATTTAATGCCCGAAATTGGTCAAAATAGAAGCTTCTGAATAGGAGAAAAAGTCTGTATTAATGACAATTTTGTCCGCATTTAAAAACATTTAAAAAGTAGTTATTCAACATGAGGCACATTCCAAATGACATTTTTAATCAATTTTTCTACAGTCCATAAAATCAATTTTTGTGATGAAAAACGATGACCCGTGACCTGTTGAAATTTCTCCAGATGGTCAGAAATGGAAATTTTTTCATGTTTAATTTTTTGACTGCACATGACTATTCCATGTAAATTATCACTTTTGGAACAAAAACAGGTGAGTTTAGAGTCACTTTAATGCCTGAAATTGGTCGAAATAGAAGCTTCTGAATAGGAGTAAATGTCTGTATTAATGGCAATTTTGGTCACATTGAGGCTTTAAAAAGTAGTTATTCAACATGAGACACATTCCACATAAAATTTTGAATCAATTTTTCTACGGTCCAAAAAATCAATTTTCTGATGAAAAACGATGACCCGTGACCTGTCGAAATTTCTCCAGATGGTCAGAAATGGAAATTTTTTAATGTTTAATTTTTTGACTGCAAATGACTATTCCATGTAAATTATCACTTTTGGAACAAAAATAAGTGTGTTTAGAGTCACTTTAATGCCTGAAATTGGTCGAAATAGAAGCTTCTAAATAGGAGAAAAAGTCTGTAATAATGGCAATTTTGGTCACATTGAGGTTTTAAAAAGTAGTTATTCAACATGAGGCACATTCCAAATGACATTTTGAATCAATTTTTCTACAGTCCAAAAAATAAATTTTCTGATGAAAAACGATGACCCGTGACCTGTCGAAATTTCTCCAGATGGTCAGAAATGGAAATTTTTTAATGTTTATTTTTTTTTACTGTAAATGACTATTCCATGTGAATTATCACTTTTGGAACAAAAACAAGTGTACTTAGAGTCACTTTAATGCCTGAAATTGGTCGAAATAGAAGCTTCTGAATAGGAGAAAAAGTCTGTAATAATGGCAATTTTGGTCACATTGAGGCTTTAAAAAGTAGTCATTCAACATAAGGCACATTCCAAATGACATTTTGAATCAATTTTTCTAGAGTCCAAAAAATCAAGTTTCTGATGAAAAACGATGACCCGTGACCTGTCGAAATTTCTCCAGATTGTCAGAAATGGACATTTTTTAATGTTTCATTTTTTGACTGCAAATGACTATTCCATGTAAATTATCACTTTTGGAACAAAAACAAGTGTGCTTAGAGTCACTTTATTGCCTGAAATTGGTCGAAATAGAAGCTTCTGAATAGGAGAAACTGTCTGTATTAATGGCAATTTTGGTCACATTGAGGCTTCAAAAAGTAGTTATTCAACATGAGGCACAATCCAAATGACATTTTGAATACATTTTTCTACAGTCCAAAAAAATCAATTTTCTGATGAAAAACGATGACCCGTGACCTGTCGAAATTTCTCCAGATGGTCAGAAATGGAAATTTTTTTATGTTTAATTTTTTTACTGTAAATGACTATTCCATGTGAATTATCACTTTTGGAACAAAAACAAGTGTGTTTAGAGGCACTTTAATGCCTGAAATTGGTCGAAAAAGAAGCTTCTGAGTAGGAGAAAAAGTCTGTAATTATATCAATTTTGGTCACATTGAGGCTTTAAAAAGTAGTTATTCAACATGAGGCGCATTCTAAATGACATTTTGAATCAATTTTTCTACAGTCCAAAAAATCAATTTTCTGATGAAAAACGATGACCCGTGACCTGTCAAAATTTCTCCAGATCGTGAGAAATGGAAATTTTTTAATGTTTAATTTTTTGACTGCAAATGACTATTCCATGTAAATTATCACTTTTGGAACAAAAACAAGTGTGCTTAGAGTCACTTTAATGCCTGAAATTGGTCGAAATAGAAGCTTCTGAATAGGAGAAAAAGTCTGTAATAATGGCAATTTTGGTCACATTGAGGCTTTAAAAAGTAGTTATTCAACATAAGGCACATTCCAAATGACATTTTGAATCAATTTTTCTAGAGTCCAAAAAATCAATTTTCTGATGAAAAACGATGACCCGTGACCTGTCGAAATTTCTCCAGATTGTCAGAAATGGAAATTTTTTAATGTTTAGTTTTTTGACTGCAAATAACTATTCCATGTAAACTATCACTTTTGGAACTAAAATAAGTGTTTAGAGTCACTTTAATGCCTGAAATTGGTCGAAATAGAAGCTTCGGAATAGGAGCAAAAGTCTGTAATAATGGCAATTTTGGTCACATTGAAGCTTTAAAAAGTAGTTATTCAACATGAGGCACATTCCAAATGACATTTTTAATCAATTTTTCTACAGTCCAAAAAATCAATTTTCTGATGAAAAACGATGACCCGTGACCTCTCGAAATTTCTCCAGATGGTCAGAAATGGAAATATTTTAACGTTTAATTTTTTGACTGCAAATGACTATTCCATGTGAATTATCACTTTTGGAACTAAAATAAGTGTGTTTAGAGTAATTTTAATTACTGAAATTGGTCGAAAAAGAAGCTTCTGAGTAGGAGAAAATGTCTGTTAAAATGGCAATTTTGGTCACGTTGAGGCTTCAAAAAGTAGTTATTCAACATGAGGCACAATCCAAATGACATTTTTAATCAATTTTTCTACAGTCCAAAAAATCAATTTTCTGATGAAAAACGATGACCCGTGACCTGTCGAAATTTCTCCAGATGGTCAGAAATGGAAATTTTTTAATGTTTAATTTTTTGACTGCAAATGACTATTCCATGTAAATTATCACTTTTGGAACAAAAATAAGTGTGTTTAGAGTCACTTTATTGCCTGAAATTGGTCGAAATAGAAGCTTCTAAATAGGAGAAAAAGTCTGTAATAATGGCAATTTTGGTCACATTGAGGTTTTAAAAAGTAGTTATTCAACATGAGGCACATTCCAAATGACATTTTGAATCAATTTTTCTACAGTCCAAAAAATCAATTTTCTGATGAAAAACGATGACCCGTGACCTGTCGAAATTTCTCCAGATGGTCAGAAATGGAAATTTTTTAATGTTTATTTTTTTTTACTGTAAATGACTATTCCATGTGAATTATCACTTTTGGAACAAAAACAAGTGTGCTTAGAGTCACTTTAATGCCTGAAATTGGTCGAAATAGAAGCTTCTGAATAGGAGAAAAAGTCTGTAATAATGGCAATTTTGGTCACATTGAGGCTTTAAAAAGTAGTTATTCAACATAAGGCACATTCAAAATGACATTTTGAATACATTTTTCTACAGTCTAAAAAATCAATTTTCTGATGAAAAAGGATGACCCTTGACCTGTCGAAATTTCTCCAGATTGTCAGAAATGATAATTTTTTAATGTTTAATTTGTATACTGTAAATGACTATTCCATGTGAATTATCACTTTTGGAACAAAGATAAGTGTGTTTAGAGTCACTTTAATGCCTGAAATTGGTCGAAATAGAAGCTTCTGAATTGGAGAAAATGTCTTTAAAAATGGCAATTTTCGTCACATTGAGGCTTTAAAAAGTAGTTATCCAACATGAGGCACAATCCAAATGACATTTTGAATCAATTTTTCTACAGTCCAAAAAATCAATTTTCTGATGAAAAACGATGACCCGTGACCTGTCAAAATTTCTCCAGATCGTCAGAAATGGAAATTTTTTAATGTTTAATTTTTTGACTGCAAATGACTATTCCATGTAAATTATCACTTTTGGAACAAAAACAAGTGTGCTTAGAGTCACTTTAATGCCTGAAATTGGTCGAAATAGAAGCTTCTGAATAGGAGAAAAAGTCTGTAATAATGGCAATTTTGGTCACATTGAGGCTTTAAAAAGTAGTTATTCAACATAAGGCACATTCCAAATGACATTTTGAATCAATTTTTCTAGAGTCCAAAAAATCAATTTTCTGATGAAAAACGATGACCCGTGACCTCTCGAAATTTCTCCAGATGGTCAGAAATGGAAATATTTTAACGTTTAATTTTTTGACTGCAAATGACTATTCCATGTGAATTATCACTTTTGGAACTAAAATAAGTGTGTTTAGAGTAATTTTAATTACTGAAATTGGTCGAAAAAGAAGCTTCTGAGTAGGAGAAAATGTCTGTTAAAATGGCAATTTTGGTCACGTTGAGGCTTCAAAAAGTAGTTATTCAACATGAGGCACAATCCAAATGACATTTTTAATCAATTTTTCTACAGTCCAAAAAATCAATTTTCTGATGAAAAACGATGACCCGTGACCTGTCGAAATTTCTCCAGATTGTCAGAAATGGAAATTTTTTAATGTTTAGATTTTTGACTGCAAATAACTATTCCATGTAAACTATCACTTTTGGAACTAAAATAAGTGTTTAGAGTCACTTTAATGCCTGAAATTGGTCGAAATAGAAGCTTCGGAATAGGAGCAAAAGTCTGTAATAATGGCAATTTTGGTCACATTGAAGCTTTAAAAAGTAGTTATTCAACATGAGGCACATTCCAAATGACATTTTTAATCAATTTTTCTACAGTCCAAAAAATCAATTTTCTGATGAAAAACGATGACCCGTGACCTCTCGAAATTTCTCCAGATGGTCAGAAATTGAAATATTTTAACGTTTAATTTTTTGACTGCAAATGACTATTCCATGTGAATTATCACTTTTGGAACTAAAATAAGTGTGTTTAGAGTAATTTTAATTACTGAAATTGGTCGAAAAAGAAGCTTCTGAGTAGGAGAAAATGTCTGTTAAAATGGCAATTTTGGTCACGTTGAGGCTTCAAAAAGTAGTTATTCAACATGAGGCACAATCCAAATGACATTTTTAATCAATTTTTCTACAGTCCAAAAAATCAATTTTCTGATGAAAAACGATGACCCGTGACCTGTCGAAATTTCTCCAGATGGTCAGAAATGGAAATTTTTTAATGTTTAATTTTTTGACTGCAAATGACTATTCCATGTAAATTATCACTTTTGGAACAAAAATAAGTGTGTTTAGAGTCACTTTATTGCCTGAAATTGGTCGAAATAGAAGCTTCTAAATAGGAGAAAAAGTCTGTAATAATGGCAATTTTGGTCACATTGAGGTTTTAAAAAGTAGTTATTCAACATGAGGCACATTCCAAATGACATTTTGAATCAATTTTTCTACAGTCCAAAAAATCAATTTTCTGATGAAAAACGATGACCCGTGACCTGTCGAAATTTCTCCAGATGGTCAGAAATGGAAATTTTTTAATGTTTATTTTTTTTTACTATAAATGACTATTCCATGTGAATTATCACTTTTGGAACAAAAACAAGTGTGCTTAGAGTCACTTTAATGCCTGAAATTGGTCGAAATAGAAGCTTCTGAATAGGAGAAAAAGTCTGTAATAATGGCAATTTTGGTCACATTGAGGCTTTAAAAAGTAGTTATTCAACATAAGGCACATTCAAAATGACATTTTGAATACATTTTTCTAGAGTCCAAAAAATCAATTTTCTGATGAAAAACGATGACCCTTGACCTGTCGAAATTTCTCCAGATTGTCAGAAATGGAAATTTTTTAATGTTTAATTTGTATACTGTAAATGACTATTCCATGTGAATTATCACTTTTGGAACAAAGATAAGTGTGTTTAGAGTCACTTTAATGCCTGAAATTGGTCGAAATAGAAGCTTCTGAATAGGAGAAAAAGTCTGTAATAATGGCAATTTTGGTCACATTGAGGTTTTAAAAAGTAGTTATTCAACATGAGGCACATTCCAAATGACATTTTGAATCAATTTTTCTACAGTCCAAAAAATCAATTTTCTGATGAAAAACGATGACCCGTGACCTGTCGAAATTTCTCCAGATGGTCAGAAATGGAAATTTTTTAATGTTTATTTTTTTTTTACTGTAAATGACTATTCCATGTGAATTATCACTTTTGGAACAAAAATAAGGGTGTTTAGAGTCACTTTAATGCCTGAAATTGGTTGAAATAGAAGCTTCTGAATAGGAGAAAAAGTCTGTAATAATGGCAATTTTGGTCACATTAAGGTTTTAAAAAGTAGTTATTCAACATGAGGCACATTCCCAAGGATATTTTTAATCAATTTTTCTACAGTCCAAAAAATCAATTTTCTGATGAAAAACGATGACCCGTGACCTGTCGAAATTTCTCCAGATTGTCAGAAATGGAAATTTTTTTATGTTTAATTTTTTTACTGTAAATGACTATTCCATGTGAATTATCACTTTTGGAACAAAAACAAGTGTGTTTAGAGGCACTTTAATGCCTGAAATTGGTCGAAAAAGAAGCTTCTGAGTAGGAGAAAAAGTCTGTAATTATATCAATTTTGGTCACATTGAGGCTTTAAAAAGTAGTTATTCAACATGAGGCGCATTCTAAATGACATTTTGAATCAATTTTTCTACAGTCCAAAAAATCAATTTTCTGATGATAAACGATGACCCGTGACCTGTCAAAATTTCTCCAGATCGTCAGAAATGGAAATTTTTTAATGTTTAATTTTTTGACTGCAAATGACTTTTCCATGTAAATTATCACTTTTGGAACAAAAACAAGTGTGCTTAGAGTCACTTTAATGCCTGAAATTGGTCGAAATAGAAGCTTCTGAATAGGAGAAAAAGTCTGTAATAATGGCAATTTTGGTCACATTGAGGCTTTAAAAAGTAGTTATTCAACATAAGGCACATTCAAAATGACATTTTGAATACATTTTTCTAGAGTCTAAAAAAATCAATTTTCTGATGAAAAACGATGACCCGTGACCTGTCGAAATTTCTCCAGATGGTCAGAAATGGAAATTTTTTAATGTTTAATATTTTTACTGTAAATGACTATTCTATGTAAATTATCACTTTTGGAACTAAAATAAGTGTTTAGAGTCACTTTAATGCCTGAAATTGGTCAAAATAGAAGCTTCTGAATAGGAGCAAAAGTCTGTAATAATGGCAATTTTGTCACATTGAAGCTTTAAAAAGTAGTTATTCAACATGAGGCACATTCCAAATGACATTTTTAATCAATTTTTCTACAGTCCAAAAAATCAATTTTCTGATGAAAAATGATGACCCGTGACCTCTCGAAATTTCTCCAGATGGTCAGAAATGGAAATTTTTTAACATTTAATGTTTTGACTGCAAATGACTATTCCATGTGAATTATCACTTTTGGAACTAAAATAAGTGTGTTTAGAATAATTTTAATTACTGAAATTGGTCAAAAAAGAAGCTTCTGAGTAGGAGAAAATGTCTGTAAAAATGGCAATTTTGGTCACGTTGAGGCTTCAAAAAGTAGTTATTCAACATGAGGCACAATCCAAATGACATTTTTAATCAATTTTTCTACAGTCCAAAAAATCAATTTTCTGATGAAAAACGATGACCCTTGACCTGTTGAAATTTCTCCAGATGGTCAGAAATGGACATTTTTTAATGTTTCATTTTTTGACTGCAAATGACTATTCCATGTAAATTATCACTTTTGGAACAAAAACAAGTGTGCTTAGAGTCACTTTAATGCCTGAAATTGGTCGAAATAGAAGCTTCTGAATAGGAGAAACTGTCTGTATTAATGGCAATTTTGGTCACATTGAGGCTTCAAAAAGTAGTTATTCAACATGAGGCACAATCCAAATGACATTTTGAATACATTTTTCTACAGTCCAAAAAAATCAATTTTCTGATGAAAAACGATGACCCGTGACCTGTCGAAATTTCTCCAGATGGTCAGAAATGGAATTTTTTTTATGTTTAATTTTTTTTACTGTAAATGACTATTCCATGTGAATTATCACTTTTGGAACAAAAACAAGTGTGTTTAGAGGCACTTTAATGCCTGAAATTGGTCGAAAAAGAAGCTTCTGAGTAGGAGAAAAAGTCTGTAATAATGGCAATTTTGGTCACATTGAGGTTTTAAAAAGTAGTTATTCAACATGAGGCACATTCCAAATGACATTTTGAATCAATTTTTCTACAGTCCAAAAAATCAATTTTCTGATGAAAAACGATGACCCGTGACCTGTCGAAATTTCTCCAGATGGTCAGAAATGGAAATTTTTTAATGTTTATTTTTTTTTACTGTAAATGACTATTCCATGTGAATTATCACTTTTGGAACAAAAACAAGTGTGCTTAGAGTCACTTTAATGCCTGAAATTGGTCGAAATAGAAGCTTCTGAATAGGAGAAAAAGTCTGTAATAATGGCAATTTTGGTCACATTGAGGCTTTAAAAAGTAGTCATTCAACATAAGGCACATTCCAAATGACATTTTGAATCAATTTTTCTAGAGTCCAAAAAATCAAGTTTCTGATGAAAAACGATGACCCGTGACCTGTCGAAATTTCTCCAGATTGTCAGAAATGGACATTTTTTAATGTTTCATTTTTTGACTGCAAATGACTATTCCATGTAAATTATCACTTTTGGAACAAAAACAAGTGTGCTTAGAGTCACTTTATTGCCTGAAATTGGTCGAAATAGAAGCTTCTGAATAGGAGAAACTGTCTGTATTATTGGCAATTTTGGTCACATTGAGGCTTCAAAAAGTAGTTATTCAACATGAGGCACAATCCAAATGACATTTTGAATACATTTTTCTACAGTCCAAAAAAATCAATTTTCTGATGAAAAACGATGACCCGTGACCTGTCGAAATTTCTCCAGATGGTCAGAAATGGAAATTTTTTTATGTTTAATTTTTTTACTGTAAATGACTATTCCATGTGAATTATCACTTTTGGAACAAAAACAAGTGTGTTTAGAGGCACTTTAATGCCTGAAATTGGTCGAAAAAGAAGCTTCTGAGTAGGAGAAAAAGTCTGTAATTATATCAATTTTGGTCACATTGAGGCTTTAAAAAGTAGTTATTCATCATGAGGCGCATTCTAAATGACATTTTGAATCAATTTTTCTACAGTCCAAAAAATCAATTTTCTGATGAAAAACGATGACCCGTGACCTGTCAAAATTTCTCCAGATCGTGAGAAATGGAAATTTTTTAATGTTTAATTTTTTGACTGCAAATGACTATTCCATGTAAATTATCACTTTTGGAACAAAAACAAGTGTGCTTAGAGTCACTTTAATGCCTGAAATTGGTCGAAATAGAAGCTTCTGAATAGGAGAAAAAGTCTGTAATAATGGCAATTTTGTTCACATTGAGGCTTTAAAAAGTAGTTATTCAACATAAGGCACATTCCAAATGACATTTTGAATCAATTTTTCTAGAGTCCAAAAAATCAATTTTCTGATGAAAAACGATGACCCGTGACCTGTCGAAATTTCTCCAGATTGTCAGAAATGGAAATTTTGTAATGTTTAATTTTTTGACTGCAAATGACTATTCCATGTGAATTATCACTTTTGGAACAAAGATAAGTGTGTTTAGAGTCACTTTAATGCCTGAAATTGGTCGAAATAGAAGCTTCTAAATAGGAGAAAAAGTCTGTAATAATGGCAATTTTGGTCACATTGAGGTTTTAAAAAGTAGTTATTCAACATGAGGCACATTCCAAATGACATTTTGAATCAATTTTTCTACAGTCCAAAAAATCAATTTTCTGATGAAAAACGATGACCGGTGACCTGTCGAAATTTCTCCAGATGGTCAGAAATGGAAATTTTTTAATGTTTATTTTTTTTTACTGTAAATGACTATTCCATGTGAATTATCACTTTTGGAACAAAAATAAGGGTGTTTAGAGTCACTTTAATGCCTGAAATTGGTTGAAATAGAAGCTTCTGAATAGGAGAAAAAGTCTGTAATAATGGCAATTTTGGTCACATTAAGGTTTTAAAAAGTAGCTATTCAACATGAGGCACATTCCAAAGGATATTTTTAATCAATTTTTCTACAGTCCAAAAAATCAATTTTCTGATGAAAAACGATGACCCGTGACCTGTCGAAATTTCTCCAGATTGTCAGAAATGGAAAATTTTTTATGTTTAATTTTTTTACTGTAAATGACTATTCCATGTGAATTATCACTTTTGGAACAAAAACAAGTGTGTTTAGAGGCACTTTAATGCCTGAAATTGGTCGAAAAAGAAGCTTCTGAGTAGGAGAAAAAGTCTGTAATTATATCAATTTTGGTCACATTGAGGCTTTAAAAAGTAGTTATTCAACATGAGGCGCATTCTAAATGACATTTTGAATCAATTTTTCTACAGTCCAAAAAATCAATTTTCTGATGATAAACGATGACCCGTGACCTGTCAAAATTTCTCCAGATCGTCAGAAATGGAAATTTTTTAATGTTTAATTTTTTGACTGCAAATGACTTTTCCATGTAAATTATCACTTTTGGAACAAAAACAAGTGTGCTTAGAGTCACTTTAATGCCTGAAATTGGTCGAAATAGAAGCTTCTGAATAGGAGAAAAAGTCTGTAATAATGGCAATTTTGGTCACATTGAGGCTTTAAAAAGTAGTTATTCAACATAAGGCACATTCAAAATGACATTTTGAATACATTTTTCTAGAGTCTAAAAAAATCAATTTTCTGATGAAAAACGATGACCCGTGACCTGTCGAAATTTCTCCAGATGGTCAGAAATGGAAATTTTTTAATGTTTAATATTTTTACTGTAAATGACTATTCCATGTAAATTATCACTTTTGGAACTAAAATAAGTGTTTAGAGTCACTTTAATGCCTGAAATTGGTCAAAATAGAAGCTTCTGAATAGGAGCAAAAGTCTGTAATAATGGCAATTTTGTCACATTGAAGCTTTAAAAAGTAGTTATTCAACATGAGGCACATTCCAAATGACATTTTTAATCAATTTTTCTACAGTCCAAAAAATCAATTTTCTGATGAAAAATGATGACCCGTGACATCTCGAAATTTCTCCAGATGGTCAGAAATGGAAATTTTTTAACGTTTAATGTTTTGACTGCAAATGACTATTCCATGTCAATTATCACTTTTGGAACTAAAATAAGTGTGTTTAGAATAATTTTAATTACTGAAATTGGTCAAAAAAGAAGCTTCTGAGTAGGAGAAAATGTCTGTAAAAATGGCAATTTTGGTCACGTTGAGGCTTCAAAAAGTAGTTATTCAACATGAGGCACAATCCAAATGACATTTTTAATCAATTTTTCTACAGTCCAAAAAATCAATTTTCTGATGAAAAACGATGACCCTTGACCTGTCGAAATTTCTCCAGATGGTCAGAAATGGAAATTTTTTAATGTTTAATTTTTTGACTGCAAATGACTATTCCATGTGAATTATCACTTTTGGAACAAAGATAAGTGTGTTTAGAGTCACTTTAATGCCTGAAATTGGTCGAAATAGAAGCTTCTGAATAGGAGAAAATGTCTTTAAAAATGGCAATTTTTGTCACATTGAGGCTTTAAAAAGTAGTTATTCAACATGAGGCACAATCCAAATGACATTTTGAATCAATTTTTCTACAGTCCCAAAAAATCAATTTTCTGATGAAAAACGATGACCTGTGACCTGTTGAAATTTCTCCAGATGGTCAGTAATGGACATTTTTTAATGTTTCATTTTTTGACTGCAAATGACTATTCCATGTAAATTATCACTTTTGGAACAAAAACAAGTGTGCTTAGAGTCACTTTAATGCCTGAAATTGGTCGAAATAGAAGCTTCTGAATAGGAGAAACTGTCTGTATTAATGGCAATTTTGGTCACATTGAGGCTTCAAAAAGTAGTTATTCAACATGAGGCACAATCCAAATGACATTTTGAATAAATTTTTCTACAGTCCAAAAAAATCAATTTTCTGATGAAAAACGATGACCCGTGACCTGTCGAAATTTCTCCAGATGGTCAGAAATGGAATTTTTTTTATGTTTAATTTTTTTTACTGTAAATGACTATTCCATGTGAATTATCACTTTTGGAACAAAAACAAGTGTGTTTAGAGGCACTTTAATGCCTGAAATTGGTCGAAAAAGAAGCTTCTGAGTAGGAGAAAAAGTCTGTAATAATGGCAATTTTGGTCACATTGAGGTTTTAAAAAGTAGTTATTCAACATGAGGCACATTCCAAATGACATTTTGAATCAATTTTTCTACAGTCCAAAAAATAAATTTTCTGATGAAAAACGATGACCCGTGACCTGTCGAAATTTCTCCAGATGGTCAGAAATGGAAATTTTTTAATGTTTATTTTTTTTTACTGTAAATGACTATTCCATGTGAATTATCACTTTTGGAACAAAAACAAGTGTGCTTAGAGTCACTTTAATGCCTGAAATTGGTCGAAATAGAAGCTTCTGAATAGGAGAAAAAGTCTGTAATAATGGCAATTTTGGTCACATTGAGGCTTTAAAAAGTAGTCATTCAACATAAGGCACATTCCAAATGACATTTTGAATCAATTTTTCTAGAGTCCAAAAAATCAAGTTTCTGATGAAAAACGATGACCCGTGACCTGTCGAAATTTCTCCAGATTGTCAGAAATGGACATTTTTTAATGTTTCATTTTTTGACTGCAAATGACTATTCCATGTAAATTATCACTTTTGGAACAAAAACAAGTGTGCTTAGAGTCACTTTATTGCCTGAAATTGGTCGAAATAGAAGCTTCTGAATAGGAGAAACTGTCTGTATTAATGGCAATTTTGGTCACATTGAGGCTTCAAAAAGTAGTTATTCAACATGAGGCACAATCCAAATGACATTTTGAATACATTTTTCTACAGTCCAAAAAAATCAATTTTCTGATGAAAAACGATGACCCGTGACCTGTCGAAATTTCTCCAGATGGTCAGAAATGGAAATTTTTTTATGTTTAATTTTTTTACTGTAAATGACTATTCCATGTGAATTATCACTTTTGGAACAAAAACAAGTGTGTTTAGAGGCACTTTAATGCCTGAAATTGGTCGAAAAAGAAGCTTCTGAGTAGGAGAAAAAGTCTGTAATTATATCAATTTTGGTCACATTGAGGCTTTAAAAAGTAGTTATTCAACATGAGGCGCATTCTAAATGACATTTTGAATCAATTTTTCTACAGTCCAAAAAATCAATTTTCTGATGAAAAACGATGACCCGTGACCTGTCAAAATTTCTCCAGATCGTGAGAAATGGAAATTTTTTAATGTTTAATTTTTTGACTGCAAATGACTATTCCATGTAAATTATCACTTTTGGAACAAAAACAAGTGTGCTTAGAGTCACTTTAATGCCTGAAATTGGTCGAAATAGAAGCTTCTGAATAGGAGAAAAAGTCTGTAATAATGGCAATTTTGTTCACATTGAGGCTTTAAAAAGTAGTTATTCAACATAAGGCACATTCCAAATGACATTTTGAATCAATTTTTCTAGAGTCCAAAAAATCAATTTTCTGATGAAAAACGATGACCCGTGACCTGTCGAAATTTCTCCAGATTGTCAGAAATGGAAATTTTGTAATGTTTAGTTTTTTGACTGCAAATAACTATTCCATGTAAACTATCACTTTTGGAACTAAAATAAGTGTTTAGAGTCACTTTAATGCCTGAAATTGGTCGAAATAGAAGCTTCGGAATAGGAGCAAAAGTCTGTAATAATGGCAATTTTGGTCACATTGAAGCTTTAAAAAGTAGTTATTCAACATGAGGCACATTCCAAATGACATTTTGAATCAATTTTTCTACAGTCCAAAAAATCAATTTTCTGATGAAAAACGATGACCCGTGACCTCTCGAAATTTCTCCAGATGGTCAGAAATGGAAATATTTTAACGTTTAATTTTTTGACTGCAAATGACTATTCCATGTGAATTATCACTTTTGGAACTAAAATAAGTGTGTTTAGAGTAATTTTAATTACTGAAATTGGTCGAAAAAGAAGCTTCTGAGTAGGAGAAAATGTCTGTTAAAATGGCAATTTTGGTCACGTTGAGGCTTCAAAAAGTAGTTATTCAACATGAGGCACAATCCAAATGACATTTTTAATCAATTTTTCTACAGTCCAAAAAATCAATTTTCTGATGAAAAACGATGACCCGTGACCTGTCGAAATTTCTCCAGATGGTCAGAAATGGAAATTTTTTAATGTTTAATTTTTTGACTGCAAATGACTATTCCATGTAAATTATCACTTTTGGAACAAAAATAAGTGTGTTTAGAGTCACTTTATTGCCTGAAATTGGTCGAAATAGAAGCTTCTAAATAGGAGAAAAAGTCTGTAATAATGGCAATTTTGGTCACATTGAGGTTTTAAAAAGTAGTTATTCAACATGAGGCACATTCCAAATGACATTTTGAATCAATTTTTCTACAGTCCAAAAAATCAATTTTCTGATGAAAAACGATGACCCGTGACCTGTCGAAATTTCTCCAGATGGTCAGAAATGGAAATTTTTTAATGTTTATTTTTTTTTACTGTAAATGACTATTCCATGTGAATTATCACTTTTGGAACAAAAACAAGTGTGCTTAGAGTCACTTTAATGCCTGAAATTGGTCGAAATAGAAGCTTCTGAATAGGAGAAAAAGTCTGTAATAATGGCAATTTTGGTCACATTGAGGGTTTAAAAAGTAGTTATTCAACATAAGGCACATTCAAAATGACATTTTGAATACATTTTTCTAGAGTCCAAAAAATCAATTTTCTGATGAAAAACGATGACCCTTGACCTGTCGAAATTTCTCCAGATTGTCAGAAATGGAAATTTTTTAATGTTTAATTTGTATACTGTAAATGACTATTCCATGTGAATTATCACTTTTGGAACAAAGATAAGTGTGTTTAGAGTCACTTTAATGCCTGAAATTGGTCGAAATAGAAGCTTCTGAATTGGAGAAAATGTCTTTAAAAATGGCAATTTTCGTCACATTGAGGCTTTAAAAAGTAGTTATCCAACATGAGGCACAATCCAAATGACATTTTGAATCAATTTTTCTACAGTCCAAAAAATCAATTTTCTGATGAAAAACGATGACCCGTGACCTGTCAAAATTTCTCCAGATCGTCAGAAATGGAAATTTTTTAATGTTTAATTTTTTGACTGCAAATGACTATTCCATGTAAATTATCACTTTTGGAACAAAAACAAGTGTGCTTAGAGTCACTTTAATGCCTGAAATTGGTCGAAATAGAAGCTTCTGAATAGGAGAAAAAGTCTGTAATAATGGCAATTTTGGTCACATTGAGGCTTTAAAAAGTAGTTATTCAACATAAGGCACATTCCAAATGACATTTTGAATCAATTTTTCTAGAGTCCAAAAAATCAATTTTCTGATGAAAAACGATGACCCGTGACCTGTCGAAATTTCTCCAGATTGTCAGAAATGGAAATTTTTTAATGTTTAGTTTTTTGACTGCAAATAACTATTCCATGTAAACTATCACTTTTGGAACTAAAATAAGTGTTTAGAGTCACTTTAATGCCTGAAATTGGTCGAAATAGAAGCTTCAGAATAGGAGCAAAAGTCTGTAATAATGGCAATTTTGGTCACATTGAAGCTTTAAAAAGTAGTTATTCAACATGAGGCACATTCCAAATGACATTTTTAATCAATTTTTCTACAGTCCAAAAAATCAATTTTCTGATGAAAAACGATGACCCGTGACCTCTCGAAATTTCTCCAGATGGTCAGAAATGGAAATATTTTAACGTTTAATTTTTTGACTGCAAATGACTATTCCATGTGAATTATCACTTTTGGAACTAAAATAAGTGTGTTTAGAGTAATTTTAATTACTGAAATTGGTCGAAAAAGAAGCTTCTGAGTAGGAGAAAATGTCTGTTAAAATGGCAATTTTGGTCACGTTGAGGCTTCAAAAAGTAGTTATTCAACATGAGGCACAATCCAAATGACATTTTTAATCAATTTTTCTACAGTCCAAAAAATCAATTTTCTGATGAAAAACGATGACCCGTGACCTGTCGAAATTTCTCCAGATGGTCAGAAATGGAAATTTTTTAATGTTTAATTTTTTGACTGCAAATGACTATTCCATGTAAATTATCACTTTTGGAACAAAAATAAGTGTGTTTAGAGTCACTTTAATGCCTGAAATTGGTCGAAATAGAAGCTTCTAAATAGGAGAAAAAGTCTGTAATAATGGCAATTTTGGTCACATTGAGGTTTTAAAAAGTAGTTATCCAACATGAGGCACAATCCAAATGACATTTTGAATCAATTTTTCTACAGTCCAAAAAATCAATTTTCTGATGAAAAACGATGACCCGTGACCTGTCAAAATTTCTCCAGATCGTCAGAAATGGAAATTTTTTAATGTTTAATTTTTTGACTGCAAATGACTATTCCATGTAAATTATCACTTTTGGAACAAAAACAAGTGTGCTTAGAGTCACTTTAATGCCTGAAATTGGTCGAAATAGAAGCTTCTGAATAGGAGAAAAAGTCTGTAATAATGGCAATTTTGGTCACATTGAGGCTTTAAAAAGTAGTTATTCAACAAAAGGCACATTCCAAATGACATTTTGAATCAATTTTTCTAGAGTCCAAAAAATCAATTTTCTGATGAAAAACGATGACCCGTGACCTCTCGAAATTTCTCCAGATGGTCAGAAATGGAAATATTTTAACGTTTAATTTTTTGACTGCAAATGACTATTCCATGTGAATTATCACTTTTGGAACTAAAATAAGTGTGTTTAGAGTAATTTTAATTACTGAAATTGGTCGAAAAAGAAGCTTCTGAGTAGGAGAAAATGTCTGTTAAAATGGCAATTTTGGTCACGTTGAGGCTTCAAAAAGTAGTTATTCAACATGAGGCACAATCCAAATGACATTTTTAATCAATTTTTCTACAGTCCAAAAAATCAATTTTCTGATGAAAAACGATGACCCGTGACCTGTCGAAATTTCTCCAGATGGTCAGAAATGGAAATTTTTTAATGTTTAATTTTTTGACTGCAAATGACTATTCCATGTAAATTATCACTTTTGGAACACAAATAAGTGTGTTTAGAGTCACTTTAATGCCTGAAATTGGTCGAAATAGAAGCTTCTAAATAGGAGAAAAAGTCTGTAATAATGGCAATTTTGGTCACGTTGAGGCTTCAAAAAGTAGTTATTCAACATGAGGCACAATCCAAATGACATTTTTAATCAATTTTTCTACAGTCCAAAAAATCAATTTTGTGATGAAAAACGATGACCCGTGACCTGTCGAAATTTCTCCAGATTGTCAGAAATGGACATTTTTTAATGTTTAGTTTTTTGACTGCAAATAACTATTCCATGTAAACTATCACTTTTGGAACTAAAATAAGTGTTTAGAGTCACTTTAATGCCTGAAATTGGTCGAAATAGAAGCTTCTAAATAGGAGAAAAAGTCTGTAATAATGGCAATTTTGGTCACGTTGAGGCTTCAAAAAGTAGTTATTCAACATGAGGCACAATCCAAATGACATTTTTAATCAATTTTTCTACAGTCCAAAAAATCAATTTTGTGATGAAAAACGATGACCCGTGACCTGTCGAAATTTCTCCAGATTGTCAGAAATGGACATTTTTTAATGTTTAGTTTTTTGACTGCAAATAACTATTCCATGTAAACTATCACTTTTGGAACTAAAATAAGTGTTTAGAGTCACTTTAATGCCTGAAATTGGTCGAAATAGAAGCTTCGGAATAGGAGCAAAAGTCTGTAATAATGGCAATTTTGGTCACATTGAAGCTTTAAAAAGTAGTTATTCAACATGAGGCACATTCCAAATGACATTTTTAATCAATTTTTCTACAGTCCAAAAAATCAATTTTCTGATGAAAAACGATGACCCGTGACCTCTCGAAATTTCTCCAGATGGTCAGAAATGGAAATATTTTAACGTTTAATTTTTTGACTGCAAATGACTATTCCATGTGAATTATCACTTTTGGAACTAAAATAAGTGTGTTTAGAGTAATTTTAATTACTGAAATTGGTCGAAAAAGAAGCTTCTGAGTAGGAGAAAATGTCTGTTAAAATGGCAATTTTGGTCACGTTGAGGCTTCAAAAAGTAGTTATTCAACATGAGGCACAATCCAAATGACATTTTTAATCAATTTTTCTACAGTCCAAAAAATCAATTTTCTGATGAAAAACGATGACCCGTGACCTGTCGAAATTTCTCCAGATGGTCAGAAATGGAAATTTTTTAATGTTTAATTTTTTGACTGCAAATGACTATTCCATGTAAATTATCACTTTTGGAACAAAAATAAGTGTGTTTAGAGTCACTTTATTGCCTGAAATTGGTCGAAATAGAAGCTTCTAAATAGGAGAAAAAGTCTGTAATAATGGCAATTTTGGTCACATTGAGGTTTTAAAAAGTAGTTATTCAACATGAGGCACATTCCAAATGACATTTTGAATCAATTTTTCTACAGTCCAAAAAATCAATTTTCTGATGAAAAACGATGACCCGTGACCTGTCGAAATTTCTCCAGATGGTCAGAAATGGAAATTTTTTAATGTTTATTTTTTTTTACTATAAATGACTATTCCATGTGAATTATCACTTTTGGAACAAAAACAAGTGTGCTTAGAGTCACTTTAATGCCTGAAATTGGTCGAAATAGAAGCTTCTGAATAGGAGAAAAAGTCTGTAATAATGGCAATTTTGGTCACATTGAGGCTTTAAAAAGTAGTTATTCAACATAAGGCACATTCAAAATGACATTTTGAATACATTTTTCTAGAGTCCAAAAAATCAATTTTCTGATGAAAAACGATGACCCTTGACCTGTCGAAATTTCTCCAGATTGTCAGAAATGGAAATTTTTTAATGTTTAATTTGTATACTGTAAATGACTATTCCATGTGAATTATCACTTTTGGAACAAAGATAAGTGTGTTTAGAGTCACTTTAATGCCTGAAATTGGTCGAAATAGAAGCTTCTGAATTGGAGAAAATGTCTTTAAAAATGGCAATTTTCGTCACATTGAGGCTTTAAAAAGTAGTTATCCAACATGAGGCACAATCCAAATGACATTTTGAATCAATTTTTCTACAGTCCAAAAAATCAATTTTCTGATGAAAAACGATGACCCGTGACCTGTCAAAATTTCTCCAGATCGTCAGAAATGGAAATTTTTTAATGTTTAATTTTTTGACTGCAAATGACTATTCCATGTAAATTATCACTTTTGGAACAAAAACAAGTGTGCTTAGAGTCACTTTAATGCCTGAAATTGGTCGAAATAGAAGCTTCTGAATAGGAGAAAAAGTCTGTAATAATGGCAATTTTGGTCACATTGAGGCTTTAAAAAGTAGTTATTCAACATAAGGCACATTCCAAATGACATTTTGAATCAATTTTTCTAGAGTCCAAAAAATCAATTTTCTGATGAAAAACGATGACCCGTGACCTGTCGAAATTTCTCCAGATTGTCAGAAATGGAAATTTTTTAATGTTTAGTTTTTTGACTGCAAATAACTATTCCATGTAAACTATCACTTTTGGAACTAAAATAAGTGTTTAGAGTCACTTTAATGCCTGAAATTGGTCAAAATAGAAGCTTCTGAATAGGAGCAAAAGTCTGTAATAATGGCAATTGTGGTCACATTGAAGCTTTAAAAAGTAGTTATTCAACATGAGGCACATTCCAAATGACATTTTTAATCAATTTTTCTACAGTCCAAAAAATCAATTTTCTGATGAAAAACGATGACCCGTGACCTCTCGAAATTTCTCCAGATGGTCAGAAATGGAAATATTTTAACGTTTAATTTTTTGACTGCAAATGACTATTCCATGTGAATTATCACTTTTGGAACTAAAATAAGTGTGTTTAGAGTAATTTTAATTACTGAAATTGGTCGAAAAAGAAGCTTCTGAGTAGGAGAAAATGTCTGTTAAAATGGCAATTTTGGTCACGTTGAGGCTTCAAAAAGTAGTTATTCAACATGAGGCACAATCCAAATGACATTTTTAATCAATTTTTCTACAGTCCAAAAAATCAATTTTCTGATGAAAAACGATGACCCGTGACCTGTCGAAATTTCTCCAGATGGTCAGAAATGGAAATTTTTTAATGTTTAATTTTTTGACTGCAAATGACTATTCCATGTAAATTATCACTTTTGGAACAAAAATAAGTGTGTTTAGAGTCACTTTAATGCCTGAAATTGGTCGAAATAGAAGCTTCTAAATAGGAGAAAAAGTCTGTAATAATGGCAATTTTGGTCACATTGAGGTTTTAAAAAGTAGTTATTCAACATGAGGCACATTCCAAATGACATTTTGAATCAATTTTTCTACAGTCCAAAAAATCAATTTTCTGATGAAAAACGATGACCCGTGACCTGTCGAAATTTCTCCAGATGGTCAGAAATGGAAATTTTTTAATGTTTATTTTTTTTTACTGTAAATGACTATTCCATGTGAATTATCACTTTTGGAACAAAAATAAGGGTGTTTAGAGTCACTTTAATGCCTGAAATTGGTTGAAATAGAAGCTTCTGAATAGGAGAAAAAGTCTGTAATAATGGCAATTTTGGTCACATTAAGGTTTTAAAAAGTAGTTATTCAACATGAGGCACATTCCAAAGGATATTTTTAATCAATTTTTCTACAGTCCAAAAAATCAATTTTCTGATGAAAAACGATGACCCGTGACCTGTCGAAATTTCTCCAGATTGTCAGAAATGGAAATTTTTTTATGTTTAATTTTTTTACTGTAAATGACTATTCCATGTGAATTATCACTTTTGGAACAAAAACAAGTGTGTTTAGAGGCACTTTAATGCCTGAAATTGGTCGAAAAAGAAGCTTCTGAGTAGGAGAAAAAGTCTGTAATTATATCAATTTTGGTCACATTGAGGCTTTAAAAAGTAGTTATTCAACATGAGGCGCATTCTAAATGACATTTTGAATCAATTTTTCTACAGTCCAAAAAATCAATTTTCTGATGATAAACGATGACCCGTGACCTGTCAAAATTTCTCCAGATCGTCAGAAATGGAAATTTTTTAATGTTTAATTTTTTGACTGCAAATGACTTTTCCATGTAAATTATCACTTTTGGAACAAAAACAAGTGTGCTTAGAGTCACTTTAATGCCTGAAATTGGTCGAAATAGAAGCTTCTGAATAGGAGAAAAAGTCTGTAATAATGGCAATTTTGGTCACATTGAGGCTTTAAAAAGTAGTTATTCAACATAAGGCACATTCAAAATGACATTTTCAATACATTTTTCTAGAGTCTAAAAAAATCAATTTTCTGATGAAAAACGATGACCCGTGACCTGTCGAAATTTCTCCAGATGGTCAGAAATGGAAATTTTTTAATGTTTAATATTTTTACTGTAAATGACTATTCCATGTAAATTATCACTTTTGGAACTAAAATAAGTGTTTAGAGTCACTTTAATGCCTGAAATTGGTCAAAATAGAAGCTTCTGAATAGGAGCAAAAGTCTGTAATAATGGCAATTTTGTCACATTGAAGCTTTAAAAAGTAGTTATTCAACATGAGGCACATTCCAAATGACATTTTTAATCAATTTTTCTACAGTCCAAAAAATCAATTTTCTGATGAAAAATGATGACCCGTGACCTCTCGAAATTTCTCCAGATGGTCAGAAATGGAAATTTTTTAACGTTTAATGTTTTGACTGCAAATGACTATTCCATGTGAATTATCACTTTTGGAACTAAAATAAGTGTGTTTAGAATAATTTTAATTACTGAAATTGGTCAAAAAAGAAGCTTCTGAGTAGGAGAAAATGTCTGTAAAAATGGCAATTTTGGTCACGTTGAGGCTTCAAAAAGTAGTTATTCAACATGAGGCACAATCCAAATGACATTTTTAATCAATTTTTCTACAGTCCAAAAAATCAATTTTCTGATGAAAAACGATGACCCTTGACCTGTTGAAATTTCTCCAGATGGTCAGAAATGGACATTTTTTAATGTTTCATTTTTTGACTGCAAATGACTATTCCATGTAAATTATCACTTTTGGAACAAAAACAAGTGTGCTTAGAGTCACTTTAATGCCTGAAATTGGTCGAAATAGAAGCTTCTGAATAGGAGAAACTGTCTGTATTAATGGCAATTTTGGTCACATTGAGGCTTCAAAAAGTAGTTATTCAACATGAGGCACAATCCAAATGACATTTTGAATACATTTTTCTACAGTCCAAAAAAATCAATTTTCTGATGAAAAACGATGACCCGTGACCTGTCGAAATTTCTCCAGATGGTCAGAAATGGAATTTTTTTTATGTTTAATTTTTTTTACTGTAAATGACTATTCCATGTGAATTATCACTTTTGGAACAAAAACAAGTGTGTTTAGAGGCACTTTAATGCCTGAAATTGGTCGAAAAAGAAGCTTCTGAGTAGGAGAAAAAGTCTGTAATAATGGCAATTTTGGTCACATTGAGGTTTTAAAAAGTAGTTATTCAACATGAGGCACATTCCAAATGACATTTTGAATCAATTTTTCTACAGTCCAAAAAATCAATTTTCTGATGAAAAACGATGACCCGTGACCTGTCGAAATTTCTCCAGATGGTCAGAAATGGAAATTTTTTAATGTTTATTTTTTTTTACTGTAAATGACTATTCCATGTGAATTATCACTTTTGGAACAAAAACAAGTGTGCTTAGAGTCACTTTAATGCCTGAAATTGGTCGAAATAGAAGCTTCTGAATAGGAGAAAAAGTCTGTAATAATGGCAATTTTGGTCACATTGAGGCTTTAAAAAGTAGTCATTCAACATAAGGCACATTCCAAATGACATTTTGAATCAATTTTTCTAGAGTCCAAAAAATCAAGTTTCTGATGAAAAACGATGACCCGTGACCTGTCGAAATTTCTCCAGATTGTCAGAAATGGACATTTTTTAATGTTTCATTTTTTGACTGCAAATGACTATTCCATGTAAATTATCACTTTTGGAACAAAAACAAGTGTGCTTAGAGTCACTTTATTGCCTGAAATTGGTCGAAATAGAAGCTTCTGAATAGGAGAAACTGTCTGTATTATTGGCAATTTTGGTCACATTGAGGCTTCAAAAAGTAGTTATTCAACATGAGGCACAATCCAAATGACATTTTGAATACATTTTTCTACAGTCCAAAAAAATCAATTTTCTGATGAAAAACGATGACCCGTGACCTGTCGAAATTTCTCCAGATGGTCAGAAATGGAAATTTTTTTATGTTTAATTTTTTTACTGTAAATGACTATTCCATGTGAATTATCACTTTTGGAACAAAAACAAGTGTGTTTAGAGGCACTTTAATGCCTGAAATTGGTCGAAAAAGAAGCTTCTGAGTAGGAGAAAAAGTCTGTAATTATATCAATTTTGGTCACATTGAGGCTTTAAAAAGTAGTTATTCATCATGAGGCGCATTCTAAATGACATTTTGAATCAATTTTTCTACAGTCCAAAAAATCAATTTTCTGATGAAAAACGATGACCCGTGACCTGTCAAAATTTCTCCAGATCGTGAGAAATGGAAATTTTTTAATGTTTAATTTTTTGACTGCAAATGACTATTCCATGTAAATTATCACTTTTGGAACAAAAACAAGTGTGCTTAGAGTCACTTTAATGCCTGAAATTGGTCGAAATAGAAGCTTCTGAATAGGAGAAAAAGTCTGTAATAATGGCAATTTTGTTCACATTGAGGCTTTAAAAAGTAGTTATTCAACATAAGGCACATTCCAAATGACATTTTGAATCAATTTTTCTAGAGTCCAAAAAATCAATTTTCTGATGAAAAACGATGACCCGTGACCTGTCGAAATTTCTCCAGATTGTCAGAAATGGAAATTTTGTAATGTTTAGTTTTTTGACTGCAAATAACTATTCCATGTAAACTATCACTTTTGGAACTAAAATAAGTGTTTAGAGTCAGTTTAATGCCTGAAATTGGTCGAAATAGAAGCTTCGGAATAGGAGCAAAAGTCTGTAATAATGGCAATTTTGGTCACATTGAAGCTTTAAAAAGTAGTTATTCTACATGAGGCACATTCCAAATGACATTTTTAATCAATTTTTCTACAGTCCAAAAAATCAATTTTCTGATGAAAAACGATGACCCGTGACCTCTCGAAATTTCTCCAGATGGTCAGAAATGGAAATATTTTAACGTTTAATTTTTTGACTGCAAATGACTATTCCATGTGAATTATCACTTTTGGAACTAAAATAAGTGTGTTTAGAGTAATTTTAATTACTGAAATTGGTCGAAAAAGAAGCTTCTGAGTAGGAGAAAATGTCTGTTAAAATGGCAATTTTGGTCACGTTGAGGCTTCAAAAAGTAGTTATTCAACATGAGGCACAATCCAAATGACATTTTTAATCAATTTTTCTACAGTCCAAAAAATCAATTTTCTGATGAAAAACGATGACCCGTGACCTGTCGAAATTTCTCCAGATGGTCAGAAATGGAAATTTTTTAATGTTTAATTTTTTGACTGCAAATGACTATTCCATGTAAATTATCACTTTTGGAACAAAAATAAGTGTGTTTAGAGTCACTTTATTGCCTGAAATTGGTCGAAATAGAAGCTTCTAAATAGGAGAAAAAGTCTGTAATAATGGCAATTTTGGTCACATTGAGGTTTTAAAAAGTAGTTATTCAACATGAGGCACATTCCAAATGACATTTTGAATCAATTTTTCTACAGTCCAAAAAATCAATTTTCTGATGAAAAACGATGACCCGTGACCTGTCGAAATTTCTCCAGATGGTCAGAAATGGAAATTTTTTAATGTTTATTTTTTTTTACTATAAATGACTATTCCATGTGAATTATCACTTTTGGAACAAAAACAAGTGTGCTTAGAGTCACTTTAATGCCTGAAATTGGTCGAAATAGAAGCTTCTGAATAGGAGAAAAAGTCTGTAATTATGGCAATTTTGGTCACATTGAGGCTTTAAAAAGTAGTTATACAACATGAGGCGTGTTCCAAATGACATTTTGAATCAATTTTTCTACAGTCCAAAAAATCAATTTTCTGATGAAAAATGATGCCCCGTGACCTGTCGAAATTTCTCCAGATCGTCAGAAATGGAAATTTTTTAATGTTTAATTTTTTGACTGTAAAGACTATTCCATGTGAATTATCACTTTTGGAACAAAGATAAGTGTGTTTAGAGTCACTTTAATGCCTGAAATTGGTCGAAATAGAAGCTTCTGAATTGGAGAAAATGTCTTTAAAAATGGCAATTTTCGTCACATTGAGGCTTTAAAAAGTAGTTATCCAACATGAGGCACAATCCAAATGACATTTTGAATCAATTTTTCTACAGTCCAAAAAATCAATTTTCTGATGAAAAACGATGACCCGTGACCTGTCAAAATTTCTCCAGATCGTCAGAAATGGAAATTTTTTAATGTTTAATTTTTTGACTGCAAATGACTATTCCATGTAAATTATCACTTTTGGAACAAAAACAAGTGTGCTTAGAGTCACTTTAATGCCTGAAATTGGTCGAAATAGAAGCTTCTGAATAGGAGAAAAAGTCTGTAATAATGGCAATTTTGGTCACATTGAGGCTTTAAAAAGTAGTTATTCAACATAAGGCACATTCCAAATGACATTTTGAATCAATTTTTCTAGAGTCCAAAAAATCAATTTTCTGATGAAAAACGATGACCCGTGACCTGTCGAAATTTCTCCAGATTGTCAGAAATGGAAATTTTTTAATGTTTAGTTTTTTGACTGCAAATAACTATTCCATGTAAACTATCACTTTTGGAACTAAAATAAGTGTTTAGAGTCACTTTAATGCCTGAAATTGGTCAAAATAGAAGCTTCTGAATAGGAGCAAAAGTCTGTAATAATGGCAATTGTGGTCACATTGAAGCTTTAAAAAGTAGTTATTCAACATGAGGCACATTCCAAATGACATTTTTAATCAATTTTTCTACAGTCCAAAAAATCAATTTTCTGATGAAAAACGATGACCCGTGACCTCTCGAAATTTCTCCAGATGGTCAGAAATGGAAATATTTTAACGTTTAATTTTTTGACTGCAAATGACTATTCCATGTGAATTATCACTTTTGGAACTAAAATAAGTGTGTTTAGAGTAATTTTAATTACTGAAATTGGTCGAAAAAGAAGCTTCTGAGTAGGAGAAAATGTCTGTTAAAATGGCAATTTTGGTCACGTTGAGGCTTCAAAAAGTAGTTATTCAACATGAGGCACAATCCAAATGACATTTTTTATCAATTTTTCTACAGTCCAAAAAAATCAATTTTCTGATGAAAAACGATGACCCGTGACCTGTCGAAATTTCTCCAGATGGTCAGAAATGGAAATTTTTTAATGTTTAATTTTTTGACTGCAAATGACTATTCCATGTAAATTATCACTTTTGGAACAAAAATAAGTGTGTTTAGAGTCACTTTAATGCCTGAAATTGGTCGAAATAGAAGCTTCTAAATAGGAGAAAAAGTCTGTAATAATGGCAATTTTGGTCACATTGAGGTTTTAAAAAGTAGTTATTCAACATGAGGCACATTCCAAATGACATTTTGAATCAATTTTTCTACAGTCCAAAAAATCAATTTTCTGATGAAAAACGATGACCCGTGACCTGTCGAAATTTCTCCAGATGGTCAGAAATGGAAATTTTTTAATGTTTATTTTTTTTTACTGTAAATGACTATTCCATGTGAATTATCACTTTTGGAACAAAAATAAGGGTGTTTAGAGTCACTTTAATGCCTGAAATTGGTTGAAATAGAAGCTTCTGAATAGGAGAAAAAGTCTGTAATAATGGCAATTTTGGTCACATTAAGGTTTTAAAAAGTAGTTATTCAACATGAGGCACATTCCAAAGGATATTTTTAATCAATTTTTCTACAGTCCAAAAAATCAATTTTCTGATGAAAAACGATGACCCGTGACCTGTCGAAATTTCTCCAGATTGTCAGAAATGGAAATTTTTTTATGTTTAATTTTTTTACTGTAAATGACTATTCCATGTGAATTATCACTTTTGGAACAAAAACAAGTGTGTTTAGAGGCACTTTAATGGCTGAAATTGGTCGAAAAAGAAGCTTCTGAGTAGGAGAAAAAGTCTGTAATTATATCAATTTTGGTCACATTGAGGCTTTAAAAAGTAGTTATTCAACATGAGGCGCATTCTAAATGACATTTTGAATCAATTTTTATACAGTCCAAAAAATCAATTTTCTGATGAAAAATGATGACCCGTGACCTCTCGAAATTTCTCCAGATGGTCAGAAATGGAAATTTTTTAATGTTTAATATTTTTACTGTAAATGACTATTCCATGTAAATTATCACTTTTGGAACTAAAATAAGTGTTTAGAGTCACTTTAATGCCTGAAATTGGTCAAAATAGAAGCTTCTGAATAGGAGCAAAAGTCTGTAATAATGGCAATTTTGTCACATTGAAGCTTTAAAAAGTAGTTATTCAACATGAGGCACATTCCAAATGACATTTTTAATCAATTTTTCTACAGTCCAAAAAATCAATTTTCTGATGAAAAATGATGACCCGTGACCTCTCGAAATTTCTCCAGATGGTCAGAAATGGAAATTTTTTAACGTTTAATGTTTTGACTGCAAATGACTATTCCATGTGAATTATCACTTTTGGAACTAAAATAAGTGTGTTTAGAATAATTTTAATTACTGAAATTGGTCAAAAAAGAAGCTTCTGAGTAGGAGAAAATGTCTGTAAAAATGGCAATTTTGGTCACGTTGAGGCTTCAAAAAGTAGTTATTCAACATGAGGCACAATCCAAATGACATTTTTAATCAATTTTTCTACAGTCCAAAAAATCAATTTTCTGATGAAAAACGATGACCCTTGACCTGTCGAAATTTCTCCAGATGGTAAGAAATGGAAATTTTTTAATGTTTAATTTTTTGACTGCAAATGACTATTCCATGTGAATTATCACTTTTGGAACAAAGATAAGTGTGTTTAGAGTCACTTTAATGCCTGAAATTGGTCGAAATAGAAGCTTCTGAATAGGAGAAAATGTCTTTAAAAATGGCAATTTTTGTCACATTCAGGCTTTAAAAAGTAGTTATTCAACATGAGGCACAATCCAAATGACATTTTGAATCAATTTTTCTACAGTCCCAAAAAATCAATTTTCTGATGAAAAACGATGACCTGTGACCTGTTGAAATTTCTCCAGATGGTCAGAAATGGACATTTTTTAATGTTTCATTTTTTGACTGCAAATGACTATTCCATGTAAATTATCACTTTTGGAACAAAAACAAGTGTGCTTAGAGTCACTTTAATGCCTGAAATTGGTCGAAATAGAAGCTTCTGAATAGGAGAAACTGTCTGTATTAATGGCAATTTTGGTCACATTGAGGCTTCAAAAAGTAGTTATTCAACATGAGGCACAATCCAAATGACATTTTGAATAAATTTTTCTACAGTCCAAAAAAATCAATTTTCTGATGAAAAACGATGACCCGTGACCTGTCGAAATTTCTCCAGATGGTCAGAAATGGAATTTTTTTTATGTTTAATTTTTTTTACTGTAAATGACTATTCCATGTGAATTATCACTTTTGGAACAAAAACAAGTGTGTTTAGAGGCACTTTAATGCCTGAAATTGGTCGAAAAAGAAGCTTCTGAGTAGGAGAAAAAGTCTGTAATTATATCAATTTTGGTCACATTGAGGCTTTAAAAAGTAGTTATTCCACATGAGGCACAATCCAAATGACATTTTTAATCAATTTTTCTACAGTCCAAAAAATCAATTTTCTGATGAAAAACGATGACCCGTGACCTGTCAAAATTTCTCCAGATCGTCAGAAATGGAAATGTTTTAATGTTTAATTTTTTGACTGCAAATGACTATTCCATGTAAATTATCACTTTTGGAACAAAAACAAGTGTGCTTAGAGTCACTTTAATGACTGAAATTGGTCGAAATAGAAGCTTCTGAATAGGAGAAAAAGTCTGTAATAATGGCAATTTTGGTCACATTGAGGCTTTAAAAAGTAGTTATTCAACATAAGGCACATTCCAAATGACATTTTGAATCAATTTTTCTAGAGTCCAAAAAATCAATTTTCTGATGAAAAACGATGACCCGTGACCTGTCGAAATTTCTCCAGATTGTCAGAAATGGAAATTTTTTAATGTTTAGTTTTTTGACTGCAAATAACTATTCCATGTAAACTATCACTTTTGGAACTAAAATAAGTGTTTAGAGTCACTTTAATGCCTGAAATTGGTCAAAATAGAAGCTTCTGAATGGGAGCAAAAGTCTGTAATAATGGCAATTTTGGTCACATTGAAGCTTTAAAAAGTAGTTATTCAACATGAGGCACATTCCAAATGACATTTTTAATCAATTTTTCTACAGTCCAAAAAATCAATTTTCTGATGAAAAACGATGACCCGTGACCTCTCGAAATTTCTCCAGATGGTCAGAAATGGAAATATTTTAACGTTTAATTTTTTGACTGCAAATGACTATTCCATGTGAATTATCACTTTTGGAACTAAAATAAGTGTGTTTAGAGTAATTTTAATTACTGAAATTGGTCGAAAAAGAAGCTTCTGAGTAGGAGAAAATGTCTGTTAAAATGGCAATTTTGGTCACGTTGAGGCTTCAAAAAGTAGTTATTCAACATGAGGCACAATCCAAATGACATTTTTTATCAATTTTTCTACAGTCCAAAAAAATCAATTTTCTGATGAAAAACGATGACCCGTGACCTGTCGAAATTTCTCCAGATGGTCAGAAATGGAAATTTTTTAATGTTTAATTTTTTGACTGCAAATGACTATTCCATGTAAATTATCACTTTTGGAACAAAAATAAGTGTTTAGAGTCACTTTAATGCCTGAAATTGGTCGAAATAGAAGCTTCTAAATAGGAGAAAAAGTCTGTAATAATGGCAATTTTGGTCACATTGAGGTTTTAAAAAGTAGTTATTCAACATGAGGCACATTCCAAATGACATTTTGAAACAATTTTTCTACAGTCCAAAAAATCAATTTTCTGATGAAAAACGATGACCCGTGACCTGTCGAAATTTCTCCAGATGGTCAGAAATGGAAATTTTTTAATGTTTATTTTTTTTTACTGTAAATGACTATTCCATGTGAATTATCACTTTTGGAACAAAAATAAGGGTGTTTAGAGTCACTTTAATGCCTGAAATTGGTCGAAATAGAAGCTTCTGAATAGGAGAAAAAGTCTGTAATAATGGCAATTTTGGTCACATTAAGGTTTTAAAAAGTAGTTATTGAACATGAGGCACATTCCAAATGACATTTTTAATCAATTTTTCTACAGTCCAAAAAATCAATTTTCTGATGAAAAACGATGACCCGTGACCTGTCGAAATTTCTCCAGATTGTCAGAAATGGAAATTTTTTTATGTTTAATTTTTTTACTGTAAATGACTATTCCATGTGAATTATCACTTTTGGAACAAAAACAAGTGTGTTTAGAGGCACTTTAATGCCTGAAATTGGTCGAAAAAGAAGCTTCTGAGTAGGAGAAAAAGTCTGTAATTATATCAATTTTGGTCACATTGAGGCTTTAAAAAGTAGTTATTCAACATGAGGCGCATTCTAAATGACATTTTGAATCAATTTTTCTACAGTCCAAAAAATCAATTTTCTGATGATAAACGATGACCCGTGACCTGTCAAAATTTCTCCAGATCGTCAGAAATGGAAATTTTTTAATGTTTAATTTTTTGACTGCAAATGACTTTTCCATGTAAATTATCACTTTTGGAACAAAAACAAGTGTGCTTAGAGTCACTTTAATGCCTGAAATTGGTCGAAATAGAAGCTTCTGAATAGGAGAAAAAGTCTGTAATAATGGCAATTTGGGTCACATTGAGGCTTTAAAAAGTAGTTATTCAACATAAGGCACATTCCAAATGACATTTTGAATACATTTTTCTAGAGTCCAAAAAATCAATTTTCTGATGAAAAACGATGACCCGTGACCTGTCGAAATTTCTCCAGATTGTCAGAAATGGAAATTTTTTAATGTTTAATTTGTATACTGTAAATGACTATTCCATGTGAATTATCACTTTTGGAACAAAGATAAGTGTGTTTAGAGTCACTTTAATGCCTGAAATTGGTCGAAATAGAAGCTTCTGAATTGGAGAAAATGTCTTTAAAAATGGCAATTTTCGTCACATTGAGGCTTTAAAAAGTAGTTATCCAACATGAGGCACAATCCAAATGACATTTTGAATCAATTTTTCTACAGTCCAAAAAATCAATTTTCTGATGAAAAACGATGACCCGTGACCTGTCGAAATTTCTCCAGATGGTCAGAAATGGAAATTTTTTAATGTTTAATTTTTATACTGTAAATGACTATTCCATGTGAATTATCACTTTTGGAATTTAAATAAGTGTGTTTAGAGTCACTTTAATGCCTGAAATTGGTCGAAGTAGAAGCTTCTGAATAGGAGAAAATGTCTGTATTAATGGCAATTTTGGTCACATTGAGGCTTCAAAAAGTAGTTATTCAACATGAGGCACAATCCAAATGACATTTTGAATCAATTTTTCTACAGTCCAAAAAAATCAATTTTCTGATGAAAAACGATGACCCGTGACCTGTCGAAATTTCTCCAGATGGTCAGAAATGGACATTTTTTAATGTTTCATTTTTTGACTGCAAATGACTATTCCATGTAAATTATCACTTTTGGAACAAAAACAAGTGTGCTTAGAGTCACTTTAATGCCTGAAATTGGTCGAAATAGAAGCTTCTGAATAGGAGAAAAAGTCTGTAATAATGGCAATTTTGGTCACATTGAGGCTTTAAAAAGTAGTTATTCAACATAAGGCACATTCCAAATGAGATTTTGAATCAATTTTTCTAGAGTCCAAAAACTCAATTTTCTGATGAAAAACGATGACCCGTGACGTGTCGAAATTTCTCCAGATGGTCAGAAATGGAAATTTTTTAATGTTTGATATTTTTACTGTAAAAGACTATTCCATGTAAATTATCACTTTTGGAACTAAAATAAGTGTTTAGAGTCACTTTAATGCCTGAAATTGGTCAAAATAGAAGCTTCTGAATAGGAGCAAAAGTCTGTAATAATGGCAATTTTGGTCACATTGAAGCTTTAAAAAGTAGTTATTCAACAGGAGGCACATTCCAAATGACATTTTTAATAAATTTTTCTACAGTCCAAAAAAGCAATTTTCTGATGAAAAACGATGACCCGTGACCTCTCGAAATTTCTCCAGATGGTCAGAAATGGAAATTTTTTAATGTTTAATTTTTATACTGTAAATGACTATTCCATGTGAATTATCACTTTTGGAATTTAAATACGTGTGTTTAGAGTCACATTAATGCCTGAAATTGGTCGAAGTAGAAGCTTCTGAATAGGAGAAAATGTCTGTATCAATGGCAATTTTGGTCACATTGAGGCTTCAAAAAGTAGTTATTCAAGATGAGGCACAATCCAAATGACATTTTGAATCAATTTTTCTACAGTCCAAAAAAATCTATTTTCTGATGAAAAACGATGACCTGTGACCTGTTGAAATTTCTCCAGATGGTCAGAAATGGACATTTTTTAATGTTTCATTTTTTGACTGCAAATGACTATTCCATGTAAATTATCACTTTTGGAACAAAAACAAGTGTGCTTAGAGTCACTTTAATGCCTGAAATTGGTCGAAATAGAAGCTTCTGAATAGGAGAAACTGTCTGTATTAATGGCAATTTTGGTCACATTGAGGCTTTAAAAAGTAGTTATTCAACATAAGGCACATTCCAAATGACATTTTGAATCAATTTTTCTAGAGTCCAAAAAATCAATTTTCTGATGAAAAACGATGACCCGTGACCTGTCGAAATTTCTCCAGATTGTCAGAAATGGAAATTTTTTAATGTTTAGTTTTTTGACTGCAAATAACTATTCCATGTAAACTATCACTTTTGGAACTAAGATAAGTGTTTAGAGTCACTTTAATGCCTGAAATTGGTCAAAATAGAAGCTTCTGAATGGGAGCAAAAGTCTGTAATAATGGCAATTTTGGTCACATTGAAGCTTTAAAAAGTAGTTATTCAACATGAGGCACATTCCAAATGACATTTTTAATCAATTTTTCTACAGTCCAAAAAATCAATTTTCTGATGAAAAACGATGACCCGTGACCTCTCGAAATTTCTCCAGATGGTCAGAAATGGAAATATTTTAACGTTTAATTTTTTGACTGCAAATGACTATTCCATGTGAATTATCACTTTTGGAACTAAAATAAGTGTGTTTAGAGTAATTTTAATTACTGAAATTGGTCGAAAAAGAAGCTTCTGAGTAGGAGAAAATGTCAGTTAAAATGGCAATTTTGGTCACGTTGAGGCTTCAAAAAGTAGTTATTCAACATGAGGCACAATCCAAATGACATTTTTAATCAATTTTTATACAGTCCAAAAAATCAATTTTCTGATGAAAAACGATGACCCGTGACCTGTCGAAATTTCTCCAGATGGTCAGAAATGGAAATTTTTTAATGTTTAATTTTTTGACTGCAAATGACTATTCCATGTAAATTATCACTTTTGGAACAAAAATAAGTGTTTAGAGTCACTTTAATGCCTGAAATTGGTCGAAATAGAAGCTTCTAAATAGGAGAAAAAGTCTGTAATAATGGCAATTTTGGTCACATTGAGGTTTTAAAAAGTAGTTATTCAACATGAGGCACATTCCAAATGACATTTTGAAACAATTTTTCTACAGTCCAAAAAAATCAATTTTCTGATGAAAAACGATGACCCGTGACCTGTCGAAATTTCTCCAGATGGTCAGAAATGGAAATTTTTTAATGTTTATTTTTTTTTACTGTAAATGACTATTCCATGTGAATTATCACTTTTGGAACAAAAATAAGGGTGTTTAGAGTCACTTTAATGCCTGAAATTGGTCGAAATAGAAGCTTCTGAATAGGAGAAAAAGTCGGTAATAATGGCAATTTTGGTCACATTAAGGTTTTAAAAAGTAGTTATTCAACATGAGGCACATTCCAAATGACATTTTTAATCAATTTTTCTACAGTCCAAAAAATCAATTTTCTGATGAAAAACGATGACCCGTGACCTGTCGAAATTTCTCCAGATTGTCAGAAATGGAATTTTTTTTATGTTTAATTTTTTTACTGTAAATGACTATTCCATGTGAATTATCACTTTTGGAACAAAAACAAGTGTGTTTAGAGGCACTTTAATGCCTGAAATTGGTCGAAATAGAAGCTTCTGAATAGGAGAAAAAGTCTGTAATAATGGCAATTTTGGTCACATTGAGGCTTTAAAAAGTAGTTATTCAACATAAGGCACATTCCAAATGACATTTTGAATCAATTTTTCTAGAGTCCAAAAAATCAATTTTCTGATGAAAAACGATGACCCGTGACCTCTCGAAATTTCTCCAGATGGTCAGAAATGGAAATATTTTAACGTTTAATTTTTTGACTGCAAATGACTATTCCATGTGAATTATCACTTTTGGAACTAAAATAAGTGTGTTTAGAGTAATTTTAATTACTGAAATTGGTCGAAAAAGAAGCTTCTGAGTAGGAGAAAATGTCTGTTAAAATGGCAATTTTGGTCACGTTGAGGCTTCAAAAAGTAGTTATTCAACATGAGGCACAATCCAAATGACATTTTTAATCAATTTTTCTACAGTCCAAAAAATCAATTTTCTGATGAAAAACGATGACCCGTGACCTGTCGAAATTTCTCCAGATGGTCAGAAATGGAAATTTTTTAATGTTTAATTTTTTGACTGCAAATGACTATTCCATGTAAATTATCACTTTTGGAACACAAATAAGTGTGTTTAGAGTCACTTTAATGCCTGAAATTGGTCGAAATAGAAGCTTCTAAATAGGAGAAAAAGTCTGTAATAATGGCAATTTTGGTCACGTTGAGGCTTCAAAAAGTAGTTATTCAACATGAGGCACAATCCAAATGACATTTTTAATCAATTTTTCTACAGTCCAAAAAATCAATTTTCTGATGAAAAACGATGACCCGTGACCTGTCGAAATTTCTCCAGATTGTCAGAAATGGAAATTTTTTAATGTTTAGTTTTTTGACTGCAAATAACTATTCCATGTAAACTATCACTTTTGGAACTAAAATAAGTGTTTAGAGTCACTTTAATGCCTGAAATTGGTCGAAATAGAAGCTTCGGAATAGGAGCAAAAGTCTGTAATAATGGCAATTTTGGTCACATTGAAGCTTTAAAAAGTAGTTATTCAACATGAGGCACATTCCAAATGACATTTTTAATCAATTTTTCTACAGTCCAAAAAATCAATTTTCTGATGAAAAACGATGACCCGTGACCTCTCGAAATTTCTCCAGATGGTCAGAAATGGAAATATTTTAACGTTTAATTTTTTGACTGCAAATGACTATTCCATGTGAATTATCACTTTTGGAACTAAAATAAGTGTGTTTAGAGTAATTTTAATTACTGAAATTGGTCGAAAAAGAAGCTTCTGAGTAGGAGAAAATGTCTGTTAAAATGGCAATTTTGGTCACGTTGAGGCTTCAAAAAGTAGTTATTCAACATGAGGCACAATCCAAATGACATTTTTAATCAATTTTTCTAGAGTCCAAAAAATCAATTTTCTGATGAAAAACGATGACCCGTGACCTCTCGAAATTTCTCCAGATGGTCAGAAATGGAAATATTTTAACGTTTAATTTTTTGACTGCAAATGACTATTCCATGTGAATTATCACTTTTGGAACTAAAATAAGTGTGTTTAGAGTAATTTTAATTACTGAAATTGGTCGAAAAAGAAGCTTCTGAGTAGGAGAAAATGTCTGTTAAAATGGCAATTTTGGTCACGTTGAGGCTTCAAAAAGTAGTTATTCAACATGAGGCACAATCCAAATGACATTTTTAATCAATTTTTCTACAGTCCAAAAAATCAATTTTCTGATGAAAAACGATGACCCGTGACCTGTCGAAATTTCTCCAGATGGTCAGAAATGGAAATTTTTTAATGTTTAATTTTTTGACTGCAAATGACTATTCCATGTAAATTATCACTTTTGGAACACAAATAAGTGTGTTTAGAGTCACTTTAATGCCTGAAATTGGTCGAAATAGAAGCTTCTAAATAGGAGAAAAAGTCTGTAATAATGGCAATTTTGGTCACGTTGAGGCTTCAAAAAGTAGTTATTCAACATGAGGCACAATCCAAATGACATTTTTAATCAATTTTTCTACAGTCCAAAAAATCAATTTTCTGATGAAAAACGATGACCCGTGACCTGTCGAAATTTCTCCAGATTGTCAGAAATGGAAATTTTTTAATGTTTAGTTTTTTGACTGCAAATAACTATTCCATGTAAACTATCACTTTTGGAACTAAAATAAGTGTTTAGAGTCACTTTAATGCCTGAAATTGGTCGAAATAGAAGCTTCGGAATAGGAGCAAAAGTCTGTAATAATGGCAATTTTGGTCACATTGAAGCTTTAAAAAGTAGTTATTCAACATGAGGCACATTCCAAATGACATTTTTAATCAATTTTTCTACAGTCCAAAAAATCAATTTTCTGATGAAAAACGATGACCCGTGACCTCTCGAAATTTCTCCAGATGGTCAGAAATGGAAATATTTTAACGTTTAATTTTTTGACTGCAAATGACTATTCCATGTGAATTATCACTTTTGGAACTAAAATAAGTGTGTTTAGAGTAATTTTAATTACTGAAATTGGTCGAAAAAGAAGCTTCTGAGTAGGAGAAAATGTCTGTTAAAATGGCAATTTTGGTCACGTTGAGGCTTCAAAAAGTAGTTATTCAACATGAGGCACAATCCAAATGACATTTTTAATCAATTTTTCTACAGTCCAAAAAATCAATTTTCTGATGAAAAACGATGACCCGTGACCTGTCGAAATTTCTCCAGATGGTCAGAAATGGAAATTTTTTAATGTTTAATTTTTTGACTGCAAATGACTATTCCATGTAAATTATCACTTTTGGAACAAAAATAAGTGTGTTTAGAGTCACTTTATTGCCTGAAATTGGTCGAAATAGAAGCTTCTAAATAGGAGAAAAAGTCTGTAATAATGGCAATTTTGGTCACATTGAGGTTTTAAAAAGTAGTTATTCAACATGAGGCACATTCCAAATGACATTTTGAATCAATTTTTCTACAGTCCAAAAAATCAATTTTCTGATGAAAAACGATGACCCGTGACCTGTCGAAATTTCTCCAGATGGTCAGAAATGGAAATTTTTTAATGTTTATTTTTTTTTACTATAAATGACTATTCCATGTGAATTATCACTTTTGGAACAAAAACAAGTGTGCTTAGAGTCACTTTAATGCCTGAAATTGGTCGAAATAGAAGCTTCTGAATAGGAGAAAAAGTCTGTAATAATGGCAATTTTGGTCACATTGAGGCTTTAAAAAGTAGTTATTCAACATAAGGCACATTCAAAATGACATTTTGAATACATTTTTCTAGAGTCCAAAAAATCAATTTTCTGATGAAAAACGATGACCCTTGACCTGTCGAAATTTCTCCAGATTGTCAGAAATGGAAATTTTTTAATGTTTAATTTGTATACTGTAAATGACTATTCCATGTGAATTATCACTTTTGGAACAAAGATAAGTGTGTTTAGAGTCACTTTAATGCCTGAAATTGGTCGAAATAGAAGCTTCTGAATTGGAGAAAATGTCTTTAAAAATGGCAATTTTCGTCACATTGAGGCTTTAAAAAGTAGTTATCCAACATGAGGCACAATCCAAATGACATTTTGAATCAATTTTTCTACAGTCCAAAAAATCAATTTTCTGATGAAAAACGATGACCCGTGACCTGTCAAAATTTCTCCAGATCGTCAGAAATGGAAATTTTTTAATGTTTAATTTTTTGACTGCAAATGACTATTCCATGTAAATTATCACTTTTGGAACAAAAACAAGTGTGCTTAGAGTCACTTTAATGCCTGAAATTGGTCGAAATAGAAGCTTCTGAATAGGAGAAAAAGTCTGTAATAATGGCAATTTTGGTCACATTGAGGCTTTAAAAAGTAGTTATTCAACATAAGGCACATTCCAAATGACATTTTGAATCAATTTTTCTAGAGTCCAAAAAATCAATTTTCTGATGAAAAACGATGACCCGTGACCTGTCGAAATTTCTCCAGATTGTCAGAAATGGAAATTTTTTAATGTTTAGTTTTTTGACTGCAAATAACTATTCCATGTAAACTATCACTTTTGGAACTAAAATAAGTGTTTAGAGTCACTTTAATGCCTGAAATTGGTCAAAATAGAAGCTTCTGAATAGGAGCAAAAGTCTGTAATAATGGCAATTGTGGTCACATTGAAGCTTTAAAAAGTAGTTATTCAACATGAGGCACATTCCAAATGACATTTTTAATCAATTTTTCTACAGTCCAAAAAATCAATTTTCTGATGAAAAACGATGACCCGTGACCTCTCGAAATTTCTCCAGATGGAGAGAAATGGAAATATTTTAACGTTTAATTTTTTGACTGCAAATGACTATTCCATGTGAATTATCACTTTTGGAACTAAAATAAGTGTGTTTAGAGTAATTTTAATTACTGAAATTGGTCGAAAAAGAAGCTTCTGAGTAGGAGAAAATGTCTGTTAAAATGGCAATTTTGGTCACGTTGAGGCTTCAAAAAGTAGTTATTCAACATGAGGCACAATCCAAATGACATTTTTAATCAATTTTTCTACAGTCCAAAAAATCAATTTTCTGATGAAAAACGATGACCCGTGACCTGTCGAAATTTCTCCAGATGGTCAGAAATGGAAATTTTTTAATGTTTAATTTTTTGACTGCAAATGACTATTCCATGTAAATTATCACTTTTGGAACAAAAATAAGTGTGTTTAGAGTCACTTTAATGCCTGAAATTGGTCGAAATAGAAGCTTCTAAATAGGAGAAAAAGTCTGTAATAATGGCAATTTTGGTCACATTGAGGTTTTAAAAAGTAGTTATTCAACATGAGGCACATTCCAAATGACATTTTGAATCAATTTTTCTACAGTCCAAAAAATCAATTTTCTGATGAAAAACGATGACCCGTGACCTGTCGAAATTTATCCAGATGGTCAGAAATGGAAATTTTTTAATGTTTATTTTTTTTTACTGTAAATGACTATTCCATGTGAATTATCACTTTTGGAACAAAAATAAGGGTGTTTAGAGTCACTTTAATGCCTGAAATTGGTTGAAATAGAAGCTTCTGAATAGGAGAAAAAGTCTGTAATAATGGCAATTTTGGTCACATTAAGGTTTTAAAAAGTAGTTATTCAACATGAGGCACATTCCAAAGGATATTTTTAATCAATTTTTCTACAGTCCAAAAAATCAATTTTCTGATGAAAAACGATGACCCGTGACCTGTCGAAATTTCTCCAGATTGTCAGAAATGGAAATTTTTTTATGTTTAATTTTTTTACTGTAAATGACTATTCCATGTGAATTATCACTTTTGGAACAAAAACAAGTGTGTTTAGAGGCACTTTAATGCCTGAAATTGGTCGAAAAAGAAGCTTCTGAGTAGGAGAAAAAGTCTGTAATTATATCAATTTTGGTCACATTGAGGCTTTAAAAAGTAGTTATTCAACATGAGGCGCATTCTAAATGACATTTTGAATCAATTTTTCTACAGTCCAAAAAATCAATTTTCTGATGATAAACGATGACCCGTGACCTGTCAAAATTTCTCCAGATCGTCAGAAATGGAAATTTTTTAATGTTTAATTTTTTGACTGCAAATGACTTTTCCATGTAAATTATCACTTTTGGAACAAAAACAAGTGTGCTTAGAGTCACTTTAATGCCTGAAATTGGTCGAAATAGAAGCTTCTGAATAGGAGAAAAAGTCTGTAATAATGGCAATTTTGGTCACATTGAGGCTTTAAAAAGTAGTTATTCAACATAAGGCACATTCAAAATGACATTTTGAATACATTTTTCTAGAGTCTAAAAAAATCAATTTTCTGATGAAAAACGATGACCCGTGACCTGTCGAAATTTCTCCAGATGGTCAGAAATGGAAATTTTTTAATGTTTAATATTTTTACTGTAAATGACTATTCCATGTAAATTATCACTTTTGGAACTAAAATAAGTGTTTAGAGTCACTTTAATGCCTGAAATTGGTCAAAATAGAAGCTTCTGAATAGGAGCAAAAGTCTGTAATAATGGCAATTTTGTCACATTGAAGCTTTAAAAAGTAGTTATTCAACATGAGGCACATTCCAAATGACATTTTTAATCAATTTTTCTACAGTCCAAAAAATCAATTTTCTGATGAAAAATGATGACCCGTGACCTCTCGAAATTTCTCCAGATGGTCAGAAATGGATATTTTTTAACGTTTAATGTTTTGACTGCAAATGACTATTCCATGTGAATTATCACTTTTGGAACTAAAATAAGTGTGTTTAGAATAATTTTAATTACTGAAATTGGTCAAAAAAGAAGCTTCTGAGTAGGAGAAAATGTCTGTAAAAATGGCAATTTTGGTCACGTTGAGGCTTCAAAAAGTAGTTATTCAACATGAGGCACAATCCAAATGACATTTTTAATCAATTTTTCTACAGTCCAAAAAATCAATTTTCTGATGAAAAACGATGACCCTTGACCTGTTGAAATTTCTCCAGATGGTCAGAAATGGACATTTTTTAATGTTTCATTTTTTGACTGCAAATGACTATTCCATGTAAATTATCACTTTTGGAACAAAAACAAGTGTGCTTAGAGTCACTTTAATGCCTGAAATTGGTCGAAATAGAAGCTTCTGAATAGGAGAAACTGTCTGTATTAATGGCAATTTTGGTCACATTGAGGCTTCAAAAAGTAGTTATTCAACATGAGGCACAATCCAAATGACATTTTGAATACATTTTTCTACAGTCCAAAAAAATCAATTTTCTGATGAAAAACGATGACCCGTGACCTGTCGAAATTTCTCCAGATGGTCAGAAATGGAATTTTTTTTATGTTTAATTTTTTTTACTGTAAATGACTATTCCATGTGAATTATCACTTTTGGAACAAAAACAAGTGTGTTTAGAGGCACTTTAATGCCTGAAATTGGTCGAAAAAGAAGCTTCTGAGTAGGAGAAAAAGTCTGTAATAATGGCAATTTTGGTCACATTGAGGTTTTAAAAAGTAGTTATTCAACATGAGGCACATTCCAAATGACATTTTGAATCAATTTTTCTACAGTCCAAAAAATCAATTTTCTGATGAAAAACGATGACCCGTGACCTGTCGAAATTTCTCCAGATGGTCAGAAATGGAAATTTTTTAATGTTTATTTTTTTTTACTGTAAATGACTATTCCATGTGAATTATCACTTTTGGAACAAAAACAAGTGTGCTTAGAGTCACTTTAATGCCTGAAATTGGTCGAAATAGAAGCTTCTGAATAGGAGAAAAAGTCTGTAATAATGGCAATTTTGGTCACATTGAGGGTTTAAAAAGTAGTTATTCAACATAAGGCACATTCAAAATGACATTTTGAATACATTTTTCTAGAGTCCAAAAAATCAATTTTCTGATGAAAAACGATGACCCTTGACCTGTCGAAATTTCTCCAGATTGTCAGAAATGGAAATTTTTTAATGTTTAATTTGTATACTGTAAATGACTATTCCATGTGAATTATCACTTTTGGAACAAAGATAAGTGTGTTTAGAGTCACTTTAATGCCTGAAATTGGTCGAAATAGAAGCTTCTGAATTGGAGAAAATGTCTTTAAAAATGGCAATTTTCGTCACATTGAGGCTTTAAAAAGTAGTTATCCAACATGAGGCACAATCCAAATGACATTTTGAATCAATTTTTCTACAGTCCAAAAAATCAATTTTCTGATGAAAAACGATGACCCGTGACCTGTCGAAATTTCTCCAGATGGTCAGAAATGGAAATTTTTTAATGTTTAATTTTTTGACTGCAAATGACTATTCCATGTAAATTATCACTTTTGGAACACAAATAAGTGTGTTTAGAGTCACTTTAATGCCTGAAATTGGTCGAAATAGAAGCTTCTAAATAGGAGAAAAAGTCTGTAATAATGGCAATTTTGGTCACGTTGAGGCTTCAAAAAGTAGTTATTCAACATGAGGCACAATCCAAATGACATTTTTAATCAATTTTTCTACAGTCCAAAAAATCAATTTTCTGATGAAAAACGATGACCCGTGACCTGTCGAAATTTCTCCAGATTGTCAGAAATGGAAATTTTTTAATGTTTAGTTTTTTGACTGCAAATAACTATTCCATGTAAACTATCACTTTTGGAACTAAAATAAGTGTTTAGAGTCACTTTAATGCCTGAAATTGGTCGAAATAGAAGCTTCGGAATAGGAGCAAAAGTCTGTAATAATGGCAATTTTGGTCACATTGAAGCTTTAAAAAGTAGTTATTCAACATGAGGCACATTCCAAATGACATTTTTAATCAATTTTTCTACAGTCCAAAAAATCAATTTTCTGATGAAAAACGATGACCCGTGACCTCTCGAAATTTCTCCAGATGGTCAGAAATGGAAATATTTTAACGTTTAATTTTTTGACTGCAAATGACTATTCCATGTGAATTATCACTTTTGGAACTAAAATAAGTGTGTTTAGAGTAATTTTAATTACTGAAATTGGTCGAAAAAGAAGCTTCTGAGTAGGAGAAAATGTCTGTTAAAATGGCAATTTTGGTCACGTTGAGGCTTCAAAAAGTAGTTATTCAACATGAGGCACAATCCAAATGACATTTTTAATCAATTTTTCTAGAGTCCAAAAAATCAATTTTCTGATGAAAAACGATGACCCGTGACCTCTCGAAATTTCTCCAGATGGTCAGAAATGGAAATATTTTAACGTTTAATTTTTTGACTGCAAATGACTATTCCATGTGAATTATCACTTTTGGAACTAAAATAAGTGTGTTTAGAGTAATTTTAATTACTGAAATTGGTCGAAAAAGAAGCTTCTGAGTAGGAGAAAATGTCTGTTAAAATGGCAATTTTGGTCACGTTGAGGCTTCAAAAAGTAGTTATTCAACATGAGGCACAATCCAAATGACATTTTTAATCAATTTTTCTACAGTCCAAAAAATCAATTTTCTGATGAAAAACGATGACCCGTGACCTGTCGAAATTTCTCCAGATGGTCAGAAATGGAAATTTTTTAATGTTTAATTTTTTGACTGCAAATGACTATTCCATGTAAATTATCACTTTTGGAACACAAATAAGTGTGTTTAGAGTCACTTTAATGCCTGAAATTGGTCGAAATAGAAGCTTCTAAATAGGAGAAAAAGTCTGTAATAATGGCAATTTTGGTCACGTTGAGGCTTCAAAAAGTAGTTATTCAACATGAGGCACAATCCAAATGACATTTTTAATCAATTTTTCTACAGTCCAAAAAATCAATTTTCTGATGAAAAACGATGACCCGTGACCTGTCGAAATTTCTCCAGATTGTCAGAAATGGAAATTTTTTAATGTTTAGTTTTTTGACTGCAAATAACTATTCCATGTAAACTATCACTTTTGGAACTAAAATAAGTGTTTAGAGTCACTTTAATGCCTGAAATTGGTCGAAATAGAAGCTTCGGAATAGGAGCAAAAGTCTGTAATAATGGCAATTTTGGTCACATTGAAGCTTTAAAAAGTAGTTATTCAACATGAGGCACATTCCAAATGACATTTTTAATCAATTTTTCTACAGTCCAAAAAATCAATTTTCTGATGAAAAACGATGACCCGTGACCTGTCGAAATTTCTCCAGATGGTCAGAAATGGAAATTTTTTAATGTTTATTTTTTTTTACTGTAAATGACTATTCCATGTGAATTATCACTTTTGGAACAAAAACAAGTGTGCTTAGAGTCACTTTAATGCCTGAAATTGGTCGAAATAGAAGCTTCTGAATAGGAGAAAAAGTCTGTAATAATGGCAATTTTGGTCACATTGAGGCTTTAAAAAGTAGTCATTCAACATAAGGCACATTCCAAATGACATTTTGAATCAATTTTTCTAGAGTCCAAAAAATCAAGTTTCTGATGAAAAACGATGACCCGTGACCTGTCGAAATTTCTCCAGATTGTCAGAAATGGACATTTTTTAATGTTTCATTTTTTGACTGCAAATGACTATTCCATGTAAATTATCACTTTTGGAACAAAAACAAGTGTGCTTAGAGTCACTTTATTGCCTGAAATTGGTCGAAATAGAAGCTTCTGAATAGGAGAAACTGTCTGTATTATTGGCAATTTTGGTCACATTGAGGCTTCAAAAAGTAGTTATTCAACATGAGGCACAATCCAAATGACATTTTGAATACATTTTTCTACAGTCCAAAAAAATCAATTTTCTGATGAAAAACGATGACCCGTGACCTGTCGAAATTTCTCCAGATCGTGAGAAATGGAAATTTTTTAATGTTTAATTTTTTGACTGCAAATGACTATTCCATGTAAATTATCACTTTTGGAACAAAAACAAGTGTGCTTAGAGTCACTTTAATGCCTGAAATTGGTCGAATTAGAAGCTTCTGAATAGGAGAAAAAGTCTGTAATAATGGCAATTTTGGTCACATTGAGGCTTTAAAAAGTAGTTATTCAACATAAGGCACATTCCAAATGACATTTTGAATCAATTTTTCTAGAGTCCAAAAAATCAATTTTCTGATGAAAATCGATGACCCGTGACCTGTCGAAATTTCTCCAGATTGTCAGAAATGGAAATTTTGTAATGTTTAGTTTTTTGACTGCAAATAACTATTCCATGTAAACTATCACTTTTGGAACTAAAATAAGTGTTTAGAGTCACTTTAATGCCTGAAATTGGTCGAAATAGAAGCTTCGGAATAGGAGCAAAAGTCTGTAATAATGGCAATTTTGGTCACATTGAAGCTTTAAAAAGTAGTTATTCAACATGAGGCACATTCCAAATGACATTTTTAATCAATTTTTCTACAGTCCAAAAAATAAATTTTCTGATAAAAAACGATGACCCGTGACCTCTCGAAATTTCACCAGATGGTCAGAAATGGAAATATTTTAACGTTTAATTTTTTGACTGCAAATGACTATTCCATGTGAATTATCACTTTTGGAACTAAAATAAGTGTGTTTAGAGTAATTTTAATTACTGAAATTGGTCGAAAAAGAAGCTTCTGAGTAGGAGAAAATGTCTGTTAAAATGGCAATTTTGGTCACGTTGAGGCTTCAAAAAGTAGTTATTCAACATGAGGCACAATCCAAATGACATTTTTAATCAATTTTTCTACAGTCCAAAAAATCAATTTTCTGATGAAAAACGATGACCCGTGACCTGTCGAAATTTCTCCAGATGGTCAGAAATGGAAATTTTTTAATGTTTAATTTTTTGACTGCAAATGACTATTCCATGTAAATTATCACTTTTGGAACAAAAATAAGTGTGTTTAGAGTCACTTTATTGCCTGAAATTGGTCGAAATAGAAGCTTCTAAATAGGAGAAAAAGTCTGTAATAATGGCAATTTTGGTCACATTGAGGTTTTAAAAAGTAGTTATTCAACATGAGGCACATTCCAAATGACATTTTGAATCAATTTTTCTACAGTCCAAAAAATCAATTTTCTGATGAAAAACGATGACCCGTGACCTGTCGAAATTTCTCCAGATGGTCAGAAATGGAAATTTTTTAATGTTTATTTTTTTTTACTGTAAATGACTATTCCATGTGAATTATCACTTTTGGAACAAAAACAAGTGTGCTTAGAGTCACTTTAATGCCTGAAATTGGTCGAAATAGAAGCTTCTGAATAGGAGAAAAAGTCTGTAATAATGGCAATTTTGGTCACATTGAGGGTTTAAAAAGTAGTTATTCAACATAAGGCACATTCAAAATGACATTTTGAATACATTTTTCTAGAGTCCAAAAAATCAATTTTCTGATGAAAAACGATGACCCTTGACCTGTCGAAATTTCTCCAGATTGTCAGAAATGGAAATTTTTTAATGTTTAATTTGTATACTGTAAATGACTATTCCATGTGAATTATCACTTTTGGAACAAAGATAAGTGTGTTTAGAGTCACTTTAATGCCTGAAATTGGTCGAAATAGAAGCTTCTGAATTGGAGAAAATGTCTTTAAAAATGGCAATTTTCGTCACATTGAGGCTTTAAAAAGTAGTTATCCAACATGAGGCACAATCCAAATGACATTTTGAATCAATTTTTCTACAGTCCAAAAAATCAATTTTCTGATGAAAAACGATGACCCGTGACCTGTCGAAATTTCTCCAGATGGTCAGAAATGGAAATTTTTTAATGTTTAATTTTTTGACTGCAAATGACTATTCCATGTAAATTATCACTTTTGGAACAAAAATAAGTGTGTTTAGAGTCACTTTATTGCCTGAAATTGGTCGAAATAGAAGCTTCTAAATAGGAGAAAAAGTCTGTAATAATGGCAATTTTGGTCACATTGAGGTTTTAAAAAGTAGTTATTCAACATGAGGCACATTCCAAATGACATTTTGAATCAATTTTTCTACAGTCCAAAAAATCAATTTTCTGATGAAAAACGATGACCCGTGACCTGTCGAAATTTCTCCAGATGGTCAGAAATGGAAATTTTTTAATGTTTATTTTTTTTTTACTGTAAATGACTATTCCATGTGAATTATCACTTTTGGAACAAAAATAAGGGTGTTTAGAGTCACTTTAATGCCTGAAATTGGTTGAAATAGAAGCTTCTGAATAGGAGAAAAAGTCTGTAATAATGGCAATTTTGGTCACATTAAGGTTTTAAAAAGTAGTTATTCAACATGAGGCACATTCCAAAGGATATTTTTAATCAATTTTTCTACAGTCCAAAAAATCAATTTTCTGATGAAAAACGATGACCCGTGACCTGTCGAAATTTCTCCAGATTGTCAGAAATGGAAATTTTTTTATGTTTAATTTTTTTACTGTAAATGACTATTCCATGTGAATTATCACTTTTGGAACAAAAACAAGTGTGTTTAGAGGCACTTTAATGCCTGAAATTGGTCGAAAAAGAAGCTTCTGAGTAGGAGAAAAAGTCTGTAATTATATCAATTTTGGTCACATTGAGGCTTTAAAAAGTAGTTATTCAACATGAGGCGCATTCTAAATGACATTTTGAATCAATTTTTCTACAGTCCAAAAAATCAATTTTCTGATGATAAACGATGACCCGTGACCTGTCAAAATTTCTCCAGATCGTCAGAAATGGAAATTTTTTAATGTTTAATTTTTTGACTGCAAATGACTTTTCCATGTAAATTATCACTTTTGGAACAAAAACAAGTGTGCTTAGAGTCACTTTAATGCCTGAAATTGGTCGAAATAGAAGCTTCTGAATAGGAGAAAAAGTCTGTAATAATGGCAATTTTGGTCACATTGAGGCTTTAAAAAGTAGTTATTCAACATAAGGCACATTCAAAATGACATTTTGAATACATTTTTCTAGAGTCTAAAAAAATCAATTTTCTGATGAAAAACGATGACCCGTGACCTGTCGAAATTTCTCCAGATGGTCAGAAATGGAAATTTTTTAATGTTTAATATTTTTACTGTAAATGACTATTCCATGTAAATTATCACTTTTGGAACTAAAATAAGTGTTTAGAGTCACTTTAATGCCTGAAATTGGTCAAAATAGAAGCTTCTGAATAGGAGCAAAAGTCTGTAATAATGGCAATTTTGTCACATTGAAGCTTTAAAAAGTAGTTATTCAACATGAGGCACATTCCAAATGACATTTTTAATCAATTTTTCTACAGTCCAAAAAATCAATTTTCTGATGAAAAATGATGACCCGTGACCTCTCGAAATTTCTCCAGATGGTCAGAAATGGAAATTTTTTAACATTTAATGTTTTGACTGCAAATGACTATTCCATGTGAATTATCACTTTTGGAACTAAAATAAGTGTGTTTAGAATAATTTTAATTACTGAAATTGGTCGAAATAGAAGCTTCTGAATAGGAGAAAAAGTCTGTAATAATGGCAATTTTGGTCACATTGAGGCTTTAAAAAGTAGTCATTCAACATAAGGCACATTCCAAATGACATTTTGAATCAATTTTTCTAGAGTCCAAAAAATCAATTTTCTGATGAAAAACGATGACCCTTGACCTGTTGAAATTTCTCCAGATGGTCAGAAATGGACATTTTTTAATGTTTCATTTTTTGACTGCAAATGACTATTCCATGTAAATTATCACTTTTGGAACAAAAACAAGTGTGCTTAGAGTCACTTTAATGCCTGAAATTGGTCGAAATAGAAGCTTCTGAATAGGAGAAACTGTCTGTATTAATGGCAATTTTGGTCACATTGAGGCTTCAAAAAGTAGTTATTCAACATGAGGCACAATCCAAATGACATTTTGAATACATTTTTCTACAGTCCAAAAAAATCAATTTTCTGATGAAAAACGATGACCCGTGACCTGTCGAAATTTCTCCAGATGGTCAGAAATGGAATTTTTTTTATGTTTAATTTTTTTTACTGTAAATGACTATTCCATGTGAATTATCACTTTTGGAACAAAAACAAGTGTGTTTAGAGGCACTTTAATGCCTGAAATTGGTCGAAAAAGAAGCTTCTGAGTAGGAGAAAAAGTCTGTAATAATGGCAATTTTGGTCACATTGAGGTTTTAAAAAGTAGTTATTCAACATGAGGCACATTCCAAATGACATTTTGAATCAATTTTTCTACAGTCCAAAAAATCAATTTTCTGATGAAAAACGATGACCCGTGACCTGTCGAAATTTCTCCAGATGGTCAGAAATGGAAATTTTTTAATGTTTATTTTTTTTTACTGTAAATGACTATTCCATGTGAATTATCACTTTTGGAACAAAAACAAGTGTGCTTAGAGTCACTTTAATGCCTGAAATTGGTCGAAATAGAAGCTTCTGAATAGGAGAAAAAGTCTGTAATAATGGCAATTTTGGTCACATTGAGGCTTTAAAAAGTAGTCATTCAACATAAGGCACATTCCAAATGACATTTTGAATCAATTTTTCTAGAGTCCAAAAAATCAAGTTTCTGATGAAAAACGATGACCCGTGACCTGTCGAAATTTCTCCAGATTGTCAGAAATGGACATTTTTTAATGTTTCATTTTTTGACTGCAAATGACTATTCCATGTAAATTATCACTTTTGGAACAAAAACAAGTGTGCTTAGAGTCACTTTATTGCCTGAAATTGGTCGAAATAGAAGCTTCTGAATAGGAGAAACTGTCTGTATTATTGGCAATTTTGGTCACATTGAGGCTTCAAAAAGTAGTTATTCAACATGAGGCACAATCCAAATGACATTTTGAATACATTTTTCTACAGTCCAAAAAAATCAATTTTCTGATGAAAAACGATGACCCGTGACCTGTCGAAATTTCTCCAGATCGTGAGAAATGGAAATTTTTTAATGTTTAATTTTTTGACTGCAAATGACTATTCCATGTAAATTATCACTTTTGGAACAAAAACAAGTGTGCTTAGAGTCACTTTAATGCCTGAAATTGGTCGAATTAGAAGCTTCTGAATAGGAGAAAAAGTCTGTAATAATGGCAATTTTGGTCACATTGAGGCTTTAAAAAGTAGTTATTCAACATAAGGCACATTCCAAATGACATTTTGAATCAATTTTTCTAGAGTCCAAAAAATCAATTTTCTGATGAAAATCGATGACCCGTGACCTGTCGAAATTTCTCCAGATTGTCAGAAATGGAAATTTTGTAATGTTTAGTTTTTTGACTGCAAATAACTATTCCATGTAAACTATCACTTTTGGAACTAAAATAAGTGTTTAGAGTCACTTTAATGCCTGAAATTGGTCGAAATCGAAGCTTCGGAATAGGAGCAAAAGTCTGTAATAATGGCAATTTTGGTCACATTGAAGCTTTAAAAAGTAGTTATTCAACATGAGGCACATTCCAAATGACATTTTTAATCAATTTTTCTACAGTCCAAAAAATAAATTTTCTGATGAAAAACGATGACCCGTGACCTCTCGAAATTTCACCAGATGGTCAGAAATGGAAATATTTTAACGTTTAATTTTTTGACTGCAAATGACTATTCCATGTGAATTATCACTTTTGGAACTAAAATAAGTGTGTTTAGAGTAATTTTAATTACTGAAATTGGTCGAAAAAGAAGCTTCTGAGTAGGAGAAAATGTCTGTTAAAATGGCAATTTTGGTCACGTTGAGGCTTCAAAAAGTAGTTATTCAACATGAGGCACAATCCAAATGACATTTTTAATCAATTTTTCTACAGTCCAAAAAATCAATTTTCTGATGAAAAACGATGACCCGTGACCTGTCGAAATTTCTCCAGATGGTCAGAAATGGAAATTTTTTAATGTTTAATTTTTTGACTGCAAATGACTATTCCATGTAAATTATCACTTTTGGAACAAAAATAAGTGTGTTTAGAGTCACTTTATTGCCTGAAATTGGTCGAAATAGAAGCTTCTAAATAGGAGAAAAAGTCTGTAATAATGGCAATTTTGGTCACATTGAGGTTTTAAAAAGTAGTTATTCAACATGAGGCACATTCCAAATGACATTTTGAATCAATTTTTCTACAGTCCAAAAAATCAATTTTCTGATGAAAAACGATGACCCGTGACCTGTCGAAATTTCTCCAGATGGTCAGAAATGGAAATTTTTTAATGTTTATTTTTTTTTACTGTAAATGACTATTCCATGTGAATTATCACTTTTGGAACAAAAACAAGTGTGCTTAGAGTCACTTTAATGCCTGAAATTGGTCGAAATAGAAGCTTCTGAATAGGAGAAAAAGTCTGTAATAATGGCAATTTTGGTCACATTGAGGGTTTAAAAAGTAGTTATTCAACATAAGGCACATTCAAAATGACATTTTGAATACATTTTTCTAGAGTCCAAAAAATCAATTTTCTGATGAAAAACGATGACCCTTGACCTGTCGAAATTTCTCCAGATTGTCAGAAATGGAAATTTTTTAATGTTTAATTTGTATACTGTAAATGACTATTCCATGTGAATTATCACTTTTGGAACAAAGATAAGTGTGTTTAGAGTCACTTTAATGCCTGAAATTGGTCGAAATAGAAGCTTCTGAATTGGAGAAAATGTCTTTAAAAATGGCAATTTTCGTCACATTGAGGCTTTAAAAAGTAGTTATCCAACATGAGGCACAATCCAAATGACATTTTGAATCAATTTTTCTACAGTCCAAAAAATCAATTTTCTGATGAAAAACGATGACCCGTGACCTGTCGAAATTTCTCCAGATGGTCAGAAATGGAAATTTTTTAATGTTTAATTTTTTGACTGCAAATGACTATTCCATGTAAATTATCACTTTTGGAACAAAAATAAGTGTGTTTAGAGTCACTTTATTGCCTGAAATTGGTCGAAATAGAAGCTTCTAAATAGGAGAAAAAGTCTGTAATAATGGCAATTTTGGTCACATTGAGGTTTTAAAAAGTAGTTATTCAACATGAGGCACATTCCAAATGACATTTTGAATCAATTTTTCTACAGTCCAAAAAATCAATTTTCTGATGAAAAACGATGACCCGTGACCTGTCGAAATTTCTCCAGATGGTCAGAAATGGAAATTTTTTAATGTTTATTTTTTTTTTACTGTAAATGACTATTCCATGTGAATTATCACTTTTGGAACAAAAATAAGGGTGTTTAGAGTCACTTTAATGCCTGAAATTGGTTGAAATAGAAGCTTCTGAATAGGAGAAAAAGTCTGTAATAATGGCAATTTTGGTCACATTAAGGTTTTAAAAAGTAGTTATTCAACATGAGGCACATTCCAAAGGATATTTTTAATCAATTTTTCTACAGTCCAAAAAATCAATTTTCTGATGAAAAACGATGACCCGTGACCTGTCGAAATTTCTCCAGATTGTCAGAAATGGAAATTTTTTTATGTTTAATTTTTTTACTGTAAATGACTATTCCATGTGAATTATCACTTTTGGAACAAAAACAAGTGTGTTTAGAGGCACTTTAATGCCTGAAATTGGTCGAAAAAGAAGCTTCTGAGTAGGAGAAAAAGTCTGTAATTATATCAATTTTGGTCACATTGAGGCTTTAAAAAGTAGTTATTCAACATGAGGCGCATTCTAAATGACATTTTGAATCAATTTTTCTACAGTCCAAAAAATCAATTTTCTGATGATAAACGATGACCCGTGACCTGTCAAAATTTCTCCAGATCGTCAGAAATGGAAATTTTTTAATGTTTAATTTTTTGACTGCAAATGACTTTTCCATGTAAATTATCACTTTTGGAACAAAAACAAGTGTGCTTAGAGTCACTTTAATGCCTGAAATTGGTCGAAATAGAAGCTTCTGAATAGGAGAAAAAGTCTGTAATAATGGCAATTTTGGTCACATTGAGGCTTTAAAAAGTAGTTATTCAACATAAGGCACATTCAAAATGACATTTTGAATACATTTTTCTAGAGTCTAAAAAAATCAATTTTCTGATGAAAAACGATGACCCGTGACCTGTCGAAATTTCTCCAGATGGTCAGAAATGGAAATTTTTTAATGTTTAATATTTTTACTGTAAATGACTATTCCATGTAAATTATCACTTTTGGAACTAAAATAAGTGTTTAGAGTCACTTTAATGCCTGAAATTGGTCAAAATAGAAGCTTCTGAATAGGAGCAAAAGTCTGTAATAATGGCAATTTTGTCACATTGAAGCTTTAAAAAGTAGTTATTCAACATGAGGCACATTCCAAATGACATTTTTAATCAATTTTTCTACAGTCCAAAAAATCAATTTTCTGATGAAAAATGATGACCCGTGACCTCTCGAAATTTCTCCAGATGGTCAGAAATGGAAATTTTTTAACATTTAATGTTTTGACTGCAAATGACTATTCCATGTGAATTATCACTTTTGGAACTAAAATAAGTGTGTTTAGAATAATTTTAATTACTGAAATTGGTCAAAAAAGAAGCTTCTGTGTAGGAGAAAATGTCTGTAAAAATGGCAATTTTGGTCACGTTGAGGCTTCAAAAAGTAGTTATTCAACATGAGGCACATTCCAAATGACATTTTGAATCAATTTTTCTACAGTCCAAAAAATCAATTTTCTGATGAAAAACGATGACCCTTGACCTGTTGAAATTTCTCCAGATGGTCAGAAATGGACATTTTTTAATGTTTCATTTTTTGACTGCAAATGACTATTCCATGTAAATTATCACTTTTGGAACAAAAACAAGTGTGCTTAGAGTCACTTTAATGCCTGAAATTGGTCGAAATAGAAGCTTCTGAATAGGAGAAACTGTCTGTATTAATGGCAATTTTGGTCACATTGAGGCTTCAAAAAGTAGTTATTCAACATGAGGCACAATCCAAATGACATTTTGAATACATTTTTCTACAGTCCAAAAAAATCAATTTTCTGATGAAAAACGATGACCCGTGACCTGTCGAAATTTCTCCAGATGGTCAGAAATGGAAATTTTTTAATGTTTATTTTTTTTTACTGTAAATGACTATTCCATGTGAATTATCACTTTTGGAACAAAAACAAGTGTGCTTAGAGTCACTTTAATGCCTGAAATTGGTCGAAATAGAAGCTTCTGAATAGGAGAAAAAGTCTGTAATAATGGCAATTTTGGTCACATTGAGGCTTTAAAAAGTAGTCATTCAACATAAGGCACATTCCAAATGACATTTTGAATCAATTTTTCTAGAGTCCAAAAAATCAAGTTTCTGATGAAAAACGATGACCCGTGACCTGTCGAAATTTCTCCAGATTGTCAGAAATGGACATTTTTTAATGTTTCATTTTTTGACTGCAAATGACTATTCCATGTAAATTATCACTTTTGGAACAAAAACAAGTGTGCTTAGAGTCACTTTATTGCCTGAAATTGGTCGAAATAGAAGCTTCTGAATAGGAGAAACTGTCTGTATTATTGGCAATTTTGGTCACATTGAGGCTTCAAAAAGTAGTTATTCAACATGAGGCACAATCCAAATGACATTTTGAATACATTTTTCTACAGTCCAAAAAAATCAATTTTCTGATGAAAAACGATGACCCGTGACCTGTCGAAATTTCTCCAGATGGTCAGAAATGGAAATTTTTTTATGTTTAATTTTTTTACTGTAAATGACTATTCCATGTGAATTATCACTTTTGGAACAAAAACAAGTGTGTTTAGAGGCACTTTAATGCCTGAAATTGGTCGAAAAAGAAGCTTCTGAGTAGGAGAAAAAGTCTGTAATTATATCAATTTTGGTCACATTGAGGCTTTAAAAAGTAGTTATTCATCATGAGGCGCATTCTAAATGACATTTTGAATCAATTTTTCTACAGTCCAAAAAATCAATTTTCTGATGAAAAACGATGACCCGTGACCTGTCAAAATTTCTCCAGATCGTGAGAAATGGAAATTTTTTAATGTTTAATTTTTTGACTGCAAATGACTATTCCATGTAAATTATCACTTTTGGAACAAAAACAAGTGTGCTTAGAGTCACTTTAATGCCTGAAATTGGTCGAAATAGAAGCTTCTAAATAGGAGAAAAAGTCTGTAATAATGGCAATTTTGTTCACATTGAGGCTTTAAAAAGTAGTTATTCAACATAAGGCACATTCCAAATGACATTTTGAATCAATTTTTCTAGAGTCCAAAAAATCAATTTTCTGATGAAAAACGATGACCCGTGACCTGTCGAAATTTCTCCAGATTGTCAGAAATGGAAATTTTGTAATGTTTAGTTTTTTGACTGCAAATAACTATTCCATGTAAACTATCACTTTTGGAACTAAAATAAGTGTTTAGAGTCACTTTAATGCCTGAAATTGGTCGAAATAGAAGCTTCGGAATAGGAGCAAAAGTCTGTAATAATGGCAATTTTGGTCACATTGAAGCTTTAAAAAGTAGTTATTCAACATGAGGCACATTCCAAATGACATTTTGAATCAATTTTTCTACAGTCCAAAAAATCAATTTTCTGATGAAAAACGATGACCCGTGACCTCTCGAAATTTCTCCAGATGGTCAGAAATGGAAATATTTTAACGTTTAATTTTTTGACTGCAAATGACTATTCCATGTGAATTATCACTTTTGGAACTAAAATAAGTGTGTTTAGAGTAATTTTAATTACTGAAATTGGTCGAAAAAGAAGCTTCTGAGTAGGAGAAAATGTCTGTTAAAATGGCAATTTTGGTCACGTTGAGGCTTCAAAAAGTAGTTATTCAACATGAGGCACAATCCAAATGACATTTTTAATCAATTTTTCTACAGTCCAAAAAATCAATTTTCTGATGAAAAACGATGACCCGTGACCTGTCGAAATTTCTCCAGATGGTCAGAAATGGAAATTTTTTAATGTTTAATTTTTTGACTGCAAATGACTATTCCATGTAAATTATCACTTTTGGAACAAAAATAAGTGTGTTTAGAGTCACTTTATTGCCTGAAATTGGTCGAAATAGAAGCTTCTAAATAGGAGAAAAAGTCTGTAATAATGGCAATTTTGGTCACATTGAGGTTTTAAAAAGTAGTTATTCAACATGAGGCACATTCCAAATGACATTTTGAATCAATTTTTCTACAGTCCAAAAAATCAATTTTCTGATGAAAAACGATGACCCGTGACCTGTCGAAATTTCTCCAGATGGTCAGAAATGGAAATTTTTTAATGTTTATTTTTTTTTACTGTAAATGACTATTCCATGTGAATTATCACTTTTGGAACAAAAACAAGTGTGCTTAGAGTCACTTTAATGCCTGAAATTGGTCGAAATAGAAGCTTCTGAATAGGAGAAAAAGTCTGTAATAATGGCAATTTTGGTCACATTGAGGGTTTAAAAAGTAGTTATTCAACATAAGGCACATTCAAAATGACATTTTGAATACATTTTTCTAGAGTCCAAAAAATCAATTTTCTGATGAAAAACGATGACCCTTGACCTGTCGAAATTTCTCCAGATTGTCAGAAATGGAAATTTTTTAATGTTTAATTTGTATACTGTAAATGACTATTCCATGTGAATTATCACTTTTGGAACAAAGATAAGTGTGTTTAGAGTCACTTTAATGCCTGAAATTGGTCGAAATAGAAGCTTCTGAATTGGAGAAAATGTCTTTAAAAATGGCAATTTTCGTCACATTGAGGCTTTAAAAAGTAGTTATCCAACATGAGGCACAATCCAAATGACATTTTGAATCAATTTTTCTACAGTCCAAAAAATCAATTTTCTGATGAAAAACGATGACCCGTGACCTGTCAAAATTTCTCCAGATCGTCAGAAATGGAAATTTTTTAATGTTTAATTTTTTGACTGCAAATGACTATTCCATGTAAATTATCACTTTTGGAACAAAAACAAGTGTGCTTAGAGTCACTTTAATGCCTGAAATTGGTCGAAATAGAAGCTTCTGAATAGGAGAAAAAGTCTGTAATAATGGCAATTTTGGTCACATTGAGGCTTTAAAAAGTAGTTATTCAACATAAGGCACATTCCAAATGACATTTTGAATCAATTTTTCTAGAGTCCAAAAAATCAATTTTCTGATGAAAAACGATGACCCGTGACCTGTCGAAATTTCTCCAGATTGTCAGAAATGGAAATTTTTTAATGTTTAGTTTTTTGACTGCAAATAACTATTCCATGTAAACTATCACTTTTGGAACTAAAATAAGTGTTTAGAGTCACTTTAATGCCTGAAATTGGTCGAAATAGAAGCTTCAGAATAGGAGCAAAAGTCTGTAATAATGGCAATTTTGGTCACATTGAAGCTTTAAAAAGTAGTTATTCAACATGAGGCACATTCCAAATGACATTTTTAATCAATTTTTCTACAGTCCAAAAAATCAATTTTCTGATGAAAAACGATGACCCGTGACCTCTCGAAATTTCTCCAGATGGTCAGAAATGGAAATATTTTAACGTTTAATTTTTTGACTGCAAATGACTATTCCATGTGAATTATCACTTTTGGAACTAAAATAAGTGTGTTTAGAGTAATTTTAATTACTGAAATTGGTCGAAAAAGAAGCTTCTGAGTAGGAGAAAATGTCTGTTAAAATGGCAATTTTGGTCACGTTGAGGCTTCAAAAAGTAGTTATTCAACATGAGGCACAATCCAAATGACATTTTTAATCAATTTTTCTACAGTCCAAAAAATCAATTTTCTGATGAAAAACGATGACCCGTGACCTGTCGAAATTTCTCCAGATGGTCAGAAATGGAAATTTTTTAATGTTTAATTTTTTGACTGCAAATGACTATTCCATGTAAATTATCACTTTTGGAACAAAAATAAGTGTGTTTAGAGTCACTTTAATGCCTGAAATTGGTCGAAATAGAAGCTTCTAAATAGGAGAAAAAGTCTGTAATAATGGCAATTTTGGTCACATTGAGGTTTTAAAAAGTAGTTATCCAACATGAGGCACAATCCAAATGACATTTTGAATCAATTTTTCTACAGTCCAAAAAATCAATTTTCTGATGAAAAACGATGACCCGTGACCTGTCAAAATTTCTCCAGATCGTCAGAAATGGAAATTTTTTAATGTTTAATTTTTTGACTGCAAATGACTATTCCATGTAAATTATCACTTTTGGAACAAAAACAAGTGTGCTTAGAGTCACTTTAATGCCTGAAATTGGTCGAAATAGAAGCTTCTGAATAGGAGAAAAAGTCTGTAATAATGGCAATTTTGGTCACATTGAGGCTTTAAAAAGTAGTTATTCAACAAAAGGCACATTCCAAATGACATTTTGAATCAATTTTTCTAGAGTCCAAAAAATCAATTTTCTGATGAAAAACGATGACCCGTGACCTCTCGAAATTTCTCCAGATGGTCAGAAATGGAAATATTTTAACGTTTAATTTTTTGACTGCAAATGACTATTCCATGTGAATTATCACTTTTGGAACTAAAATAAGTGTGTTTAGAGTAATTTTAATTACTGAAATTGGTCGAAAAAGAAGCTTCTGAGTAGGAGAAAATGTCTGTTAAAATGGCAATTTTGGTCACGTTGAGGCTTCAAAAAGTAGTTATTCAACATGAGGCACAATCCAAATGACATTTTTAATCAATTTTTCTACAGTCCAAAAAATCAATTTTCTGATGAAAAACGATGACCCGTGACCTGTCGAAATTTCTCCAGATGGTCAGAAATGGAAATTTTTTAATGTTTAATTTTTTGACTGCAAATGACTATTCCATGTAAATTATCACTTTTGGAACACAAATAAGTGTGTTTAGAGTCACTTTAATGCCTGAAATTGGTCGAAATAGAAGCTTCTAAATAGGAGAAAAAGTCTGTAATAATGGCAATTTTGGTCACGTTGAGGCTTCAAAAAGTAGTTATTCAACATGAGGCACAATCCAAATGACATTTTTAATCAATTTTTCTACAGTCCAAAAAATCAATTTTGTGATGAAAAACGATGACCCGTGACCTGTCGAAATTTCTCCAGATTGTCAGAAATGGACATTTTTTAATGTTTAGTTTTTTGACTGCAAATAACTATTCCATGTAAACTATCACTTTTGGAACTAAAATAAGTGTTTAGAGTCACTTTAATGCCTGAAATTGGTCGAAATAGAAGCTTCGGAATAGGAGCAAAAGTCTGTAATAATGGCAATTTTGGTCACATTGAAGCTTTAAAAAGTAGTTATTCAACATGAGGCACATTCCAAATGACATTTTTAATCAATTTTTCTACAGTCCAAAAAATCAATTTTCTGATGAAAAACGATGACCCGTGACCTCTCGAAATTTCTCCAGATGGTCAGAAATGGAAATATTTTAACGTTTAATTTTTTGACTGCAAATGACTATTCCATGTGAATTATCACTTTTGGAACTAAAATAAGTGTGTTTAGAGTAATTTTAATTACTGAAATTGGTCGAAAAAGAAGCTTCTGAGTAGGAGAAAATGTCTGTTAAAATGGCAATTTTGGTCACGTTGAGGCTTCAAAAAGTAGTTATTCAACATGAGGCACAATCCAAATGACATTTTTAATCAATTTTTCTACAGTCCAAAAAATCAATTTTCTGATGAAAAACGATGACCCGTGACCTGTCGAAATTTCTCCAGATGGTCAGAAATGGAAATTTTTTAATGTTTAATTTTTTGACTGCAAATGACTATTCCATGTAAATTATCACTTTTGGAACAAAAATAAGTGTGTTTAGAGTCACTTTATTGCCTGAAATTGGTCGAAATAGAAGCTTCTAAATAGGAGAAAAAGTCTGTAATAATGGCAATTTTGGTCACATTGAGGTTTTAAAAAGTAGTTATTCAACATGAGGCACATTCCAAATGACATTTTGAATCAATTTTTCTACAGTCCAAAAAATCAATTTTCTGATGAAAAACGATGACCCGTGACCTGTCGAAATTTCTCCAGATGGTCAGAAATGGAAATTTTTTAATGTTTATTTTTTTTTACTATAAATGACTATTCCATGTGAATTATCACTTTTGGAACAAAAACAAGTGTGCTTAGAGTCACTTTAATGCCTGAAATTGGTCGAAATAGAAGCTTCTGAATAGGAGAAAAAGTCTGTAATAATGGCAATTTTGGTCACATTGAGGCTTTAAAAAGTAGTTATTCAACATAAGGCACATTCCAAATGACATTTTGAATCAATTTTTCTAGAGTCCAAAAAATCAATTTTCTGATGAAAAACGATGACCCGTGACCTGTCGAAATTTCTCCAGATTGTCAGAAATGGAAATTTTTTAATGTTTAGTTTTTTGACTGCAAATAACTATTCCATGTAAACTATCACTTTTGGAACTAAAATAAGTGTTTAGAGTCACTTTAATGCCTGAAATTGGTCAAAATAGAAGCTTCTGAATAGGAGCAAAAGTCTGTAATAATGGCAATTGTGGTCACATTGAAGCTTTAAAAAGTAGTTATTCAACATGAGGCACATTCCAAATGACATTTTTAATCAATTTTTCTACAGTCCAAAAAATCAATTTTCTGATGAAAAACGATGACCCGTGACCTCTCGAAATTTCTCCAGATGGTCAGAAATGGAAATATTTTAACGTTTAATTTTTTGACTGCAAATGACTATTCCATGTGAATTATCACTTTTGGAACTAAAATAAGTGTGTTTAGAGTAATTTTAATTACTGAAATTGGTCGAAAAAGAAGCTTCTGAGTAGGAGAAAATGTCTGTTAAAATGGCAATTTTGGTCACGTTGAGGCTTCAAAAAGTAGTTATTCAACATGAGGCACAATCCAAATGATATTTTTAATCAATTTTTCTACAGTCCAAAAAATCAATTTTCTGATGAAAAACGATGACCCGTGACCTGTCGAAATTTCTCCAGATGGTCAGAAATGGAAATTTTTTAATGTTTAATTTTTTGACTGCAAATGACTATTCCATGTAAATTATCACTTTTGGAACAAAAATAAGTGTGTTTAGAGTCACTTTAATGCCTGAAATTGGTCGAAATAGAAGCTTCTAAATAGGAGAAAAAGTCTGTAATAATGGCAATTTTGGTCACATTGAGGTTTTAAAAAGTAGTTATTCAACATGAGGCACATTCCAAATGACATTTTGAATCAATTTTTCTACAGTCCAAAAAATCAATTTTCTGATGAAAAACGATGACCCGTGACCTGTCGAAATTTCTCCAGATGGTCAGAAATGGAAATTTTTTAATGTTTATTTTTTTTTACTGTAAATGACTATTCCATGTGAATTATCACTTTTGGAACAAAAATAAGGGTGTTTAGAGTCACTTTAATGCCTGAAATTGGTTGAAATAGAAGCTTCTGAATAAGAGAAAAAGTCTGTAATAATGGCAATTTTGGTCACATTAAGGTTTTAAAAAGTAGTTATTCAACATGAGGCACATTCCAAAGGATATTTTTAATCAATTTTTCTACAGTCCAAAAAATCAATTTTCTGATGAAAAACGATGACCCGTGACCTGTCGAAATTTCTCCAGATTGTCAGAAATGGAAATTTTTTTATGTTTAATTTTTTTACTGTAAATGACTATTCCATGTGAATTATCACTTTTGGAACAAAAACAAGTGTGTTTAGAGGCACTTTAATGCCTGAAATTGGTCGAAAAAGAAGCTTCTGAGTAGGAGAAAAAGTCTGTAATTATATCAATTTTGGTCACATTGAGGCTTTAAAAAGTAGTTATTCAACATGAGGCGCATTCTAAATGACATTTTGAATCAATTTTTCTACAGTCCAAAAAATCAATTTTCTGATGATAAACGATGACCCGTGACCTGTCAAAATTTCTCCAGATCGTCAGAAATGGAAATTTTTTAATGTTTAATTTTTTGACTGCAAATGACTTTTCCATGTAAATTATCACTTTTGGAACAAAAACAAGTGTGCTTAGAGTCACTTTAATGCCTGAAATTGGTCGAAATAGAAGCTTCTGAATAGGAGAAAAAGTCTGTAATAATGGCAATTTTGGTCACATTGAGGCTTTAAAAAGTAGTTATTCAACATAAGGCACATTCAAAATGACATTTTGAATACATTTTTCTAGAGTCTAAAAAAATCAATTTTCTGATGAAAAACGATGACCCGTGACCTGTCGAAATTTCTCCAGATGGTCAGAAATGGAAATTTTTTAATGTTTAATATTTTTACTGTAAATGACTATTCCATGTAAATTATCACTTTTGGAACTAAAATAAGTGTTTAGAGTCACTTTAATGCCTGAAATTGGTCAAAATAGAAGCTTCTGAATAGGAGCAAAAGTCTGTAATAATGGCAATTTTGTCACATTGAAGCTTTAAAAAGTAGTTATTCAACATGAGGCACATTCCAAATGACATTTTTAATCAATTTTTCTACAGTCCAAAAAACAATTTTCTGATGAAAAATGATGACCCGTGACCTCTCGAAATTTCTCCAGATGGTCAGAAATGGATATTTTTTAACGTTTAATGTTTTGACTGCAAATGACTATTCCATGTGAATTATCACTTTTGGAACTAAAATAAGTGTGTTTAGAATAATTTTAATTACTGAAATTGGTCAAAAAAGAAGCTTCTGAGTAGGAGAAAATGTCTGTAAAAATGGCAATTTTGGTCACGTTGAGGCTTCAAAAAGTAGTTATTCAACATGAGGCACAATCCAAATGACATTTTTAATCAATTTTTCTACAGTCCAAAAAATCAATTTTCTGATGAAAAACGATGACCCTTGACCTGTTGAAATTTCTCCAGATGGTCAGAAATGGACATTTTTTAATGTTTCATTTTTTGACTGCAAATGACTATTCCATGTAAATTATCACTTTTGGAACAAAAACAAGTGTGCTTAGAGTCACTTTAATGCCTGAAATTGGTCGAAATAGAAGCTTCTGAATAGGAGAAACTGTCTGTATTAATGGCAATTTTGGTCACATTGAGGCTTCAAAAAGTAGTTATTCAACATGAGGCACAATCCAAATGACATTTTGAATACATTTTTCTACAGTCCAAAAAAATCAATTTTCTGATGAAAAACGATGACCCGTGACCTGTCGAAATTTCTCCAGATGGTCAGAAATGGAATTTTTTTTATGTTTAATTTTTTTTACTGTAAATGACTATTCCATGTGAATTATCACTTTTGGAACAAAAACAAGTGTGTTTAGAGGCACTTTAATGCCTGAAATTGGTCGAAAAAGAAGCTTCTGAGTAGGAGAAAAAGTCTGTAATAATGGCAATTTTGGTCACATTGAGGTTTTAAAAAGTAGTTATTCAACATGAGGCACATTCCAAATGACATTTTGAATCAATTTTTCTACAGTCCAAAAAATCAATTTTCTGATGAAAAACGATGACCCGTGACCTGTCGAAATTTCTCCAGATGGTCAGAAATGGAAATTTTTTAATGTTTATTTTTTTTTACTGTAAATGACTATTCCATGTGAATTATCACTTTTGGAACAAAAACAAGTGTGCTTAGAGTCACTTTAATGCCTGAAATTGGTCGAAATAGAAGCTTCTGAATAGGAGAAAAAGTCTGTAATAATGGCAATTTTGGTCACATTGAGGCTTTAAAAAGTAGTTATTCAACATAAGGCACATTCAAAATGACATTTTGAATACATTTTTCTAGAGTCTAAAAAATCAATTTTCTGATGAAAAACGATGACCCTTGACCTGTCGAAATTTCTCCAGATTGTCAGAAATGATAATTTTTTAATGTTTAATTTGTATACTGTAAATGACTATTCCATGTGAATTATCACTTTTGGAACAAAGATAAGTGTGTTTAGAGTCACTTTAATGCCTGAAATTGGTCGAAATAGAAGCTTCTGAATTGGAGAAAATGTCTTTAAAAATGGCAATTTTCGTCACATTGAGGCTTTAAAAAGTAGTTATCCAACATGAGGCACAATCCAAATGACATTTTGAATCAATTTTTCTACAGTCCAAAAAATCAATTTTCTGATGAAAAACGATGACCCGTGACCTGTCAAAATTTCTCCAGATCGTCAGAAATGGAAATTTTTTAATGTTTAATTTTTTGACTGCAAATGACTATTCCATGTAAATTATCACTTTTGGAACAAAAACAAGTGTGCTTAGAGTCACTTTAATGCCTGAAATTGGTCGAAATAGAAGCTTCTGAATAGGAGAAAAAGTCTGTAATAATGGCAATTTTGGTCACATTGAGGCTTTAAAAAGTAGTTATTCAACAAAAGGCACATTCCAAATGACATTTTGAATCAATTTTTCTAGAGTCCAAAAAATCAATTTTCTGATGAAAAACGATGACCCGTGACCTCTCGAAATTTCTCCAGATGGTCAGAAATGGAAATATTTTAACGTTTAATTTTTTGACTGCAAATGACTATTCCATGTGAATTATCACTTTTGGAACTAAAATAAGTGTGTTTAGAGTAATTTTAATTACTGAAATTGGTCGAAAAAGAAGCTTCTGAGTAGGAGAAAATGTCTGTTAAAATGGCAATTTTGGTCACGTTGAGGCTTCAAAAAGTAGTTATTCAACATGAGGCACAATCCAAATGACATTTTTAATCAATTTTTCTACAGTCCAAAAAATCAATTTTCTGATGAAAAACGATGACCCGTGACCTGTCGAAATTTCTCCAGATGGTCAGAAATGGAAATTTTTTAATGTTTAATTTTTTGACTGCAAATGACTATTCCATGTAAATTATCACTTTTGGAACACAAATAAGTGTGTTTAGAGTCACTTTAATGCCTGAAATTGGTCGAAATAGAAGCTTCTAAATAGGAGAAAAAGTCTGTAATAATGGCAATTTTGGTCACGTTGAGGCTTCAAAAAGTAGTTATTCAACATGAGGCACAATCCAAATGACATTTTTAATCAATTTTTCTACAGTCCAAAAAATCAATTTTGTGATGAAAAACGATGACCCGTGACCTGTCGAAATTTCTCCAGATTGTCAGAAATGGACATTTTTTAATGTTTAGTTTTTTGACTGCAAATAACTATTCCATGTAAACTATCACTTTTGGAACTAAAATAAGTGTTTAGAGTCACTTTAATGCCTGAAATTGGTCGAAATAGAAGCTTCGGAATAGGAGCAAAAGTCTGTAATAATGGCAATTTTGGTCACATTGAAGCTTTAAAAAGTAGTTATTCAACATGAGGCACATTCCAAATGACATTTTTAATCAATTTTTCTACAGTCCAAAAAATCAATTTTCTGATGAAAAACGATGACCCGTGACCTCTCGAAATTTCTCCAGATGGTCAGAAATGGAAATATTTTAACGTTTAATTTTTTGACTGCAAATGACTATTCCATGTGAATTATCACTTTTGGAACTAAAATAAGTGTGTTTAGAGTAATTTTAATTACTGAAATTGGTCGAAAAAGAAGCTTCTGAGTAGGAGAAAATGTCTGTTAAAATGGCAATTTTGGTCACGTTGAGGCTTCAAAAAGTAGTTATTCAACATGAGGCACAATCCAAATGACATTTTTAATCAATTTTTCTACAGTCCAAAAAATCAATTTTCTGATGAAAAACGATGACCCGTGACCTGTCGAAATTTCTCCAGATGGTCAGAAATGGAAATTTTTTAATGTTTAATTTTTTGACTGCAAATGACTATTCCATGTAAATTATCACTTTTGGAACAAAAATAAGTGTGTTTAGAGTCACTTTATTGCCTGAAATTGGTCGAAATAGAAGCTTCTAAATAGGAGAAAAAGTCTGTAATAATGGCAATTTTGGTCACATTGAGGTTTTAAAAAGTAGTTATTCAACATGAGGCACATTCCAAATGACATTTTGAATCAATTTTTCTACAGTCCAAAAAATCAATTTTCTGATGAAAAACGATGACCCGTGACCTGTCGAAATTTCTCCAGATGGTCAGAAATGGAAATTTTTTAATGTTTATTTTTTTTTACTATAAATGACTATTCCATGTGAATTATCACTTTTGGAACAAAAACAAGTGTGCTTAGAGTCACTTTAATGCCTGAAATTGGTCGAAATAGAAGCTTCTGAATAGGAGAAAAAGTCTGTAATAATGGCAATTTTGGTCACATTGAGGCTTTAAAAAGTAGTTATTCAACATAAGGCACATTCAAAATGACATTTTGAATACATTTTTCTAGAGTCCAAAAAATCAATTTTCTGATGAAAAACGATGACCCTTGACCTGTCGAAATTTCTCCAGATTGTCAGAAATGGAAATTTTTTAATGTTTAATTTGTATACTGTAAATGACTATTCCATGTGAATTATCACTTTTGGAACAAAGATAAGTGTGTTTAGAGTCACTTTAATGCCTGAAATTGGTCGAAATAGAAGCTTCTGAATTGGAGAAAATGTCTTTAAAAATGGCAATTTTCGTCACATTGAGGCTTTAAAAAGTAGTTATCCAACATGAGGCACAATCCAAATGACATTTTGAATCAATTTTTCTACAGTCCAAAAAATCAATTTTCTGATGAAAAACGATGACCCGTGACCTGTCAAAATTTCTCCAGATCGTCAGAAATGGAAATTTTTTAATGTTTAATTTTTTGACTGCAAATGACTATTCCATGTAAATTATCACTTTTGGAACAAAAACAAGTGTGCTTAGAGTCACTTTAATGCCTGAAATTGGTCGAAATAGAAGCTTCTGAATAGGAGAAAAAGTCTGTAATAATGGCAATTTTGGTCACATTGAGGCTTTAAAAAGTAGTTATTCAACATAAGGCACATTCCAAATGACATTTTGAATCAATTTTTCTAGAGTCCAAAAAATCAATTTTCTGATGAAAAACGATGACCCGTGACCTGTCGAAATTTCTCCAGATTGTCAGAAATGGAAATTTTTTAATGTTTAGTTTTTTGACTGCAAATAACTATTCCATGTAAACTATCACTTTTGGAACTAAAATAAGTGTTTAGAGTCACTTTAATGCCTGAAATTGGTCAAAATAGAAGCTTCTGAATAGGAGCAAAAGTCTGTAATAATGGCAATTGTGGTCACATTGAAGCTTTAAAAAGTAGTTATTCAACATGAGGCACATTCCAAATGACATTTTTAATCAATTTTTCTACAGTCCAAAAAATCAATTTTCTGATGAAAAACGATGACCCGTGACCTCTCGAAATTTCTCCAGATGGTCAGAAATGGAAATATTTTAACGTTTAATTTTTTGACTGCAAATGACTATTCCATGTGAATTATCACTTTTGGAACTAAAATAAGTGTGTTTAGAGTAATTTTAATTACTGAAATTGGTCGAAAAAGAAGCTTCTGAGTAGGAGAAAATGTCTGTTAAAATGGCAATTTTGGTCACGTTGAGGCTTCAAAAAGTAGTTATTCAACATGAGGCACAATCCAAATGACATTTTTAATCAATTTTTCTACAGTCCAAAAAATCAATTTTCTGATGAAAAACGATGACCCGTGACCTGTCGAAATTTCTCCAGATCGTCAGAAATGGAAATTTTTTAATGTTTAATTTTTTGACTGCAAATGACTTTTCCATGTAAATTATCACTTTTGGAACAAAAACAAGTGTGCTTAGAGTCACTTTAATGCCTGAAATTGGTCGAAATAGAAGCTTCTGAATAGGAGAAAAAGTCTGTAATAATGGCAATTTTGGTCACATTGAGGCTTTAAAAAGTAGTTATTCAACATAAGGCACATTCAAAATGACATTTTCAATACATTTTTCTAGAGTCTAAAAAAATCAATTTTCTGATGAAAAACGATGACCCGTGACCTGTCGAAATTTCTCCAGATGGTCAGAAATGGAAATTTTTTAATGTTTAATATTTTTACTGTAAATGACTATTCCATGTAAATTATCACTTTTGGAACTAAAATAAGTGTTTAGAGTCACTTTAATGCCTGAAATTGGTCAAAATAGAAGCTTCTGAATAGGAGCAAAAGTCTGTAATAATGGCAATTTTGTCACATTGAAGCTTTAAAAAGTAGTTATTCAACATGAGGCACATTCCAAATGACATTTTTAATCAATTTTTCTACAGTCCAAAAAATCAATTTTCTGATGAAAAATGATGACCCGTGACCTCTCGAAATTTCTCCAGATGGTCAGAAATGGAAATTTTTTAACGTTTAATGTTTTGACTGCAAATGACTATTCCATGTGAATTATCACTTTTGGAACTAAAATAAGTGTGTTTAGAATAATTTTAATTACTGAAATTGGTCAAAAAAGAAGCTTCTGAGTAGGAGAAAATGTCTGTAAAAATGGCAATTTTGGTCACGTTGAGGCTTCAAAAAGTAGTTATTCAACATGAGGCACAATCCAAATGACATTTTTAATCAATTTTTCTACAGTCCAAAAAATCAATTTTCTGATGAAAAACGATGACCCTTGACCTGTTGAAATTTCTCCAGATGGTCAGAAATGGACATTTTTTAATGTTTCATTTTTTGACTGCAAATGACTATTCCATGTAAATTATCACTTTTGGAACAAAAACAAGTGTGCTTAGAGTCACTTTAATGCCTGAAATTGGTCGAAATAGAAGCTTCTGAATAGGAGAAACTGTCTGTATTAATGGCAATTTTGGTCACATTGAGGCTTCAAAAAGTAGTTATTCAACATGAGGCACAATCCAAATGACATTTTGAATACATTTTTCTACAGTCCAAAAAAATCAATTTTCTGATGAAAAACGATGACCCGTGACCTGTCGAAATTTCTCCAGATGGTCAGAAATGGAATTTTTTTTATGTTTAATTTTTTTTACTGTAAATGACTATTCCATGTGAATTATCACTTTTGGAACAAAAACAAGTGTGTTTAGAGGCACTTTAATGCCTGAAATTGGTCGAAAAAGAAGCTTCTGAGTAGGAGAAAAAGTCTGTAATAATGGCAATTTTGGTCACATTGAGGTTTTAAAAAGTAGTTATTCAACATGAGGCACATTCCAAATGACATTTTGAATCAATTTTTCTACAGTCCAAAAAATCAATTTTCTGATGAAAAACGATGACCCGTGACCTGTCGAAATTTCTCCAGATGGTCAGAAATGGAAATTTTTTAATGTTTATTTTTTTTTACTGTAAATGACTATTCCATGTGAATTATCACTTTTGGAACAAAAACAAGTGTGCTTAGAGTCACTTTAATGCCTGAAATTGGTCGAAATAGAAGCTTCTGAATAGGAGAAAAAGTCTGTAATAATGGCAATTTTGGTCACATTGAGGCTTTAAAAAGTAGTCATTCAACATAAGGCACATTCCAAATGACATTTTGAATCAATTTTTCTAGAGTCCAAAAAATCAAGTTTCTGATGAAAAACGATGACCCGTGACCTGTCGAAATTTCTCCAGATTGTCAGAAATGGACATTTTTTAATGTTTCATTTTTTGACTGCAAATGACTATTCCATGTAAATTATCACTTTTGGAACAAAAACAAGTGTGCTTAGAGTCACTTTATTGCCTGAAATTGGTCGAAATAGAAGCTTCTGAATAGGAGAAACTGTCTGTATTATTGGCAATTTTGGTCACATTGAGGCTTCAAAAAGTAGTTATTCAACATGAGGCACAATCCAAATGACATTTTGAATACATTTTTCTACAGTCCAAAAAAATCAATTTTCTGATGAAAAACGATGACCCGTGACCTGTCGAAATTTCTCCAGATGGTCAGAAATGGAAATTTTTTTATGTTTAATTTTTTTACTGTAAATGACTATTCCATGTGAATTATCACTTTTGGAACAAAAACAAGTGTGTTTAGAGGCACTTTAATGCCTGAAATTGGTCGAAAAAGAAGCTTCTGAGTAGGAGAAAAAGTCTGTAATTATATCAATTTTGGTCACATTGAGGCTTTAAAAAGTAGTTATTCATCATGAGGCGCATTCTAAATGACATTTTGAATCAATTTTTCTACAGTCCAAAAAATCAATTTTCTGATGAAAAACGATGACCCGTGACCTGTCAAAATTTCTCCAGATCGTGAGAAATGGAAATTTTTTAATGTTTAATTTTTTGACTGCAAATGACTATTCCATGTAAATTATCACTTTTGGAACAAAAACAAGTGTGCTTAGAGTCACTTTAATGCCTGAAATTGGTCGAAATAGAAGCTTCTGAATAGGAGAAAAAGTCTGTAATAATGGCAATTTTGTTCACATTGAGGCTTTAAAAAGTAGTTATTCAACATAAGGCACATTCCAAATGACATTTTGAATCAATTTTTCTAGAGTCCAAAAAATCAATTTTCTGATGAAAAACGATGACCCGTGACCTGTCGAAATTTCTCCAGATTGTCAGAAATGGAAATTTTGTAATGTTTAGTTTTTTGACTGCAAATAACTATTCCATGTAAACTATCACTTTTGGAACTAAAATAAGTGTTTAGAGTCAGTTTAATGCCTGAAATTGGTCGAAATAGAAGCTTCGGAATAGGAGCAAAAGTCTGTAATAATGGCAATTTTGGTCACATTGAAGCTTTAAAAAGTAGTTATTCTACATGAGGCACATTCCAAATGACATTTTTAATCAATTTTTCTACAGTCCAAAAAATCAATTTTCTGATGAAAAACGATGACCCGTGACCTCTCGAAATTTCTCCAGATGGTCAGAAATGGAAATATTTTAACGTTTAATTTTTTGACTGCAAATGACTATTCCATGTGAATTATCACTTTTGGAACTAAAATAAGTGTGTTTAGAGTAATTTTAATTACTGAAATTGGTCGAAAAAGAAGCTTCTGAGTAGGAGAAAATGTCTGTTAAAATGGCAATTTTGGTCACGTTGAGGCTTCAAAAAGTAGTTATTCAACATGAGGCACAATCCAAATGACATTTTTAATCAATTTTTCTACAGTCCAAAAAATCAATTTTCTGATGAAAAACGATGACCCGTGACCTGTCGAAATTTCTCCAGATGGTCAGAAATGGAAATTTTTTAATGTTTAATTTTTTGACTGCAAATGACTATTCCATGTAAATTATCACTTTTGGAACAAAAATAAGTGTGTTTAGAGTCACTTTATTGCCTGAAATTGGTCGAAATAGAAGCTTCTAAATAGGAGAAAAAGTCTGTAATAATGGCAATTTTGGTCACATTGAGGTTTTAAAAAGTAGTTATTCAACATGAGGCACATTCCAAATGACATTTTGAATCAATTTTTCTACAGTCCAAAAAATCAATTTTCTGATGAAAAACGATGACCCGTGACCTGTCGAAATTTCTCCAGATGGTCAGAAATGGAAATTTTTTAATGTTTATTTTTTTTTACTATAAATGACTATTCCATGTGAATTATCACTTTTGGAACAAAAACAAGTGTGCTTAGAGTCACTTTAATGCCTGAAATTGGTCGAAATAGAAGCTTCTGAATAGGAGAAAAAGTCTGTAATAATGGCAATTTTGGTCACATTGAGGCTTTAAAAAGTAGTTATTCAACATAAGGCACATTCAAAATGACATTTTGAATACATTTTTCTAGAGTCCAAAAAATCAATTTTCTGATGAAAAACGATGACCCTTGACCTGTCGAAATTTCTCCAGATTGTCAGAAATGGAAATTTTTTAATGTTTAATTTGTATACTGTAAATGACTATTCCATGTGAATTATCACTTTTGGAACAAAGATAAGTGTGTTTAGAGTCACTTTAATGCCTGAAATTGGTCGAAATAGAAGCTTCTGAATTGGAGAAAATGTCTTTAAAAATGGCAATTTTCGTCACATTGAGGCTTTAAAAAGTAGTTATCCAACATGAGGCACAATCCAAATGACATTTTGAATCAATTTTTCTACAGTCCAAAAAATCAATTTTCTGATGAAAAACGATGACCCGTGACCTGTCAAAATTTCTCCAGATCGTCAGAAATGGAAATTTTTTAATGTTTAATTTTTTGACTGCAAATGACTATTCCATGTAAATTATCACTTTTGGAACAAAAACAAGTGTGCTTAGAGTCACTTTAATGCCTGAAATTGGTCGAAATAGAAGCTTCTGAATAGGAGAAAAAGTCTGTAATAATGGCAATTTTGGTCACATTGAGGCTTTAAAAAGTAGTTATTCAACATAAGGCACATTCCAAATGACATTTTGAATCAATTTTTCTAGAGTCCAAAAAATCAATTTTCTGATGAAAAACGATGACCCGTGACCTGTCGAAATTTCTCCAGATTGTCAGAAATGGAAATTTTTTAATGTTTAGTTTTTTGACTGCAAATAACTATTCCATGTAAACTATCACTTTTGGAACTAAAATAAGTGTTTAGAGTCACTTTAATGCCTGAAATTGGTCAAAATAGAAGCTTCTGAATAGGAGCAAAAGTCTGTAATAATGGCAATTGTGGTCACATTGAAGCTTTAAAAAGTAGTTATTCAACATGAGGCACATTCCAAATGACATTTTTAATCAATTTTTCTACAGTCCAAAAAATCAATTTTCTGATGAAAAACGATGACCCGTGACCTCTCGAAATTTCTCCAGATGGTCAGAAATGGAAATATTTTAACGTTTAATTTTTTGACTGCAAATGACTATTCCATGTGAATTATCACTTTTGGAACTAAAATAAGTGTGTTTAGAGTAATTTTAATTACTGAAATTGGTCGAAAAAGAAGCTTCTGAGTAGGAGAAAATGTCTGTTAAAATGGCAATTTTGGTCACGTTGAGGCTTCAAAAAGTAGTTATTCAACATGAGGCACAATCCAAATGACATTTTTAATCAATTTTTCTACAGTCCAAAAAATCAATTTTCTGATGAAAAACGATGACCCGTGACCTGTCGAAATTTCTCCAGATGGTCAGAAATGGAAATTTTTTAATGTTTAATTTTTTGACTGCAAATGACTATTCCATGTAAATTATCACTTTTGGAACAAAAATAAGTGTGTTTTGAGTCACTTTAATGCCTGAAATTGGTCGAAATAGAAGCTTCTAAATAGGAGAAAAAGTCTGTAATAATGGCAATTTTGGTCACATTGAGGTTTTAAAAAGTAGTTATTCAACATGAGGCACATTCCAAATGACATTTTGAATCAATTTTTCTACAGTCCAAAAAATCAATTTTCTGATGAAAAACGATGACCCGTGACCTGTCGAAATTTCTCCAGATGGTCAGAAATGGAAATTTTTTAATGTTTATTTTTTTTTACTGTAAATGACTATTCCATGTGAATTATCACTTTTGGAACAAAAATAAGGGTGTTTAGAGTCACTTTAATGCCTGAAATTGGTTGAAATAGAAGCTTCTGAATAGGAGAAAAAGTCTGTAATAATGGCAATTTTGGTCACATTAAGGTTTTAAAAAGTAGTTATTCAACATGAGGCACATTCCAAAGGATATTTTTAATCAATTTTTCTACAGTCCAAAAAATCAATTTTCTGATGAAAAACGATGACCCGTGACCTGTCGAAATTTCTCCAGATTGTCAGAAATGGAAATTTTTTTATGTTTAATTTTTTTACTGTAAATGACTATTCCATGTGAATTATCACTTTTGGAACAAAAACAAGTGTGTTTAGAGGCACTTTAATGCCTGAAATTGGTCGAAAAAGAAGCTTCTGAGTAGGAGAAAAAGTCTGTAATTATATCAATTTTGGTCACATTGAGGCTTTAAAAAGTAGTTATTCAACATGAGGCGCATTCTAAATGACATTTTGAATCAATTTTTCTACAGTCCAAAAAATCAATTTTCTGATGATAAACGATGACCCGTGACCTGTCAAAATTTCTCCAGATCGTCAGAAATGGAAATTTTTTAATGTTTAATTTTTTGACTGCAAATGACTTTTCCATGTAAATTATCACTTTTGGAACAAAAACAAGTGTGCTTAGAGTCACTTTAATGCCTGAAATTGGTCGAAATAGAAGCTTCTGAATAGGAGAAAAAGTCTGTAATAATGGCAATTTTGGTCACATTGAGGCTTTAAAAAGTAGTTATTCAACATAAGGCACATTCAAAATGACATTTTCAATACATTTTTCTAGAGTCTAAAAAAATCAATTTTCTGATGAAAAACGATGACCCGTGACCTGTCGAAATTTCTCCAGATGGTCAGAAATGGACATTTTTTAATGTTTCATTTTTTGACTGCAAATGACTATTCCATGTAAATTATCACTTTTGGAACAAAAACAAGTGTGCTTAGAGTCACTTTAATGCCTGAAATTGGTCGAAATAGAAGCTTCTGAATAGGAGAAAAAGTCTGTAATAATGGCAATTTTGGTCACATTGAGGCTTTAAAAAGTAGTTATTCAACAGGAGGCACATTCCAAATGACATTTTTAATAAATTTTTCTACAGTCCAAAAAAGCAATTTTCTGATGAAAAACGATGACCCGTGACCTCTCGAAATTTCTCCAGATGGTCAGAAATGGAAATTTTTTAATGTTTAATTTTTATACTGTAAATGACTATTCCATGTGAATTATCACTTTTGGAATTTAAATACGTGTGTTTAGAGTCACATTAATGCCTGAAATTGGTCGAAGTAGAAGCTTCTGAATAGGAGAAAATGTCTGTATCAATGGCAATTTTGGTCACATTGAGGCTTCAAAAAGTAGTTATTCAAGATGAGGCACAATCCAAATGACATTTTGAATCAATTTTTCTACAGTCCAAAAAAATCTATTTTCTGATGAAAAACGATGACCTGTGACCTGTTGAAATTTCTCCAGATGGTCAGAAATGGACATTTTTTAATGTTTAATTTTTTGACTGCAAATGACTATTCCATGTAAATTATCACTTTTGGAACAAAAATAAGTGTGTTTAGAGTCACTTTATTGCCTGAAATTGGTCGAAATAGAAGCTTCTAAATAGGAGAAAAAGTCTGTAATAATGGCAATTTTGGTCACATTGAGGTTTTAAAAAGTAGTTATTCAACATGAGGCACATTCCAAATGACATTTTGAATCAATTTTTCTACAGTCCAAAAAATCAATTTTCTGATGAAAAACGATGACCCGTGACCTGTCGAAATTTCTCCAGATGGTCAGAAATGGAAATTTTTTAATGTTTATTTTTTTTTACTATAAATGACTATTCCATGTGAATTATCACTTTTGGAACAAAAACAAGTGTGCTTAGAGTCACTTTAATGCCTGAAATTGGTCGAAATAGAAGCTTCTGAATAGGAGAAAAAGTCTGTAATAATGGCAATTTTGGTCACATTGAGGCTTTAAAAAGTAGTTATTCAACATAAGGCACATTCAAAATGACATTTTGAATACATTTTTCTAGAGTCCAAAAAATCAATTTTCTGATGAAAAACGATGACCCTTGACCTGTCGAAATTTCTCCAGATTGTCAGAAATGGAAATTTTTTAATGTTTAATTTGTATACTGTAAATGACTATTCCATGTGAATTATCACTTTTGGAACAAAGATAAGTGTGTTTAGAGTCACTTTAATGCCTGAAATTGGTCGAAATAGAAGCTTCTGAATTGGAGAAAATGTCTTTAAAAATGGCAATTTTCGTCACATTGAGGCTTTTAAAAGTAGTTATTCAACATAAGGCACATTCCAAATGACATTTTGAATCAATTTTTCTAGAGTCCAAAAAATCAATTTTCTGATGAAAAACGATGACCCGTGACCTGTCGAAATTTCTCCAGATTGTCAGAAATGGAAATTTTTTAATGTTTAGTTTTTTGACTGCAAATAACTATTCCATGTAAACTATCACTTTTGGAACTAAAATAAGTGTTTAGAGTCACTTTAATGCCTGAAATTGGTCAAAATAGAAGCTTCTGAATAGGAGCAAAAGTCTGTAATAATGGCAATTGTGGTCACATTGAAGCTTTAAAAAGTAGTTATTCAACATGAGGCACATTCCAAATGACATTTTTAATCAATTTTTCTACAGTCCAAAAAATCAATTTTCTGATGAAAAACGATGACCCGTGACCTCTCGAAATTTCTCCAGATGGATAGAAATGGAAATATTTTAACGTTTAATTTTTTGACTGCAAATGACTATTCCATGTGAATTATCACTTTTGGAACTAAAATAAGTGTGTTTAGAGTAATTTTAATTACTGAAATTGGTCGAAAAAGAAGCTTCTGAGTAGGAGAAAATGTCTGTTAAAATGGCAATTTTGGTCACGTTGAGGCTTCAAAAAGTAGTTATTCAACATGAGGCACAATCCAAATGACATTTTTAATCAATTTTTCTACAGTCCAAAAAATCAATTTTCTGATGAAAAACGATGACCCGTGACCTGTCGAAATTTCTCCAGATGGTCAGAAATGGAAATTTTTTAATGTTTAATTTTTTGACTGCAAATGACTATTCCATGTAAATTATCACTTTTGGAACAAAAATAAGTGTGTTTAGAGTCACTTTAATGCCTGAAATTGGTCGAAATAGAAGCTTCTAAATAGGAGAAAAAGTCTGTAATAATGGCAATTTTGGTCACATTGAGGTTTTAAAAAGTAGTTATTCAACATGAGGCACATTCCAAATGACATTTTGAATCAATTTTTCTACAGTTCAAAAAATCAATTTTCTGATGAAAAACGATGACCCGTGACCTGTCGAAATTTCTCCAGATGGTCAGAAATGGAAATTTTTTAATGTTTATTTTTTTTTACTGTAAATGACTATTCCATGTGAATTATCACTTTTGGAACAAAAATAAGGGTGTTTAGAGTCACTTTAATGCCTGAAATTGGTTGAAATAGAAGCTTCTGAATAGGAGAAAAAGTCTGTAATAATGGCAATTTTGGTCACATTAAGGTTTTAAAAAGTAGTTATTCAACATGAGGCACATTCCAAAGGATATTTTTAATCCATTTTTCTACAGTCCAAAAAATCAATTTTCTGATGAAAAACGATGACCCGTGACCTGTCGAAATTTCTCCAGATTGTCAGAAATGGAAATTTTTTTATGTTTAATTTTTTTACTGTAAATGACTATTCCATGTGAATTATCACTTTTGGAACAAAAACAAGTGTGTTTAGAGGCACTTTAATGCCTGAAATTGGTCGAAAAAGAAGCTTCTGAGTAGGAGAAAAAGTCTGTAATTATATCAATTTTGGTCACATTGAGGCTTTAAAAAGTAGTTATTCAACATGAGGCGCATTCTAAATGACATTTTGAATCAATTTTTCTACAGTCCAAAAAATCAATTTTCTGATGATAAACGATGACCCGTGACCTGTCAAAATTTCTCCAGATCATCAGAAATGGACATTTTTTAATGTTTAATTTTTTGACTGCAAATGACTTTTCCATGTAAATTATCACTTTTGGAACAAAAACAAGTGTGCTTAGAGTCACTTTAATGCCTGAAATTGGTCGAAATAGAAGCTTCTGAATAGGAGAAAAAGTCTGTAATAATGGCAATTTTGGTCACATTGAGGCTTTAAAAAGTAGTTATTCAACATAAGGCACATTCAAAATGACATTTTGAATACATTTTTCTAGAGTCTAAAAAAATCAATTTTCTGATGAAAAACGATGACCCGTGACCTGTCGAAATTTCTCCAGATGGTCAGAAATGGAAATTTTTTAATGTTTAATATTTTTACTGTAAATGACTATTCCATGTAAATTATCACTTTTGGAACTAAAATAAGTGTTTAGAGTCACTTTAATGCCTGAAATTGGTCAAAATAGAAGCTTCTAAATAGGAGCAAAAGTCTGTAATAATGGCAATTTTGTCACATTGAAGCTTTAAAAAGTAGTTATTCAACATGAGGCACATTCCAAATGACATTTTTAATCAATTTTTCTACAGTCCAAAAAATCAATTTTCTGATGAAAAATGATGACCCGTGACCTCTCGAAATTTCTCCAGATGGTCAGAAATGGAAATTTTTTAACGTTTAATGTTTTGACTGCAAATGACTATTCCATGTGAATTATCACTTTTGGAACTAAAATAAGTGTGTTTAGAATAATTTTAATTACTGAAATTGGTCAAAAAAGAAGCTTCTGAGTAGGAGAAAATGTCTGTAAAAATGGCAATTTTGGTCACGTTGAGGCTTCAAAAAGTAGTTATTCAACATGAGGCACAATCCAAATGACATTTTTAATCAATTTTTCTACAGTCCAAAAAATCAATTTTCTGATGAAAAACGATGACCCTTGACCTGTTGAAATTTCTCCAGATGGTCAGAAATGGAAATTTTTTAATGTTTAATTTTTTGACTGCAAATGACTATTCCATGTAAATTATCACTTTTGGAACAAAAACAAGTGTGCTTAGAGTCACTTTAATGCCTGAAATTGGTCGAAATAGAAGCTTCTGAATAGGAGAAACTGTCTGTATTAATGGCAATTTTGGTCACATTGAGGCTTCAAAAAGTAGTTATTCAACATGAGGCACAATCCAAATGACATTTTGAATACATTTTTCTACAGTCCAAAAAAATCAATTTTCTGATGAAAAACGATGACCCGTGACCTGTCGAAATTTCTCCAGATGGTCAGAAATGGAATTTTTTTTATGTTTAATTTTTTTTACTGTAAATGACTATTCCATGTGAATTATCACTTTTGGAACAAAAACAAGTGTGTTTAGAGGCACTTTAATGCCTGAAATTGGTCGAAAAAGAAGCTTCTGAGTAGGAGAAAAAGTCTGTAATAATGGCAATTTTGGTCACATTGAGGTTTTAAAAAGTAGTTATTCAACATGAGGCACATTCCAAATGACATTTTGAATCAATTTTTCTACAGTCCAAAAAATCAATTTTCTGATGAAAAACGATGACCCGTGACCTGTCGAAATTTCTCCAGATGGTCAGAAATGGAAATTTTTTAATGTTTATTTTTTTTTACTGTAAATGACTATTCCATGTGAATTATCACTTTTGGAACAAAAACAAGTGTGCTTAGAGTCACTTTAATGCCTGAAATTGGTCGAAATAGAAGCTTCTGAATAGGAGAAAAAGTCTGTAATAATGGCAATTTTGGTCACATTGAGGCTTTAAAAAGTAGTCATTCAACATAAGGCACATTCCAAATGACATTTTGAATCAATTTTTCTAGAGTCCAAAAAATCAAGTTTCTGATGAAAAACGATGACCCGTGACCTGTCGAAATTTCTCCAGATTGTCAGAAATGGACATTTTTTAATGTTTCATTTTTTGACTGCAAATGACTATTCCATGTAAATTATCACTTTTGGAACAAAAACAAGTGTGCTTAGAGTCACTTTATTGCCTGAAATTGGTCGAAATAGAAGCTTCTGAATAGGAGAAACTGTCTGTATTATTGGCAATTTTGGTCACATTGAGGCTTCAAAAAGTAGTTATTCAACATGAGGCACAATCCAAATGACATTTTGAATACATTTTTCTACAGTCCAAAAAAATCAATTTTCTGATGAAAAACGATGACCCGTGACCTGTCGAAATTTCTCCAGATCGTGAGAAATGGAAATTTTTTAATGTTTAATTTTTTGACTGCAAATGACTATTCCATGTAAATTATCACTTTTGGAACAAAAACAAGTGTGCTTAGAGTCACTTTAATGCCTGAAATTGGTCGAAATAGAAGCTTCTGAATAGGAGAAAAAGTCTGTAATAATGGCAATTTTGTTCACATTGAGGCTTTAAAAAGTAGTTATTCAACATAAGGCACATTCCAAATGACATTTTGAATCAATTTTTCTAGAGTCCAAAAAATCAATTTTCTGATGAAAATCGATGACCCGTGACCTGTCGAAATTTCTCCAGATTGTCAGAAATGGAAATTTTGTAATGTTTAGTTTTTTGACTGCAAATAACTATTCCATGTAAACTATCACTTTTGGAACTAAAATAAGTGTTTAGAGTCACTTTAATGCCTGAAATTGGTCGAAATAGAAGCTTCGGAATAGGAGCAAAAGTCTGTAATAATGGCAATTTTGGTCACATTGAAGCTTTAAAAAGTAGTTATTCAACATGAGGCACATTCCAAATGACATTTTTAATCAATTTTTCTACAGTCCAAAAAATCAATTTTCTGATGAAAAACGATGACCCGTGACCTCTCGAAATTTCTCCAGATGGTCAGAAATGGAAATATTTTAACGTTTAATTTTTTGACTGCAAATGACTATTCCATGTGAATTATCACTTTTGGAACTAAAATAAGTGTGTTTAGAGTAATTTTAATTACTGAAATTGGTCGAAAAAGAAGCTTCTGAGTAGGAGAAAATGTCTGTTAAAATGGCAATTTTGGTCACGTTGAGGCTTCAAAAAGTAGTTATTCAACATGAGGCACAATCCAAATGACATTTTTAATCAATTTTTCTACAGTCCAAAAAATCAATTTTCTGATGAAAAACGATGACCCGTGACCTGTCGAAATTTCTCCAGATGGTCAGAAATGGAAATTTTTTAATGTTTAATTTTTTGACTGCAAATGACTATTCCATGTAAATTATCACTTTTGGAACAAAAATAAGTGTGTTTAGAGTCACTTTATTGCCTGAAATTGGTCGAAATAGAAGCTTCTAAATAGGAGAAAAAGTCTGTAATAATGGCAATTTTGGTCACATTGAGGTTTTAAAAAGTAGTTATTCAACATGAGGCACATTCCAAATGACATTTTGAATCAATTTTTCTACAGTCCAAAAAATCAATTTTCTGATGAAAAACGATGACCCGTGACCTGTCGAAATTTCTCCAGATGGTCAGAAATGGAAATTTTTTAATGTTTATTTTTTTTTACTGTAAATGACTATTCCATGTGAATTATCACTTTTGGAACAAAAACAAGTGTGCTTAGAGTCACTTTAATGCCTGAAATTGGTCGAAATAGAAGCTTCTGAATAGGAGAAAAAGTCTGTAATAATGGCAATTTTGGTCACATTGAGGGTTTAAAAAGTAGTTATTCAACATAAGGCACATTCAAAATGACATTTTGAATACATTTTTCTAGAGTCCAAAAAATCAATTTTCTGATGAAAAACGATGACCCTTGACCTGTCGAAATTTCTCCAGATTGTCAGAAATGGAAATTTTTTAATGTTTAATTTGTATACTGTAAATGACTATTCCATGTGAATTATCACTTTTGGAACAAAGATAAGTGTGTTTAGAGTCACTTTAATGCCTGAAATTGGTCGAAATAGAAGCTTCTGAATTGGAGAAAATGTCTTTAAAAATGGCAATTTTCGTCACATTGAGGCTTTAAAAAGTAGTTATCCAACATGAGGCACAATCCAAATGACATTTTGAATCAATTTTTCTACAGTCCAAAAAATCAATTTTCTGATGAAAAACGATGACCCGTGACCTGTCAAAATTTCTCCAGATCGTCAGAAATGGAAATTTTTTAATGTTTAATTTTTTGACTGCAAATGACTATTCCATGTAAATTATCACTTTTGGAACAAAAACAAGTGTGCTTAGAGTCACTTTAATGCCTGAAATTGGTCGAAATAGAAGCTTCTGAATAGGAGAAAAAGTCTGTAATAATGGCAATTTTGGTCACATTGAGGCTTTAAAAAGTAGTTATTCAACATAAGGCACATTCCAAATGACATTTTGAATCAATTTTTCTAGAGTCCAAAAAATCAATTTTCTGATGAAAAACGATGACCCGTGACCTGTCGAAATTTCTCCAGATTGTCAGAAATGGAAATTTTTTAATGTTTAGTTTTTTGACTGCAAATAACTATTCCATGTAAACTATCACTTTTGGAACTAAAATAAGTGTTTAGAGTCACTTTAATGCCTGAAATTGGTCAAAATAGAAGCTTCTGAATAGGAGCAAAAGTCTGTAATAATGGCAATTATGGTCACATTGAAGCTTTAAAAAGTAGTTATTCAACATGAGGCACATTCCAAATGACATTTTTAATCAATTTTTCTACAGTCCAAAAAATCAATTTTCTGATGAAAAACGATGACCCGTGACCTCTCGAAATTTCTCCAGATGGTCAGAAATGGAAATATTTTAACGTTTAATTTTTTGACTGCAAATGACTATTCCATGTGAATTATCACTTTTGGAACTAAAATAAGTGTGTTTAGAGTAATTTTAATTACTGAAATTGGTCGAAAAAGAAGCTTCTGAGTAGGAGAAAATGTCTGTTAAAATGGCAATTTTGGTCACGTTGAGGCTTCAAAAAGTAGTTATTCAACATGAGGCACAATCCAAATGACATTTTTTATCAATTTTTCTACAGTCCAAAAAAATCAATTTTCTGATGAAAAACGATGACCCGTGACCTGTCGAAATTTCTCCAGATGGTCAGAAATGGAAATTTTTTAATGTTTAATTTTTTGACTGCAAATGACTATTCCATGTAAATTATCACTTTTGGAACAAAAATAAGTGTGTTTAGAGTCACTTTAATGCCTGAAATTGGTCGAAATAGAAGCTTCTAAATAGGAGAAAAAGTCTGTAATAATGGCAATTTTGGTCACATTAAGGTTTTAAAAAGTAGTTATTCAACATGAGGCACATTCCAAAGGATATTTTTAATCAATTTTTCTACAGTCCAAAAAATCAATTTTCTGATGAAAAACGATGACCCGTGACCTGTCGAAATTTCTCCAGATTGTCAGAAATGGAAATTTTTTTATGTTTAATTTTTTTACTGTAAATGACTATTCCATGTGAATTATCACTTTTGGAACAAAAACAAGTGTGTTTAGAGGCACTTAATGGCTGAAATTGGTCGAAAAAGAAGCTTCTGAGTAGGAGAAAAAGTCTGTAATTATATCAATTTTGGTCACATTGAGGCTTTAAAAAGTAGTTATTCAACATGAGGCGCATTCTAAATGACATTTTGAATCAATTTTTATACAGTCCAAAAAATCAATTTTCTGATGAAAAATGATGACCCGTGACCTCTCGAAATTTCTCCAGATGGTCAGAAATGGAAATTTTTTAATGTTTAATATTTTTACTGTAAATGACTATTCCATGTAAATTATCACTTTTGGAACTAAAATAAGTGTTTAGAGTCACTTTAATGCCTGAAATTGGTCAAAATAGAAGCTTCTGAATAGGAGCAAAAGTCTGTAATAATGGCAATTTTGTCACATTGAAGCTTTAAAAAGTAGTTATTCAACATGAGGCACATTCCAAATGACATTTTTAATCAATTTTTCTACAGTCCAAAAAATCAATTTTCTGATGAAAAATGATGACCCGTGACCTCTCGAAATTTCTCCAGATGGTCAGAAATGGAAATTTTTTAACGTTTAATGTTTTGACTGCAAATGACTATTCCATGTGAATTATCACTTTTGGAACTAAAATAAGTGTGTTTAGAATAATTTTAATTACTGAAATTGGTCAAAAAAGAAGCTTCTGAGTAGGAGAAAATGTCTGTAAAAATGGCAATTTTGGTCACGTTGAGGCTTCAAAAAGTAGTTATTCAACATGAGGCACAATCCAAATGACATTTTTAATCAATTTTTCTACAGTCCAAAAAATCAATTTTCTGATGAAAAACGATGACCCTTGACCTGTCGAAATTTCTCCAGATGGTCAGAAATGGAAATTTTTTAATGTTTAATTTTTTGACTGCAAATGACTATTCCATGTGAATTATCACTTTTGGAACAAAGATAAGTGTGTTTAGAGTCACTTTAATGCCTGAAATTGGTCGAAATAGAAGCTTCTGAATAGGAGAAAATGTCTTTAAAAATGGCAATTTTTGTCACATTCAGGCTTTAAAAAGTAGTTATTCAACATGAGGCACAATCCAAATGACATTTTGAATCAATTTTTCTACAGTCCCAAAAAATCAATTTTCTGATGAAAAACGATGACCTGTGACCTGTTGAAATTTCTCCAGATGGTCAGAAATGGACATTTTTTAATGTTTCATTTTTTGACTGCAAATGACTATTCCATGTAAATTATCACTTTTGGAACAAAAACAAGTGTGCTTAGAGTCACTTTAATGCCTGAAATTGGTCGAAATAGAAGCTTCTGAATAGGAGAAACTGTCTGTATTAATGGCAATTTTGGTCACATTGAGGCTTCAAAAAGTAGTTATTCAACATGAGGCACAATCCAAATGACATTTTGAATAAATTTTTCTACAGTCCAAAAAAATCAATTTTCTGATGAAAAACGATGACCCGTGACCTGTCGAAATTTCTCCAGATGGTCAGAAATGGAATTTTTTTTATGTTTAATTTTTTTTACTGTAAATGACTATTCCATGTGAATTATCACTTTTGGAACAAAAACAAGTGTGTTTAGAGGCACTTTAATGCCTGAAATTGGTCGAAAAAGAAGCTTCTGAGTAGGAGAAAAAGTCTGTAATTATATCAATTTTGGTCACATTGAGGCTTTAAAAAGTAGTTATTCCACATGAGGCACAATCCAAATGACATTTTTAATCAATTTTTCTAGAGTCCAAAAAATCAATTTTCTGATGAAAAACGATGACCCGTGACCTCTCGAAATTTCTCCAGATGGTCAGAAATGGAAATATTTTAACGTTTAATTTTTTGACTGCAAATGACTATTCCATGTGAATTATCACTTTTGGAACTAAAATAAGTGTTTAGAGTCACTTTAATGCCTGAAATTGGTCAAAATAGAAGCTTCTGAATGGGAGCAAAAGTCTGTAATAATGGCAATTTTGGTCACATTGAAGCTTTAAAAAGTAGTTATTCAACATGAGGCACATTCCAAATGACATTTTTAATCAATTTTTCTACAGTTCAAAAAATCAATTTTCTGATGAAAAACGATGACCCGTGACCTCTCGAAATTTCTCCAGATGGTCAGAAATGGAAATATTTTAACGTTTAATTTTTTGACTGCAAATGACTATTCCATGTGAATTATCACTTTTGGAACTAAAATAAGTGTGTTTAGAGTAATTTTAATTACTGAAATTGGTCGAAAAAGAAGCTTCTGAGTAGGAGAAAATGTCTGTTAAAATGGCAATTTTGGTCACGTTGAGGCTTCAAAAAGTAGTTATTCAACATGAGGCACAATCCAAATGACATTTTGAATCAATTTTTCTACAGTCCAAAAAATCAATTTTCTGATGAAAAACGATGACCCGTGACCTGTCGAAATTTCTCCAGATGGTCAGAAATGGAAATTTTTTAATGTTTAATTTTTTGACTGCAAATGACTATTCCATGTAAATTATCACTTTTGGAACAAAAATAAGTGTTTAGAGTCACTTTAATGCCTGAAATTGGTCGAAATAGAAGCTTCTAAATAGGAGAAAAAGTCTGTAATAATGGCAATTTTGGTCACATTGAGGTTTTAAAAAGTAGTTATTCAACATGAGGCACATTCCAAATGACATTTTGAAACAATTTTTCTACAGTCCAAAAAATCAATTTTCTGATGAAAAACGATGACCCGTGACCTGTCGAAATTTCTCCAGATGGTCAGAAATGGAAATTTTTTAATGTTTATTTTTTTTTACTGTAAATGACTATTCCATGTGAATTATCACTTTTGGAACAAAAATAAGGGTGTTTAGAGTCACTTTAATGCCTGAAATTGGTTGAAATAGAAGCTTCTGAATAGGAGAAAAAGTCTGTAATAATGGCAATTTTGGTCACATTAAGGTTTTAAAAAGTAGTTATTGAACATGAGGCACATTCCAAATGACATTTTTAATCAATTTTTCTACAGTCCAAAAAATCAATTTTCTGATGAAAAACGATGACCCGTGACCTGTCGAAATTTCTCCAGATTGTCAGAAATGGAAATTTTTTTATGTTTAATTTTTTTACTGTAAATGACTATTCCATGTGAATTATCACTTTTGGAACAAAAACAAGTGTGTTTAGAGGCACTTTAATGCCTGAAATTGGTCGAAAAAGAAGCTTCTGAGTAGGAGAAAAAGTCTGTAATTATATCAATTTTGGTCACATTGAGGCTTTAAAAAGTAGTTATTCAACATGAGGCGCATTCTAAATGACATTTTGAATCAATTTTTCTACAGTCCAAAAAATCAATTTTCTGATGATAAACGATGACCCGTGACCTGTCAAAATTTCTCCAGATCGTCAGAAATGGAAATTTTTTAATGTTTAATTTTTTGACTGCAAATGACTTTTCCATGTAAATTATCACTTTTGGAACAAAAACAAGTGTGCTTAGAGTCACTTTAATGCCTGAAATTGGTCGAAATAGAAGCTTCTGAAAGGAGAAAAAGTCTGTAATAATGGCAATTTGGGTCACATTGAGGCTTTAAAAAGTAGTTATTCAACATAAGGCACATTCCAAATGACATTTTGAATACATTTTTCTAGAGTCCAAAAAATCAATTTTCTGATGAAAAACGATGACCCGTGACCTGTCGAAATTTCTCCAGATTGTCAGAAATGGAAATTTTTTAATGTTTAATTTGTATACTGTAAATGACTATTCCATGTGAATTATCACTTTTGGAACAAAGATAAGTGTGTTTAGAGTCACTTTAATGCCTGAAATTGGTCGAAATAGAAGCTTCTGAATTGGAGAAAATGTCTTTAAAAATGGCAATTTTCGTCACATTGAGGCTTTAAAAAGTAGTTATCCAACATGAGGCACAATCCAAATGACATTTTGAATCAATTTTTCTACAGTTCAAAAAATCAATTTTCTGATGAAAAACGATGACCCGTGACCTGTCGAAATTTCTCCAGATGGTCAGAAATGGAAATTTTTTAATGTTTAATTTTTATACTGTAAATGACTATTCCATGTGAATTATCACTTTTGGAATTTAAATAAGTGTGTTTAGAGTCACTTTAATGCCTGAAATTGGTCGAAGTAGAAACTTCTGAATAGGAGAAAATGTCTGTATTAATGGCAATTTTGGTCACATTGAGGCTTCAAAAAGTAGTTATTCAACATGAGGCACAATCCAAATGACATTTTGAATCAATTTTTCTACAGTCCAAAAAAATCAATTTTCTGATGAAAAACGATGACCCGTGACCTGTCGAAATTTCTCCAGATGGTCAGAAATGGACATTTTTTAATGTTTCATTTTTTGACTGCAAATGACTATTCCATGTAAATTATCACTTTTGGAACAAAAACAAGTGTGCTTAGAGTCACTTTAATGCCTGAAATTTGGTCGAAATAGAAGCTTCTGAATAGGAGAAAAAGTCTGTAATAATGGCAATTTTGGTCACATTGAGGCTTTAAAAAGTAGTTATTCAACATAAGGCACATTCCAAATGAGATTTTGAATCAATTTTTCTAGAGTCCAAAACTCAATTTTCTGATGAAAAACGATGACCCGTGACGTGTCGAAATTTCTCCAGATGGTCAGAAATGGAAATTTTTTAATGTTTGATATTTTTACTGTAAAAGACTATTCCATGTAAATTATCACTTTTGGAACTAAAATAAGTGTTTAGAGTCACTTTAATGCCTGAAATTGGTCAAAATAGAAGCTTCTGAATAGGAGCAAAAGTCTGTAATAATGGCAATTTTGGTCACATTGAAGCTTTAAAAAGTAGTTATTCAACAGGAGGCACATTCCAAATGACATTTTTAATAAATTTTTCTACAGTCCAAAAAAGCAATTTTCTGATGAAAAACGATGACCCGTGACCTCTCGAAATTTCTCCAGATGGTCAGAAATGGAAATTTTTTAATGTTTAATTTTTATACTGTAAATGACTATTCCATGTGAATTATCACTTTTGGAATTTAAATACGTGTGTTTAGAGTCACATTAATGCCTGAAATTGGTCGAAGTAGAAGCTTCTGAATAGGAGAAAATGTCTGTATCAATGGCAATTTTGGTCACATTGAGGCTTCAAAAAGTAGTTATTCAAGATGAGGCACAATCCAAATGACATTTTGAATCAATTTTTCTACAGTCCAAAAAAATCTATTTTCTGATGAAAAACGATGACCTGTGACCTGTTGAAATTTCTCCAGATGGTCAGAAATGGACATTTTTTAATGTTTCATTTTTTGACTGCAAATGACTATTCCATGTAAATTATCACTTTTGGAACAAAAACAAGTGTGCTTAGAGTCACTTTAATGCCTGAAATTGGTCGAAATAGAAGCTTCTGAATAGGAGAAACTGTCTGTATTAATGGCAATTTTGGTCACATTGAGGCTTTAAAAAGTAGTTATTCAACATAAGGCACATTCCAAATGACATTTTGAATCAATTTTTCTAGAGTCCAAAAAATCAATTTTCTGATGAAAAACGATGACCCGTGACCTGTCGAAATTTCTCTAGATTGTCAGAAATGGACATTTTTTAATGTTTAGTTTTTTGACTGCAAATAACTATTCCATGTAAACTATCACTTTTGGAACTAAGATAAGTGTTTAGAGTCACTTTAATGCCTGAAATTGGTCAAAATAGAAGCTTCTGAATGGGAGCAAAAGTCTGTAATAATGGCAATTTTGGTCACATTGAAGCTTTAAAAAGTAGTTATTCAACATGAGGCACATTCCAAATGACATTTTTAATCAATTTTTCTACAGTCCAAAAAATCAATTTTCTGATGAAAAACGATGACCCGTGACCTCTCGAAATTTCTCCAGATGGTCAGAAATGGAAATATTTTAACGTTTAATTTTTTGACTGCAAATGACTATTCCATGTGAATTATCACTTTTGGAACTAAAATAAGTGTGTTTAGAGTAATTTTAATTACTGAAATTGGTCGAAAAAGAAGCTTCTGAGTAGGAGAAAATGTCTGTTAAAATGGCAATTTTGGTCACGTTGAGGCTTCAAAAAGTAGTTATTCAACATGAGGCACAATCCAAATGACATTTTGAATCAATTTTTCTACAGTCCAAAAAATCAATTTTCTGATGAAAAAAGATGACCCGTGACCTGTCGAAATTTCTCCAGATGGTCAGAAATGGAAATTTTTTAATGTTTAATTTTTTGACTGCAAATGACTATTCCATGTAAATTATCACTTTTGGAACAAAAATAAGTGTTTAGAGTCACTTTAATGCCTGAAATTGGTCGAAATAGAAGCTTCTAAATAGGAGAAAAAGTCTGTAATAATGGCAATTTTGGTCACATTGAGGTTTTAAAAAGTAGTTATTCAACATGAGGCACATTCCAAATGACATTTTGAAACAATTTTTCTACAGTCCAAAAAAATCAATTTTCTGATGAAAAACGATGACCCGTGACGTGTCGAAATTTCTCCAGATGGTCAGAAATGGACATTTTTTAATGTTTCATTTTTTGACTGCAAATGACTATTCCATGTAAATTATCACTTTTGGAACAAAAACAAGTGTGCTTAGAGTCACTTTAATGCCTGAAATTGGTCGAAATAGAAGCTTCTGAATAGGAGAAACTGTCTGTATTAATGGCAATTTTGGTCACATTGAGGCTTTAAAAAGTAGTTATTCAACATAAGGCACATTCCAAATGACATTTTGAATCAATTTTTCTAGAGTCCAAAAAATCAATTTTCTGATGAAAAACGATGACCCGTGACCTGTCGAAATTTCTCCAGATTGTCAGAAATGGAAATTTTTTAATGTTTAGTTTTTTGACTGCAAATAACTATTCCATGTAAACTATCACTTTTGGAACTAAGATAAGTGTTTAGAGTCACTTTAATGCCTGAAATTGGTCAAAATAGAAGCTTCTGAATGGGAGCAAAAGTCTTTAATAATGGCAATTTTGGTCACATTGAAGCTTTAAAAAGTAGTTATTCAACATGAGGCACATTCCAAATGACATTTTTAATCAATTTTTCTACAGTCCAAAAAATCAATTTTCTGATGAAAAACGATGACCCGTGACCTCTCGAAATTTCTCCAGATGGTCAGAAATGGAAATATTTTAACGTTTAATTTTTTGACTGCAAATGACTATTCCATGTGAATTATCACTTTTGGAACTAAAATAAGTGTGTTTAGAGTAATTTTAATTACTGAAATTGGTCGAAAAAGAAGCTTCTGAGTAGGAGAAAATGTCTGTTAAAATGGCAATTTTGGTCACGTTGAGGCTTCAAAAAGTAGTTATTCAACATGAGGCACAATCCAAATGACATTTTGAATCAATTTTTCTACAGTCCAAAAAATCAATTTTCTGATGAAAAACGATGACCCGTGACCTGTCGAAATTTCTCCAGATGGTCAGAAATGGAAATTTTTTAATGTTTAATTTTTTGACTGCAAATGACTATTCCATGTAAATTATCACTTTTGGAACAAAAATAAGTGTTTAGAGTCACTTTAATGCCTGAAATTGGTCGAAATAGAAGCTTCTGAATAGGAGAAACTGTCTGTATTAATGGCAATTTTGGTCACATTGAGGCTTTAAAAAGTAGTTATTCAACATAAGGCACATTCCAAATGACATTTTGAATCAATTTTTCTAGAGTCCAAAAAATCAATTTTCTGATGAAAAACGATGACCCGTGACCTGTCGAAATTTCTCCAGATTGTCAGAAATGGAAATTTTTTAATGTTTAGTTTTTTGACTGCAAATAACTATTCCATGTAAACTATCACTTTTGGAACTAAGATAAGTGTTTAGAGTCACTTTAATGCCTGAAATTGGTCAAAATAGAAGCTTCTGAATGGGAGCAAAAGTCTGTAATAATGGCAATTTTGGTCACATTGAAGCTTTAAAAAGTAGTTATTCAACATGAGGCACATTCCAAATGACATTTTTAATCAATTTTTCTACAGTCCAAAAAATCAATTTTCTGATGAAAAACGATGACCCGTGACCTCTCGAAATTTCTCCAGATGGTCAGAAATGGAAATATTTTAACGTTTAATTTTTTGACTGCAAATGACTATTCCATGTGAATTATCACTTTTGGAACTAAAATAAGTGTGTTTAGAGTAATTTTAATTACTGAAATTGGTCGAAAAAGAAGCTTCTGAGTAGGAGAAAATGTCTGTTAAAATGGCAATTTTGGTCACGTTGAGGCTTCAAAAAGTAGTTATTCAACATGAGGCACAATCCAAATGACATTTTGAATCAATTTTTCTACAGTCCAAAAAATCAATTTTCTGATGAAAAACGATGACCCGTGACCTGTCGAAATTTCTCCAGATGGTCAGAAATGGAAATTTTTTAATGTTTAATTTTTTGACTGCAAATGACTATTCCATGTAAATTATCACTTTTGGAACAAAAATAAGTGTTTAGAGTCACTTTAATGCCTGAAATTGGTCGAAATAGAAGCTTCTAAATAGGAGAAAAAGTCTGTAATAATGGCAATTTTGGTCACATTGAGGTTTTAAAAAGTAGTTATTCAACATGAGGCACATTCCAAATGACATTTTGAAACAATTTTTCTACAGTCCAAAAAAATCAATTTTCTGATGAAAAACGATGACCCGTGACCTGTCGAAATTTCTCCAGATGGTCAGAAATGGAAATTTTTTAATGTTTATTTTTTTTTACTGTAAATGACTATTCCATGTGAATTATCACTTTTGGAACAAAAATAAGGGTGTTTAGAGTCACTTTAATGCCTGAAATTGGTCGAAATAGAAGCTTCTGAATAGGAGAAAAAGTCGGTAATAATGGCAATTTTGGTCACATTAAGGTTTTAAAAAGTAGTTATTCAACATGAGGCACATTCCAAATGACATTTTTAATCAATTTTTCTACAGTCCAAAAAATCAATTTTCTGATGAAAAACGATGACCCGTGACCTGTCGAAATTTCTCCAGATTGTCAGAAATGGAAATTTTTTTATGTTTAATTTTTTTACTGTAAATGACTATTCCATGTGAATTATCACTTTTGGAACAAAAACAAGTGTGTTTAGAGGCACTTTAATGCCTGAAATTGGTCGAAAAAGAAGCTTCTGAGTAGGAGAAAAAGTCTGTAATTATATCAATTTTGGTCACATTGAGGCTTTAAAAAGTAGTTATTCAACATGAGGCGCATTCTAAATGACATTTTGAATCAATTTTTCTACAGTCCAAAAAATCAATTTTCTGATGATAAACGATGACCCGTGACCTGTCAAAATTTCTCCAGATCGTCAGAAATGGAAATTTTTTAATGTTTAATTTTTTGACTGCAAATGACTTTTCCATGTAAATTATCACTTTTGGAACAAAAACAAGTGTGCTTAGAGTCACTTTAATGCCTGAAATTGGTCGAAATAGAAGCTTCTGAATAGGAGAAAAAGTCTGTAATAATGGCAATTTGGGTCACATTGAGGCTTTAAAAAGTAGTTATTCAACATAAGGCACATTCCAAATGACATTTTGAATACATTTTTCTAGAGTCCAAAAAATCAATTTTCTGATGAAAAACGATGACCCGTGACCTGTCGAAATTTCTCCAGATTGTCAGAAATGGAAATTTTTTAATGTTTAATTTGTATACTGTAAATGACTATTCCATGTGAATTATCACTTTTGGAACAAAGATAAGTGTGTTTAGAGTCACTTTAATGCCTGAAATTGGTCGAAATAGAAGCTTCTGAATTGGAGAAAATGTCTTTAAAAATGGCAATTTTCGTCACATTGAGGCTTTAAAAAGTAGTTATCCAACATGAGGCACAATCCAAATGACATTTTGAATCAATTTTTCTACAGTCCAAAAAATCAATTTTCTGATGAAAAACGATGACCCGTGACCTGTCGAAATTTCTCCAGATGGTCAGAAATGGAAATTTTTTAATGTTTAATTTTTATACTGTAAATGACTATTCCATGTGAATTATCACTTTTGGAATTTAAATAAGTGTGTTTAGAGTCACTTTAATGCCTGAAATTGGTCGAAGTAGAAGCTTCTGAATAGGAGAAAATGTCTGTATTAATGGCAATTTTGGTCACATTGAGGCTTCAAAAAGTAGTTATTCAACATGAGGCACAATCCAAATGACATTTTGAATCAATTTTTCTACAGTCCAAAAAAATCAATTTTCTGATGAAAAACGATGACCCGTGACCTGTCGAAATTTCTCCAGATGGTCAGAAATGGACATTTTTTAATGTTTCATTTTTTGACTGCAAATGACTATTCCATGTAAATTATCACTTTTGGAACAAAAACAAGTGTGCTTAGAGTCACTTTAATGCCTGAAATTGGTCGAAATAGAAGCTTCTGAATAGGAGAAAAAGTCTGTAATAATGGCAATTTTGGTCACATTGAGGCTTTAAAAAGTAGTTATTCAACATAAGGCACATTCCAAATGAGATTTTGAATCAATTTTTCTAGAGTCCAAAAACTCAATTTTCTGATGAAAAACGATGACCCGTGACGTGTCGAAATTTCTCCAGATGGTCAGAAATGGAAATTTTTTAATGTTTGATATTTTTACTGTAAAAGACTATTCCATGTAAATTATCACTTTTGGAACTAAAATAAGTGTTTAGAGTCACTTTAATGCCTGAAATTGGTCAAAATAGAAGCTTCTGAATAGGAGCAAAAGTCTGTAATAATGGCAATTTTGGTCACATTGAAGCTTTAAAAAGTAGTTATTCAACAGGAGGCACATTCCAAATGACATTTTTAATAAATTTTTCTACAGTCCAAAAAAGCAATTTTCTGATGAAAAACGATGACCCGTGACCTCTCGAAATTTCTCCAGATGGTCAGAAATGGAAATTTTTTAATGTTTAATTTTTATACTGTAAATGACTATTCCATGTGAATTATCACTTTTGGAATTTAAATACGTGTGTTTAGAGTCACATTAATGCCTGAAATTGGTCGAAGTAGAAGCTTCTGAATAGGAGAAAATGTCTGTATCAATGGCAATTTTGGTCACATTGAGGCTTCAAAAAGTAGTTATTCAAGATGAGGCACAATCCAAATGACATTTTGAATCAATTTTTCTACAGTCCAAAAAAATCTATTTTCTGATGAAAAACGATGACCTGTGACCTGTTGAAATTTCTCCAGATGGTCAGAAATGGACATTTTTTAATGTTTCATTTTTTGACTGCAAATGACTATTCCATGTAAATTATCACTTTTGGAACAAAAACAAGTGTGCTTAGAGTCACTTTAATGCCTGAAATTGGTCGAAATAGAAGCTTCTGAATAGGAGAAACTGTCTGTATTAATGGCAATTTTGGTCACATTGAGGCTTTAAAAAGTAGTTATTCAACATAAGGCACATTCCAAATGACATTTTGAATCAATTTTTCTAGAGTCCAAAAAATCAATTTTCTGATGAAAAACGATGACCCGTGACCTGTCGAAATTTCTCCAGATTGTCAGAAATGGAAATTTTTTAATGTTTAGTTTTTTGACTGCAAATAACTATTCCATGTAAACTATCACTTTTGGAACTAAGATAAGTGTTTAGAGTCACTTTAATGCCTGAAATTGGTCAAAATAGAAGCTTCTGAATGGGAGCAAAAGTCTGTAATAATGGCAATTTTGGTCACATTGAAGCTTTAAAAAGTAGTTATTCAACATGAGGCACATTCCAAATGACATTTTTAATCAATTTTTCTACAGTCCAAAAAATCAATTTTCTGATGAAAAACGATGACCCGTGACCTCTCGAAATTTCTCCAGATGGTCAGAAATGGAAATATTTTAACGTTTAATTTTTTGACTGCAAATGACTATTCCATGTGAATTATCACTTTTGGAACTAAAATAAGTGTGTTTAGAGTAATTTTAATTACTGAAATTGGTCGAAAAAGAAGCTTCTGAGTAGGAGAAAATGTCTGTTAAAATGGCAATTTTGGTCACGTTGAGGCTTCAAAAAGTAGTTATTCAACATGAGGCACAATCCAAATGACATTTTTAATCAATTTTTCTACAGTCCAAAAAATCAATTTTCTGATGAAAAACGATGACCCGTGACCTGTCGAAATTTCTCCAGATGGTCAGAAATGGAAATTTTTTAATGTTTAATTTTTTGACTGCAAATGACTATTCCATGTAAATTATCACTTTTGGAACAAAAATAAGTGTTTAGAGTCACTTTAATGCCTGAAATTGGTCGAAATAGAAGCTTCTAAATAGGAGAAAAAGTCTGTAATAATGGCAATTTTGGTCACATTGAGGTTTTAAAAAGTAGTTATTCAACATGAGGCACATTCCAAATGACATTTTGAAACAATTTTTCTACAGTCCAAAAAAATCAATTTTCTGATGAAAAACGATGACCCGTGACCTGTCGAAATTTCTCCAGATGGTCAGAAATGGAAATTTTTTAATGTTTATTTTTTTTTACTGTAAATGACTATTCCATGTGAATTATCACTTTTGGAACAAAAATAAGGGTGTTTAGAGTCACTTTAATGCCTGAAATTGGTCGAAATAGAAGCTTCTGAATAGGAGAAAAAGTCGGTAATAATGGCAATTTTGGTCACATTAAGGTTTTAAAAAGTAGTTATTCAACATGAGGCACATTCCAAATGACATTTTTAATCAATTTTTCTACAGTCCAAAAAATCAATTTTCTGATGAAAAACGATGACCCGTGACCTGTCGAAATTTCTCCAGATTGTCAGAAATGGAAATTTTTTTATGTTTAATTTTTTTACTGTAAATGACTATTCCATGTGAATTATCACTTTTGGAACAAAAACAAGTGTGTTTAGAGGCACTTTAATGCCTGAAATTGATCGAAAAAGAAGCTTCTGAGTAGGAGAAAAAGTCTGTAATTATATCAATTTTGGTCACATTGAGGCTTTAAAAAGTAGTTATTCAACATGAGGCGCATTCTAAATGACATTTTGAATCAATTTTTCTACAGTCCAAAAAATCAATTTTCTGATGATAAACGATGACCCGTGACCTGTCAAAATTTCTCCAGATCGTCAAAAATGGAAATTTTTTAATGTTTAATTTTTTGACTGCAAATGACTTTTCCATGTAAATTATCACTTTTGGAACAAAAACAAGTGTGCTTAGAGTCACTTTAATGCCTGAAATTGGTCGAAATAGAAGCTTCTGAATAGGAGAAAAAGTCTGTAATAATGGCAATTTGGGTCACATTGAGGCTTTAAAAAGTAGTTATTCAACATAAGGCACATTCCAAATGACATTTTGAATACATTTTTCTAGAGTCCAAAAAATCAATTTTCTGATGAAAAACGATGACCCGTGACCTGTCGAAATTTCTCCAGATTGTCAGAAATGGAAATTTTTTAATGTTTAATTTGTATACTGTAAATGACTATTCCATGTGAATTATCACTTTTGGAACAAAGATAAGTGTGTTTAGAGTCACTTTAATGCCTGAAATTGGTCGAAATAGAAGCTTCTGAATTGGAGAAAATGTCTTTAAAAATGGCAATTTTCGTCACATTGAGGCTTTAAAAAGTAGTTATCCAACATGAGGCACAATCCAAATGACATTTTGAATCAATTTTTCTACAGTCCAAAAAATCAATTTTCTGATGAAAAACGATGACCCGTGACCTGTCGAAATTTCTCCAGATGGTCAGAAATGGAAATTTTTTAATGTTTAATTTTTATACTGTAAATGACTATTCCATGTGAATTATCACTTTTGGAATTTAAATAAGTGTGTTTAGAGTCACTTTAATGCCTGAAATTGGTCGAAGTAGAAGCTTCTGAATAGGAGAAAATGTCTGTATTAATGGCAATTTTGGTCACATTGAGGCTTCAAAAAGTAGTTATTCAACATGAGGCACAATCCAAATGACATTTTGAATCAATTTTTCTACAGTCCAAAAAAATCAATTTTCTGATGAAAAACGATGACCCGTGACCTGTCGAAATTTCTCCAGATGGTCAGAAATGGACATTTTTTAATGTTTCATTTTTTGACTGCAAATGACTATTCCATGTAAATTATCACTTTTGGAACAAAAACAAGTGTGCTTAGAGTCACTTTAATGCCTGAAATTGGTCGAAATAGAAGCTTCTGAATAGGAGAAAAAGTCTGTAATAAATTTTGGTCACATTGAGGCTTTAAAAAGTAGTTATTCAACATAAGGCACATTCCAAATGAGATTTTGAATCAATTTTTCTAGAGTCCAAAAACTCAATTTTCTGATGAAAAACGATGACCCGTGACGTGTCGAAATTTCTCCAGATGGTCAGAAATGGAAATTTTTTAATGTTTGATATTTTTACTGTAAAAGACTATTCCATGTAAATTATCACTTTTGGAACTAAAATAAGTGTTTAGAGTCACTTTAATGCCTGAAATTGGTCAAAATAGAAGCTTCTGAATAGGAGCAAAAGTCTGTAATAATGGCAATTTTGGTCACATTGAAGCTTTAAAAAGTAGTTATTCAACAGGAGGCACATTCCAAATGACATTTTTAATAAATTTTTCTACAGTCCAAAAAAGCAATTTTCTGATGAAAAACGATGACCCGTGACCTCTCGAAATTTCTCCAGATGGTCAGAAATGGAAATTTTTTAATGTTTAATTTTTATACTGTAAATGACTATTCCATGTGAATTATCACTTTTGGAATTTAAATAAGTGTGTTTAGAGTCACATTAATGCCTGAAATTGGTCGAAGTAGAAGCTTCTGAATAGGAGAAAATGTCTGTATCAATGGCAATTTTGGTCACATTGAGGCTTCAAAAAGTAGTTATTCAAGATGAGGCACAATCCAAATGACATTTTGAATCAATTTTTCTACAGTCCAAAAAAATCTATTTTCTGATGAAAAACGATGACCTGTGACCTGTTGAAATTTCTCCAGATGGTCAGAAATGGACATTTTTTAATGTTTCATTTTTTGACTGCAAATGACTATTCCATGTAAATTATCACTTTTGGAACAAAAACAAGTGTGCTTAGAGTCACTTTAATGCCTGAAATTGGTCGAAATAGAAGCTTCTGAATAGGAGAAACTGTCTGTATTAATGGCAATTTTGGTCACATTGAGGCTTCAAAAAGTAGTTATTCAACATGAGGCACAATCCAAATGACATTTTGAATACATTTTTCTACAGTCCAAAAAATCGATTTTCTGATGAAAAACGATGACCCGTGACCTGTCGAAATTTCTCCAGATGGTCAGAAATGGAAATTTTTTAATGTTTAATATTTTTACTGTAAATGACTATTCCATGTAAATTATCACTTTTGGAACTAAAATAAGTGTTTAGAGTCACTTTAATGCCTGAAATTGGTCAAAATAGAAGCTTCTGAATAGGAGCAAAAGTCTGTAATAATGGCAATTTTGTCACATTGAAGCTTTAAAAAGTAGTTATTCAACATGAGGCACATTCCAAATGACATTTTTAATCAATTTTTCTACAGTCCAAAAAATCAATTTTCTGATGAAAAATGATGACCCGTGACCTCTCGAAATTTCTCCAGATGGTCAGAAATGGAAATTTTTTAACGTTTAATGTTTTGACTGCAAATGACTATTCCATGTGAATTATCACTTTTGGAACTAAAATAAGTGTGTTTAGAATAATTTTAATTACTGAAATTGGTCAAAAAAGAAGCTTCTGAGTAGGAGAAAATGTCTGTAAAAATGGCAATTTTGGTCACGTTGAGGCTTCAAAAAGTAGTTATTCAACATGAGGCACAATCCAAATGACATTTTTAATCAATTTTTCTACAGTCCAAAAAATCAATTTTCTGATGAAAAACGATGACCCTTGACCTGTCGAAATTTCTCCAGATGGTCAGAAATGGAAATTTTTTAATGTTTCATTTTTTGACTGCAAATGACTATTCCATGTGAATTATCACTTTTGGAACAAAGATAAGTGTGTTTAGAGTCACTTTAATGCCTGAAATTGGTCGAAATAGAAGCTTCTGAATAGGAGAAAATGTCTTTAAAAATGGCAATTTTTGTCACATTGAGGCTTTAAAAAGTAGTTATTCAACATGAGGCACAATCCAAATGACATTTTGAATCAATTTTTCTACAGTCCAAAAAAATCAATTTTCTGATGAAACACGATGACCTGTGACCTGTTGAAATTTCTCCAGATGGTCAGAAATGGACATTTTTTAATGTTTCATTTTTTGACTGCAAATGACTATTCCATGTAAATTATCACTTTTGGAACAAAAACAAGTGTGCTTAGAGTCACTTTAATGCCTGAAATTGGTCGAAATAGAAGCTTCTGAATAGGAGAAAAAGTCTGTAATAATGGCAATTTTGGTCACATTGAGGCTTTAAAAAGTAGTTATTCAACATAAGGCACATTCCAAATGAGATTTTGAATCAATTTTTCTAGAGTCCAAAAACTCAATTTTCTGATGAAAAACGATGACCCGTGACGTGTCGAAATTTCTCCAGATGGTCAGAAATGGAAATTTTTTAATGTTTGATATTTTTACTGTAAAAGACTATTCCATGTAAATTATCACTTTTGGAACTAAAATAAGTGTTTAGAGTCACTTTAATGCCTGAAATTGGTCAAAATAGAAGCTTCTGAATAGGAGCAAAAGTCTGTAATAATGGCAATTTTGGTCACATTGAAGCTTTAAAAAGTAGTTATTCAACAGGAGGCACATTCCAAATGACATTTTTAATAAATTTTTCTACAGTCCAAAAAAGCAATTTTCTGATGAAAAACGATGACCCGTGACCTCTCGAAATTTCTCCAGATGGTCAGAAATGGAAATTTTTTAATGTTTAATTTTTATACTGTAAATGACTATTCCATGTGAATTATCACTTTTGGAATTTAAATACGTGTGTTTAGAGTCACATTAATGCCTGAAATTGGTCGAAGTAGAAGCTTCTGAATAGGAGAAAATGTCTGTATCAATGGCAATTTTGGTCACATTGAGGCTTCAAAAAGTAGTTATTCAAGATGAGGCACAATCCAAATGACATTTTGAATCAATTTTTCTACAGTCCAAAAAAATCTATTTTCTGATGAAAAACGATGACCTGTGACCTGTTGAAATTTCTCCAGATGGTCAGAAATGGACATTTTTTAATGTTTCATTTTTTGACTGCAAATGACTATTCCATGTAAATTATCACTTTTGGAACAAAAACAAGTGTGCTTAGAGTCACTTTAATGCCTGAAATTGGTCGAAATAGAAGCTTCTGAATAGGAGAAACTGTCTGTATTAATGGCAATTTTGGTCACATTGAGGCTTTAAAAAGTAGTTATTCAACATAAGGCACATTCCAAATGACATTTTGAATCAATTTTTCTAGAGTCCAAAAAATCAATTTTCTGATGAAAAACGATGACCCGTGACCTGTCGAAATTTCTCTAGATTGTCAGAAATGGACATTTTTTAATGTTTAGTTTTTTGACTGCAAATAACTATTCCATGTAAACTATCACTTTTGGAACTAAGATAAGTGTTTAGAGTCACTTTAATGCCTGAAATTGGTCAAAATAGAAGCTTCTGAATGGGAGCAAAAGTCTGTAATAATGGCAATTTTGGTCACATTGAAGCTTTAAAAAGTAGTTATTCAACATGAGGCACATTCCAAATGACATTTTTAATCAATTTTTCTACAGTCCAAAAAATCAATTTTCTGATGAAAAACGATGACCCGTGACCTCTCGAAATTTCTCCAGATGGTCAGAAATGGAAATATTTTAACGTTTAATTTTTTGACTGCAAATGACTATTCCATGTGAATTATCACTTTTGGAACTAAAATAAGTGTGTTTAGAGTAATTTTAATTACTGAAATTGGTCGAAAAAGAAGCTTCTGAGTAGGAGAAAATGTCTGTTAAAATGGCAATTTTGGTCACGTTGAGGCTTCAAAAAGTAGTTATTCAACATGAGGCACAATCCAAATGACATTTTGAATCAATTTTTCTACAGTCCAAAAAATCAATTTTCTGATGAAAAACGATGACCCGTGACCTGTCGAAATTTCTCCAGATGGTCAGAAATGGAAATTTTTTAATGTTTAATTTTTTGACTGCAAATGACTATTCCATGTAAATTATCACTTTTGGAACAAAAATAAGTGTTTAGAGTCACTTTAATGCCTGAAATTGGTCGAAATAGAAGCTTCTAAATAGGAGAAAAAGTCTGTAATAATGGCAATTTTGGTCACATTGAGGTTTTAAAAAGTAGTTATTCAACATGAGGCACATTCCAAATGACATTTTGAAACAATTTTTCTACAGTCCAAAAAAATCAATTTTCTGATGAAAAACGATGACCCGTGACGTGTCGAAATTTCTCCAGATGGTCAGAAATGGACATTTTTTAATGTTTCATTTTTTGACTGCAAATGACTATTCCATGTAAATTATCACTTTTGGAACAAAAACAAGTGTGCTTAGAGTCACTTTAATGCCTGAAATTGGTCGAAATAGAAGCTTCTGAATAGGAGAAACTGTCTGTATTAATGGCAATTTTGGTCACATTGAGGCTTTAAAAAGTAGTTATTCAACATAAGGCACATTCCAAATGACATTTTGAATCAATTTTTCTAGAGTCCAAAAAATCAATTTTCTGATGAAAAACGATGACCCGTGACCTGTCGAAATTTCTCCAGATTGTCAGAAATGGAAATTTTTTAATGTTTAGTTTTTTGACTGCAAATAACTATTCCATGTAAACTATCACTTTTGGAACTAAGATAAGTGTTTAGAGTCACTTTAATGCCTGAAATTGGTCAAAATAGAAGCTTCTGAATGGGAGCAAAAGTCTGTAATAATGGCAATTTTGGTCACATTGAAGCTTTAAAAAGTAGTTATTCAACATGAGGCACATTCCAAATGACATTTTTAATCAATTTTTCTACAGTCCAAAAAATCAATTTTCTGATGAAAAACGATGACCCGTGACCTCTCGAAATTTCTCCAGATGGTCAGAAATGGAAATATTTTAACGTTTAATTTTTTGACTGCAAATGACTATTCCATGTGAATTATCACTTTTGGAACTAAAATAAGTGTGTTTAGAGTAATTTTAATTACTGAAATTGGTCGAAAAAGAAGCTTCTGAGTAGGAGAAAATGTCTGTTAAAATGGCAATTTTGGTCACGTTGAGGCTTCAAAAAGTAGTTATTCAACATGAGGCACAATCCAAATGACATTTTGAATCAATTTTTCTACAGTCCAAAAAATCAATTTTCTGATGAAAAACGATGACCCGTGACCTGTCGAAATTTCTCCAGATGGTCAGAAATGGAAATTTTTTAATGTTTAATTTTTTGACTGCAAATGACTATTCCATGTAAATTATCACTTTTGGAACAAAAATAAGTGTTTAGAGTCACTTTAATGCCTGAAATTGGTCGAAATAGAAGCTTCTGAATAGGAGAAACTGTCTGTATTAATGGCAATTTTGGTCACATTGAGGCTTTAAAAAGTAGTTATTCAACATAAGGCACATTCCAAATGACATTTTGAATCAATTTTTCTAGAGTCCAAAAAATCAATTTTCTGATGAAAAACGATGACCCGTGACCTGTCGAAATTTCTCCAGATTGTCAGAAATGGAAATTTTTTAATGTTTAGTTTTTTGACTGCAAATAACTATTCCATGTAAACTATCACTTTTGGAACTAAGATAAGTGTTTAGAGTCACTTTAATGCCTGAAATTGGTCAAAATAGAAGCTTCTGAATGGGAGCAAAAGTCTGTAATAATGGCAATTTTGGTCACATTGAAGCTTTAAAAAGTAGTTATTCAACATGAGGCACATTCCAAATGACATTTTTAATCAATTTTTCTACAGTCCAAAAAATCAATTTTCTGATGAAAAACGATGACCCGTGACCTCTCGAAATTTCTCCAGATGGTCAGAAATGGAAATATTTTAACGTTTAATTTTTTGACTGCAAATGACTATTCCATGTGAATTATCACTTTTGAAACTAAAATAAGTGTGTTTAGAGTAATTTTAATTACTGAAATTGGTCGAAAAAGAAGCTTCTGAGTAGGAGAAAATGTCTGTTAAAATGGCAATTTTGGTCACGTTGAGGCTTCAAAAAGTAGTTATTCAACATGAGGCACAATCCAAATGACATTTTGAATCAATTTTTCTACAGTCCAAAAAATCAATTTTCTGATGAAAAACGATGACCCGTGACCTGTCGAAATTTCTCCAGATGGTCAGAAATGGAAATTTTTTAATGTTTAATTTTTTGACTGCAAATGACTATTCCATGTAAATTATCACTTTTGGAACAAAAATAAGTGTTTAGAGTCACTTTAATGCCTGAAATTGGTCGAAATAGAAGCTTCTAAATAGGAGAAAAAGTCTGTAATAATGGCAATTTTGGTCACATTGAGGTTTTAAAAAGTAGTTATTCAACATGAGGCACATTCCAAATGACATTTTGAAACAATTTTTCTACAGTCCAAAAAAATCAATTTTCTGATGAAAAACGATGACCCGTGACCTGTCGAAATTTCTCCAGATGGTCAGAAATGGAAATTTTTTAATGTTTATTTTTTTTTACTGTAAATGACTATTCCATGTGAATTATCACTTTTGGAACAAAAATAAGGGTGTTTAGAGTCACTTTAATGCCTGAAATTGGTCGAAATAGAAGCTTCTGAATAGGAGAAAAAGTCGGTAATAATGGCAATTTTGGTCACATTAAGGTTTTAAAAAGTAGTTATTCAACATGAGGCACATTCCAAATGACATTTTTAATCAATTTTTCTACAGTCCAAAAAATCAATTTTCTGATGAAAAACGATGACCCGTGACCTGTCGAAATTTCTCCAGATTGTCAGAAATGGAAATTTTTTTATGTTTAATTTTTTTACTGTAAATGACTATTCCATGTGAATTATCACTTTTGGAACAAAAACAAGTGTGTTTAGAGGCACTTTAATGCCTGAAATTGGTCGAAAAAGAAGCTTCTGAGTAGGAGAAAAAGTCTGTAATTATATCAATTTTGGTCACATTGAGGCTTTAAAAAGTAGTTATTCAACATGAGGCGCATTCTAAATGACATTTTGAATCAATTTTTCTACAGTCCAAAAAATCAATTTTCTGATGATAAACGATGACCCGTGACCTGTCAAAATTTCTCCAGATCGTCAGAAATGGAAATTTTTTAATGTTTAATTTTTTGACTGCAAATGACTTTTCCATGTAAATTATCACTTTTGGAACAAAAACAAGTGTGCTTAGAGTCACTTTAATGCCTGAAATTGGTCGAAATAGAAGCTTCTGAATAGGAGAAAAAGTCTGTAATAATGGCAATTTGGGTCACATTGAGGCTTTAAAAAGTAGTTATTCAACATAAGGCACATTCCAAATGACATTTTGAATACATTTTTCTAGAGTCCAAAAAATCAATTTTCTGATGAAAAACGATGACCCGTGACCTGTCGAAATTTCTCCAGATTGTCAGAAATGGAAATTTTTTAATGTTTAATTTGTATACTGTAAATGACTATTCCATGTGAATTATCACTTTTGGAACAAAGATAAGTGTGTTTAGAGTCACTTTAATGCCTGAAATTGGTCGAAATAGAAGCTTCTGAATTGGAGAAAATGTCTTTAAAAATGGCAATTTTCGTCACATTGAGGCTTTAAAAAGTAGTTATCCAACATGAGGCACAATCCAAATGACATTTTGAATCAATTTTTCTACAGTCCAAAAAATCAATTTTCTGATGAAAAACGATGACCCGTGACCTGTCGAAATTTCTCCAGATGGTCAGAAATGGAAATTTTTTAATGTTTAATTTTTATACTGTAAATGACTATTCCATGTGAATTATCACTTTTGGAATTTAAATAAGTGTGTTTAGAGTCACTTTAATGCCTGAAATTGGTCGAAGTAGAAGCTTCTGAATAGGAGAAAATGTCTGTATTAATGGCAATTTTGGTCACATTGAGGCTTCAAAAAGTAGTTATTCAACATGAGGCACAATCCAAATGACATTTTGAATCAATTTTTCTACAGTCCAAAAAAATCAATTTTCTGATGAAAAACGATGACCCGTGACCTGTCGAAATTTCTCCAGATGGTCAGAAATGGACATTTTTTAATGTTTCATTTTTTGACTGCAAATGACTATTCCATGTAAATTATCACTTTTGGAACAAAAACAAGTGTGCTTAGAGTCACTTTAATGCCTGAAATTGGTCGAAATAGAAGCTTCTGAATAGGAGAAAAAGTCTGTAATAATGGCAATTTTGGTCACATTGAGGCTTTAAAAAGTAGTTATTCAACATAAGGCACATTCCAAATGAGATTTTGAATCAATTTTTCTAGAGTCCAAAAACTCAATTTTCTGATGAAAAACGATGACCCGTGACGTGTCGAAATTTCTCCAGATGGTCAGAAATGGAAATTTTTTAATGTTTGATATTTTTACTGTAAAAGACTATTCCATGTAAATTATCACTTTTGGAACTAAAATAAGTGTTTAGAGTCACTTTAATGCCTGAAATTGGTCAAAATAGAAGCTTCTGAATAGGAGCAAAAGTCTGTAATAATGGCAATTTTGGTCACATTGAAGCTTTAAAAAGTAGTTATTCAACAGGAGGCACATTCCAAATGACATTTTTAATAAATTTTTCTACAGTCCAAAAAAGCAATTTTCTGATGAAAAACGATGACCCGTGACCTCTCGAAATTTCTCCAGATGGTCAGAAATGGAAATTTTTTAATGTTTAATTTTTATACTGTAAATGACTATTCCATGTGAATTATCACTTTTGGAATTTAAATACGTGTGTTTAGAGTCACATTAATGCCTGAAATTGGTCGAAGTAGAAGCTTCTGAATAGGAGAAAATGTCTGTATCAATGGCAATTTTGGTCACATTGAGGCTTCAAAAAGTAGTTATTCAAGATGAGGCACAATCCAAATGACATTTTGAATCAATTTTTCTACAGTCCAAAAAAATCTATTTTCTGATGAAAAACGATGACCTGTGACCTGTTGAAATTTCTCCAGATGGTCAGAAATGGACATTTTTTAATGTTTCATTTTTTGACTGCAAATGACTATTCCATGTAAATTATCACTTTTGGAACAAAAACAAGTGTGCTTAGAGTCACTTTAATGCCTGAAATTGGTCGAAATAGAAGCTTCTGAATAGGAGAAACTGTCTGTATTAATGGCAATTTTGGTCACATTGAGGCTTTAAAAAGTAGTTATTCAACATAAGGCACATTCCAAATGACATTTTGAATCAATTTTTCTAGAGTCCAAAAAATCAATTTTCTGATGAAAAACGATGACCCGTGACCTGTCGAAATTTCTCCAGATTGTCAGAAATGGAAATTTTTTAATGTTTAGTTTTTTGACTGCAAATAACTATTCCATGTAAACTATCACTTTTGGAACTAAGATAAGTGTTTAGAGTCACTTTAATGCCTGAAATTGGTCAAAATAGAAGCTTCTGAATGGGAGCAAAAGTCTGTAATAATGGCAATTTTGGTCACATTGAAGCTTTAAAAAGTAGTTATTCAACATGAGGCACATTCCAAATGACATTTTTAATCAATTTTTCTACAGTCCAAAAAATCAATTTTCTGATGAAAAACGATGACCCGTGACCTCTCGAAATTTCTCCAGATGGTCAGAAATGGAAATATTTTAACGTTTAATTTTTTGACTGCAAATGACTATTCCATGTGAATTATCACTTTTGGAACTAAAATAAGTGTGTTTAGAGTAATTTTAATTACTGAAATTGGTCGAAAAAGAAGCTTCTGAGTAGGAGAAAATGTCTGTTAAAATGGCAATTTTGGTCACGTTGAGGCTTCAAAAAGTAGTTATTCAACATGAGGCACAATCCAAATGACATTTTTAATCAATTTTTCTACAGTCCAAAAAATCAATTTTCTGATGAAAAACGATGACCCGTGACCTGTCGAAATTTCTCCAGATGGTCAGAAATGGAAATTTTTTAATGTTTAATTTTTTGACTGCAAATGACTATTCCATGTAAATTATCACTTTTGGAACAAAAATAAGTGTTTAGAGTCACTTTAATGCCTGAAATTGGTCGAAATAGAAGCTTCTAAATAGGAGAAAAAGTCTGTAATAATGGCAATTTTGGTCACATTGAGGTTTTAAAAAGTAGTTATTCAACATGAGGCACATTCCAAATGACATTTTGAAACAATTTTTCTACAGTCCAAAAAAATCAATTTTCTGATGAAAAACGATGACCCGTGACCTGTCGAAATTTCTCCAGATGGTCAGAAATGGAAATTTTTTAATGTTTATTTTTTTTTACTGTAAATGACTATTCCATGTGAATTATCACTTTTGGAACAAAAATAAGGGTGTTTAGAGTCACTTTAATGCCTGAAATTGGTCGAAATAGAAGCTTCTGAATAGGAGAAAAAGTCGGTAATAATGGCAATTTTGGTCACATTAAGGTTTTAAAAAGTAGTTATTCAACATGAGGCGCATTCTAAATGACATTTTTAATCAATTTTTCTACAGTCCAAAAAATCAATTTTCTGATGATAAACGATGACCCGTGACCTGTCAAAATTTCTCCAGATCGTCAAAAATGGAAATTTTTTAATGTTTAATTTTTTGACTGCAAATGACTTTTCCATGTAAATTATCACTTTTGGAACAAAAACAAGTGTGCTTAGAGTCACTTTAATGCCTGAAATTGGTCGAAATAGAAGCTTCTGAATAGGAGAAAAAGTCTGTAATAATGGCAATTTGGGTCACATTGAGGCTTTAAAAAGTAGTTATTCAACATAAGGCACATTCCAAATGACATTTTGAATACATTTTTCTAGAGTCCAAAAAATCAATTTTCTGATGAAAAACGATGACCCGTGACCTGTCGAAATTTCTCCAGATTGTCAGAAATGGAAATTTTTTAATGTTTAATTTGTATACTGTAAATGACTATTCCATGTGAATTATCACTTTTGGAACAAAGATAAGTGTGTTTAGAGTCACTTTAATGCCTGAAATTGGTCGAAATAGAAGCTTCTGAATTGGAGAAAATGTCTTTAAAAATGGCAATTTTCGTCACATTGAGGCTTTAAAAAGTAGTTATCCAACATGAGGCACAATCCAAATGACATTTTGAATCAATTTTTCTACAGTCCAAAAAATCAATTTTCTGATGAAAAACGATGACCCGTGACCTGTCGAAATTTCTCCAGATGGTCAGAAATGGAAATTTTTTAATGTTTAATTTTTATACTGTAAATGACTATTCCATGTGAATTATCACTTTTGGAATTTAAATAAGTGTGTTTAGAGTCACTTTAATGCCTGAAATTGGTCGAAGTAGAAGCTTCTGAATAGGAGAAAATGTCTGTATTAATGGCAATTTTGGTCACATTGAGGCTTCAAAAAGTAGTTATTCAACATGAGGCACAATCCAAATGACATTTTGAATCAATTTTTCTACAGTCCAAAAAAATCAATTTTCTGATGAAAAACGATGACCCGTGACCTGTCGAAATTTCTCCAGATGGTCAGAAATGGACATTTTTTAATGTTTCATTTTTTGACTGCAAATGACTATTCCATGTAAATTATCACTTTTGGAACAAAAACAAGTGTGCTTAGAGTCACTTTAATGCCTGAAATTGGTCGAAATAGAAGCTTCTGAATAGGAGAAAAAGTCTGTAATAAATTTTGGTCACATTGAGGCTTTAAAAAGTAGTTATTCAACATAAGGCACATTCCAAATGAGATTTTGAATCAATTTTTCTAGAGTCCAAAAACTCAATTTTCTGATGAAAAACGATGACCCGTGACGTGTCGAAATTTCTCCAGATGGTCAGAAATGGAAATTTTTTAATGTTTGATATTTTTACTGTAAAAGACTATTCCATGTAAATTATCACTTTTGGAACTAAAATAAGTGTTTAGAGTCACTTTAATGCCTGAAATTGGTCAAAATAGAAGCTTCTGAATAGGAGCAAAAGTCTGTAATAATGGCAATTTTGGTCACATTGAAGCTTTAAAAAGTAGTTATTCAACAGGAGGCACATTCCAAATGACATTTTTAATAAATTTTTCTACAGTCCAAAAAAGCAATTTTCTGATGAAAAACGATGACCCGTGACCTCTCGAAATTTCTCCAGATGGTCAGAAATGGAAATTTTTTAATGTTTAATTTTTATACTGTAAATGACTATTCCATGTGAATTATCACTTTTGGAATTTAAATAAGTGTGTTTAGAGTCACATTAATGCCTGAAATTGGTCGAAGTAGAAGCTTCTGAATAGGAGAAAATGTCTGTATCAATGGCAATTTTGGTCACATTGAGGCTTCAAAAAGTAGTTATTCAAGATGAGGCACAATCCAAATGACATTTTGAATCAATTTTTCTACAGTCCAAAAAAATCTATTTTCTGATGAAAAACGATGACCTGTGACCTGTTGAAATTTCTCCAGATGGTCAGAAATGGACATTTTTTAATGTTTCATTTTTTGACTGCAAATGACTATTCCATGTAAATTATCACTTTTGGAACAAAAACAAGTGTGCTTAGAGTCACTTTAATGCCTGAAATTGGTCGAAATAGAAGCTTCTGAATAGGAGAAACTGTCTGTATTAATGGCAATTTTGGTCACATTGAGGCTTCAAAAAGTAGTTATTCAACATGAGGCACAATCCAAATGACATTTTGAATACATTTTTCTACAGTCCAAAAAATCGATTTTCTGATGAAAAACGATGACCCGTGACCTGTCGAAATTTCTCCAGATGGTCAGAAATGGAAATTTTTTAATGTTTAATATTTTTACTGTAAATGACTATTCCATGTAAATTATCACTTTTGGAACTAAAATAAGTGTTTAGAGTCACTTTAATGCCTGAAATTGGTCAAAATAGAAGCTTCTGAATAGGAGCAAAAGTCTGTAATAATGGCAATTTTGTCACATTGAAGCTTTAAAAAGTAGTTATTCAACATGAGGCACATTCCAAATGACATTTTTAATCAATTTTTCTACAGTCCAAAAAATCAATTTTCTGATGAAAAATGATGACCCGTGACCTCTCGAAATTTCTCCAGATGGTCAGAAATGGAAATTTTTTAACGTTTAATGTTTTGACTGCAAATGACTATTCCATGTGAATTATCACTTTTGGAACTAAAATAAGTGTGTTTAGAATAATTTTAATTACTGAAATTGGTCAAAAAAGAAGCTTCTGAGTAGGAGAAAATGTCTGTAAAAATGGCAATTTTGGTCACGTTGAGGCTTCAAAAAGTAGTTATTCAACATGAGGCACAATCCAAATGACATTTTTAATCAATTTTTCTACAGTCCAAAAAATCAATTTTCTGATGAAAAACGATGACCCTTGACCTGTCGAAATTTCTCCAGATGGTCAGAAATGGAAATTTTTTAATGTTTCATTTTTTGACTGCAAATGACTATTCCATGTGAATTATCACTTTTGGAACAAAGATAAGTGTGTTTAGAGTCACTTTAATGCCTGAAATTGGTCGAAATAGAAGCTTCTGAATAGGAGAAAATGTCTTTAAAAATGGCAATTTTTGTCACATTGAGGCTTTAAAAAGTAGTTATTCAACATGAGGCACAATCCAAATGACATTTTGAATCAATTTTTCTACAGTCCAAAAAAATCAATTTTCTGATGAAACACGATGACCTGTGACCTGTTGAAATTTCTCCAGATGGTCAGAAATGGACATTTTTTAATGTTTCATTTTTTGACTGCAAATGACTATTCCATGTAAATTATCACTTTTGGAACAAAAACAAGTGTGCTTAGAGTCACTTTAATGCCTGAAATTGGTCGAAATAGAAGCTTCTGAATAGGAGAAAAAGTCTGTAATAATGGCAATTTTGGTCACATTGAGGCTTTAAAAAGTAGTTATTCAACATAAGGCACATTCCAAATGAGATTTTGAATCAATTTTTCTAGAGTCCAAAAACTCAATTTTCTGATGAAAAACGATGACCCGTGACGTGTCGAAATTTCTCCAGATGGTCAGAAATGGAAATTTTTTAATGTTTGATATTTTTACTGTAAAAGACTATTCCATGTAAATTATCACTTTTGGAACTAAAATAAGTGTTTAGAGTCACTTTAATGCCTGAAATTGGTCAAAATAGAAGCTTCTGAATAGGAGCAAAAGTCTGTAATAATGGCAATTTTGGTCACATTGAAGCTTTAAAAAGTAGTTATTCAACATTAGGCACATTCCAAATGACATTTTTAATCAATTTTTCTACAGTCCAAAAAATCAATTTTCTGATGAAAAACGATGACCCGTGACCTCTCGAAATTTCTCCAGATGGTCAGAAATGGAAATATTTTAACGTTTAATTTTTTGACTGCAAATGACTATTCCATGTGAATTATCACTTTTGGAACTAAAATAAGTGTTTTTAGAGTAATTTTAATTACTGAAATTGGTCGAAAAAGAAGCTTCTGAGTAGGAGAAAATGTCTGTTAAAATGGCAATTTTGGTCACGTTGAGGCTTCAAAAAGTAGTTATTCAACATGAGGCACAATCCAAATGACATTTTTAATCAATTTTTCTACAGTCCAAAAAATCAATTTTCTGATGAAAAACGATGACCCGTGACCTGTCGAAATTTCTCCAGATGGTCAGAAATGGAAATTTTTTAATGTTTAATTTTTTGACTGCAAATGACTATTCCATGTAAATTATCACTTTTGGAACAAAAATAAGTGTGTTTAGAGTCACTTTAATGCCTGAAATTGGTCGAAATAGAAGCTTCTGAATAGGAGAAAAAGTCTGTAATAATGGCAATTTTGGTCACATTGAGGCTTTAAAAAGTAGTTATTCAACATAAGGCACATTCCAAATGACATTTTGAATCAATTTTTCTAGAGTCCAAAAAATCAATTTTCTGATGAAAAACGATGACCCGTGACCTGTCGAAATTTCTCCAGATTGTCAGAAATGGAAATTTTTTAATGTTTAGTTTTTTGACTGCAAATAACTATTCCATGTAAACTATCACTTTTGGAACTAAAATAAGTGTTTAGAGTCACTTTAATGCCTGAAATTGGTCAAAATAGAAGCTTCTGAATGGGAGCAAAAGTCTGTAATAATGGCAATTTTGGTCACATTGAAGCTTTAAAAAGTAGTTATTCAACATGAGGCACATTCCAAATGACATTTTTAATCAATTTTTCTACAGTCCAAAAAATCAATTTTCTGATGAAAAACGATGACCCGTGACCTCTCGAAATTTCTCCAGATGGTCAGAAATGGAAATATTTTAACGTTTAATTTTTTGACTGCAAATGACTATTCCATGTGAATTATCACTTTTGGAACTAAAATAAGTGTGTTTAGAGTAATTTTAATTACTAAAATTGGTCGAAAAAGAAGCTTCTGAGTAGGAGAAAATGTCTGTTAAAATGGCAATTTTGGTCACGTTGAGGCTTCAAAAAGTAGTTATTCAACATGAGGCACAATCCAAATGACATTTTTAATCAATTTTTCTACAGTCCAAAAAATCAATTTTCTGATGAAAAACGATGACCCGTGACCTGTCGAAATTTCTCCAGATTGTCAGAAATGGAAATTTTTTTATGTTTAATTTTTTTACTGTAAATGACTATTCCATGTGAATTATAACTTTTGGAACAAAAACAAGTGTGTTTAGAGGCACTTTAATGCCTGAAATTGATCGAAAAAGAAGCTTCTGAGTAGGAGAAAAAGTCTGTAATTATATCAATTTTGGTCACATTGAGGCTTTAAAAAGTAGTTATTCAACATGAGGCGCATTCTAAATGACATTTTGAATCAATTTTTCTACAGTCCAAAAAATCAATTTTCTGATGATAAACGATGACCCGTGACCTGTCAAAATTTCTCCAGATCGTCAGAAATGGAAATTTTTTAATGTTTAATTTTTTGACTGCAAATGACTTTTCCATGTAAATTATCACTTTTGGAACAAAAACAAGAGTCACTTTAATGCCTGAAATTGGTCGAAATAGAAGCTTCTGAATAGGAGCAAAAGTCTGTAATAATGGCAATTTTGTCACATTGAAGCTTTAAAAAGTAGTTATTCAACATGAGGCACATTCCAAATGACATTTTTAATCAATTTTTCTACAGTCCAAAAAATCAATTTTCTGATGAAAAACGATGACCCGTGACCTGTCGAAATTTCTCCAGATTGTCAGAAATGGAAATTTTTTAATGTTTAATTTGTATACTGTAAATGACTATTCCATGTGAATTATCACTTTTGGAACAAAGATAAGTGTGTTTAGAGTCACTTTAATGCCTGAAATTGGTCGAAATAGAAGCTTCTGAATTGGAGAAAATGTCTTTAAAAATGGCAATTTTCGTCACATTGAGGCTTTAAAAAGTAGTTATCCAACATGAGGCACAATCCAAATGACATTTTGAATCAATTTTTCTACAGTCCAAAAAATCAATTTTCTGATGAAAAACGATGACCCGTGACCTGTCGAAATTTCTCCAGATGGTCAGAAATGGAAATTTTTTAATGTTTAATTTTTTGACTGCAAATGACTTTTCCATGTAAATTATCACTTTTGGAACAAAAATAAGTGTGTTTAGAGTCACTTTAATGCCTGAAATTGGTCGAAATAGAAGCTTCTAAATAGGAGAAAAAGTCTGTAATAATGGCAATTTTGGTCACATTGAGGTTTTAAAAAGTAGTTATTCAACATGAGGCACATTCCAAATGACATTTTGAAACAATTTTTCTACAGTCCAAAAAATCAATTTTCTGATGATAAACGATGACCCGTGACCTGTCAAAATTTCTCCAGATCGTCAGAAATGGAAATTTTTTAATGTTTAATTTTTTGACTGCAAATGACTTTTCCATGTAAATTATCACTTTTGGAACAAAAACAAGTGTGTTTAGAGTCACTTTAATGCCTGAAATTGGTCGAAATAGAAGCTTCTGAATAGGAGAAAAAGTCTGTAATAATGGCAATTTGGGTCACATTGAGGCTTTAAAAAGTAGTTATTCAACATAAGGCACATTCCAAATGACATTTTGAATCAATTTTTCTAGAGTCCAAAAAATCAATTTTCTGATGAAAAACGATGACCCGTGACCTGTCGAAATTTCTCCAGATTGTCAGAAATAGAAATTTTTTAATGTTTAGTTTTTTGACTGCAAATAACTATTCCATGTAAACTATCACTTTTGGAACTAAAATAAGTGTTTAGAGTCACTTTAATGCCTGAAATTGGTCAAAATAGAAGCTTCTGAATAGGAGCAAAAGTCTGTAATAATGGCAATTGTGGTCACATTGAAGCTTTAAAAAGTAGTTATTCAACATGAGGCACATTCCAAATGACATTTTTAATCAATTTTTCTACAGTCCAAAAAATCAATTTTCTGATGAAAAACGATGACCCGTGACCTCTCGAAATTTCTCCAGATGGTCAGAAATGGAAATATTTTAACGTTTAATTTTTTGACTGCAAATGACTATTCCATGTGAATTATCACTTTTGGAACTAAAATAAGTGTGTTTAGAGTAATTTTAATTACTGAAATTGGTCGAAAAAGAAGCTTCTGAGTAGGAGAAAATGTCTGTTAAAATGGCAATTTTGGTCACGTTGAGGCTTCAAAAAGTAGTTATTCAACATGAGGCACAATCCAAATGACATTTTTTATCAATTTTTCTACAGTCCAAAAAAATCAATTTTCTGATGAAAAACGATGACCCGTGACCTGTCGAAATTTCTCCAGATGGTCAGAAATGGAAATTTTTTAATGTTTAATTTTTTGACTGCAAATGACTATTCCATGTAAATTATCACTTTTGGAACAAAAATAAGTGTGTTTAGAGTCACTTTAATGCCTGAAATTGGTCGAAATAGAAGCTTCTAAATAGGAGAAAAAGTCTGTAATAATGGCAATTTTGGTCACATTAAGGTTTTAAAAAGTAGTTATTCAACATGAGGCACATTCCAAAGGATATTTTTAATCAATTTTTCTACAGTCCAAAAAATCAATTTTCTGATGAAAAACGATGACCCGTGATCTGTCGAAATTTCTCCAGATTGTCAGAAATGGAAATTTTTTTATGTTTAATTTTTTTACTGTAAATGACTATTCCATGTGAATTATCACTTTTGGAACAAAAACAAGTGTGTTTAGAGGCACTTTAATGCCTGAAATTGGTCGAAATAGAAGCTTCTGAATAGGAGAAACTGTCTGTATTAATGGCAATTTTGGTCACATTGAGGCTTCAAAAAGTAGTTATTCAACATGAGGCACAATCCAAATGACATTTTGAATACATTTTTCTACAGTCCAAAAAATCGATTTTCTGATGAAAAACGATGACCCGTGACCTGTCGAAATTTCTCCAGATGGTCAGAAATGGAAATTTTTTAATGTTTAATATTTTTACTGTAAATGACTATTCCATGTAAATTATCACTTTTGGAACTAAAATAAGTGTTTAGAGTCACTTTAATGCCTGAAATTGGTCAAAATAGAAGCTTCTGAATAGGAGCAAAAGTCTGTAATAATGGCAATTTTGTCACATTGAAGCTTTAAAAAGTAGTTATTCAACATGAGGCACATTCCAAATGACATTTTTAATCAATTTTTCTACAGTCCAAAAAATCAATTTTCTGATGAAAAATGATGACCCGTGACCTCTCGAAATTTCTCCAGATGGTCAGAAATGGAAATTTTTTAACGTTTAATGTTTTGACTGCAAATGACTATTCCATGTGAATTATCACTTTTGGAACTAAAATAAGTGTGTTTAGAATAATTTTAATTACTGAAATTGGTCAAAAAAGAAGCTTCTGAGTAGGAGAAAATGTCTGTAAAAATGGCAATTTTGGTCACGTTGAGGCTTCAAAAAGTAGTTATTCAACATGAGGCACAATCCAAATGACATTTTTAATCAATTTTTCTACAGTCCAAAAAATCAATTTTCTGATGAAAAACGATGACCCTTGACCTGTCGAAATTTCTCCAGATGGTCAGAAATGGAAATTTTTTAATGTTTAATTTTTTGACTGCAAATGACTATTCCATGTGAATTATCACTTTTGGAACAAAGATAAGTGTGTTTAGAGTCACTTTAATGCCTGAAATTGGTCGAAATAGAAGCTTCTGAATAGGAGAAAATGTCTTTAAAAATGGCAATTTTAGTCACATTCAGGCTTTAAAAAGTAGTTATTCAACATGAGGCACAATCCAAATGACATTTTGAATCAATTTTTCTACAGTCCCAAAAAATCAATTTTCTGATGAAAAACGATGACCTGTGACCTGTTGAAATTTCTCCAGATGGTCAGAAATGGACATTTTTTAATGTTTCATTTTTTGACTGCAAATGACTATTCCATGTAAATTATCACTTTTGGAACAAAAACAAGTGTGCTTAGAGTCACTTTAATGCCTGAAATTGGTCGAAATAGAAGCTTCTGAATAGGAGAAACTGTCTGTATTAATGGCAATTTTGGTCACATTGAGGCTTCAAAAAGTAGTTATTCAACATGAGGCACAATCCAAATGACATTTTGAATAAATTTTTCTACAGTCCAAAAAAATCAATTTTCTGATGAAAAACGATGACCCGTGACCTGTCGAAATTTCTCCAGATGGTCAGAAATGGAATTTTTTTTATGTTTAATTTTTTTTACTGTAAATGACTATTCCATGTGAATTATCACTTTTGGAACAAAAACAAGTGTGTTTAGAGGCACTTTAATGCCTGAAATTGGTCGAAAAAGAAGCTTCTGAGTAGGAGAAAAAGTCTGTAATTATATCAATTTTGGTCACATTGAGGCTTTAAAAAGTAGTTATTCCACATGAGGCACAATCCAAATGACATTTTTAATCAATTTTTCTACAGTCCAAAAAATCAATTTTCTGATGAAAAACGATGACCCGTGACCTGTCAAAATTTCTCCAGATCGTCAGAAATGGAAATTTTTTAATGTTTAATTTTTTGACTGCAAATGACTATTCCATGTAAATTATCACTTTTGGAACAAAAACAAGTGTGCTTAGAGTCACTTTAATGACTGAAATTGGTCGAAATAGAAGCTTCTGAATAGGAGAAAAAGTCTGTAATAATGGCAATTTTGGTCACATTGAGGCTTTAAAAAGTAGTTATTCAACATAAGGCACATTCCAAATGACATTTTGAATCAATTTTTCTAGAGTCCAAAAAATCAATTTTCTGATGAAAAACGATGACCCGTGACCTGTCGAAATTTCTCCAGATTGTCAGAAATGGAAATTTTTTAATGTTTAGTTTTTTGACTGCAAATAACTATTCCATGTAAACTATCACTTTTGGAACTAAAATAAGTGTTTAGAGTCACTTTAATGCCTGAAATTGGTCAAAATAGAAGCTTCTGAATGGGAGCAAAAGTCTGTAATAATGGCAATTTTGGTCACATTGAAGCTTTAAAAAGTAGTTATTCAACATGAGGCACATTCCAAATGACATTTTTAATCAATTTTTCTACAGTCCAAAAAATCAATTTTCTGATGAAAAACGATGACCCGTGACCTCTCGAAATTTCTCCAGATGGTCAGAAATGGAAATATTTTAACGTTTAATTTTTTGACTGCAAATGACTATTCCATGTGAATTATCACTTTTGGAACTAAAATAAGTGTGTTTAGAGTAATTTTAATTACTGAAATTGGTCGAAAAAGAAGCTTCTGAGTAGGAGAAAATGTCTGTTAAAATGGCAATTTTGGTCACGTTGAGGCTTCAAAAAGTAGTTATTCAACATGAGGCACAATCCAAATGACATTTTGAATCAATTTTTCTACAGTCCAAAAAATCAATTTTCTGATGAAAAACGATGACCCGTGACCTGTCGAAATTTCTCCAGATGGTCAGAAATGGAAATTTTTTAATGTTTAATTTTTTGACTGCAAATGACTATTCCATGTAAATTATCACTTTTGGAACAAAAATAAGTGTTTAGAGTAACTTTAATGCCGGAAATTGGTCGAAATAGAAGCTTCTAAATAGGAGAAAAAGTCTGTAATAATGGCAATTTTGGTCACATTGAGGTTTTAAAAAGTAGTTATTCAACATGAGGCACATTCCAAATGACATTTTGAAACAATTTTTCTACAGTCCAAAAAATCAATTTTCTGATGAAAAACGATGACCCGTGACCTGTCGAAATTTCTCCAGATGGTCAGAAATGGAAATTTTTTAATGTTTATTTTTTTTTACTGTAAATGACTATTCCATGTGAATTATCACTTTTGGAACAAAAATAAGGGTGTTTAGAGTCACTTTAATGCCTGAAATTGGTTGAAATAGAAGCTTCTGAATAGGAGAAAAAGTCTGTAATAATGGCAATTTTGGTCACATTAAGGTTTTAAAAAGTAGTTATTGAACATGAGGCACATTCCAAATGACATTTTTAATCAATTTTTCTACAGTCCAAAAAATCAATTTTCTGATGAAAAACGATGACCCGTGACCTGTCGAAATTTCTCCAGATTGTCAGAAATGGAAATTTTTTTATGTTTAATTTTTTTACTGTAAATGACTATTCCATGTGAATTATCACTTTTGGAACAAAAACAAGTGTGTTTAGAGGCACTTTAATGCCTGAAATTGGTCGAAAAAGAAGCTTCTGAGTAGGAGAAAAAGTCTGTAATTATATCAATTTTGGTCACATTGAGGCTTTAAAAAGTAGTTATTCAACATGAGGCGCATTCTAAATGACATTTTGAATCAATTTTTCTACAGTCCAAAAAATCAATTTTCTGATGATAAACGATGACCCGTGACCTGTCAAAATTTCTCCAGATCGTCAGAAATGGAAATTTTTTAATGTTTAATTTTTTGACTGCAAATGACTTTTCCATGTAAATTATCACTTTTGGAACAAAAACAAGTGTGCTTAGAGTCACTTTAATGCCTGAAATTGGTCGAAATAGAAGCTTCTGAAAGGAGAAAAAGTCTGTAATAATGGCAATTTGGGTCACATTGAGGCTTTAAAAAGTAGTTATTCAACATAAGGCACATTCCAAATGACATTTTGAATACATTTTTCTAGAGTCCAAAAAATTAATTTTCTGATGAAAAACGATGACCCGTGACCTGTCGAAATTTCTCCAGATTGTCAGAAATGGAAATTTTTTAATGTTTAATTTGTATACTGTAAATGACTATTCCATGTGAATTATCACTTTTGGAACAAAGATAAGTGTGTTTAGAGTCACTTTAATGCCTGAAATTGGTCGAAATAGAAGCTTCTGAATTGGAGAAAATGTCTTTAAAAATGGCAATTTTCGTCACATTGAGGCTTTAAAAAGTAGTTATCCAACATGAGGCACAATCCAAATGACATTTTGAATCAATTTTTCTACAGTCCAAAAAATCAATTTTCTGATGAAAAACGATGACCCGTGACCTGTCGAAATTTCTCCAGATGGTCAGAAATGGAAATTTTTTAATGTTTAATTTTTATACTGTAAATGACTATTCCATGTGAATTATCACTTTTGGAATTTAAATAAGTGTGTTTAGAGTCACTTTAATGCCTGAAATTGGTCGAAGTAGAAACTTCTGAATAGGAGAAAATGTCTGTATTAATGGCAATTTTGGTCACATTGAGGCTTCAAAAAGTAGTTATTCAACATGAGGCACAATCCAAATGACATTTTGAATCAATTTTTCTACAGTCCAAAAAAATCAATTTTCTGATGAAAAACGATGACCCGTGACCTGTCGAAATTTCTCCAGATGGTCAGAAATGGACATTTTTTAATGTTTCATTTTTTGACTGCAAATGACTATTCCATGTAAATTATCACTTTTGGAACAAAAACAAGTGTGCTTAGAGTCACTTTAATGCCTGAAATTGGTCGAAATAGAAGCTTCTGAATAGGAGAAAAAGTCTGTAATAATGGCAATTTTGGTCACATTGAGGCTTTAAAAAGTAGTTATTCAACATAAGGCACATTCCAAATGAGATTTTGAATCAATTTTTCTAGAGTCCAAAACTCAATTTTCTGATGAAAAACGATGACCCGTGACGTGTCGAAATTTCTCCAGATGGTCAGAAATGGAAATTTTTTAATGTTTGATATTTTTACTGTAAAAGACTATTCCATGTAAATTATCACTTTTGGAACTAAAATAAGTGTTTAGAGTCACTTTAATGCCTGAAATTGGTCAAAATAGAAGCTTCTGAATAGGAGCAAAAGTCTGTAATAATGGCAATTTTGGTCACATTGAAGCTTTAAAAAGTAGTTATTCAACAGGAGGCACATTCCAAATGACATTTTTAATAAATTTTTCTACAGTCCAAAAAAGCAATTTTCTGATGAAAAACGATGACCCGTGACCTCTCGAAATTTCTCCAGATGGTCAGAAATGGAAATTTTTTAATGTTTAATTTTTATACTGTAAATGACTATTCCATGTGAATTATCACTTTTGGAATTTAAATACGTGTGTTTAGAGTCACATTAATGCCTGAAATTGGTCGAAGTAGAAGCTTCTGAATAGGAGAAAATGTCTGTATCAATGGCAATTTTGGTCACATTGAGGCTTCAAAAAGTAGTTATTCAAGATGAGGCACAATCCAAATGACATTTTGAATCAATTTTTCTACAGTCCAAAAAAATCTATTTTCTGATGAAAAACGATGACCTGTGACCTGTTGAAATTTCTCCAGATGGTCAGAAATGGACATTTTTTAATGTTTCATTTTTTGACTGCAAATGACTATTCCATGTAAATTATCACTTTTGGAACAAAAACAAGTGTGCTTAGAGTCACTTTAATGCCTGAAATTGGTCGAAATAGAAGCTTCTGAATAGGAGAAACTGTCTGTATTAATGGCAATTTTGGTCACATTGAGGCTTTAAAAAGTAGTTATTCAACATAAGGCACATTCCAAATGACATTTTGAATCAATTTTTCTAGAGTCCAAAAAATCAATTTTCTGATGAAAAACGATGACCCGTGACCTGTCGAAATTTCTCCAGATTGTCAGAAATGGACATTTTTTAATGTTTAGTTTTTTGACTGCAAATAACTATTCCATGTAAACTATCACTTTTGGAACTAAGATAAGTGTTTAGAGTCACTTTAATGCCTGAAATTGGTCAAAATAGAAGCTTCTGAATGGGAGCAAAAGTCTGTAATAATGGCAATTTTGGTCACATTGAAGCTTTAAAAAGTAGTTATTCAACATGAGGCACATTCCAAATGACAGTTTTAATCAATTTTTCTACAGTCCAAAAAATCAATTTTCTGATGAAAAACGATGACCCGTGACCTCTCGAAATTTCTCCAGATGGTCAGAAATGGAAATATTTTAACGTTTAATTTTTTGACTGCAAATGACTATTCCATGTGAATTATCACTTTTGGAACTAAAATAAGTGTGTTTAGAGTAATTTTAATTACTGAAATTGGTCGAAAAAGAAGCTTCTGAGTAGGAGAAAATGTCTGTTAAAATGGCAATTTTGGTCACGTTGAGGCTTCAAAAAGTAGTTATTCAACATGAGGCACAATCCAAATGACATTTTGAATCAATTTTTCTACAGTCCAAAAAATCAATTTTCTGATGAAAAACGATGACCCGTGACCTGTCGAAATTTCTCCAGATGGTCAGAAATGGAAATTTTTTAATGTTTAATTTTTTGACTGCAAATGACTATTCCATGTAAATTATCACTTTTGGAACAAAAATAAGTGTTTAGAGTCACTTTAATGCCTGAAATTGGTCGAAATAGAAGCTTCTAAATAGGAGAAAAAGTCTGTAATAATGGCAATTTTGGTCACATTGAGGTTTTAAAAAGTAGTTATTCAACATGAGGCACATTCCAAATGACATTTTGAAACAATTTTTCTACAGTCCAAAAAAATCAATTTTCTGATGAAAAACGATGACCCGTGACGTGTCGAAATTTCTCCAGATGGTCAGAAATGGACATTTTTTAATGTTTCATTTTTTGACTGCAAATGACTATTCCATGTAAATTATCACTTTTGGAACAAAAACAAGTGTGCTGAGAGTCACTTTAATGCCTGAAATTGGTCGAAATAGAAGCTTCTGAATAGGAGAAACTGTCTGTATTAATGGCAATTTTGGTCACATTGAGGCTTTAAAAAGTAGTTATTCAACATAAGGCACATTCCAAATGACATTTTGAATCAATTTTTCTAGAGTCCAAAAAATCAATTTTCTGATGAAAAACGATGACCCGTGACCTGTCGAAATTTCTCCAGATTGTCAGAAATGGAAATTTTTTAATGTTTAGTTTTTTGACTGCAAATAACTATTCCATGTAAACTATCACTTTTGGAACTAAGATAAGTGTTTAGAGTCACTTTAATGCCTGAAATTGGTCAAAATAGAAGCTTCTGAATGGGAGCAAAAGTCTGTAATAATGGCAATTTTGGTCACATTGAAGCTTTAAAAAGTAGTTATTCAACATGAGGCACATTCCAAATGACATTTTTAATCAATTTTTCTACAGTCAAAAAAATCAATTTTCTGATGAAAAACGATGACCCGTGACCTCTCGAAATTTCTCCAGATGGTCAGAAATGGAAATTTTTTAATGTTTAATTTTTTGACTGCAAATGACTATTCCATGTAAATTATCACTTTTGGAACAAAAATAGGTGTTTAGAGTCACTTTAATGCCTGAAATTGGTCGAAATAGAAGCTTCTGAATAGGAGAAACTGTCTGTATTAATGGCAATTTTGGTCACATTGAGGCTTTAAAAAGTAGTTATTCAACATAAGGCACATTCCAAATGACATTTTGAATCAATTTTTCTAGAGTCCAAAAAATCAATTTTCTGATGAAAAACGATGACCCGTGACCTGTCGAAATTTCTCCAGATTGTCAGAAATGGAAATTTTTTAATGTTTAGTTTTTTGACTGCAAATAACTATTCCATGTAAACTATCACTTTTGGAACTAAGATAAGTGTTTAGAGTCACTTTAATGCCTGAAATTGGTCAAAATAGAAGCTTCTGAATGGGAGCAAAAGTCTGTAATAATGGCAATTTTGGTCACATTGAAGCTTTAAAAAGTAGTTATTCAACATGAGGCACATTCCAAATGACATTTTTAATCAATTTTTCTACAGTCCAAAAAATCAATTTTCTGATGAAAAACGATGACCCGTGACCTCTCGAAATTTCTCCAGATGGTCAGAAATGGAAATATTTTAACGTTTAATTTTTTGACTGCAAATGACTATTCCATGTGAATTATCACTTTTGGAACTAAAATAAGTGTGTTTAGAGTAATTTTAATTACTGAAATTGGTCGAAAAAGAAGCTTCTGAGTAGGAGAAAATGTCTGTTAAAATGGCAATTTTGGTCACGTTGAGGCTTCAAAAAGTAGTTATTCAACATGAGGCACAATCCAAATGACATTTTGAATCAATTTTTCTACAGTCCAAAAAATCAATTTTCTGATGAAAAACGATGACCCGTGACCTGTCGAAATTTCTCCAGATGGTCAGAAATGGAAATTTTTTAATGTTTAATTTTTTGACTGCAAATGACTATTCCATGTAAATTATCACTTTTGGAACAAAAATAAGTGTTTAGAGTCACTTTAATGCCTGAAATTGGTCGAAATAGAAGCTTCTAAATAGGAGAAAAAGTCTGTAATAATGGCAATTTTGGTCACATTGAGGTTTTAAAAAGTAGTTATTCAACATGAGGCACATTCCAAATGACATTTTGAAACAATTTTTCTACAGTCCAAAAAAATCAATTTTCTGATGAAAAACGATGACCCGTGACCTGTCGAAATTTCTCCAGATGGTCAGAAATGGAAATTTTTTAATGTTTATTTTTTTTTACTGTAAATGACTATTCCATGTGAATTATCACTTTTGGAACAAAAATAAGGGTGTTTAGAGTCACTTTAATGCCTGAAATTGGTCGAAATAGAAGCTTCTGAATAGGAGAAAAAGTCGGTAATAATGGCAATTTTGGTCACATTAAGGTTTTAAAAAGTAGTTATTCAACATGAGGCACATTCCAAATGACATTTTTAATCAATTTTTCTACAGTCCAAAAAATCAATTTTCTGATGAAAAACGATGACCCGTGACCTGTCGAAATTTCTCCAGATTGTCAGAAATGGAAATTTTTTTATGTTTAATTTTTTTACTGTAAATGACTATTCCATGTGAATTATCACTTTTGGAACAAAAACAAGTGTGTTTAGAGGCACTTTAATGCCTGAAATTGGTCGAAAAAGAAGCTTCTGAGTAGGAGAAAAAGTCTGTAATTATATCAATTTTGGTCACATTGAGGCTTTAAAAAGTAGTTATTCAACATGAGGCGCATTCTAAATGACATTTTGAATCAATTTTTCTACAGTCCAAAAAATCAATTTTCTGATGATAAACGATGACCCGTGACCTGTCAAAATTTCTCCAGATCGTCAGAAATGGAAATTTTTTAATGTTTAATTTTTTGACTGCAAATGACTTTTCCATGTAAATTATCACTTTTGGAACAAAAACAAGTGTGCTTAGAGTCACTTTAATGCCTGAAATTGGTCGAAATAGAAGCTTCTGAATAGGAGAAAAAGTCTGTAATAATGGCAATTTGGGTCACATTGAGGCTTTAAAAAGTAGTTATTCAACATAAGGCACATTCCAAATGACATTTTGAATACATTTTTCTAGAGTCCAAAAAATCAATTTTCTGATGAAAAACGATGACCCGTGACCTGTCGAAATTTCTCCAGATTGTCAGAAATGGAAATTTTTTAATGTTTAATTTGTATACTGTAAATGACTATTCCATGTGAATTATCACTTTTGGAACAAAGATAAGTGTGTTTAGAGTCACTTTAATGCCTGAAATTGGTCGAAATAGAAGCTTCTGAATTGGAGAAAATGTCTTTAAAAATGGCAATTTTCGTCACATTGAGGCTTTAAAAAGTAGTTATCCAACATGAGGCACAATCCAAATGACATTTTGAATCAATTTTTCTACAGTCCAAAAAATCAATTTTCTGATGAAAAACGATGACCCGTGACCTGTCGAAATTTCTCCAGATGGTCAGACATGGAAATTTTTTAATGTTTAATTTTTATACTGTAAATGACTATTCCATGTGAATTATCACTTTTGGAATTTAAATAAGTGTGTTTAGAGTCACTTTAATGCCTGAAATTGGTCGAAGTAGAAGCTTCTGAATAGGAGAAAATGTCTGTATTAATGGCAATTTTGGTCACATTGAGGCTTCAAAAAGTAGTTATTCAACATGAGGCACAATCCAAATGACATTTTGAATCAATTTTTCTACAGTCCAAAAAAATCAATTTTCTGATGAAAAACGATGACCCGTGACCTGTCGAAATTTCTCCAGATGGTCAGAAATGGACATTTTTTAATGTTTCATTTTTTGACTGCAAATGACTATTCCATGTAAATTATCACTTTTGGAACAAAAACAAGTGTGCTTAGAGTCACTTTAATGCCTGAAATTGGTCGAAATAGAAGCTTCTGAATAGGAGAAAAAGTCTGTAATAATGGCAATTTTGGTCTCATTGAGGCTTTAAAAAGTAGTTATTCAACATAAGGCACATTCCAAATGAGATTTTGAATCAATTTTTCTAGAGTCCAAAAACTCAATTTTCTGATGAAAAACGATGACCCGTGACGTGTCGAAATTTCTCCAGATGGTCAGAAATGGAAATTTTTTAATGTTTGATATTTTTACTGTAAAAGACTATTCCATGTAAATTATCACTTTTGGAACTAAAATAAGTGTTTAGAGTCACTTTAATGCCTGAAATTGGTCAAAATAGAAGCTTCTGAATAGGAGCAAAAGTCTGTAATAATGGCAATTTTGGTCACATTGAAGCTTTAAAAAGTAGTTATTCAACAGGAGGCACATTCCAAATGACATTTTTAATAAATTTTTCTACAGTCCAAAAAAGCAATTTTCTGATGAAAAACGATGACCCGTGACCTCTCGAAATTTCTCCAGATGGTCAGAAATGGAAATTTTTTAATGTTTAATTTTTATACTGTAAATGACTATTCCATGTGAATTATCACTTTTGGAATTTAAATACGTGTGTTTAGAGTCACATTAATGCCTGAAATTGGTCGAAGTAGAAGCTTCTGAATAGGAGAAAATGTCTGTATCAATGGCAATTTTGGTCACATTGAGGCTTCAAAAAGTAGTTATTCAAGATGAGGCACAATCCAAATGACATTTTGAATCAATTTTTCTACAGTCCAAAAAAATCTATTTTCTGATGAAAAACGATGACCTGTGACCTGTTGAAATTTCTCCAGATGGTCAGAAATGGACATTTTTTAATGTTTCATTTTTTGACTGCAAATGACTATTCCATGTAAATTATCACTTTTGGAACAAAAACAAGTGTGCTTAGAGTCACTTTAATGCCTGAAATTGGTCGAAATAGAAGCTTCTGAATAGGAGAAACTGTCTGTATTAATGGCAATTTTGGTCACATTGAGGCTTTAAAAAGTAGTTATTCAACATAAGGCACATTCCAAATGACATTTTGAATCAATTTTTCTAGAGTCCAAAAAATCAATTTTCTGATGAAAAACGATGACCCGTGACCTGTCGAAATTTCTCCAGATGGTCAGAAATGGAAATTTTTTAATGTTTAATATTTTTACTGTAAATGACTATTCCATGTAAATTATCACTTTTGGAACTAAAATAAGTGTTTAGAGTCACTTTAATGCCTGAAATTGGTCAAAATAGAAGCTTCTGAATAGGAGCAAAAGTCTGTAATAATGGCAATTTTGTCACATTGAAGCTTTAAAAAGTAGTTATTCAACATGAGGCACATTCCAAATGACATTTTTAATCAATTTTTCTACAGTCCAAAAAATCAATTTTCTGATGAAAAATGATGACCCGTGACCTCTCGAAATTTCTCCAGATGGTCAGAAATGGAATTTTTTTAACGTTTAATGTTTTGACTGCAAATGACTATTCCATGTGAATTATCACTTTTGGAACTAAAATAAGTGTGTTTAGAATAATTTTAATTACTGAAATTGGTCAAAAAAGAAGCTTCTGAGTAGGAGAAAATGTCTGTAAAAATGGCAATTTTGGTCACGTTGAGGCTTCAAAAAGTAGTTATTCAACATGAGGCACAATCCAAATGACATTTTTAATCAATTTTTCTACAGTCCAAAAAATCAATTTTCTGATGAAAAACGATGACCCTTGACCTGTCGAAATTTCTCCAGATGGTCAGAAATGGAAATTTTTTAATGTTTCATTTTTTGACTGCAAATGACTATTCCATGTGAATTATCACTTTTGGAACAAAGATAAGTGTGTTTAGAGTCACTTTAATGCCTGAAATTGGTCGAAATAGAAGCTTCTGAATAGGAGAAAAAGTCTGTAATAATGGCAATTTTGGTCACATTGAGGCTTTAAAAAGTAGTTATTCAACATAAGGCACATTCCAAATGACATTTTGAATCAATTTTTCTAGAGTCCAAAAAAATCAATTTTCTGATGAAAAACGATGACCCGTGACCTGTCGAAATTTCTCCAGATTGTCAGAAATGGAAATTTTTTAATGTTTAGTTTTTTGACTGCAAATAACTATTCCATGTAAACTATCACTTTTGGAACTAAAATAAGTGTTTAGAGTCACTTTAATGCCTGAAATTGGTCAAAATAGAAGCTTCTGAATGGGAGCAAAAGTCTGTAATAATGGCAATTTTGGTCACATTGAAGCTTTAAAAAGTAGTTATTCAACATGAGGCACATTCCAAATGACATTTTGAAACAATTTTTCTACAGTCCAAAAAATCAATTTTCTGATGATAAACGATGACCCGTGACCTGTCAAAATTTCTCCAGATCGTCAGAAATGGAAATTTTTTAATGTTTAATTTTTTGACTGCAAATGACTTTTCCATGTAAATTATCACTTTTGGAACAAAAACAAGTGTGTTTAGAGTCACTTTAATGCCTGAAATTGGTCGAAATAGAAGCTTCTGAATAGGAGAAAAAGTCTGTAATAATGGCAATTTGGGTCACATTGAGGCTTTAAAAAGTAGTTATTCAACATAAGGCACATTCCAAATGACATTTTGAATCAATTTTTCTAGAGTCCAAAAAATCAATTTTCTGATGAAAAACGATGACCCGTGACCTGTCGAAATTTCTCCAGATTGTCAGAAATGGAAATTTTTTAATGTTTAGTTTTTTGACTGCAAATAACTATTCCATGTAAACTATCACTTTTGGAACTAAAATAAGTGTTTAGAGTCACTTTAATGCCTGAAATTGGTCAAAATAGAAGCTTCTGAATAGGAGCAAAAGTCTGTAATAATGGCAATTGTGGTCACATTGAAGCTTTAAAAAGTAGTTATTCAACATGAGGCACATTCCAAATGACATTTTTAATCAATTTTTCTACAGTCCAAAAAATCAATTTTCTGATGAAAAACGATGACCCGTGACCTCTCGAAATTTCTCCAGATGGTCAGAAATGGAAATATTTTAACGTTTAATTTTTTGACTGCAAATGACTATTCCATGTGAATTATCACTTTTGGAACTAAAATAAGTGTGTTTAGAGTAATTTTAATTACTGAAATTGGTCGAAAAAGAAGCTTCTGAGTAGGAGAAAATGTCTGTTAAAATGGCAATTTTGGTCACGTTGAGGCTTCAAAAAGTAGTTATTCAACATGAGGCACAATCCAAATGACATTTTTTATCAATTTTTCTACAGTCCAAAAAAATCAATTTTCTGATGAAAAACGATGACCCGTGACCTGTCGAAATTTCTCCAGATGGTCAGAAATGGAAATTTTTTAATGTTTAATTTTTTGACTGCAAATGACTATTCCATGTAAATTATCACTTTTGGAACAAAAATAAGTGTGTTTAGAGTCACTTTAATGCCTGAAATTGGTCGAAATAGAAGCTTCTAAATAGGAGAAAAAGTCTGTAATAATGGCAATTTTGGTCACATTAAGGTTTTAAAAAGTAGTTATTCAACATGAGGCACATTCCAAAGGATATTTTTAATCAATTTTTCTACAGTCCAAAAAATCAATTTTCTGATGAAAAACGATGACCCGTGATCTGTCGAAATTTCTCCAGATTGTCAGAAATGGAAATTTTTTTATGTTTAATTTTTTTACTGTAAATGACTATTCCATGTGAATTATCACTTTTGGAACAAAAACAAGTGTGTTTAGAGGCACTTTAATGCCTGAAATTGGTCGAAATAGAAGCCTGAATAGGAGAAACTGTCTGTATTAATGGCAATTTTGGTCACATTGAGGCTTCAAAAAGTAGTTATTCAACATGAGGCACAATCCAAATGACATTTTGAATACATTTTTCTACAGTCCAAAAAATCGATTTTCTGATGAAAAACGATGACCCGTGACCTGTCGAAATTTCTCCAGATGGTCAGAAATGGAAATTTTTTAATGTTTAATATTTTTACTGTAAATGACTATTCCATGTAAATTATCACTTTTGGAACTAAAATAAGTGTTTAGAGTCACTTTAATGCCTGAAATTGGTCAAAATAGAAGCTTCTGAATAGGAGCAAAAGTCTGTAATAATGGCAATTTTGTCACATTGAAGCTTTAAAAAGTAGTTATTCAACATGAGGCACATTCCAAATGACATTTTTAATCAATTTTTCTACAGTCCAAAAAATCAATTTTCTGATGAAAAATGATGACCCGTGACCTCTCGAAATTTCTCCAGATGGTCAGAAATGGAAATTTTTTAACGTTTAATGTTTTGACTGCAAATGACTATTCCATGTGAATTATCACTTTTGGAACTAAAATAAGTGTGTTTAGAATAATTTTAATTACTGAAATTGGTCAAAAAAGAAGCTTCTGAGTAGGAGAAAATGTCTGTAAAAATGGCAATTTTGGTCACGTTGAGGCTTCAAAAAGTAGTTATTCAACATGAGGCACAATCCAAATGACATTTTTAATCAATTTTTCTACAGTCCAAAAAATCAATTTTCTGATGAAAAACGATGACCCTTGACCTGTCGAAATTTCTCCAGATGGTCAGAAATGGAAATTTTTTAATGTTTAATTTTTTGACTGCAAATGACTATTCCATGTGAATTATCACTTTTGGAACAAAGATAAGTGTGTTTAGAGTCACTTTAATGCCTGAAATTGGTCGAAATAGAAGCTTCTGAATAGGAGAAAATGTCTTTAAAAATGGCAATTTTAGTCACATTCAGGCTTTAAAAAGTAGTTATTCAACATGAGGCACAATCCAAATGACATTTTGAATCAATTTTTCTACAGTCCCAAAAAATCAATTTTCTGATGAAAAACGATGACCTGTGACCTGTTGAAATTTCTCCAGATGGTCAGAAATGGACATTTTTTAATGTTTCATTTTTTGACTGCAAATGACTATTCCATGTAAATTATCACTTTTGGAACAAAAACAAGTGTGCTTAGAGTCACTTTAATGCCTGAAATTGGTCGAAATAGAAGCTTCTGAATAGGAGAAACTGTCTGTATTAATGGCAATTTTGGTCACATTGAGGCTTCAAAAAGTAGTTATTCAACATGAGGCACAATCCAAATGACATTTTGAATAAATTTTTCTACAGTCCAAAAAAATCAATTTTCTGATGAAAAACGATGACCCGTGACCTGTCGAAATTTCTCCAGATGGTCAGAAATGGAATTTTTTTTATGTTTAATTTTTTTTACTGTAAATGACTATTCCATGTGAATTATCACTTTTGGAACAAAAACAAGTGTGTTTAGAGGCACTTTAATGCCTGAAATTGGTCGAAAAAGAAGCTTCTGAGTAGGAGAAAAAGTCTGTAATTATATCAATTTTGGTCACATTGAGGCTTTAAAAAGTAGTTATTCCACATGAGGCACAATCCAAATGACATTTTTAATCAATTTTTCTACAGTCCAAAAAATCAATTTTCTGATGAAAAACGATGACCCGTGACCTGTCAAAATTTCTCCAGATCGTCAGAAATGGAAATTTTTTAATGTTTAATTTTTTGACTGCAAATGACTATTCCATGTAAATTATCACTTTTGGAACAAAAACAAGTGTGCTTAGAGTCACTTTAATGACTGAAATTGGTCGAAATAGAAGCTTCTGAATAGGAGAAAAAGTCTGTAATAATGGCAATTTTGGTCACATTGAGGCTTTAAAAAGTAGTTATTCAACATAAGGCACATTCCAAATGACATTTTGAATCAATTTTTCTAGAGTCCAAAAAATCAATTTTCTGATGAAAAACGATGACCCGTGACCTGTCGAAATTTCTCCAGATTGTCAGAAATGGAAATTTTTTAATGTTTAGTTTTTTGACTGCAAATAACTATTCCATGTAAACTATCACTTTTGGAACTAAAATAAGTGTTTAGAGTCACTTTAATGCCTGAAATTGGTCAAAATAGAAGCTTCTGAATGGGAGCAAAAGTCTGTAATAATGGCAATTTTGGTCACATTGAAGCTTTAAAAAGTAGTTATTCAACATGAGGCACATTCCAAATGACATTTTTAATCAATTTTTCTACAGTCCAAAAAATCAATTTTCTGATGAAAAACGATGACCCGTGACCTCTCGAAATTTCTCCAGATGGTCAGAAATGGAAATATTTTAACGTTTAATTTTTTGACTGCAAATGACTATTCCATGTGAATTATCACTTTTGGAACTAAAATAAGTGTGTTTAGAGTAATTTTAATTACTGAAATTGGTCGAAAAAGAAGCTTCTGAGTAGGAGAAAATGTCTGTTAAAATGGCAATTTTGGTCACGTTGAGGCTTCAAAAAGTAGTTATTCAACATGAGGCACAATCCAAATGACATTTTGAATCAATTTTTCTACAGTCCAAAAAATCAATTTTCTGATGAAAAACGATGACCCGTGACCTGTCGAAATTTCTCCAGATGGTCAGAAATGGAAATTTTTTAATGTTTAATTTTTTGACTGCAAATGACTATTCCATGTAAATTATCACTTTTGGAACAAAAATAAGTGTTTAGAGTCACTTTAATGCCTGAAATTGGTCGAAATAGAAGCTTCTAAATAGGAGAAAAAGTCTGTAATAATGGCAATTTTGGTCACATTGAGGTTTTAAAAAGTAGTTATTCAACATGAGGCACATTCCAAATGACATTTTGAAACAATTTTTCTACAGTCCAAAAAATCAATTTTCTGATGAAAAACGATGACCCGTGACCTGTCGAAATTTCTCCAGATGGTCAGAAATGGAAATTTTTTAATGTTTATTTTTTTTTACTGTAAATGACTATTCCATGTGAATTATCACTTTTGGAACAAAAATAAGGGTGTTTAGAGTCACTTTAATGCCTGAAATTGGTTGAAATAGAAGCTTCTGAATAGGAGAAAAAGTCTGTAATAATGGCAATTTTGGTCACATTAAGGTTTTAAAAAGTAGTTATTGAACATGAGGCACATTCCAAATGACATTTTTAATCAATTTTTCTACAGTCCAAAAAATCAATTTTCTGATGAAAAACGATGACCCGTGACCTGTCGAAATTTCTCCAGATTGTCAGAAATGGAAATTTTTTTATTTTTAATTTTTTTACTGTAAATGACTATTCCATGTGAATTATCACTTTTGGAACAAAAACAAGTGTGTTTAGAGGCACTTTAATGCCTGAAATTGGTCGAAAAAGAAGCTTCTGAGTAGGAGAAAAAGTCTGTAATTATATCAATTTTGGTCACATTGAGGCTTTAAAAAGTAGTTATTCAACATGAGGCGCATTCTAAATGACATTTTGAATCAATTTTTCTACAGTCCAAAAAATCAATTTTCTGATGATAAACGATGACCCGTGACCTGTCAAAATTTCTCCAGATCGTCAGAAATGGAAATTTTTTAATGTTTAATTTTTTGACTGCAAATGACTTTTCCATGTAAATTATCACTTTTGGAACAAAAACAAGTGTGCTTAGAGTCACTTTAATGCCTGAAATTGGTCGAAATAGAAGCTTCTGAAAGGAGAAAAAGTCTGTAATAATGGCAATTTGGGTCACATTGAGGCTTTAAAAAGTAGTTATTCAACATAAGGCACATTCCAAATGACATTTTGAATACATTTTTCTAGAGTCCAAAAAATTAATTTTCTGATGAAAAACGATGACCCGTGACCTGTCGAAATTTCTCCAGATTGTCAGAAATGGAAATTTTTTAATGTTTAATTTGTATACTGTAAATGACTATTCCATGTGAATTATCACTTTTGGAACAAAGATAAGTGTGTTTAGAGTCACTTTAATGCCTGAAATTGGTCGAAATAGAAGCTTCTGAATTGGAGAAAATGTCTTTAAAAATGGCAATTTTCGTCACATTGAGGCTTTAAAAAGTAGTTATCCAACATGAGGCACAATCCAAATGACATTTTGAATCAATTTTTCTACAGTCCAAAAAATCAATTTTCTGATGAAAAACGATGACCCGTGACCTGTCGAAATTTCTCCAGATGGTCAGAAATGGAAATTTTTTAATGTTTAATTTTTATACTGTAAATGACTATTCCATGTGAATTATCACTTTTGGAATTTAAATAAGTGTGTTTAGAGTCACTTTAATGCCTGAAATTGGTCGAAGTAGAAACTTCTGAATAGGAGAAAATGTCTGTATTAATGGCAATTTTGGTCACATTGAGGCTTCAAAAAGTAGTTATTCAACATGAGGCACAATCCAAATGACATTTTGAATCAATTTTTCTACAGTCCAAAAAAATCAATTTTCTGATGAAAAACGATGACCCGTGACCTGTCGAAATTTCTCCAGATGGTCAGAAATGGACATTTTTTAATGTTTCATTTTTTGACTGCAAATGACTATTCCATGTAAATTATCACTTTTGGAACAAAAACAAGTGTGCTTAGAGTCACTTTAATGCCTGAAATTGGTCGAAATAGAAGCTTCTGAATAGGAGAAAAAGTCTGTAATAATGGCAATTTTGGTCACATTGAGGCTTTAAAAAGTAGTTATTCAACATAAGGCACATTCCAAATGAGATTTTGAATCAATTTTTCTAGAGTCCAAAACTCAATTTTCTGATGAAAAACGATGACCCGTGACGTGTCGAAATTTCTCCAGATGGTCAGAAATGGAAATTTTTTAATGTTTGATATTTTTACTGTAAAAGACTATTCCATGTAAATTATCACTTTTGGAACTAAAATAAGTGTTTAGAGTCACTTTAATGCCTGAAATTGGTCAAAATAGAAGCTTCTGAATAGGAGCAAAAGTCTGTAATAATGGCAATTTTGGTCACATTGAAGCTTTAAAAAGTAGGTATTCAACAGGAGGCACATTCCAAATGACATTTTTAATAAATTTTTCTACAGTCCAAAAAAGCAATTTTCTGATGAAAAACGATGACCCGTGACCTCTCGAAATTTCTCCAGATGGTCAGAAATGGAAATTTTTTAATGTTTAATTTTTATACTGTAAATGACTATTCCATGTGAATTATCACTTTTGGAATTTAAATACGTGTGTTTAGAGTCACATTAATGCCTGAAATTGGTCGAAGTAGAAGCTTCTGAATAGGAGAAAATGTCTGTATCAATGGCAATTTTGGTCACATTGAGGCTTCAAAAAGTAGTTATTCAAGATGAGGCACAATCCAAATGACATTTTGAATCAATTTTTCTACAGTCCAAAAAAATCTATTTTCTGATGAAAAACGATGACCTGTGACCTGTTGAAATTTCTCCAGATGGTCAGAAATGGACATTTTTTAATGTTTCATTTTTTGACTGCAAATGACTATTCCATGTAAATTATCACTTTTGGAACAAAAACAAGTGTGCTTAGAGTCACTTTAATGCCTGAAATTGGTCGAAATAGAAGCTTCTGAATAGGAGAAACTGTCTGTATTAATGGCAATTTTGGTCACATTGAGGCTTTAAAAAGTAGTTATTCAACATAAGGCACATTCCAAATGACATTTTGAATCAATTTTTCTAGAGTCCAAAAAATCAATTTTCTGATGAAAAACGATGACCCGTGACCTGTCGAAATTTCTCCAGATTGTCAGAAATGGACATTTTTTAATGTTTAGTTTTTTGACTGCAAATAACTATTCCATGTAAACTATCACTTTTGGAACTAAGATAAGTGTTTAGAGTCACTTTAATGCCTGAAATTGGTCAAAATAGAAGCTTCTGAATGGGAGCAAAAGTCTGTAATAATGGCAATTTTGGTCACATTGAAGCTTTAAAAAGTAGTTATTCAACATGAGGCACATTCCAAATGACAGTTTTAATCAATTTTTCTACAGTCCAAAAAATCAATTTTCTGATGAAAAACGATGACCCGTGACCTCTCGAAATTTCTCCAGATGGTCAGAAATGGAAATATTTTAACGTTTAATTTTTTGACTGCAAATGACTATTCCATGTGAATTATCACTTTTGGAACTAAAATAAGTGTGTTTAGAGTAATTTTAATTACTGAAATTGGTCGAAAAAGAAGCTTCTGAGTAGGAGAAAATGTCTGTTAAAATGGCAATTTTGGTCACGTTGAGGCTTCAAAAAGTAGTTATTCAACATGAGGCACAATCCAAATGACATTTTGAATCAATTTTTCTACAGTCCAAAAAATCAATTTTCTGATGAAAAACGATGACCCGTGACCTGTCGAAATTTCTCCAGATGGTCAGAAATGGAAATTTTTTAATGTTTAATTTTTTGACTGCAAATGACTATTCCATGTAAATTATCACTTTTGGAACAAAAATAAGTGTTTAGAGTCACTTTAATGCCTGAAATTGGTCGAAATAGAAGCTTCTAAATAGGAGAAAAAGTCTGTAATAATGGCAATTTTGGTCACATTGAGGTTTTAAAAAGTAGTTATTCAACATGAGGCACATTCCAAATGACATTTTGAAACAATTTTTCTACAGTCCAAAAAAATCAATTTTCTGATGAAAAACGATGACCCGTGACGTGTCGAAATTTCTCCAGATGGTCAGAAATGGACATTTTTTAATGTTTCATTTTTTGACTGCAAATGACTATTCCATGTAAATTATCACTTTTGGAACAAAAACAAGTGTGCTGAGAGTCACTTTAATGCCTGAAATTGGTCGAAATAGAAGCTTCTGAATAGGAGAAACTGTCTGTATTAATGGCAATTTTGGTCACATTGAGGCTTTAAAAAGTAGTTATTCAACATAAGGCACATTCCAAATGACATTTTGAATCAATTTTTCTAGAGTCCAAAAAATCAATTTTCTGATGAAAAACGATGACCCGTGACCTGTCGAAATTTCTCCAGATTGTCAGAAATGGAAATTTTTTAATGTTTAGTTTTTTGACTGCAAATAACTATTCCATGTAAACTATCACTTTTGGAACTAAGATAAGTGTTTAGAGTCACTTTAATGCCTGAAATTGGTCAAAATAGAAGCTTCTGAATGGGAGCAAAAGTCTGTAATAATGGCAATTTTGGTCACATTGAAGCTTTAAAAAGTAGTTATTCAACATGAGGCACATTCCAAATGACATTTTTAATCAATTTTTCTACAGTCCAAAAAATCAATTTTCTGATGAAAAACGATGACCCGTGACCTCTCGAAATTTCTCCAGATGGTCAGAAATGGAAATTTTTTAATGTTTAATTTTTTGACTGCAAATGACTATTCCATGTAAATTATCACTTTTGGAACAAAAATAAGTGTTTAGAGTCACTTTAATGCCTGAAATTGGTCGAAATAGAAGCTTCTGAATAGGAGAAACTGTCTGTATTAATGGCAATTTTGGTCACATTGAGGCTTTAAAAAGTAGTTATTCAACATAAGGCACATTCCAAATGACATTTTGAATCAATTTTTCTAGAGTCCAAAAAATCAATTTTCTGATGAAAAACGATGACCCGTGACCTGTCGAAATTTCTCCAGATTGTCAGAAATGGAAATTTTTTAATGTTTAGTTTTTTGACTGCAAATAACTATTCCATGTAAACTATCACTTTTGGAACTAAGATAAGTGTTTAGAGTCACTTTAATGCCTGAAATTGGTCAAAATAGAAGCTTCTGAATGGGAGCAAAAGTCTGTAATAATGGCAATTTTGGTCACATTGAAGCTTTAAAAAGTAGTTATTCAACATGAGGCACATTCCAAATGACATTTTTAATCAATTTTTCTACAGTCCAAAAAATCAATTTTCTGATGAAAAACGATGACCCGTGACCTCTCGAAATTTCTCCAGATGGTCAGAAATGGAAATATTTTAACGTTTAATTTTTTGACTGCAAATGACTATTCCATGTGAATTATCACTTTTGGAACTAAAATAAGTGTGTTTAGAGTAATTTTAATTACTGAAATTGGTCGAAAAAGAAGCTTCTGAGTAGGAGAAAATGTCTGTTAAAATGGCAATTTTGGTCACGTTGAGGCTTCAAAAAGTAGTTATTCAACATGAGGCACAATCCAAATGACATTTTGAATCAATTTTTCTACAGTCCAAAAAATCAATTTTCTGATGAAAAACGATGACCCGTGACCTGTCGAAATTTCTCCAGATGGTCAGAAATGGAAATTTTTTAATGTTTAATTTTTTGACTGCAAATGACTATTCCATGTAAATTATCACTTTTGGAACAAAAATAAGTGTTTAGAGTCACTTTAATGCCTGAAATTGGTCGAAATAGAAGCTTCTAAATAGGAGAAAAAGTCTGTAATAATGGCAATTTTGGTCACATTGAGGTTTTAAAAAGTAGTTATTCAACATGAGGCACATTCCAAATGACATTTTGAAACAATTTTTCTACAGTCCAAAAAAATCAATTTTCTGATGAAAAACGATGACCCGTGACCTGTCGAAATTTCTCCAGATGGTCAGAAATGGAAATTTTTTAATGTTTATTTTTTTTTACTGTAAATGACTATTCCATGTGAATTATCACTTTTGGAACAAAAATAAGGGTGTTTAGAGTCACTTTAATGCCTGAAATTGGTCGAAATAGAAGCTTCTGAATAGGAGAAAAAGTCGGTAATAATGGCAATTTTGGTCACATTAAGGTTTTAAAAAGTAGTTATTCAACATGAGGCACATTCCAAATGACATTTTTAATCAATTTTTCTACAGTCCAAAAAATCAATTTTCTGATGAAAAACGATGACCCGTGACCTGTCGAAATTTCTCCAGATTGTCAGAAATGGAAATTTTTTTATGTTTAATTTTTTTACTGTAAATGACTATTCCATGTGAATTATCACTTTTGGAACAAAAACAAGTGTGCTTAGAGTCACTTAAATGCCTGAAATTGGTCGAAATAGAAGCTTCTGAATAGGAGAAAAAGTCTGTAATAATGGCAATTTGGGTCACATTGAGGCTTTAAAAAGTAGTTATTCAACATAAGGCACATTCCAAATGACATTTTGAATACATTTTTCTAGAGTCCAAAAAATCAATTTTCTGATGAAAAACGATGACCCGTGACCTGTCGAAATTTCTCCAGATTGTCAGAAATGGAAATTTTTTAATGTTTAATTTGTATACTGTAAATGACTATTCCATGTGAATTATCACTTTTGGAACAAAGATAAGTGTGTTTAGAGTCACTTTAATGCCTGAAATTGGTCGAAATAGAAGCTTCTGAATTGGAGAAAATGTCTTTAAAAATGGCAATTTTCGTCACATTGAGGCTTTAAAAAGTAGTTATCCAACATGAGGCACAATCCAAATGACATTTTGAATCAATTTTTCTACAGTCCAAAAAATCAATTTTCTGATGAAAAACGATGACCCGTGACCTGTCGAAATTTCTCCAGATGGTCAGACATGGAAATTTTTTAATGTTTAATTTTTATACTGTAAATGACTATTCCATGTGAATTATCACTTTTGGAATTTAAATAAGTGTGTTTAGAGTCACTTTAATGCCTGAAATTGGTCGAAGTAGAAGCTTCTGAATAGGAGAAAATGTCTGTATTAATGGCAATTTTGGTCACATTGAGGCTTCAAAAAGTAGTTATTCAACATGAGGCACAATCCAAATGACATTTTGAATCAATTTTTCTACAGTCCAAAAAAATCAATTTTCTGATGAAAAACGATGACCCGTGACCTGTCGAAATTTCTCCAGATGGTCAGAAATGGACATTTTTTAATGTTTCATTTTTTGACTGCAAATGACTATTCCATGTAAATTATCACTTTTGGAACAAAAACAAGTGTGCTTAGAGTCACTTTAATGCCTGAAATTGGTCGAAATAGAAGCTTCTGAATAGGAGAAAAAGTCTGTAATAATGGCAATTTTGGTCTCATTGAGGCTTTAAAAAGTAGTTATTCAACATAAGGCACATTCCAAATGAGATTTTGAATCAATTTTTCTAGAGTCCAAAAACTCAATTTTCTGATGAAAAACGATGACCCGTGACGTGTCGAAATTTCTCCAGATGGTCAGAAATGGAAATTTTTTAATGTTTGATATTTTTACTGTAAAAGACTATTCCATGTAATTTATCACTTTTGGAACTAAAATAAGTGTTTAGAGTCACTTTAATGCCTGAAATTGGTCAAAATAGAAGCTTCTGAATAGGAGCAAAAGTCTGTAATAATGGCAATTTTGGTCACATTGAAGCTTTAAAAAGTAGTTATTCAACAGGAGGCACATTCCAAATGACATTTTTAATAAATTTTTCTACAGTCCAAAAAAGCAATTTTCTGATGAAAAACGATGACCCGTGACCTCTCGAAATTTCTCCAGATGGTCAGAAATGGAAATTTTTTAATGTTTAATTTTTATACTGTAAATGACTATTCCATGTGAATTATCACTTTTGGAATTTAAATACGTGTGTTTAGAGTCACATTAATGCCTGAAATTGGTCGAAGTAGAAGCTTCTGAATAGGAGAAAATGTCTGTATCAATGGCAATTTTGGTCACATTGAGGCTTCAAAAAGTAGTTATTCAAGATGAGGCACAATCCAAATGACATTTTGAATCAATTTTTCTACAGTCCAAAAAAATCTATTTTCTGATGAAAAACGATGACCTGTGACCTGTTGAAATTTCTCCAGATGGTCAGAAATGGACATTTTTTAATGTTTCATTTTTTGACTGCAAATGACTATTCCATGTAAATTATCACTTTTGGAACAAAAACAAGTGTGCTTAGAGTCACTTTAATGCCTGAAATTGGTCGAAATAGAAGCTTCTGAATAGGAGAAACTGTCTGTATTAATGGCAATTTTGGTCACATTGAGGCTTTAAAAAGTAGTTATTCAACATAAGGCACATTCCAAATGACATTTTGAATCAATTTTTCTAGAGTCCAAAAAATCAATTTTCTGATGAAAAACGATGACCCGTGACCTGTCGAAATTTCTCCAGATGGTCAGAAATGGAAATTTTTTAATGTTTAATATTTTTACTGTAAATGACTATTCCATGTAAATTATCACTTTTGGAACTAAAATAAGTGTTTAGAGTCACTTTAATGCCTGAAATTGGTCAAAATAGAAGCTTCTGAATAGGAGCAAAAGTCTGTAATAATGGCAATTTTGTCACATTGAAGCTTTAAAAAGTAGTTATTCAACATGAGGCACATTCCAAATGACATTTTTAATCAATTTTTCTACAGTCCAAAAAATCAATTTTCTGATGAAAAATGATGACCCGTGACCTCTCGAAATTTCTCCAGATGGTCAGAAATGGAATTTTTTTAACGTTTAATGTTTTGACTGCAAATGACTATTCCATGTGAATTATCACTTTTGGAACTAAAATAAGTGTGTTTAGAATAATTTTAATTACTGAAATTGGTCAAAAAAGAAGCTTCTGAGTAGGAGAAAATGTCTGTAAAAATGGCAATTTTGGTCACGTTGAGGCTTCAAAAAGTAGTTATTCAACATGAGGCACAATCCAAATGACATTTTTAATCAATTTTTCTACAGTCCAAAAAATCAATTTTCTGATGAAAAACGATGACCCTTGACCTGTCGAAATTTCTCCAGATGGTCAGAAATGGAAATTTTTTAATGTTTCATTTTTTGACTGCAAATGACTATTCCATGTGAATTATCACTTTTGGAACAAAGATAAGTGTGTTTAGAGTCACTTTAATGCCTGAAATTGGTCGAAATAGAAGCTTCTGAATAGGAGAAAAAGTCTGTAATAATGGCAATTTTGGTCACATTGAGGCTTTAAAAAGTAGTTATTCAACATAAGGCACATTCCAAATGACATTTTGAATCAATTTTTCTAGAGTCCAAAAAAATCAATTTTCTGATGAAAAACGATGACCCGTGACCTGTCGAAATTTCTCCAGATTGTCAGAAATGGAAATTTTTTAATGTTTAGTTTTTTGACTGCAAATAACTATTCCATGTAAACTATCACTTTTGGAACTAAAATAAGTGTTTAGAGTCACTTTAATGCCTGAAATTGGTCAAAATAGAAGCTTCTGAATGGGAGCAAAAGTCTGTAATAATGGCAATTTTGGTCACATTGAAGCTTTAAAAAGTAGTTATTCAACATTAGGCACATTCCAAATGACATTTTTAATCAATTTTTCTACAGTCCAAAAAATCAATTTTCTGATGAAAAACGATGACCCGTGACCTCTCGAAATTTCTCCAGATGGTCAGAAATGGAAATATTTTAACGTTTAATTTTTTGACTGCAAATGACTATTCCATGTGAATTATCACTTTTGGAACTAAAATAAGTGTTTTTAGAGTAATTTTAATTACTGAAATTGGTCGAAAAAGAAGCTTCTGAGTAGGAGAAAATGTCTGTTAAAATGGCAATTTTGGTCACGTTGAGGCTTCAAAAAGTAGTTATTCAACATGAGGCACAATCCAAATGACATTTTTAATCAATTTTTCTACAGTCCAAAAAATCAATTTTCTGATGAAAAACGATGACCCGTGACCTGTCGAAATTTCTCCAGATGGTCAGAAATGGAAATTTTTTAATGTTTAATTTTTTGACTGCAAATGACTATTCCATGTAAATTATCACTTTTGGAACAAAAATAAGTGTGTTTAGAGTCACTTTAATGCCTGAAATTGGTCGAAATAGAAGCTTCTGAATAGGAGAAAAAGTCTGTAATAATGGCAATTTTGGTCACATTGAGGCTTTAAAAAGTAGTTATTCAACATAAGGCACATTCCAAATGACATTTTGAATCAATTTTTCTAGAGTCCAAAAAATCAATTTTCTGATGAAAAACGATGACCCGTGACCTGTCGAAATTTCTCCAGATTGTCAGAAATGGAAATTTTTTAATGTTTAGTTTTTTGACTGCAAATAACTATTCCATGTAAACTATCACTTTTGGAACTAAAATAAGTGTTTAGAGTCACTTTAATGCCTGAAATTGGTCAAAATAGAAGCTTCTGAATGGGAGCAAAAGTCTGTAATAATGGCAATTTTGGTCACATTGAAGCTTTAAAAAGTAGTTATTCAACATGAGGCACATTCCAAATGACATTTTTAATCAATTTTTCTACAGTCCAAAAAATCAATTTTCTGATGAAAAACGATGACCCGTGACCTCTCGAAATTTCTCCAGATGGTCAGAAATGGAAATATTTTAACGTTTAATTTTTTGACTGCAAATGACTATTCCATGTGAATTATCACTTTTGGAACTAAAAAAAGTGTGTTTAGAGTAATTTTAATTACTAAAATTGGTCGAAAAAGAAGCTTCTGAGTAGGAGAAAATGTCTGTTAAAATGGCAATTTTGGTCACGTTGAGGCTTCAAAAAGTAGTTATTCAACATGAGGCACAATCCAAATGACATTTTTAATCAATTTTTCTACAGTCCAAAAAATCAATTTTCTGATGAAAAACGATGACCCGTGACCTGTCGAAATTTCTCCAGATTGTCAGAAATGGAAATTTTTTTATGTTTAATTTTTTTACTGTAAATGACTATTCCATGTGAATTATCACTTTTGGAACAAAAACAAGTGTGTTTAGAGGCACTTTAATGCCTGAAATTGGTCGAAAAAGAAGCTTCTGAGTAGGAGAAAAAGTCTGTAATTATATCAATTTTGGTCACATTGAGGCTTTAAAAAGTAGTTATTCAACATGAGGCGCATTCTAAATGACATTTTGAATCAATTTTTCTACAGTCCAAAAAATCAATTTTCTGATGATAAACGATGACCCGTGACCTGTCAAAATTTCTCCAGATCGTCAGAAATGGAAATTTTTTAATGTTTAATTTTTTGACTGCAAATGACTTTTCCATGTAAATTATCACTTTTGGAACAAAAACAAGAGTCACTTTAATGCCTGAAATTGGTCGAAATAGAAGCTTCTGAATAGGAGCAAAAGTCTGTAATAATGGCAATTTTGTCACATTGAAGCTTTAAAAAGTAGTTATTCAACATGAGGCACATTCCAAATGACATTTTTAATCAATTTTTCTACAGTCCAAAAAATCAATTTTCTGATGAAAAACGATGACCCGTGACCTGTCGAAATTTCTCCAGATTGTCAGAAATGGAAATTTTTTAATGTTTAATTTGTATACTGTAAATGACTATTCCATGTGAATTATCACTTTTGGAACAAAGATAAGTGTGTTTAGAGTCACTTTAATGCCTGAAATTGGTCGAAATAGAAGCTTCTGAATTGGAGAAAATGTCTTTAAAAATGGCAATTTTCGTCACATTGAGGCTTTAAAAAGTAGTTATCCAACATGAGGCACAATCCAAATGACATTTTGAATCAATTTTTCTACAGTCCAAAAAATCAATTTTCTGATGAAAAACGATGACCCGTGACCTGTCGAAATTTCTCCAGATGGTCAGAAATGGAAATTTTTTAATGTTTAATTTTTTGACTGCAAATGACTTTTCCATGTAAATTATCACTTTTGGAACAAAAATAAGTGTGTTTAGAGTCACTTTAATGCCTGAAATTGGTCGAAATAGAAGCTTCTAAATAGGAGAAAAAGTCTGTAATAATGGCAATTTTGGTCACATTGAGGTTTTAAAAAGTAGTTATTCAACATGAGGCACATTCCAAATGACATTTTGAAACAATTTTTCTACAGTCCAAAAAATCAATTTTCTGATGATAAACGATGACCCGTGACCTGTCAAAATTTCTCCAGATCGTCAGAAATGGAAATTTTTTAATGTTTAATTTTTTGACTGCAAATGACTTTTCCATGTAAATTATCACTTTTGGAACAAAAACAAGTGTGTTTAGAGTCACTTTAATGCCTGAAATTGGTCGAAATAGAAGCTTCTGAATAGGAGAAAATGTCTGTTAAAATGGCAATTTTGGTCACGTTGAGGCTTCAAAAAGTAGTTATTCAACATGAGGCACAATCCAAATGACATTTTTAATCAATTTTTCTACAGTCCAAAAAATCAATTTTCTGATGAAAAACGATGACCCGTGACCTGTCGAAATTTCTCCAGATTGTCAGAAATGGAAATTTTTTTATGTTTAATTTTTTTACTGTAAATGACTATTCCATGTGAATTATCACTTTTGGAACAAAAACAAGTGTGTTTAGAGGCACTTTAATGCCTGAAATTGGTCGAAAAAGAAGCTTCTGAGTAGGAGAAAAAGTCTGTAATTATATCAATTTTGGTCACATTGAGGCTTTAAAAAGTAGTTATTCAACATGAGGCGCATTCTAAATGACATTTTGAATCAATTTTTCTACAGTCCAAAAAATCAATTTTCTGATGATAAACGATGACCCGTGACCTGTCAAAATTTCTCCAGATCGTCAGAAATGGAAATTTTTTAATGTTTAATTTTTTGACTGCAAATGACTTTTCCATGTAAATTATCACTTTTGGAACAAAAACAAGAGTCACTTTAATGCCTGAAATTGGTCAAAATAGAAGCTTCTGAATAGGAGCAAAAGTCTGTAATAATGGCAATTTTGTCACATTGAAGCTTTAAAAAGTAGTTATTCAACATGAGGCACATTCCAAATGACATTTTTAATCAATTTTTCTACAGTCCAAAAAATCAATTTTCTGATGAAAAACGATGACCCGTGACCTGTCGAAATTTCTCCAGATTGTCAGAAATGGAAATTTTTTAATGTTTAATTTGTATACTGTAAATGACTATTCCATGTGAATTATCACTTTTGGAACAAAGATAAGTGTGTTTAGAGTCACTTTAATGCCTGAAATTGGTCGAAATAGAAGCTTCTGAATTGGAGAAAATGTCTTTAAAAATGGCAATTTTCGTCACATTGAGGCTTTAAAAAGTAGTTATCCAACATGAGGCACAATCCAAATGACATTTTGAATCAATTTTTCTACAGTCCAAAAAATCAATTTTCTGATGAAAAACGATGACCCGTGACCTGTCGAAATTTCTCCAGATGGTCAGAAATGGAAATTTTTTAATGTTTAATTTTTTGACTGCAAATGACTTTTCCATGTAAATTATCACTTTTGGAACAAAAATAAGTGTGTTTAGAGTCACTTTAATGCCTGAAATTGGTCGAAATAGAAGCTTCTAAATAGGAGAAAAAGTCTGTAATAATGGCAATTTTGGTCACATTGAGGTTTTAAAAAGTAGTTATTCAACATGAGGCACATTCCAAATGACATTTTGAAACAATTTTTCTACAGTCCAAAAAATCAATTTTCTGATGATAAACGATGACCCGTGACCTGTCAAAATTTCTCCAGATCGTCAGAAATGGAAATTTTTTAATGTTTAATTTTTTGACTGCAAATGACTTTTCCATGTAAATTATCACTTTTGGAACAAAAACAAGTGTGTTTAGAGTCACTTTAATGCCTGAAATTGGTCGAAATAGAAGCTTCTGAATAGGAGAAAAAGTCTGTAATAATGGCAATTTGGGTCACATTGAGGCTTTAAAAAGTAGTTATTCAACATAAGGCACATTCCAAATGACATTTTGAATAAATTTTTCTAGAGTCCAAAAAATCAATTTTCTGATGAAAAACGATGACCCGTGACCTGTCGAAATTTCTCCAGATGGTCAGAAATGGAAATTTTTTAATGTTTAATTTTTATACTGTAAATGACTATTCCATGTGAATTATCACTTTTGGAATTTAAATAAGTGTGTTTAGAGTCATTTTAATGCCTGAAATTGGTCGAAGTAGAAGCTTCTGAATAGGAGAAAATGTCTGTATTAATGGCAATTTTGGTCACATTGAGGCTTCAAAAAGTAGTTATTCAACATGAGGCACAATCCAAATTACATTTTGAATCAATTTTTCTACAGTCCAAAAAAATCAATTTTCTGATGAAAAACGATGACCCGTGACCTGTCGAAATTTCTCCAGATGGTCAGAAATGGATATTTTTTAATGTTTCATTTTTTGACTGCAAATGACTATTCCATGTAAATTATCACTTTTGGAACAAAAACAAGTGTGCTTAGAGTCACTTTAATGCCTGAAATTGGTCGAAATAGAAGCTTCTGAATAGGAGAAAAAGTCTGTAATAATGGCAATTTTGGTCACATTGAGGCTTTAAAAAGTAGTTATTCAACATAAGGCACATTCCAAATGAGATTTTGAATCAATTTTTCTAGAGTCCAAAAACTCAATTTTCTGATGAAAAACGATGACCCGTGACGTGTCGAAATTTCTCCAGATGGTCAGAAATGGAAATTTTTTAATGTTTGATATTTTTACTGTAAAAGACTATTCCATGTAAATTATCACTTTTGGAACTAAAATAAGTGTTTAGAGTCACTTTAATGCCTGAAATTGGTCAAAATAGAAGCTTCTGAATAGGAGCAAAAGTCTGTAATAATGGCAATTTTGGTCACATTGAAGCTTTAAAAAGTAGTTATTCAACAGGAGGCACATTCCAAATGACATTTTTAATCAATTTTTCTACAGTCCAAAAAAGCAATTTTCTGATGAAAAACGATGACCCTTGACCTCTCGAAATTTCTCCAGATGGTCAGAAATGGAAATTTTTTAATGTTTAATTTTTATACTGTAAATGACTATTCCATGTGAATTATCACTTTTGGAATTTAAATAAGTGTGTTTAGAGTCACTTTAATGCCTGAAATTGGTCGAAGTAGAAGCTTCTGAATAGGAGAAAATGTCTGTATTAATGGCAATTTTGGTCACATTGAGGCTTCAAAAAGTAGTTATTCAACATGAGGCACAATCCAAATGACATTTTGAATCAATTTTTCTACAGTCCAAAAAAATCTATTTTCTGATGAAAAACGATGACCTGTGACCTGTTGAAATTTCTCCAGATGGTCAGAAATGGACATTTTTTAATGTTTCATTTTTTGACTGCAAATGACTATTCCATGTAAATTATCACTTTTGGAACAAAAACAAGTGTGCTTAGAGTCACTTTAATACCTGAAATTGGTCGAAATAGAAGCTTCTGAATAGGAGAAACTGTCTGTATTAATGGCAATTTTGGTCACATTGAGGCTTCAAAAAGTAGTTATTCAACATGAGGCACAATCCAAATGACATTTTGAATACATTTTTCTACAGTCCAAAAAATCGATTTTCTGATGAAAAACGATGACCCGTGACCTCTCGAAATTTCTCCAGATGGTCAGAAATGGAAATTTTTTAACGTTTAATGTTTTGACTGCAAATGACTATGCCATGTGAATTATCACTTTTGGAACTAAAATAAGTGTGTTTAGAATAATTTTAATTACTGAAATTGGTCAAAAAAGAAGCTTCTGAGTAGGAGAAAATGTCTGTAAAAATGGCAATTTTGGTCACGTTGAGGCTTCAAAAAGTAGTTATTCAACATGAGGCACAATCCAAATGACATTTTTAATCAATTTTTCTACAGTCCAAAAAATCAATTTTCTGATGAAAAACGATGACCCTTGACCTGTCGAAATTTCTCCAGATGGTCAGAAATGGACATTTTTTAATGTTTCATTTTTTGACTGCAAATGACTATTCCATGTAAATTATCACTTTTGGAACAAAAACAAGTGTGCTTAGAGTCACTTTAATGCCTGAAATTGGTCGAAATAGAAGCTTCTGAATAGGAGAAACTGTCTGTATTAATGGCAATTTTGGTCACATTGAGGCTTCAAAAAGTAGTTATTCAACATGAGGCACAATCCAAATGACATTTTGAATACATTTTTCTACAGTCCAAAAAATCGATTTTCTGATGAAAAACGATGACCCGTGACCTGTCGAAATTTCTCCAGATGGTCAGAAATGGAAATTTTTTAATGTTTAATATTTTTACTGTAAATGACTATTCCATGTAAATTATCACTTTTGGAACTAAAATAAGTGTTTAGAGTCACTTTAATGCCTGAAATTGGTCAAAATAGAAGCTTCTGAATAGGAGCAAAAGTCTGTAATAATGGCAATTTTGTCACATTGAAGCTTTAAAAAGTAGTTATTCAACATGAGGCACATTCCAAATGACATTTTTAATCAATTTTTCTACAGTCCAAAAAATCAATTTTCTGATGAAAAATGATGACCCGTGACCTCTCGAAATTTCTCCAGATGGTCAGAAATGGAAATTTTTTAACGTTTAATGTTTTGACTGCAAATGACTATTCCATGTGAATTATCACTTTTGGAACGAAAATAAGTGTGTTTAGAATAATTTTAATTACTGAAATTGGTCAAAAAAGAAGCTTCTGAGTAGGAGAAAATGTCTGTAAAAATGGCAATTTTGGTCACGTTGAGGCTTCAAAAAGTAGTTATTCAACATGAGGCACAATCCAAATGACATTTTTAATCAATTTTTCTACAGTCCAAAAAATCAATTTTCTGATGAAAAACGATGACCCTTGACCTGTCGAAATTTCTCCAGATGGTCAGAAATGGAAATTTTTTAATGTTTCATTTTTTGACTGCAAATGACTATTCCATTGGAATTATCACTTTTGGAACAAAGATAAGTGTGTTTAGAGTCACTTTAATGCCTGAAATTGGTCGAAATAGAAGCTTCTGAATAGGAGAAAAAGTCTGTAATAATGGCAATTTTGGTCACATTGAGGCTTTAAAAAGTAGTTATTCAACATAAGGCACATTCCAAATGACATTTTGAATCAATTTTTCTAGAGTCCAAAAAATCAATTTTCTGATGAAAAACGATGACCCGTGACCTGTCGAAATTTCTCCAGATTGTCAGAAATGGAAATTTTTTAATGTTTAGTTTTTTGACTGCAAATAACTATTCCATGTAAACTATCACTTTTGGAACTAAAATAAGTGTTTAGAGTCACTTTAATGCCTGAAATTGGTCAAAATAGAAGCTTCTGAATGGGAGCAAAAGTCTGTAATAATGGCAATTTTGGTCACATTGAAGCTTTAAAAAGTAGTTTTTCAACATGAGGCACATTCCAAATGACATTTTTAATCAATTTTTCTACAGTCCAAAAAATCAATTTTCTGATGAAAAACGATGACCCGTGACCTCTCGAAATTTCTCCAGATGGTCAGAAATGGAAATATTTTAACGTTTAATTTTTTGACTGCAAATGACTATTCCATGTGAATTATCACTTTTGGAACTAAAATAAGTGTGTTTAGAGTAATTTTAATTACTGAAATTGGTCGAAAAAGAAGCTTCTGAGTAGGAGAAAATGTCTGTTAAAATGGCAATTTTGGTCATGTTGAGGCTTCAAAACGTAGTTATTCAACATGAGGCACAATCCAAATGACATTTTTAATCAATTTTTCTACAGTCCAAAAAATCAATTTTCTGATGAAAAACGATGACCCGTGACCTGTCGAAATTTCTCCAGATGGTCAGAAATGGAAATTTTTTAATGTTTAATTTTTTGACTGCAAATGACTATTCCATGTAAATTATCACTTTTGGAACAAAAATAAGTGTGTTTAGAGTCACTTTAATGCCTGAAATTGGTCGAAATAGAAGCTTCTAAATAGGAGAAAAAGTCTGTAATAATGGCAATTTTGGTCACATTGAGGTTTTAAAAAGTAGTTATTCAACATAAGGCACATTCCAAATGACATTTTGAATCAATTTTTCTAGAGTCCAAAAAATCAATTTTCTGATGAAAAACGATGACCCGTGACCTGTCGAAATTTCTCCAGATTGTCAGAAATGGAAATTTTTTAATGTTTAGTTTTTTGACTGCAAATAACTATTCCATGTAAACTATCACTTTTGGAACTAAGATAAGTGTTTAGAGTCACTTTAATGCCTGAAATTGGTCAAAATAGAAGCTTCTGAATGGGAGCAAAAGTCTGTAATAATGGCAATTTTGGTCACATTGAAGCTTTAAAAAGTAGTTATTCAACATGAGGCACATTCCAAATGACATTTTTAATCAATTTTTCTACAGTCCAAAAAATCAATTTTCTGATGAAAAACGATGACCCGTGACCTCTCGAAATTTCTCCAGATGGTCAGAAATGGAAATATTTTAACGTTTAATTTTTTGACTGCAAATGACTATTCCATGTGAATTATCACTTTTGGAACTAAAATAAGTGTGTTTAGAGTAATTTTAATTACTGAAATTGGTCGAAAAAGAAGCTTCTGAGTAGGAGAAAATGTCTGTTAAAATGGCAATTTTGGTCACGTTGAGGCTTCAAAAAGTAGTTATTCAACATGAGGCACAATCCAAATGACATTTTGAATCAATTTTTCTACAGTCCAAAAAATCAATTTTCTGATGAAAAACGATGACCCGTGACCTGTCGAAATTTCTCCAGATGGTCAGAAATGGAAATTTTTTAATGTTTAATTTTTTGACTGCAAATGACTATTCCATGTAAATTATCACTTTTGGAACAAAAATAAGTGTTTAGAGTCACTTTAATGCCTGAAATTGGTCGAAATAGAAGCTTCTAAATAGGAGAAAAAGTCTGTAATAATGGCAATTTTGGTCACATTGAGGTTTTAAAAAGTAGTTATTCAACATGAGGCACATTCCAAATGACATTTTGAAACAATTTTTCTACAGTCCAAAAAAATCAATTTTCTGATGAAAAACGATGACCCGTGACCTGTCGAAATTTCTCCAGATGGTCAGAAATGGAAATTTTTTAATGTTTATTTTTTTTTACTGTAAATGACTATTCCATGTGAATTATCACTTTTGGAACAAAAATAAGGGTGTTTAGAGTCACTTTAATGCCTGAAATTGGTCGAAATAGAAGCTTCTGAATAGGAGAAAAAGTCGGTAATAATGGCAATTTTGGTCACATTAAGGTTTTAAAAAGTAGTTATTCAACATGAGGCACATTCCAAATGACATTTTTAATCAATTTTTCTACAGTCCAAAAAATCAATTTTCTGATGAAAAACGATGACCCGTGACCTGTCGAAATTTCTCCAGATTGTCAGAAATGGAAATTTTTTTATGTTTAATTTTTTTACTGTAAATGACTATTCCATGTGAATTATCACTTTTGGAACAAAAACAAGTGTGTTTAGAGGCACTTTAATGCCTGAAATTGGTCGAAAAAGAAGCTTCTGAATAGGAGAAAAAGTCTGTAATAATGGCAATTTGGGTCACATTGAGGCTTTAAAAAGTAGTTATTCAACATAAGGCACATTCCAAATGACATTTTGAATACATTTTTCTAGAGTCCAAAAAATCAATTTTCTGATGAAAAACGATGACCCGTGACCTGTCGAAATTTCTCCAGATTGTCAGAAATGGAAATTTTTTAATGTTTAATTTGTATACTGTAAATGACTATTCCATGTGAATTATCACTTTTGGAACAAAGATAAGTGTGTTTAGAGTCACTTTAATGCCTGAAATTGGTCGAAATAGAAGCTTCTGAATTGAAGAAAATGTCTTTAAAAATGGCAATTTTCGTCACATTGAGGCTTTAAAAAGTAGTTATCCAACATGAGGCACAATCCAAATGACATTTTGAATCAATTTTTCTACAGTCCAAAAAATCAATTTTCTGATGAAAAACGATGACCCGTGACCTGTCGAAATTTCTCCAGATGGTCAGAAATGGAAATTTTTTAATGTTTAATTTTTATACTGTAAATGACTATTCCATGTGAATTATCACTTTTGGAATTTAAATAAGTGTGTTTAGAGTCACTTTAATGCCTGAAATTGGTCGAAGTAGAAGCTTCTGAATAGGAGAAAATGTCTGTATTAATGGCAATTTTGGTCACATTGAGGCTTCAAAAAGTAGTTATTCAACATGAGGCACAATCCAAATGACATTTTGAATCAATTTTTCTACAGTCCAAAAAAATCAATTTTCTGATGAAAAACGATGACCCGTGACCTGTCGAAATTTCTCCAGATGGTCAGAAATGGACATTTTTTAATGTTTCATTTTTTGACTGCAAATGACTATTCCATGTAAATTATCACTTTTGGAACAAAAACAAGTGTGCTTAGAGTCACTTTAATGCCTGAAATTGGTCGAAATAGAAGCTTCTGAATAGGAGAAAAAGTCTGTAATAATGGCAATTTTGGTCACATTGAGGCTTTAAAAAGTAGTTATTCAACATAAGGCACATTCCAAATGAGATTTTGAATCAATTTTTCTAGAGTCCAAAAACTCAATTTTCTGATGAAAAACGATGACCCGTGACGTGTCGAAATTTCTCCAGATGGTCAGAAATGGAAATTTTTTAATGTTTGATATTTTTACTGTAAAAGACTATTCCATGTAAATTATCACTTTTGGAACTAAAATAAGTGTTTAGAGTCACTTTAATGCCTGAAATTGGTCAAAATAGAAGCTTCTGAATAGGAGCAAAAGTCTGTAATAATGGCAATTTTGGTCACATTGAAGCTTTAAAAAGTAGTTATTCAACAGGAGGCACATTCCAAATGACATTTTTAATAAATTTTTCTACAGTCCAAAAAAGCAATTTTCTGATGAAAAACGATGACCCGTGACCTCTCGAAATTTCTCCAGATGGTCAGAAATGGAAATTTTTTAATGTTTAATTTTTATACTGTAAATGACTATTCCATGTGAATTATCACTTTTGGAATTTAAATACGTGTGTTTAGAGTCACATTAATGCCTGAAATTGGTCGAAGTAGAAGCTTCTGAATAGGAGAAAATGTCTGTATCAATGGCAATTTTGGTCACATTGAGGCTTCAAAAAGTAGTTATTCAAGATGAGGCACAATCCAAATGACATTTTGAATCAATTTTTCTACAGTCCAAAAAAATCTATTTTCTGATGAAAAACGATGACCTGTGACCTGTTGAAATTTCTCCAGATGGTCAGAAATGGACATTTTTTAATGTTTCATTTTTTGACTGCAAATGACTATTCCATGTAAATTATCACTTTTGGAACAAAAACAAGTGTGCTTAGAGTCACTTTAATGCCTGAAATTGGTCGAAATAGAAGCTTCTGAATAGGAGAAACTGTCTGTATTAATGGCAATTTTGGTCACATTGAGGCTTTAAAAAGTAGTTATTCAACATAAGGCACATTCCAAATGACATTTTGAATCAATTTTTCTAGAGTCCAAAAAATCAATTTTCTGATGAAAAACGATGACCCGTGACCTGTCGAAATTTCTCCAGATGGTCAGAAATGGAAATTTTTTAATGTTTAATATTTTTACTGTAAATGACTATTCCATGTAAATTATCACTTTTGGAACTAAAATAAGTGTTTAGAGTCACTTTAATGCCTGAAATTGGTCAAAATAGAAGCTTCTGAATAGGAGCAAAAGTCTGTAATAATGGCAATTTTGTCACATTGAAGCTTTAAAAAGTAGTTATTCAACATGAGGCACATTCCAAATGACATTTTTAATCAATTTTTCTACAGTCCAAAAAATCAATTTTCTGATGAAAAACGATGACCCGTGACCTGTCGAAATTTCTCCAGATTGTCAGAAATGGAAATTTTTTTATGTTTAATTTTTTTACTGTAAATGACTATTCCATGTGAATTATCACTTTTGGAACAAAAACAAGTGTGTTTAGAGGCACTTTAATGCCTGAAATTGGTCGAAAAAGAAGCTTCTGAATAGGAGAAAAAGTCTGTAATAATGGCAATTTGGGTCACATTGAGGCTTTAAAAAGTAGTTATTCAACATAAGGCACATTCCAAATGACATTTTGAATACATTTTTCTAGAGTCCAAAAAATCAATTTTCTGATGAAAAACGATGACCCGTGACCTGTCGAAATTTCTCCAGATTGTCAGAAATGGAAATTTTTTAATGTTTAATTTGTATACTGTAAATGACTATTCCATGTGAATTATCACTTTTGGAACAAAGATAAGTGTGTTTAGAGTCACTTTAATGCCTGAAATTGGTCGAAATAGAAGCTTCTGAATTGAAGAAAATGTCTTTAAAAATGGCAATTTTCGTCACATTGAGGCTTTAAAAAGTAGTTATCCAACATGAGGCACAATCCAAATGACATTTTGAATCAATTTTTCTACAGTCCAAAAAATCAATTTTCTGATGAAAAACGATGACCCGTGACCTGTCGAAATTTCTCCAGATGGTCAGAAATGGAAATTTTTTAATGTTTAATTTTTATACTGTAAATGACTATTCCATGTGAATTATCACTTTTGGAATTTAAATAAGTGTGTTTAGAGTCACTTTAATGCCTGAAATTGGTCGAAGTAGAAGCTTCTGAATAGGAGAAAATGTCTGTATTAATGGCAATTTTGGTCACATTGAGGCTTCAAAAAGTAGTTATTCAACATGAGGCACAATCCAAATGACATTTTGAATCAATTTTTCTACAGTCCAAAAAAATCAATTTTCTGATGAAAAACGATGACCCGTGACCTGTCGAAATTTCTCCAGATGGTCAGAAATGGACATTTTTTAATGTTTCATTTTTTGACTGCAAATGACTATTCCATGTAAATTATCACTTTTGGAACAAAAACAAGTGTGCTTAGAGTCACTTTAATGCCTGAAATTGGTCGAAATAGAAGCTTCTGAATAGGAGAAAAAGTCTGTAATAATGGCAATTTTGGTCACATTGAGGCTTTAAAAAGTAGTTATTCAACATAAGGCACATTCCAAATGAGATTTTGAATCAATTTTTCTAGAGTCCAAAAACTCAATTTTCTGATGAAAAACGATGACCCGTGACGTGTCGAAATTTCTCCAGATGGTCAGAAATGGAAATTTTTTAATGTTTGATATTTTTACTGTAAAAGACTATTCCATGTAAATTATCACTTTTGGAACTAAAATAAGTGTTTAGAGTCACTTTAATGCCTGAAATTGGTCAAAATAGAAGCTTCTGAATAGGAGCAAAAGTCTGTAATAATGGCAATTTTGGTCACATTGAAGCTTTAAAAAGTAGTTATTCAACAGGAGGCACATTCCAAATGACATTTTTAATAAATTTTTCTACAGTCCAAAAAATCAATTTTCTGATGAAAAACGATGACCCGTGACCTCTCGAAATTTCTCCAGATGGTCAGAAATGGAAATTTTTTAATGTTTAATTTTTATACTGTAAATGACTATTCCATGTGAATTATCACTTTTGGAATTTAAATACGTGTGTTTAGAGTCACATTAATGCCTGAAATTGGTCGAAGTAGAAGCTTCTGAATAGGAGAAAATGTCTGTATCAATGGCAATTTTGGTCACATTGAGGCTTCAAAAAGTAGTTATTCAAGATGAGGCACAATCCAAATGACATTTTGAATCAATTTTTCTACAGTCCAAAAAAATCTATTTTCTGATGAAAAACGATGACCTGTGACCTGTTGAAATTTCTCCAGATGGTCAGAAATGGACATTTTTTAATGTTTCATTTTTTGACTGCAAATGACTATTCCATGTAAATTATCACTTTTGGAACAAAAACAAGTGTGCTTAGAGTCACTTTAATGCCTGAAATTGGTCGAAATAGAAGCTTCTGAATAGGAGAAACTGTCTGTATTAATGGCAATTTTGGTCACATTGAGGCTTTAAAAAGTAGTTATTCAACATAAGGCACATTCCAAATGACATTTTGAATCAATTTTTCTAGAGTCCAAAAAATCAATTTTCTGATGAAAAACGATGACCCGTGACCTGTCGAAATTTCTCCAGATGGTCAGAAATGGAAATTTTTTAATGTTTAATATTTTTACTGTAAATGACTATTCCATGTAAATTATCACTTTTGGAACTAAAATAAGTGTTTAGAGTCACTTTAATGCCTGAAATTGGTCAAAATAGAAGCTTCTGAATAGGAGCAAAAGTCTGTAATAATGGCAATTTTGTCACATTGAAGCTTTAAAAAGTAGTTATTCAACATGAGGCACATTCCAAATGACATTTTTAATCAATTTTTCTACAGTCCAAAAAATCAATTTTCTGATGAAAAATGATGACCCGTGACCTCTCGAAATTTCTCCAGATGGTCAGAAATGGAATTTTTTTAACGTTTAATGTTTTGACTGCAAATGACTATTCCATGTGAATTATCACTTTTGGAACTAAAATAAGTGTGTTTAGAATAATTTTAATTACTGAAATTGGTCAAAAAAGAAGCTTCTGAGTAGGAGAAAATGTCTGTAAAAATGGCAATTTTGGTCACGTTGAGGCTTCAAAAAGTAGTTATTCAACATGAGGCACAATCCAAATGACATTTTTAATCAATTTTTCTACAGTCCAAAAAATCAATTTTCTGATGAAAAACGATGACCCTTGACCTGTCGAAATTTCTCCAGATGGTCAGAAATGGAAATTTTTTAATGTTTCATTTTTTGACTGCAAATGACTATTCCATGTGAATTATCACTTTTGGAACAAAGATAAGTGTGTTTAGAGTCACTTTAATGCCTGAAATTGGTCGAAATAGAAGCTTCTGAATAGGAGAAAAAGTCTGTAATAATGGCAATTTTGGTCACATTGAGGCTTTAAAAAGTAGTTATTCAACATAAGGCACATTCCAAATGACATTTTGAATCAATTTTTCTAGAGTCCAAAAAAATCAATTTTCTGATGAAAAACGATGACCCGTGACCTGTCGAAATTTCTCCAGATTGTCAGAAATGGAAATTTTTTAATGTTTAGTTTTTTGACTGCAAATAACTATTCCATGTAAACTATCACTTTTGGAACTAAAATAAGTGTTTAGAGTCACTTTAATGCCTGAAATTGGTCAAAATAGAAGCTTCTGAATGGGAGCAAAAGTCTGTAATAATGGCAATTTTGGTCACATTGAAGCTTTAAAAAGTAGTTATTCAACATTAGGCACATTCCAAATGACATTTTTAATCAATTTTTCTACAGTCCAAAAAATCAATTTTCTGATGAAAAACGATGACCCGTGACCTCTCGAAATTTCTCCAGATGGTCAGAAATGGAAATATTTTAACGTTTAATTTTTTGACTGCAAATGACTATTCCATGTGAATTATCACTTTTGGAACTAAAATAAGTGTTTTTAGAGTAATTTTAATTACTGAAATTGGTCGAAAAAGAAGCTTCTGAGTAGGAGAAAATGTCTGTTAAAATGGCAATTTTGGTCACGTTGAGGCTTCAAAAAGTAGTTATTCAACATGAGGCACAATCCAAATGACATTTTTAATCAATTTTTCTACAGTCCAAAAAATCAATTTTCTGATGAAAAACGATGACCCGTGACCTGTCGAAATTTCTCCAGATGGTCAGAAATGGAAATTTTTTAATGTTTAATTTTTTGACTGCAAATGACTATTCCATGTAAATTATCACTTTTGGAACAAAAATAAGTGTGTTTAGAGTCACTTTAATGCCTGAAATTGGTCGAAATAGAAGCTTCTGAATAGGAGAAAAAGTCTGTAATAATGGCAATTTTGGTCACATTGAGGCTTTAAAAAGTAGTTATTCAACATAAGGCACATTCCAAATGACATTTTGAATCAATTTTTCTAGAGTCCAAAAAATCAATTTTCTGATGAAAAACGATGACCCGTGACCTGTCGAAATTTCTCCAGATTGTCAGAAATGGAAATTTTTTAATGTTTAGTTTTTTGACTGCAAATAACTATTCCATGTAAACTATCACTTTTGGAACTAAAATAAGTGTTTAGAGTCACTTTAATGCCTGAAATTGGTCAAAATAGAAGCTTCTGAATGGGAGCAAAAGTCTGTAATAATGGCAATTTTGGTCACATTGAAGCTTTAAAAAGTAGTTATTCAACATGAGGCACATTCCAAATGACATTTTTAATCAATTTTTCTACAGTCCAAAAAATCAATTTTCTGATGAAAAACGATGACCCGTGACCTCTCGAAATTTCTCCAGATGGTCAGAAATGGAAATATTTTAACGTTTAATTTTTTGACTGCAAATGACTATTCCATGTGAATTATCACTTTTGGAACTAAAATAAGTGTGTTTAGAGTAATTTTAATTACTAAAATTGGTCGAAAAAGAAGCTTCTGAGTAGGAGAAAATGTCTGTTAAAATGGCAATTTTGGTCACGTTGAGGCTTCAAAAAGTAGTTATTCAACATGAGGCACAATCCAAATGACATTTTTAATCAATTTTTCTACAGTCCAAAAAATCAATTTTCTGATGAAAAACGATGACCCGTGACCTGTCGAAATTTCTCCAGATTGTCAGAAATGGAAATTTTTTTATGTTTAATTTTTTTACTGTAAATGACTATTCCATGTGAATTATCACTTTTGGAACAAAAACAAGTGTGTTTAGAGGCACTTTAATGCCTGAAATTGGTCGAAAAAGAAGCTTCTGAGTAGGAGAAAAAGTCTGTAATTATATCAATTTTGGTCACATTGAGGCTTTAAAAAGTAGTTATTCAACATGAGGCGCATTCTAAATGACATTTTGAATCAATTTTTCTACAGTCCAAAAAATCAATTTTCTGATGATAAACGATGACCCGTGACCTGTCAAAATTTCTCCAGATCGTCAGAAATGGAAATTTTTTAATGTTTAATTTTTTGACTGCAAATGACTTTTCCATGTAAATTATCACTTTTGGAACAAAAACAAGAGTCACTTTAATGCCTGAAATTGGTCGAAATAGAAGCTTCTGAATAGGAGCAAAAGTCTGTAATAATGGCAATTTTGTCACATTGAAGCTTTAAAAAGTAGTTATTCAACATGAGGCACATTCCAAATGACATTTTTAATCAATTTTTCTACAGTCCAAAAAATCAATTTTCTGATGAAAAACGATGACCCGTGACCTGTCGAAATTTCTCCAGATTGTCAGAAATGGAAATTTTTTAATGTTTAATTTGTATACTGTAAATGACTATTCCATGTGAATTATCACTTTTGGAACAAAGATAAGTGTGTTTAGAGTCACTTTAATGCCTGAAATTGGTCGAAATAGAAGCTTCTGAATTGGAGAAAATGTCTTTAAAAATGGCAATTTTCGTCACATTGAGGCTTTAAAAAGTAGTTATCCAACATGAGGCACAATCCAAATGACATTTTGAATCAATTTTTCTACAGTCCAAAAAATCAATTTTCTGATGAAAAACGATGACCCGTGACCTGTCGAAATTTCTCCAGATGGTCAGAAATGGAAATTTTTTAATGTTTAATTTTTTGACTGCAAATGACTTTTCCATGTAAATTATCACTTTTGGAACAAAAATAAGTGTGTTTAGAGTCACTTTAATGCCTGAAATTGGTCGAAATAGAAGCTTCTAAATAGGAGAAAAAGTCTGTAATAATGGCAATTTTGGTCACATTGAGGTTTTAAAAAGTAGTTATTCAACATGAGGCACATTCCAAATGACATTTTGAAACAATTTTTCTACAGTCCAAAAAATCAATTTTCTGATGATAAACGATGACCCGTGACCTGTCAAAATTTCTCCAGATCGTCAGAAATGGAAATTTTTTAATGTTTAATTTTTTGACTGCAAATGACTTTTCCATGTAAATTATCACTTTTGGAACAAAAACAAGTGTGTTTAGAGTCACTTTAATGCCTGAAATTGGTCGAAATAGAAGCTTCTGAATAGGAGAAAATGTCTGTTAAAATGGCAATTTTGGTCACGTTGAGGCTTCAAAAAGTAGTTATTCAACATGAGGCACAATCCAAATGACATTTTTAATCAATTTTTCTACAGTCCAAAAAATCAATTTTCTGATGAAAAACGATGACCCGTGACCTGTCGAAATTTCTCCAGATTGTCAGAAATGGAAATTTTTTTATGTTTAATTTTTTTACTGTAAATGACTATTCCATGTGAATTATCACTTTTGGAACAAAAACAAGTGTGTTTAGAGGCACTTTAATGCCTGAAATTGGTCGAAAAAGAAGCTTCTGAGTAGGAGAAAAAGTCTGTAATTATATCAATTTTGGTCACATTGAGGCTTTAAAAAGTAGTTATTCAACATGAGGCGCATTCTAAATGACATTTTGAATCAATTTTTCTACAGTCCAAAAAATCAATTTTCTGATGATAAACGATGACCCGTGACCTGTCAAAATTTCTCCAGATCGTCAGAAATGGAAATTTTTTAATGTTTAATTTTTTGACTGCAAATGACTTTTCCATGTAAATTATCACTTTTGGAACAAAAACAAGAGTCACTTTAATGCCTGAAATTGGTCGAAATAGAAGCTTCTGAATAGGAGCAAAAGTCTGTAATAATGGCAATTTTGTCACATTGAAGCTTTAAAAAGTAGTTATTCAACATGAGGCACATTCCAAATGACATTTTTAATCAATTTTTCTACAGTCCAAAAAATCAATTTTCTGATGAAAAACGATGACCCGTGACCTGTCGAAATTTCTCCAGATTGTCAGAAATGGAAATTTTTTAATGTTTAATTTGTATACTGTAAATGACTATTCCATGTGAATTATCACTTTTGGAACAAAGATAAGTGTGTTTAGAGTCACTTTAATGCCTGAAATTGGTCGAAATAGAAGCTTCTGAATTGGAGAAAATGTCTTTAAAAATGGCAATTTTCGTCACATTGAGGCTTTAAAAAGTAGTTATCCAACATGAGGCACAATCCAAATGACATTTTGAATCAATTTTTCTACAGTCCAAAAAATCAATTTTCTGATGAAAAACGATGACCCGTGACCTGTCGAAATTTCTCCAGATGGTCAGAAATGGAAATTTTTTAATGTTTAATTTTTTGACTGCAAATGACTTTTCCATGTAAATTATCACTTTTGGAACAAAAATAAGTGTGTTTAGAGTCACTTTAATGCCTGAAATTGGTCGAAATAGAAGCTTCTAAATAGGAGAAAAAGTCTGTAATAATGGCAATTTTGGTCACATTGAGGTTTTAAAAAGTAGTTATTCAACATGAGGCACATTCCAAATGACATTTTGAAACAATTTTTCTACAGTCCAAAAAATCAATTTTCTGATGATAAACGATGACCCGTGACCTGTCAAAATTTCTCCAGATCGTCAGAAATGGAAATTTTTTAATGTTTAATTTTTTGACTGCAAATGACTTTTCCATGTAAATTATCACTTTTGGAACAAAAACAAGTGTGTTTAGAGTCACTTTAATGCCTGAAATTGGTCGAAATAGAAGCTTCTGAATAGGAGAAAAAGTCTGTAATAATGGCAATTTGGGTCACATTGAGGCTTTAAAAAGTAGTTATTCAACATAAGGCACATTCCAAATGACATTTTGAATAAATTTTTCTAGAGTCCAAAAAATCAATTTTCTGATGAAAAACGATGACCCGTGACCTGTCGAAATTTCTCCAGATGGTCAGAAATGGAAATTTTTTAATGTTTAATTTTTATACTGTAAATGACTATTCCATGTGAATTATCACTTTTGGAATTTAAATAAGTGTGTTTAGAGTCACTTTAATGCCTGAAATTGGTCGAAGTAGAAGCTTCTGAATAGGAGAAAATGTCTGTATTAATGGCAATTTTGGTCACATTGAGGCTTCAAAAAGTAGTTATTCAACATGAGGCACAATCCAAATTACATTTTGAATCAATTTTTCTACAGTCCAAAAAAATCAATTTTCTGATGAAAAACGATGACCCGTGACCTGTCGAAATTTCTCCAGATGGTCAGAAATGGATATTTTTTAATGTTTCATTTTTTGACTGCAAATGACTATTCCATGTAAATTATCACTTTTGGAACAAAAACAAGTGTGCTTAGAGTCACTTTAATGCCTGAAATTGGTCGAAATAGAAGCTTCTGAATAGGAGAAAAAGTCTGTAATAATGGCAATTTTGGTCACATTGAGGCTTTAAAAAGTAGTTATTCAACATAAGGCACATTCCAAATGAGATTTTGAATCAATTTTTCTAGAGTCCAAAAACTCAATTTTCTGATGAAAAACGATGACCCGTGACGTGTCGAAATTTCTCCAGATGGTCAGAAATGGAAATTTTTTAATGTTTGATATTTTTACTGTAAAAGACTATTCCATGTAAATTATCACTTTTGGAACTAAAATAAGTGTTTAGAGTCACTTTAATGCCTGAAATTGGTCAAAATAGAAGCTTCTGAATAGGAGCAAAAGTCTGTAATAATGGCAATTTTGGTCACATTGAAGCTTTAAAAAGTAGTTATTCAACAGGAGGCACATTCCAAATGACATTTTTAATCAATTTTTCTACAGTCCAAAAAAGCAATTTTCTGATGAAAAACGATGACCCTTGACCTCTCGAAATTTCTCCAGATGGTCAGAAATGGAAATTTTTTAATGTTTAATTTTTATACTGTAAATGACTATTCCATGTGAATTATCACTTTTGGAATTTAAATAAGTGTGTTTAGAGTCACTTTAATGCCTGAAATTGGTCGAAGTAGAAGCTTCTGAATAGGAGAAAATGTCTGTATTAATGGCAATTTTGGTCACATTGAGGCTTCAAAAAGTAGTTATTCAACATGAGGCACAATCCAAATGACATTTTGAATCAATTTTTCTACAGTCCAAAAAAATCTATTTTCTGATGAAAAACGATGACCTGTGACCTGTTGAAATTTCTCCAGATGGTCAGAAATGGACATTTTTTAATGTTTCATTTTTTGACTGCAAATGACTATTCCATGTAAATTATCACTTTTGGAACAAAAACAAGTGTGCTTAGAGTCACTTTAATACCTGAAATTGGTCGAAATAGAAGCTTCTGAATAGGAGAAACTGTCTGTATTAATGGCAATTTTGGTCACATTGAGGCTTCAAAAAGTAGTTATTCAACATGAGGCACAATCCAAATGACATTTTGAATACATTTTTCTACAGTCCAAAAAATCGATTTTCTGATGAAAAACGATGACCCGTGACCTCTCGAAATTTCTCCAGATGGTCAGAAATGGAAATTTTTTAACGTTTAATGTTTTGACTGCAAATGACTATTCCATGTGAATTATCACTTTTGGAACTAAAATAAGTGTGTTTAGAATAATTTTAATTACTGAAATTGGTCAAAAAAGAAGCTTCTGAGTAGGAGAAAATGTCTGTAAAAATGGCAATTTTGGTCACGTTGAGGCTTCAAAAAGTAGTTATTCAACATGAGGCACAATCCAAATGACATTTTTAATCAATTTTTCTACAGTCCAAAAAATCAATTTTCTGATGAAAAACGATGACCCTTGACCTGTCGAAATTTCTCCAGATGGTCAGAAATGGACATTTTTTAATGTTTCATTTTTTGACTGCAAATGACTATTCCATGTAAATTATCACTTTTGGAACAAAAACAAGTGTGCTTAGAGTCACTTTAATGCCTGAAATTGGTCGAAATAGAAGCTTCTGAATAGGAGAAACTGTCTGTATTAATGGCAATTTTGGTCACATTGAGGCTTCAAAAAGTAGTTATTCAACATGAGGCACAATCCAAATGACATTTTGAATACATTTTTCTACAGTCCAAAAAATCGATTTTCTGATGAAAAACGATGACCCGTGACCTGTCGAAATTTCTCCAGATGGTCAGAAATGGAAATTTTTTAATGTTTAATATTTTTACTGTAAATGACTATTCCATGTAAATTATCACTTTTGGAACTAAAATAAGTGTTTAGAGTCACTTTAATGCCTGAAATTGGTCAAAATAGAAGCTTCTGAATAGGAGCAAAAGTCTGTAATAATGGCAATTTTGTCACATTGAAGCTTTAAAAAGTAGTTATTCAACATGAGGCACATTCCAAATGACATTTTTAATCAATTTTTCTACAGTCCAAAAAATCAATTTTCTGATGAAAAATGATGACCCGTGACCTCTCGAAATTTCTCCAGATGGTCAGAAATGGAAATTTTTTAACGTTTAATGTTTTGACTGCAAATGACTATTCCATGTGAATTATCACTTTTGGAACTAAAATAAGTGTGTTTAGAATAATTTTAATTACTGAAATTGGTCAAAAAAGAAGCTTCTGAGTAGGAGAAAATGTCTGTAAAAATGGCAATTTTGGTCACGTTGAGGCTTCAAAAAGTAGTTATTCAACATGAGGCACAATCCAAATGACATTTTTAATCAATTTTTCTACAGTCCAAAAAATCAATTTTCTGATGAAAAACGATGACCCTTGACCTGTCGAAATTTCTCCAGATGGTCAGAAATGGAAATTTTTTAATGTTTCATTTTTTGACTGCAAATGACTATTCCATTGGAATTATCACTTTTGGAACAAAGATAAGTGTGTTTAGAGTCACTTTAATGCCTGAAATTGGTCGAAATAGAAGCTTCTGAATAGGAGAAAAAGTCTGTAATAATGGCAATTTTGGTCACATTGAGGCTTTAAAAAGTAGTTATTCAACATAAGGCACATTCCAAATGACATTTTGAATCAATTTTTCTAGAGTCCAAAAAATCAATTTTCTGATGAAAAACGATGACCCGTGACCTGTCGAAATTTCTCCAGATTGTCAGAAATGGAAATTTTTTAATGTTTAGTTTTTTGACTGCAAATAACTATTCCATGTAAACTATCACTTTTGGAACTAAAATAAGTGTTTAGAGTCACTTTAATGCCTGAAATTGGTCAAAATAGAAGCTTCTGAATGGGAGCAAAAGTCTGTAATAATGGCAATTTTGGTCACATTGAAGCTTTAAAAAGTAGTTTTTCAACATGAGGCACATTCCAAATGACATTTTTAATCAATTTTTCTACAGTCCAAAAAATCAATTTTCTGATGAAAAACGATGACCCGTGACCTCTCGAAATTTCTCCAGATGGTCAGAAATGGAAATATTTTAACGTTTAATTTTTTGACTGCAAATGACTATTCCATGTGAATTATCACTTTTGGAACTAAAATAAGTGTGTTTAGAGTAATTTTAATTACTGAAATTGGTCGAAAAAGAAGCTTCTGAGTAGGAGAAAATGTCTGTTAAAATGGCAATTTTGGTCACGTTGAGGCTTCAAAACGTAGTTATTCAACATGAGGCACAATCCAAATGACATTTTTAATCAATTTTTCTACAGTCCAAAAAATCAATTTTCTGATGAAAAACGATGACCCGTGACCTGTCGAAATTTCTCCAGATGGTCAGAAATGGAAATTTTTTAATGTTTAATTTTTTGACTGCAAATGACTATTCCATGTAAATTATCACTTTTGGAACAAAAATAAGTGTGTTTAGAGTCACTTTAATGCCTGAAATTGGTCGAAATAGAAGCTTCTAAATAGGAGAAAAAGTCTGTAATAATGGCAATTTTGGTCACATTGAGGTTTTAAAAAGTAGTTATTCAACATGAGGCACATTCCAAATGACATTTTGAAACAATTTTTCTACAGTCCAAAAAATCAATTTTCTGATGAAAAACGATGACCCGTGACCTGTCGAAATTTCTCCAGATGGTCAGAAATGGAAATTTTTTAATGTTTCATTTTTTGACTGCAAATGACTATTCCATGTGAATTATCACTTTTGGAACAAAGATAAGTGTGTTTAGAGTCACTTTAATGCCTGAAATTGGTCGAAATAGAAGCTTCTGAATAGGAGAAAAAGTCTGTAATAATGGCAATTTTGGTCACATTGAGGCTTTAAAAAGTAGTTATTCAACATAAGGCACATTCCAAATGACATTTTGAATCAATTTTTCTAGAGTCCAAAAAAATCAATTTTCTGATGAAAAACGATGACCCGTGACCTGTCGAAATTTCTCCAGATTGTCAGAAATGGAAATTTTTTAATGTTTAGTTTTTTGACTGCAAATAACTATTCCATGTAAACTATCACTTTTGGAACTAAAATAAGTGTTTAGAGTCACTTTAATGCCTGAAATTGGTCAAAATAGAAGCTTCTGAATGGGAGCAAAAGTCTGTAATAATGGCAATTTTGGTCACATTGAAGCTTTAAAAAGTAGTTATTCAACATTAGGCACATTCCAAATGACATTTTTAATCAATTTTTCTACAGTCCAAAAAATCAATTTTCTGATGAAAAACGATGACCCGTGACCTCTCGAAATTTCTCCAGATGGTCAGAAATGGAAATATTTTAACGTTTAATTTTTTGACTGCAAATGACTATTCCATGTGAATTATCACTTTTGGAACTAAAATAAGTGTTTTTAGAGTAATTTTAATTACTGAAATTGGTCGAAAAAGAAGCTTCTGAGTAGGAGAAAATGTCTGTTAAAATGGCAATTTTGGTCACGTTGAGGCTTCAAAAAGTAGTTATTCAACATGAGGCACAATCCAAATGACATTTTTAATCAATTTTTCTACAGTCCAAAAAATCAATTTTCTGATGAAAAACGATGACCCGTGACCTGTCGAAATTTCTCCAGATGGTCAGAAATGGAAATTTTTTAATGTTTAATTTTTTGACTGCAAATGACTATTCCATGTAAATTATCACTTTTGGAACAAAAATAAGTGTGTTTAGAGTCACTTTAATGCCTGAAATTGGTCGAAATAGAAGCTTCTGAATAGGAGAAAAAGTCTGTAATAATGGCAATTTTGGTCACATTGAGGCTTTAAAAAGTAGTTATTCAACATAAGGCACATTCCAAATGACATTTTGAATCAATTTTTCTAGAGTCCAAAAAATCAATTTTCTGATGAAAAACGATGACCCGTGACCTGTCGAAATTTCTCCAGATTGTCAGAAATGGAAATTTTTTAATGTTTAGTTTTTTGACTGCAAATAACTATTCCATGTAAACTATCACTTTTGGAACTAAAATAAGTGTTTAGAGTCACTTTAATGCCTGAAATTGGTCAAAATAGAAGCTTCTGAATGGGAGCAAAAGTCTGTAATAATGGCAATTTTGGTCACATTGAAGCTTTAAAAAGTAGTTATTCAACATGAGGCACATTCCAAATGACATTTTTAATCAATTTTTCTACAGTCCAAAAAATCAATTTTCTGATGAAAAACGATGACCCGTGACCTCTCGAAATTTCTCCAGATGGTCAGAAATGGAAATATTTTAACGTTTAATTTTTTGACTGCAAATGACTATTCCATGTGAATTATCACTTTTGGAACTAAAATAAGTGTGTTTAGAGTAATTTTAATTACTGAAATTGGTCGAAAAAGAAGCTTCTGAGTAGGAGAAAATGTCTGTTAAAATGGCAATTTTGGTCACGTTGAGGCTTCAAAAAGTAGTTATTCAACATGAGGCACAATCCAAATGACATTTTTAATCAATTTTTCTACAGTCCAAAAAATCAATTTTCTGATGAAAAACGATGACCCGTGACCTGTCGAAATTTCTCCAGATTGTCAGAAATGGAAATTTTTTTATGTTTAATTTTTTTACTGTAAATGACTATTCCATGTGAATTATCACTTTTGGAACAAAAACAAGTGTGTTTAGAGGCACTTTAATGCCTGAAATTGGTCGAAAAAGAAGCTTCTGAGTAGGAGAAAAAGTCTGTAATTATATCAATTTTGGTCACATTGAGGCTTTAAAAAGTAGTTATTCAACATGAGGCGCATTCTAAATGACATTTTGAATCAATTTTTCTACAGTCCAAAAAATCAATTTTCTGATGATAAACGATGACCCGTGACCTGTCAAAATTTCTCCAGATCGTCAGAAATGGAAATTTTTTAATGTTTAATTTTTTGACTGCAAATGACTTTTCCATGTAAATTATCACTTTTGGAACAAAAACAAGAGTCACTTTAATGCCTGAAATTGGTCGAAATAGAAGCTTCTGAATAGGAGCAAAAGTCTGTAATAATGGCAATTTTGTCACATTGAAGCTTTAAAAAGTAGTTATTCAACATGAGGCACATTCCAAATGACATTTTTAATCAATTTTTCTACAGTCCAAAAAATCAATTTTCTGATGAAAAACGATGACCCGTGACCTGTCGAAATTTCTCCAGATTGTCAGAAATGGAAATTTTTTAATGTTTAATTTGTATACTGTAAATGACTATTCCATGTGAATTATCACTTTTGGAACAAAGATAAGTGTGTTTAGAGTCACTTTAATGCCTGAAATTGGTCGAAATAGAAGCTTCTGAATTGGAGAAAATGTCTTTAAAAATGGCAATTTTCGTCACATTGAGGCTTTAAAAAGTAGTTATCCAACATGAGGCACAATCCAAATGACATTTTGAATCAATTTTTCTACAGTCCAAAAAATCAATTTTCTGATGAAAAACGATGACCCGTGACCTGTCGAAATTTCTCCAGATGGTCAGAAATGGAAATTTTTTAATGTTTAATTTTTTGACTGCAAATGACTTTTCCATGTAAATTATCACTTTTGGAACAAAAATAAGTGTGTTTAGAGTCACTTTAATGCCTGAAATTGGTCGAAATAGAAGCTTCTAAATAGGAGAAAAAGTCTGTAATAATGGCAATTTTGGTCACATTGAGGTTTTAAAAAGTAGTTATTCAACATGAGGCACATTCCAAATGACATTTTGAAACAATTTTTCTACAGTCCAAAAAATCAATTTTCTGATGATAAACGATGACCCGTGACCTGTCAAAATTTCTCCAGATCGTCAGAAATGGAAATTTTTTAATGTTTAATTTTTTGACTGCAAATGACTTTTCCATGTAAATTATCACTTTTGGAACAAAAACAAGTGTGTTTAGAGTCACTTTAATGCCTGAAATTGGTCGAAATAGAAGCTTCTGAATAGGAGAAAATGTCTGTTAAAATGGCAATTTTGGTCACGTTGAGGCTTCAAAAAGTAGTTATTCAACATGAGGCACAATCCAAATGACATTTTTAATCAATTTTTCTACAGTCCAAAAAATCAATTTTCTGATGAAAAACGATGACCCGTGACCTGTCGAAATTTCTCCAGATTGTCAGAAATGGAAATTTTTTTATGTTTAATTTTTTTACTGTAAATGACTATTCCATGTGAATTATCACTTTTGGAACAAAAACAAGTGTGTTTAGAGGCACTTTAATGCCTGAAATTGGTCGAAAAAGAAGCTTCTGAGTAGGAGAAAAAGTCTGTAATTATATCAATTTTGGTCACATTGAGGCTTTAAAAAGTAGTTATTCAACATGAGGCGCATTCTAAATGACATTTTGAATCAATTTTTCTACAGTCCAAAAAATCAATTTTCTGATGATAAACGATGACCCGTGACCTGTCAAAATTTCTCCAGATCGTCAGAAATGGAAATTTTTTAATGTTTAATTTTTTGACTGCAAATGACTTTTCCATGTAAATTATCACTTTTGGAACAAAAACAAGAGTCACTTTAATGCCTGAAATTGGTCGAAATAGAAGCTTCTGAATAGGAGCAAAAGTCTGTAATAATGGCAATTTTGTCACATTGAAGCTTTAAAAAGTAGTTATTCAACATGAGGCACATTCCAAATGACATTTTTAATCAATTTTTCTACAGTCCAAAAAATCAATTTTCTGATGAAAAACGATGACCCGTGACCTGTCGAAATTTCTCCAGATTGTCAGAAATGGAAATTTTTTAATGTTTAATTTGTATACTGTAAATGACTATTCCATGTGAATTATCACTTTTGGAACAAAGATAAGTGTGTTTAGAGTCACTTTAATGCCTGAAATTGGTCGAAATAGAAGCTTCTGAATTGGAGAAAATGTCTTTAAAAATGGCAATTTTCGTCACATTGAGGCTTTAAAAAGTAGTTATCCAACATGAGGCACAATCCAAATGACATTTTGAATCAATTTTTCTACAGTCCAAAAAATCAATTTTCTGATGAAAAACGATGACCCGTGACCTGTCGAAATTTCTCCAGATGGTCAGAAATGGAAATTTTTTAATGTTTAATTTTTTGACTGCAAATGACTTTTCCATGTAAATTATCACTTTTGGAACAAAAATAAGTGTGTTTAGAGTCACTTTAATGCCTGAAATTGGTCGAAATAGAAGCTTCTAAATAGGAGAAAAAGTCTGTAATAATGGCAATTTTGGTCACATTGAGGTTTTAAAAAGTAGTTATTCAACATGAGGCACATTCCAAATGACATTTTGAAACAATTTTTCTACAGTCCAAAAAATCAATTTTCTGATGATAAACGATGACCCGTGACCTGTCAAAATTTCTCCAGATCGTCAGAAATGGAAATTTTTTAATGTTTAATTTTTTGACTGCAAATGACTTTTCCATGTAAATTATCACTTTTGGAACAAAAACAAGTGTGTTTAGAGTCACTTTAATGCCTGAAATTGGTCGAAATAGAAGCTTCTGAATAGGAGAAAAAGTCTGTAATAATGGCAATTTGGGTCACATTGAGGCTTTAAAAAGTAGTTATTCAACATAAGGCACATTCCAAATGACATTTTGAATAAATTTTTCTAGAGTCCAAAAAATCAATTTTCTGATGAAAAACGATGACCCGTGACCTGTCGAAATTTCTCCAGATGGTCAGAAATGGAAATTTTTTAATGTTTAATTTTTATACTGTAAATGACTATTCCATGTGAATTATCACTTTTGGAATTTAAATAAGTGTGTTTAGAGTCACTTTAATGCCTGAAATTGGTCGAAGTAGAAGCTTCTGAATAGGAGAAAATGTCTGTATTAATGGCAATTTTGGTCACATTGAGGCTTCAAAAAGTAGTTATTCAACATGAGGCACAATCCAAATTACATTTTGAATCAATTTTTCTACAGTCCAAAAAAATCAATTTTCTGATGAAAAACGATGACCCGTGACCTGTCGAAATTTCTCCAGATGGTCAGAAATGGATATTTTTTAATGTTTCATTTTTTGACTGCAAATGACTATTCCATGTAAATTATCACTTTTGGAACAAAAACAAGTGTGCTTAGAGTCACTTTAATGCCTGAAATTGGTCGAAATAGAAGCTTCTGAATAGGAGAAAAAGTCTGTAATAATGGCAATTTTGGTCACATTGAGGCTTTAAAAAGTAGTTATTCAACATAAGGCACATTCCAAATGAGATTTTGAATCAATTTTTCTAGAGTCCAAAAACTCAATTTTCTGATGAAAAACGATGACCCGTGACGTGTCGAAATTTCTCCAGATGGTCAGAAATGGAAATTTTTTAATGTTTGATATTTTTACTGTAAAAGACTATTCCATGTAAATTATCACTTTTGGAACTAAAATAAGTGTTTAGAGTCACTTTAATGCCTGAAATTGGTCAAAATAGAAGCTTCTGAATAGGAGCAAAAGTCTGTAATAATGGCAATTTTGGTCACATTGAAGCTTTAAAAAGTAGTTATTCAACAGGAGGCACATTCCAAATGACATTTTTAATCAATTTTTCTACAGTCCAAAAAAGCAATTTTCTGATGAAAAACGATGACCCTTGACCTCTCGAAATTTCTCCAGATGGTCAGAAATGGAAATTTTTTAATGTTTAATTTTTATACTGTAAATGACTATTCCATGTGAATTATCACTTTTGGAATTTAAATAAGTGTGTTTAGAGTCACTTTAATGCCTGAAATTGGTCGAAGTAGAAGCTTCTGAATAGGAGAAAATGTCTGTATTAATGGCAATTTTGGTCACATTGAGGCTTCAAAAAGTAGTTATTCAACATGAGGCACAATCCAAATGACATTTTGAATCAATTTTTCTACAGTCCAAAAAAATCTATTTTCTGATGAAAAACGATGACCTGTGACCTGTTGAAATTTCTCCAGATGGTCAGAAATGGACATTTTTTAATGTTTCATTTTTTGACTGCAAATGACTATTCCATGTAAATTATCACTTTTGGAACAAAAACAAGTGTGCTTAGAGTCACTTTAATACCTGAAATTGGTCGAAATAGAAGCTTCTGAATAGGAGAAACTGTCTGTATTAATGGCAATTTTGGTCACATTGAGGCTTCAAAAAGTAGTTATTCAACATGAGGCACAATCCAAATGACATTTTGAATACATTTTTCTACAGTCCAAAAAATCAATTTTCTGATGATAAACGATGACCCGTGACCTGTCAAAATTTCTCCAGATCGTCAGAAATGGAAATTTTTTAATGTTTAATTTTTTGACTGCAAATGACTTTTCCATGTAAATTATCACTTTTGGAACAAAAACAAGTGTGTTTAGAGTCACTTTAATGCCTGAAATTGGTCGAAATAGAAGCTTCTGAATAGGAGAAAAAGTCTGTAATAATGGCAATTTGGGTCACATTGAGGCTTTAAAAAGTAGTTATTCAACATAAGGCACATTCCAAATGACATTTTGAATAAATTTTTCTAGAGTCCAAAAAATCAATTTTCTGATGAAAAACGATGACCCGTGACCTGTCGAAATTTCTCCAGATGGTCAGAAATGGAAATTTTTGAATGTTTAATTTTTATACTGTAAATGACTATTCCATGTGAATTATCACTTTTGGAATTTAAATAAGTGTGTTTAGAGTCACTTTAATGCCTGAAATTGGTCGAAGTAGAAGCTTCTGAATAGGAGAAAATGTCTGTATTAATGGCAATTTTGGTCACATTGAGGCTTCAAAAAGTAGTTATTCAACATGAGGCACAATCCAAATTACATTTTGAATCAATTTTTCTACAGTCCAAAAAAATCAATTTTCTGATGAAAAACGATGACCCGTGACCTGTCGAAATTTCTCCAGATGGTCAGAAATGGATATTTTTTAATGTTTCATTTTTTGACTGCAAATGACTATTCCATGTAAATTATCACTTTTGGAACAAAAACAAGTGTGCTTAGAGTCACTTTAATGCCTGAAATTGGTCGAAATAGAAGCTTCTGAATAGGAGAAAAAGTCTGTAATAATGGCAATTTTGGTCACATTGAGGCTTTAAAAAGTAGTTATTCAACATAAGGCACATTCCAAATGAGATTTTGAATCAATTTTTCTAGAGTCCAAAAACTCAATTTTCTGATGAAAAACGATGACCCGTGACGTGTCGAAATTTCTCCAGATGGTCAGAAATGGAAATTTTTTAATGTTTGATATTTTTACTGTAAAAGACTATTCCATGTAAATTATCACTTTTGGAACTAAAATAAGTGTTTAGAGTCACTTTAATGCCTGAAATTGGTCAAAATAGAAGCTTCTGAATAGGAGCAAAAGTCTGTAATAATGGCAATTTTGGTCACATTGAAGCTTTAAAAAGTAGTTATTCAACAGGAGGCACATTCCAAATGACATTTTTAATCAATTTTTCTACAGTCCAAAAAAGCAATTTTCTGATGAAAAACGATGACCCTTGACCTCTCGAAATTTCTCCAGATGGTCAGAAATGGAAATTTTTTAATGTTTAATTTTTATACTGTAAATGACTATTCCATGTGAATTATCACTTTTGGAATTTAAATAAGTGTGTTTAGAGTCACTTTAATGCCTGAAATTGGTCGAAGTAGAAGCTTCTGAATAGGAGAAAATGTCTGTATTAATGGCAATTTTGGTCACATTGAGGCTTCAAAAAGTAGTTATTCAACATGAGGCACAATCCAAATGACATTTTGAATCAATTTTTCTACAGTCCAAAAAAATCTATTTTCTGATGAAAAACGATGACCTGTGACCTGTTGAAATTTCTCCAGATGGTCAGAAATGGACATTTTTTAATGTTTCATTTTTTGACTGCAAATGACTATTCCATGTAAATTATCACTTTTGGAACAAAAACAAGTGTGCTTAGAGTCACTTTAATACCTGAAATTGGTCGAAATAGAAGCTTCTGAATAGGAGAAACTGTCTGTATTAATGGCAATTTTGGTCACATTGAGGCTTCAAAAAGTAGTTATTCAACATGAGGCACAATCCAAATGACATTTTGAATACATTTTTCTACAGTCCAAAAAATCGATTTTCTGATGAAAAACGATGACCCGTGACCTCTCGAAATTTCTCCAGATGGTCAGAAATGGAAATTTTTTAACGTTTAATGTTTTGACTGCAAATGACTATTCCATGTGAATTATCACTTTTGGAACTAAAATAAGTGTGTTTAGAATAATTTTAATTACTGAAATTGGTCAAAAAAGAAGCTTCTGAGTAGGAGAAAATGTCTGTAAAAATGGCAATTTTGGTCACGTTGAGGCTTCAAAAAGTAGTTATTCAACATGAGGCACAATCCAAATGACATTTTAATCAATTTTTCTACAGTCCAAAAAATCAATTTTCTGATGAAAAACGATGACCCTTGACCTGTCGAAATTTCTCCAGATGGTCAGAAATGGACATTTTTTAATGTTTCATTTTTTGACTGCAAATGACTATTCCATGTAAATTATCACTTTTGGAACAAAAACAAGTGTGCTTAGAGTCACTTTAATGCCTGAAATTGGTCGAAATAGAAGCTTCTGAATAGGAGAAACTGTCTGTATTAATGGCAATTTTGGTCACATTGAGGCTTCAAAAAGTAGTTATTCAACATGAGGCACAATCCAAATGACATTTTGAATACATTTTTCTACAGTCCAAAAAATCGATTTTCTGATGAAAAACGATGACCCGTGACCTGTCGAAATTTCTCCAGATGGTCAGAAATGGAAATTTTTTAATGTTTAATATTTTTACTGTAAATGACTATTCCATGTAAATTATCACTTTTGGAACTAAAATAAGTGTTTAGAGTCACTTTAATGCCTGAAATTGGTCAAAATAGAAGCTTCTGAATAGGAGCAAAAGTCTGTAATAATGGCAATTTTGTCACATTGAAGCTTTAAAAAGTAGTTATTCAACATGAGGCACATTCCAAATGACATTTTTAATCAATTTTTCTACAGTCCAAAAAATCAATTTTCTGATGAAAAATGATGACCCGTGACCTCTCGAAATTTCTCCAGATGGTCAGAAATGGAAATTTTTTAACGTTTAATGTTTTGACTGCAAATGACTATTCCATGTGAATTATCACTTTTGGAACTAAAATAAGTGTGTTTAGAATAATTTTAATTACTGAAATTGGTCAAAAAAGAAGCTTCTGAGTAGGAGAAAATGTCTGTAAAAATGGCAATTTTGGTCACGTTGAGGCTTCAAAAAGTAGTTATTCAACATGAGGCACAATCCAAATGACATTTTTAATCAATTTTTCTACAGTCCAAAAAATCAATTTTCTGATGAAAAACGATGACCCTTGACCTGTCGAAATTTCTCCAGATGGTCAGAAATGGAAATTTTTTAATGTTTCATTTTTTGACTGCAAATGACTATTCCATTGGAATTATCACTTTTGGAACAAAGATAAGTGTGTTTAGAGTCACTTTAATGCCTGAAATTGGTCGAAATAGAAGCTTCTGAATAGGAGAAAAAGTCTGTAATAATGGCAATTTTGGTCACATTGAGGCTTTAAAAAGTAGTCATTCAACATAAGGCACATTCCAAATGACATTTTGAATCAATTTTTCTAGAGTCCAAAAAATCAATTTTCTGATGAAAAACGATGACCCGTGACCTGTCGAAATTTCTCCAGATTGTCAGAAATGGAAATTTTTTAATGTTTAGTTTTTTGACTGCAAATAACTATTCCATGTAAACTATCACTTTTGGAACTAAAATAAGTGTTTAGAGTCACTTTAATGCCTGAAATTGGTCAAAATAGAAGCTTCTGAATGGGAGCAAAAGTCTGTAATAATGGCAATTTTGGTCACATTGAAGCTTTAAAAAGTAGTTTTTCAACATGAGGCACATTCCAAATGACATTTTTAATCAATTTTTCTACAGTCCAAAAAATCAATTTTCTGATGAAAAACGATGACCCGTGACCTCTCGAAATTTCTCCAGATGGTCAGAAATGGAAATATTTTAACGTTTAATTTTTTGACTGCAAATGACTATTCCATGTGAATTATCACTTTTGGAACTAAAATAAGTGTGTTTAGAGTAATTTTAATTACTGAAATTGGTCGAAAAAGAAGCTTCTGAGTAGGAGAAAATGTCTGTTAAAATGGCAATTTTGGTCACGTTGAGGCTTCAAAACGTAGTTATTCAACATGAGGCACAATCCAAATGACATTTTTAATCAATTTTTCTACAGTCCAAAAAATCAATTTTCTGATGAAAAACGATGACCCGTGACCTGTCGAAATTTCTCCAGATGGTCAGAAATGGAAATTTTTTAATGTTTAATTTTTTGACTGCAAATGACTATTCCATGTAAATTATCACTTTTGGAACAAAAATAAGTGTGTTTAGAGTCACTTTAATGCCTGAAATTGGTCGAAATAGAAGCTTCTAAATAGGAGAAAAAGTCTGTAATAATGGCAATTTTGGTCACATTGAGGTTTTAAAAAGTAGTTATTCAACATGAGGCACATTCCAAATGACATTTTGAAACAATTTTTCTACAGTCCAAAAAATCAATTTTCTGATGAAAAACGATGACCCGTGACCTGTCGAAATTTCTCCAGATGGTCAGAAATGGAAATTTTTTAATGTTTATTTTTTTTTACTGTAAATGACTATTCCATGTGAATTATCACTTTTCGAACAAAAATAAGGGTGTTTAGAGTCACTTTAATGCCTGAAATTGGTCGAAATAGAAGCTTCTGAATAAGAGAAAAAGTCTGTAATAATGGCAATTTTGGTCACATTAAGGTTTTAAAAAGTAGTTATTCAACATGAGGCACATTCCAAATGACATTTTTAATCAATTTTTCTACAGTCCAAAAAATCAATTTTCTGATGAAAAACGATGACCCGTGACCTGTCGAAATTTCTCCAGATTGTCAGAAATGGAAATTTTTTTATGTTTAATTTTTTTACTGTAAATGACTATTCCATGTGAATTATCACTTTTGGAACAAAAACAAGTGTGTTTAGAGGCACTTTAATGCCTGAAATTGGTCGAAAAAGAAGCTTCTGAGTAGGAGAAAAAGTCTGTAATTATATCAATTTTGGTCACATTGAGGCTTTAAAAAGTAGTTATTCAACATGAGGCGCATTCTAAATGACATTTTGAATCAATTTTTCTACAGTCCAAAAAATCAATTTTCTGATGATAAACGATGACCCGTGACCTGTCAAAATTTCTCCAGATCGTCAGAAATGGAAATTTTTTAATGTTTAATTTTTTGACTGCAAATGACTTTTCCATGTAAATTATCACTTTTGGAACAAAAACAAGTGTGTTTAGAGTCACTTTAATGCCTGAAATTGGTCGAAATAGAAGCTTCTGAATAGGAGAAAAAGTCTGTAATAATGGCAATTTGGGTCACATTGAGGCTTTAAAAAGTAGTTATTCAACATAAGGCACATTCCAAATGACATTTTGAATACATTTTTCTAGAGTCCAAAAAATCAATTTTCTGATGAAAAACGATGACCCGTGACCTGTCGAAATTTCTCCAGATGGTCAGAAATGGAAATTTTTTAATGTTTAATTTTTATACTGTAAATGACTATTCCATGTGAATTATCACTTTTGGAATTTAAATAAGTGTGTTTAGAGTCACTTTAATGCCTGAAATTGGTCGAAGTAGAAGCTTCTGAATAGGAGAAAATGTCTGTATTAATGGCAATTTTGGTCACGTTGAGGCTTCAAAAAGTAGTTATTCAACATGAGGCACAATCCAAATTACATTTTGAATCCATTTTTCTACAGTCCAAAAAATCAATTTTCTGATGAAAAACGATGACCTGTGACCTGTTGAAATTTCTCCAGATGGTCAGAAATGGAAATTTTTTAACGTTTAATGTTTTGACTGCAAATGACTATTCCATGTGAATTATCACTTTTGGAACTAAAATAAGTGTGTTTAGAATAATTTTAATTACTGAAATTGGTCAAAAAAGAAGCTTCTGAGTAGGAGAAAATGTCTGTAAAAATGGCAATTTTGGTCACGTTGAGGCTTCAAAAAGTAGTTATTCCACATGAGGCACAATCCAAATGACATTTTTAATCAATTTTTCTACAGTCCAAAAAATCAATTTTCTGATGAAAAACGATGACCCTTGACCTGTCGAAATTTCTCCAGATGGTCAGAAATGGAAATTTTTTAATGTTTAATTTTTTGACTGCAAATGACTATTCCATGTGAATTATCACTTTTGGAACAAAGATAAGTGTGTTTAGAGTCACTTTAATGCCTGAAATTGGTCGAAATAGAAGCTTCTGAATAGGAGAAAATGTCTTTAAAAATGGCAATTTTTGTCACATTGAGGCTTTAAAAAGTAGTTATTCAACATGAGGCACAATCCAAATGACATTTTGAATCAATTTTTCTACAGTCCAAAAAAATCAATTTTCTGATGAAACACGATGACCTGTGACCTGTTGAAATTTCTCCAGATGGTCAGAAATGGACATTTTTTAATGTTTCATTTTTTGACTGCAAATGACTATTCCATGTAAATTATCACTTTTGGAACAAAAACAAGTGTGCTTAGAGTCACTTTAATGCCTGAAATTGGTCGAAATAGAAGCTTCTGAATAGGAGAAAAAGTCTGTAATAATGGCAATTTTGGTCACATTGAGGCTTTAAAAAGTAGTTATTCAACATAAGGCACATTCCAAATGAGATTTTGAATCAATTTTTCTAGAGTCCAAAAACTCAATTTTCTGATGAAAAACGATGACCCGTGACGTGTCGAAATTTCTCCAGATGGTCAGAAATGGAAATTTTTTAATGTTTGATATTTTTACTGTAAAAGACTATTCCATGTAAATTATCACTTTTGGAACTAAAATAAGTGTTTAGAGTCACTTTAATGCCTGAAATTGGTCAAAATAGAAGCTTCTGAATAGGAGCAAAAGTCTGTAATAATGGCAATTTTGGTCACATTGAAGCTTTAAAAAGTAGTTATTCAACAGGAGGCACATTCCAAATGACATTTTTAATCAATTTTTCTACAGTCCAAAAAAGCAATTTTCTGATGAAAAACGATGACCCGTGACCTCTCGAAATTTCTCCAGATGGTCAGAAATGGAAATTTTTTAATGTTTAATTTTTATACTGTAAATGACTATTCCATGTGAATTATCACTTTTGGAATTTAAATAAGTGTGTTTAGAGTCACTTTAATGCCTGAAATTGGTCGAAGTAGAAGCTTCTGAATAGGAGAAAATGTCTGTATTAATGGCAATTTTGGTCACATTGAGGCTTCAAAAAGTAGTTATTCAACATGAGGCACAATCCAAATGACATTTTGAATCAATTTTTCTACAGTCCAAAAAAATCTATTTTCTGATGAAAAACGATGACCTGTGACCTGTTGAAATTTCTCCAGATGGTCAGAAATGGACATTTTTTAATGTTTCATTTTTTGACTGCAAATGACTATTCCATGTAAATTATCACTTTTGGAACAAAAACAAGTGTGCTTAGAGTCCCTTTAATGCCTGAAATTGGTCGAAATAGAAGCTTCTGAATAGGAGAAACTGTCTGTATTAATGGCAATTTTGGTCACATTGAGGCTTCAAAAAGTAGTTATTCAACATGAGGCACAATCCAAATGACATTTTGAATACATTTTTCTACAGTCCAAAAAATCAATTTTCTGATGAAAAACGATGACCCGTGACCTGTCGAAATTTCTCCAGATGGTCAGAAATGGAAATTTTTTAATGTTTAATATTTTTACTGTAAATGACTATTCCATGTAAATTATCACTTTTGGAACTAAAATAAGTGTTTAGAGTCACTTTAATGCCTGAAATTGGTCCAAATAGAAGCTTCTGAATAGGAGCAAAAGTCTGTAATAATGGCAATTTTGTCACATTGAAGCTTTAAAAAGTAGTTATTCAACATGAGGAACATTCCAAATGACATTTTTAATCAATTTTTCTACAGTCTAAAAAATCAATTTTCTGATGAAAAATGATGACCCGTGACCTCTCGAAATTTCTCCAGATGGTCAGAAATGGAAATTTTTTAACGTTTAATGTTTTGACTGCAAATGACTATTCCATGTGAATTATCACTTTTGGAACTAAAATAAGTGTGTTTAGAATAATTTTAATTACTGAAATTGGTCAAAAAAGAAGCTTCTGAGTAGGAGAAAATGTCTGTAAAAATGGCAATTTTGGTCACGTTGAGGCTTCAAAAAGTAGTTATTCAACATGAGGCACAATCCAAATGACATTTTTAATCAATTTTTCTACAGTCCAAAAAATCAATTTTCTGATGAAAAACGATGACCCTTGACCTGTCGAAATTTCTCCAGATGGTCAGAAATGGAAATTTTTTAATGTTTAATTTTTTGACTGCAAATGACTATTCCATGTGAATTATCACTTTTGGAACAAAGATAAGTGTGTTTAGAGTCACTTTAATGCCTGAAATTGGTCGAAATAGAAGCTTCTGAATAGGAGAAAATGTCTTTAAAAATGGCAATTTTTGTCACATTGAGGCTTTAAAAAGTAGTTATTCAACATGAGGCACAATCCAAATGACATTTTGAATCAATTTTTCTACAGTCCAAAAAAATCAATTTTCTGATGAAACACGATGACCTGTGACCTGTTGAAATTTCTCCAGATGGTCAGAAATGGACATTTTTTAATGTTTCATTTTTTGACTGCAAATGACTATTCCATGTAAATTATCACTTTTGGAACAAAAACAAGTGTGCTTAGAGTCACTTTAATGCCTGAAATTGGTCGAAATAGAAGCTTCTGAATAGGAGAAAAAGTCTGTAATAATGGCAATTTTGGTCACATTGAGGCTTTAAAAAGTAGTTATTCAACATAAGGCACATTCCAAATGAGATTTTGAATCAATTTTTCTAGAGTCCAAAAACTCAATTTTCTGATGAAAAACGATGACCCGTGACGTGTCGAAATTTCTCCAGATGGTCAGAAATGGAAATTTTTTAATGTTTGATATTTTTACTGTAAAAGACTATTCCATGTAAATTATCACTTTTGGAACTAAAATAAGTGTTTAGAGTCACTTTAATGCCTGAAATTGGTCAAAATAGAAGCTTCTGAATAGGAGCAAAAGTCTGTAATAATGGCAATTTTGGTCACATTGAAGCTTTAAAAAGTAGTTATTCAACAGGAGGCACATTCCAAATGACATTTTTAATCAATTTTTCTACAGTCCAAAAAAGCAATTTTCTGATGAAAAACGATGACCCTTGACCTCTCGAAATTTCTCCAGATGGTCAGAAATGGAAATTTTTTAATGTTTCATTTTTTGACTGCAAATGACTATTCCATGTAAATTATCACTTTTGGAACAAAAACAAGTGTGCTTAGAGTCACTTTAATGCCTGAAATTGGTCGAAATAAAAGCTTCTGAATAGGAGAAAAAGTCTGTAATAATGGCAATTTTGGTCACATTGAGGCTTTAAAAAGTAGTTATTCAACATAAGGCACATTCCAAATGAGATTTTGAATCAATTTTTCTAGAGTCCAAAAACTCAATTTTCTGATGAAAAACGATGACCCGTGACGTGTCGAAATTTCTCCAGATGGTCAGAAATGGAAATTTTTTAATGTTTGATATTTTTACTGTAAAAGACTATTCCATGTGAATTATCACTTTTGGAATTTAAATAAGTGTGTTTAGAGTCACTTTAATGCCTGAAATTGGTCGAAGTAGAAGCTTCTGAATAGGAGAAAATGTCTGTATTAATGGCAATTTTGGTCACATTGAGGCTTCAAAAAGTAGTTATTCAACATGAGGCACAATCCAAATGACATTTTGAATCAATTTTTCTACAGTCCAAAAAAATCTATTTTCTGATGAAAAACGATGACCTGTGACCTGTTGAATTTTCTCCAGATGGTCAGAAATGGACATTTTTTAATGTTTCATTTTTTGACTGCAAATGACTATTCCATGTAAATTATCACTTTTGGAACAAAAACAAGTGTGCTTAGAGTCACTTTAATGCCTGAAATTGGTCGAAATAGAAGCTTCTGAATAGGAGAAACTGTCTGTATTAATGGCAATTTTGGTCACATTGAGGCTTCAAAAAGTAGTTATTCAACATGAGGCACAATCCAAATGACATTTTGAATACATTTTTCTACAGTCCAAAAAATCGATTTTCTGATGAAAAACGATGACCCGTGACCTGTCGAAATTTCTCCAGATGGTCAGAAATGGAAATTTTTTAATGTTTAATATTTTTTACTGTAAATGACTATTCCATGTAAATTATCACTTTTGGAACTAAAATAAGTGTTTAGAGTCACTTTAATGCCTGAAATTGGTCCAAATAGAAGCTTCTGAATAGGAGCAAAAGTCTGTAATAATGGCAATTTTGTCACATTGAAGCTTTAAAAAGTAGTTATTCAACATGAGGCACATTCCAAATGACATTTTTAATCAATTTTTCTACAGTCCAAAAAATCAATTTTCTGATGAAAAATGATGACCCGTGACCTCTCGAAATTTCTCCAGATGGTCAGAAATGGAAATTTTTTAACGTTTAATGTTTTGACTGCAAATGACTATTCCATGTGAATTATCACTTTTGGAACTAAAATAAGTGTGTTTAGAATAATTTTAATTACTGAAATTGGTCAAAAAAGAAGCTTCTGAGTAGGAGAAAATGTCTGTAAAAATGGCAATTTTGGTCCCGTTGAGGCTTCAAAAAGTAGTTATTCAACATGAGGCACAATCCAAATGACATTTTTAATCAATTTTTCTACAGTCCAAAAAATCAATTTTCTGATGAAAAACGATGACCCGTGACCTGTCGAAATTTCTCCAGATGGTCAGAAATGGAAATTTTTTAATGTTTAATTTTTTGACTGCAAATGACTATTCCATGTGAATTATCACTTTTGGAACAAAGATAAGTGTGTTTAGAGTCACTTTAATGCCTGAAATTGGTCGAAATAGAAGCTTCTGAATAGGAGAAAATGTCTTTAAAAATGGCAATTTTTGTCACATTGAGGCTTTAAAAAGTAGTTATTCAACATGAGGCACAATCCAAATGACATTTTGAATCAATTTTTCTACAGTCCAAAAAAACAATTTTCTGATGAAAAACGATGACCCGTGACCTGTCGAAATTTCTCCAGATGGTCAGAAATGGAAATTTTTTAATGTTTAATTTTTATACTGTAAATGACTATTCCATGTGAATTATCACTTTTGGAATTTAAATAAGTGTGTTTAGAGTCACTTTAATGCCTGAAATTGGTCGAAGTAGAAGCTTCTGAATAGGAGAAAATGTCTGTATTAATGGCAATTTTGGTCACATTGAGGCTTCAAAAAGTAGTTATTCAACATGAGGCACAATCCAAATGACATTTTGAATCAATTTTTCTACAGTCCAAAAAAATCAATTTTCTGATGAAAAACGATGACCCGTGACCTGTCGAAATTTCTCCAGATGGTCAGAAATGGACATTTTTTAATGTTTCATTTTTTGACTGTAAATGACTTTTCCATGTAAATTATCACTTATGAAAGAAAAATAAGTGTGTTTAGAGTCACTTTAATGCCTGAAATTGGTCGAAATAGAAGCTTCTGAATAGGAGAAAATGTCTTTAAAAATGGCAATTTTAGACACATTGAGGCTTTAAAAAGTAGTTATTCAACATGAGGCACAATCCAAATGACATTTTGAATCAATTTTTCTACAGTCCAAAAAAATCAATTTTCTGATGAAACACGATGACCTGTGACCTGTTGAAATTTCTCCAGATGGTCAGAAATGGACATTTTTTAATGTTTCATTTTTTGACTGCAAATGACTATTCCATGTAAATTATCACTTTTGGAACAAAAACAAGTGTGCTTAGAGTCACTTTAATGCCTGAAATTGGTCGAAATAGAAGCTTCTGAATAGGAGAAACTGTCTGTATTAATGGCAATTTTGGTCACATTGAGGCTTCAAAAAGTAGTTATTCAACATGAGGCACAATCCAAATGACATTTTGAATACATTTTTCTACAGTCCAAAAAAATCAATTTTCTGATGAAAAACGATGACCCGTGACCTGTCGAATTTTCTCCAGATGGTCAGAAATGGAAATTTTTTAATGTTTAATATTTTTACTGTAAATGACTATTCCATGTAAATTATCACTTTTGGAACTAAAATAAGTGTTTAGAGTCACTTTAATGCCTGAAATTGGTCCAAATAGAAGCTTCTGAATAGGAGCAAAAGTCTGTAATAATGGCAATTTTGTCACATTGAAGCTTTAAAAAGTAGTTATTCAACATGCGGCACATTCCAAATGACATTTTTAATCAATTTTTCTACAGTCTAAAAAATCAATTTTCTGATGAAAAATGATGACCCGTGACCTCTCGAAATTTCTCCAGATGGTCAGAAATGGAAATTTTTTAACGTTTAATGTTTTGACTGCAAATGACTATTCCATTTGAATTATCACTTTTGGAACTAAAATAAGTGTGTTTAGAATAATTTTAATTACTGAAATTGGTCAAAAAAGAAGCTTCTGAGTAGGAGAAAATGTCTGTAAAAATGGCAATTTTGGTCACGTTGAGGCTTCAAAAAGTAGTTATTCAACATGAGGCACAATCCAAATGACATTTTTAATCAATTTTTCTACAGTCCAAAAAATCAATTTTCTGATGAAAAACGATGACCCTTGACCTGTCGAAATTTCTCCAGATGGTCAGAAATGGAAATTTTTTAATGTTTAATTTTTTGACTGCAAATGACTATTCCATGTGAATTATCACTTTTGGAACAAAGATAAGTGTGTTTAGAGTCACTTTAATGCCTGAAATTGGTCGAAATAGAAGCTTCTGAATAGGAGAAAATGTCTTTAAAAATGGCAATTTTTGTCACATTGAGGCTTTAAAAAGTAGTTATTCAACATGAGGCACAATCCAAATGACATTTTGAATCAATTTTTCTACAGTCCAAAAAAATCAATTTTCTGATGAAACACGATGACCTGTGACCTGTTGAAATTTCTCCAGATGGTCAGAAATGGACATTTTTTAATGTTTCATTTTTTGACTGCAAATGACTATTCCATGTAAATTATCACTTTTGGAACAAAAACAAGTGTGCTTAGAGTCACTTTAATGCCTGAAATTGGTCGAAATAGAAGCTTCTGAATAGGAGAAAAAGTCCGTAATAATGGCAATTTTGGTCACATTGAGGCTTTAAAAAGTAGTTATTCAACATAAGGCACATTCCAAATGAGATTTTGAATCAATTTTTCTAGAGTCCAAAAACTCAATTTTCTGATGAAAAACGATGACCCGTGACGTGTCGAAATTTCTCCAGATGGTCAGAAATGGAAATTTTTTAATGTTTGATATTTTTACTGTAAAAGACTATTCCATGTAAATTATCACTTTTGGAACTAAAATAAGTGTTTAGAGTCACTTTAATGCCTGAAATTGGTCAAAATAGAAGCTTCTGAATAGGAGCAAAAGTCTGTAATAATGGCAATTTTGGTCACATTGAAGCTTTAAAAAGTAGTTATTCAACAGGAGGCACATTCCAAATGACATTTTTAATCAATTTTTCTACAGTCCAAAAAAGCAATTTTCTGATGAAAAACGATGACCCTTGACCTCTCGAAATTTCTCCAGATGGTCAGAAATGGAAATTTTTTAATGTTTAATTTTTATACTGTAAATGACTATTCCATGTGAATTATCACTTTTGGAATTTAAATAAGTGTGTTTAGAGTCACTTTAATGCCTGAAATTGGTCGAAGTAGAAGCTTCTGAATAGGAGAAAATGTCTGTATTAATGGCAATTTTGGTCACATTGAGGCTTCAAAAAGTAGTTATTCAACATGAGGCACAATCCAAATGACATTTTGAATCAATTTTTCTACAGTCCAAAAAAATCTATTTTCTGATGAAAAACGATGACCTGTGACCTGTTGAATTTTCTCCAGATGGTCAGAAATGGACAATTTTTAATGTTTCATTTTTTGACTGCAAATGACTATTCCATGTAAATTATCACTTTTGGAACAAAAACAAGTGTGCTTAGAGTCACTTTAATGCCTGAAATTGGTCGAAATAGAAGCTTCTGAATAGGAGAAACTGTCTGTATTAATGGCAATTTTGGTCACATTGAGGCTTCAAAAAGTAGTTATTCAACATGAGGCACAATCCAAATGACATTTTGAATACATTTTTCTACAGTCCAAAAAAATCAATTTTCTGATGAAAAACGATGACCCGTGACCTGTCGAAATTTCTCCAGATGGTCAGAAATGGAAATTTTTTAATGTTTAATATTTTTACTGTAAATGACTATTCCATGTAAATTATCACTTTTGGAACTAAAATAAGTGTTTAGAGTCACTTTAATGCCTGAAATTGGTCCAAATAGAAGCTTCTGAATAGGAGCAAAAGTCTGTAATAATGGCAATTTTGTCACATTGAAGCTTTAAAAAGTAGTTATTCAACATGCAGCACATTCCAAATGACATTTTTAATCAATTTTTCTACAGTCTAAAAAATCAATTTTCTGATGAAAAATGATGACCCGTGACCTCTCGAAATTTCTCCAGATGGTCAGAAATGGAAATTTTTTAACGTTTAATGTTTTGACTGCAAATGACTATTCCATTTGAATTATCACTTTTGGAACTAAAATAAGTGTGTTTAGAATAATTTTAATTACTGAAATTGGTCAAAAAAGAAGCTTCTGAGTAGGAGAAAATGTCTGTAAAAATGGCAATTTTGGTCACGTTGAGGCTTCAAAAAGTAGTTATTCAACATGAGGCACAATCCAAATGACATTTTTAATCAATTTTTCTACAGTCCAAAAAATCAATTTTCTGATGAAAAACGATGACCCTTGACCTGTCGAAATTTCTCCAGATGGTCAGAAATGGAAATTTTTTAATGTTTAATTTTTTGACTGCAAATGACTATTCCATGTGAATTATCACTTTTGGAACAAAGATAAGTGTGTTTAGAGTCACTTTAATGCCTGAAATTGGTCGAAATAGAAGCTTCTGAATAGGAGAAAATGTCTTTAAAAATGGCAATTTTTGTCACATTGAGGCTTTAAAAAGTAGTTATTCAACATGAGGCACAATCCAAATGACATTTTGAATCAATTTTTCTACAGTCCAAAAAAATCAATTTTCTGATGAAACACGATGACCTGTGACCTGTTGAAATTTCTCCAGATGGTCAGAAATGGACATTTTTTAATGTTTCATTTTTTGACTGCAAATGACTATTCCATGTAAATTATCACTTTTGGAACAAAAACAAGTGTGCTTAGAGTCACTTTAATGCCTGAAATTGGTCGAAATAGAAGCTTCTGAATAGGAGAAAAAGTCTGTAATAATGGCAATTTTGGTCACATTGAGGCTTTAAAAAGTAGTTATTCAACATAAGGCACATTCCAAATGAGATTTTGAATCAATTTTTCTAGAGTCCAAAAACTCAATTTTCTGATGAAAAACGATGACCCGTGACGTGTCGAAATTTCTCCAGATGGTCAGAAATGGAAATTTTTTAATGTTTGATATTTTTACTGTAAAAGACTATTCCATGTAAATTATCACTTTTGGAACTAAAATAAGTGTTTAGAGTCACTTTAATGCCTGAAATTGGTCAAAATAGAAGCTTCTGAATAGGAGCAAAAGTCTGTAATAATGGCAATTTTGGTCACATTGAAGCTTTAAAAAGTAGTTATTCAACAGGAGGCACATTCCAAATGACATTTTTAATCAATTTTTCTACAGTCCAAAAAAGCAATTTTCTGATGAAAAACGATGACCCTTGACCTCTCGAAATTTCTCCAGATGGTCAGAAATGGAAATTTTTTAATGTTTAATTTTTATACTGTAAATGACTATTCCATGTGAATTATCACTTTTGGAATTTAAATAAGTGTGTTTAGAGTCACTTTAATGCCTGAAATTGGTCGAAGTAGAAGCTTCTGAATAGGAGAAAATGTCTGTATTAATGGCAATTTTGGTCACATTGAGGCTTCAAAAAGTAGTTATTCAACATGAGGCACAATCCAAATGACATTTTGAATCAATTTTTCTACAGTCCAAAAAAATCTATTTTCTGATGAAAAACGATGACCTGTGACCTGTTGAATTTTCTCCAGATGGTCAGAAATGGACAATTTTTAATGTTTCATTTTTTGACTGCAAATGACTATTCCATGTAAATTATCACTTTTGGAACAAAAACAAGTGTGCTTAGAGTCACTTTAATGCCTGAAATTGGTCGAAATAGAAGCTTCTGAATAGGAGAAACTGTCTGTATTAATGGCAATTTTGGTCACATTGAGGCTTCAAAAAGTAGTTATTCAACATGAGGCACAATCCAAATGACATTTTGAATACATTTTTCTACAGTCCAAAAAATCGATTTTCTGATGAAAAACGATGACCCGTGACCTGTCGAAATTTCTCCAGATGGTCAGAAATGGAAATTTTTTAATGTTTAATATTTTTACTGTAAATGACTATTCCATGTAAATTATCACTTTTGGAACTAAAATAAGTGTTTAGAGTCACTTTAATGCCTGAAATTGGTCCAAATAGAAGCTTCTGAATAGGAGCAAAAGTCTGTAATAATGGCAATTTTGTCACATTGAAGCTTTAAAAAGTAGTTATTCAACATGAGGCACATTCCAAATGACATTTTTAATCAATTTTTCTACAGTCCAAAAAATCAATTTTCTGATGAAAAATGATGACCCGTGACCTCTCGAAATTTCTCCAGATGGTCAGAAATGGACATTTTTTAACGTTTAATGTTTTGACTGCAAATGACTATTCCATGTGAATTATCACTTTTGGAACTAAAATAAGTGTGTTTAGAATAATTTTAATTACTGAAATTGGTCAAAAAAGAAGCTTCTGAGTAGGAGAAAATGTCTGTAAAAATGGCAATTTTGGTCCCGTTGAGGCTTCAAAAAGTAGTTATTCAACATGAGGCACAATCCAAATGACATTTTTAATCAATTTTTCTACAGTCCAAAAAATCAATTTTCTGATGAAAAACGATGACCCGTGACCTGTCGAAATTTCTCCAGATGGTCAGAAATGGAAATTTTTTAATGTTTAATTTTTTGACTGCAAATGACTATTCCATGTGAATTATCACTTTTGGAACAAAGATAAGTGTGTTTAGAGTCACTTTAATGCCTGAAATTGGTCGAAATAGAAGCTTCTGAATAGGAGAAAATGTCTTTAAAAATGGCAATTTTTGTCACATTGAGGCTTTAAAAAGTAGTTATTCAACATGAGGCACAATCCAAATGACATTTTGAATCAATTTTTCTACAGTCCAAAAAATCAATTTTCTGATGAAAAACGATGACCCGTGACCTGTCGAAATTTCTCCAGATGGTCAGAAATGGAAATTTTTTAATGTTTAATTTTTATACTGTAAATGACTATTCCATGTGAATTATCACTTTTGGAATTTAAATAAGTGTGTTTAGAGTCACTTTAATGCCTGAAATTGGTCGAAGTAGAAGCTTCTGAATAGGAGAAAATGTCTGTATTAATGGCAATTTTGGTCACATTGAGGCTTCAAAAAGTAGTTATTCAACATGAGGCACAATCCAAATGACATTTTGAATCAATTTTTCTACAGTCCAAAAAAATCAATTTTCTGATGAAAAACGATGACCCGTGACCTGTCGAAATTTCTCCAGATGGTCAGAAATGGACATTTTTTAATGTTTCATTTTTTGACTGTAAATGACTTTTCCATGTAAATTATCACTTATGAAAGAAAAATAAGTGTGTTTAGAGTCACTTTAATGCCTGAAATTGGTCGAAATAGAAGCTTCTGAATAGGAGAAAATGTCTTTAAAAATGGCAATTTTTGACACATTGAGGCTTTAAAAAGTAGTTATTCAACATGAGGCACAATCCAAATGACATTTTGAATCAATTTTTCTACAGTCCAAAAAAATCAATTTTCTGATGAAACACGATGACCTGTGACCTGTTGAAATTTCTCCAGATGGTCAGAAATGGACATTTTTTAATGTTTCATTTTTTGACTGCAAATGACTATTCCATGTAAATTATCACTTTTGGAACAAAAACAAGTGTGCTTAGAGTCACTTTAATGCCTGAAATTGGTCGAAGTAGAAGCTTCTGAATAGGAGAAAATGTCTGTATTAATGGCAATTTTGGTCACATTGAGGCTTCAAAAAGTAGTTATTCAACATGAGGCACAATCCAAATGACATTTTGAATCAATTTTTCTACAGTCCAAAAAAATCAATTTTCTGATGAAAAACGATGACCCGTGACCTGTCGAAATTTCTCCAGATGGTCAGAAATGGACATTTTTTAATGTTTCATTTTTTGACTGTAAATGACTTTTCCATGTAAATTATCACTTATGAAAGAAAAATAAGTGTGTTTAGAGTCACTTTAATGCCTGAAATTGGTCGAAATAGAAGCTTCTGAATAGGAGAAACTGTCTGTATTAATGGCAATTTTGGTCACATTGAGGCTTCAAAAAGTAGTTATTCAACATGAGGCACAATCCAAATGACATTTTGAATAAATTTTTCTACAGTCCAAAAAAATCAATTTTCTGATGAAAAACGATGACCCGTGACCTGTCGAAATTTCTCCAGATGGTCAGAAATGGAATTTTTTTTATGTTTAATTTTTTTACTGTAAATGACTATTCCATGTGAATTATCACTTTTGGAACAAAAACAAGTGTGTTTAGAGGCACTTTAATGCCTGAAATTGGTCGAAAAAGAAGCTTCTGAGTAGGAGAAAAAGTCTGTAATTATATCAATTTTGGTCACATTGAGGCTTTAAAAAGTAGTTATTCAACATGAGGCACATTCCAAATGACATTTTTAATCAATTTTTCTACAGTCCAAAAAATCAATTTTCTGATGAAAAATGATGACCCGTGACCTCTCGAAATTTCTCCAGATGGTCAGAAATGGAAATTTTTTAACGTTTAATGTTTTGACTGCAAATGACTATTCCATGTGAATTATCACTTTTGGAACTAAAATAAGTGTGTTTAGAATAATTTTAATTACTGAAATTGGTCAAAAAAGAAGCTTCTGAGTAGGAGAAAATGTCTGTAAAAATGGCAATTTTGGTCACGTTGAGGCTTCAAAAAGTAGTTATTCAACATGAGGCACAATCCAAATGACATTTTTAATCAATTTTTCTACAGTCCAAAAAATCAATTTTCTGATGAAAAACGATGACCCTTGACCTGTCGAAATTTCTCCAGATGGCCAGAAATGGAAATTTTTTAATGTTTAATTTTTTGACTGCAAATGACTATTCCATGTGAATTATCACTTTTGGAACAAAGATAAGTGTGTTTAGAGTCACTTTAATGCCTGAAATTGGTCGAAATAGAAGCTTCTGAATAGGAGAAAATGTCTTTAAAAATGGCAATTTTTGTCACATTGAGGCTTTAAAAAGTAGTTATTCAACATGAGGCACAATCCAAATGACATTTTTAATCAATTTTTCTACAGTCCAAAAAAATCAATTTTCTGATGAAACACGATGACCTGTGACCTGTTGAAATTTCTCCAGATGGTCAGAAATGGACATTTTTTAATGTTTCATTTTTTGACTGCAAATGACTATTCCATGTAAATTATCACTTTTGGAACAAAAACAAGTGTGCTTAGAGTCACTTTAATGCCTGAAATTGGTCGAAATAGAAGCTTCTGAATAGGAGAAAAAGTCTGTAATAATGGCAATTTTGGTCACATTGAGGCTTTAAAAAGTAGTTATTCAACATAAGGCACATTCCAAATGAGATTTTGAATCAATTTTTCTAGAGTCCAAAAACTCAATTTTCTGATGAAAAACGATGACCCGTGACGTGTCGAAATTTCTCCAGATGGTCAGAAATGGAAATTTTTTAATGTTTGATATTTTTACTGTAAAAGACTATTCCATGTAAATTATCACTTTTGGAACTAAAATAAGTGTTTAGAGTCACTTTAATGCCTGAAATTGGTCAAAATAGAAGCTTCTGAATAGGAGCAAAAGTCTGTAATAATGGCAATTTTGGTCACATTGAAGCTTTAAAAAGTAGTTATTCAACAGGAGGCACATTCCAAATGACATTTTTAATCAATTTTTCTACAGTCCAAAAAAGCAATTTTCTGATGAAAAACGATGACCCGTGACCTCTCGAAATTTCTCCAGATGGTCAGAAATGGAAATTTTTTAATGTTTAATTTTTATACTGTAAATGACTATTCCATGTGAATTATCACTTTTGGAATTTAAATAAGTGTGTTTAGAGTCACTTTAATGCCTGAAATTGGTCGAAGTAGAATCTTCTGAATAGGAGAAAATGTCTGTATTAATGGCAATTTTGGTCACATTGAGGCTTCAAAAAGTAGTTATTCAACATGAGGCACAATCCAAATGACATTTTGAATCAATTTTTCTACAGTCCAAAAAAATCTATTTTCTGATGAAAAACGATGACCTGTGACCTGTTGAAATTTCTCCAGATGGTCAGAAATGGACATTTTTTAATGTTTCATTTTTTGACTGCAAATGACTATTCCATGTAAATTATCACTTTTGGAACAAAAACAAGTGTGCTTAGAGTCACTTTAATGCCTGAAATTGGTCGAAATAGAAGCTTCTGAATAGGAGAAACTGTCTGTATTAATGGCAATTTTGGTCACATTGAGGCTTCAAAAAGTAGTTATTCAACATGAGGCACAATCCAAATGACATTTTGAATACATTTTTCTACAGTCCAAAAAATCAATTTTCTGATGAAAAACGATGACCCGAGACCTGTCGAAATTTCTCCAGATGGTCAGAAATGGAAATTTTTTAATGTTTAATATTTTTACTGTAAATGACTATTCCATGTAAATTATCACTTTTGGAACTAAAATAAGTGTTTAGAGTCACTTTAATGCCTGAAATTGGTCCAAATAGAAGCTTCTGAATAGGAGCAAAAGTCTGTAATAATGGCAATTTTGTCACATTGAAGCTTTAAAAAGTAGTTATTCAACATGAGGCACATTCCAAATGACATTTTTAATCAATTTTTCTACAGTCCAAAAAATCAATTTTCTGATGAAAAATGATGACCCGTGACCTCTCGAAATTTCTCCAGATGGTCAGAAATGGAAATTTTTTAACGTTTAGGTGCCGATCACGATCCGGTAAAAAATTCCCCCGTGCGACTCGTATCGGGTCTTTTTACCGTACGAATCGTACAAGTGCCGTACGAACTGGCAATCACGATTCGCATGGTAAAAAGTCCATACGAACCGCACCGGGAATCATTCCCCACACGTCCTCGGGTCGGAAAATGTGTCCGACACGTCCTCGGACGATTTACCTTACAAACGTAAAAATCCAAGTCCGACCGAGGAATCACGATCCATCCCGTGCGTCCGAGCCTACAACCGTATGGAAAAAACACCGTCCGCACCGAACACCAATAGCAACCATGGAGACATGTGCCCGCATACGCGCCCAACACTCCCCCCAGCCCCCGTACGTCCGACACGTACCCCCGTATATGTATACCCCCACCCGTCTATGTACACCCCAGTACGTACCAGTCGTACCCCCACCCCAGTACGTGTCGTACCACCGTCAATGTACACCCCCCCACCCCTGTACGTGTCGTACCACCGTCTATGTACACCCCAGTACGTTCCAGTCGCACCCCCACCCCAGTACGTGTCGTACCCCCCGTGTACCTACACCCCAGTACGTTCGAGCCACACCCCCACCCCAGTACGTGTCATAGCCCCGTCTACCTACACCCCAGTACGTTCCAGTCGTACCCCCACCCCAGTACGTGTTGTACCCCCCGTGTACCTACACCCCAGTACGTTCGAGCCACACCCCCACCCCAGTACGTGTCATAGCCCCGTCTACCTACACCCCAGTACGTTCCAGTCGTACCCCCACCCCAGTACGTGTCGTACCCCCCGTGTACCTACACCCCAGTACGTTCGAGCCACACCCCCACCCCAGTACGTGTCACAGCCCCGTCTACCTACACCCCAGTACGTTCCAGTCGTACCCCCACCCCAGTACGTGTCGTACCCCCCGTGTACCTACACCCCAGTACGTTCGAGCCACACCCCCACCCCAGTACATGTCATAGCCCCGTCTACCTACACCCCAGTACGTTCCAGTCGTACCCCCACCCCAGTACGTGTCGTACCCCCGTGTACCTACACCCCAGTACGTTCGAGCCACACCCCCACCCCAGTACGTGTCATAGCCCCGTCTACCTACACCCCAGTACGTTCCAGTCGTACCCCCACCCCAGTACGTGTCGTACCACCGTCAATGTACACCCCCCCACCCCTGTACGTGTCGTACCACCGTCAATGTACACCCCCCCACCCCTGTACGTGTCGTACCACCGTCTATGTACACCCCAGTACGTTCCAGTCGTACCCCCACCCCAGTACGTGTCGTACCACCGTCAATGTACACCCCCCCACCCCTGTACGTGTCATACCACCGTCTATGTACACCCCAGTACGTTCCAGTCGTACCCCCACCCCAGTACGTGTCGTACCACCGTCAATGTACACCCCCCCACCCCTGTACGTGTCGTACCACCGTCAATGTACACCCCCCCACCCCTGTACGTGTCGTACCACCGTCTATGTACACCCCAGTACGTTCCAGTCGTACCCCCACCCCAGTACGTGTCGTACCACCGTCAATGTACACCCCCCCACCCCTGTACGTGTCGTACCACCGTCTATGTACACCCCAGTACGTTCCAGTCGTACCCCCACCCCAGTACGTGTCGTACCACCGTCAATGTACACCCCCCCACCCCTGTACGTGTCATACCACCGTCTATGTACACCCCAGTACGTTCCAGTCGTACCCCCACCCCAGTACGTGTCGTACCACCGTCAATGTACACCCCCCCACCCCTGTACGTGTCGTACCACCGTCAATGTACACCCCCCCACCCCTGTACGTGTCGTACCACCGTCTATGTACACCCCAGTACGTTCCAGTCGTACCCCCACCCCAGTACGTGTCGTACCACCGTCAATGTACACCCCCCCACCCCTGTACGTGTCGTACCACCGTCTATGTACACCCCAGTACGTTCCAGTCGTACCCCCACCCCAGTACGTTCCTGGCGCACCCCCAACACAACCTCCTAAGTACGGAGCGCACCCCATGCCCCAACATCACAACCGCATGTACGAGTCGTACAAAGCCACACACAAGGACCAAATCGTACAACCAAATGGCCCATGTACACACCGTACACACGCACAAAACGCACGTACACAACAAGGACAAAACAAAACAACTCAACAATACACCATTCGAAAGGCACACAGCCACTAAACATGGCCAACAACCACTAAAATAACACAATCACTGACCTGCAACTGTCAAAAACAAACAGAGGCCCAATACACCACCACTCCTTATAACACACCCACCCAAAATTCAAACACTGCCACACCCACCCATGGACCAATAAAAAGGGCCCACACACACAAACCATGAGCCTTTGCAACAGACCCACTGCTGCCAGACACCACAGAACCAGACTACAAGCGACACCACATCTTACACTTGCACACCTTCACACGACCACCCTCACAAACACCCTCTCATCACATTCACACACACACACAACCATCCACACCCCCCCCAACATCCACACACCCCCCACACCCACACCATCCCCACCCACACCCCTCACCATGCCCACTACCAAGAATCCAAAGTTCAGTCACCGAGAGTTGGAGGTCCTTGTTGATCAAATCCTCAGAGTCGAGCCACAGATCTTTGGAACATTGGTCAGAAGCACCAGCCAGGCAGCCAAAACAGCCATGTGGCAGACCATCGTCGATGCTGTGAATGCTGTTGCGGACACCAGGAGGACCAAGCAGGATTGCCAGAACAGGTGGTACGATCTGCGGAGGAGGGTCAGAGCCAAGAGACAGGAGGAACACGACCAGGCCAACGCCACCGGAGGAGGGCCCTCCCGCAGACCCGTACAGTACCATCCCTGGGAGGAGAGGGTGATGGCCATACTGCCGGTGGAGGCAGTTGAAGGAGTAGAAGGACTCCGAGACCCGGGTGAGTACACAAACAACGCACCTCACATGGGGGGAACTGCAACCACAACCAAAATTAATAACAGGCACGCAACCACCACAAGCCATCGCATTACTCAACCACACTCCATGAGCAGGCACATGCCACTGCTGCCACCATGCCCCATGCACCCAGCTGGACAATGTCAAGTCACAGGCCACAGAAGACAACAACACATGACACGGTAACCCGGATGGCGGGAGGCTGGGCACCAAGAATCACATAGTGCGACTCCAAAGCAGACAACAATGCCCTCTGCCCATATGGCCTAGGTCACAGCCAGACAAACACTGTGTCCCAACACAGGAATGACTTGCCAGCAAATGGCGGATGCCTTGCATCAACACATGGGGGTGAAGGCACTGTTTTGCACATGCCAGCAGCTAATGAACAGCCAACAGTGTGAAAGAGTGGCAGCACACACCACCACAGCAGCAGCGCACAGACACACAGCAGACAAAATGGGTGCCTGGAGATCAGAAACAAACTCACATCAACAGGCCAAGGGCCACTCAAAGATCTGCTAACAGTGTGTGCCCAGGAAGCTGGGCCAAGGTGACAGAGGGTGACACACGGAGGGAGGGAGAGGGGGACACAGAGGGAGGGAGAGGGGGACTGAGAGGGAGGGAGACGGACAGAGGGAGGAGGCTGACACACAGAGGGAGGGAGAGGGGGACAGAGAGGGAGGGAGAGGGGGACACAGAGGGAGGGAGACACAGGAAGATGGACAGAGGGAGGAGGCTGACACACAGAGGGAGGGAGAGGGGGACACAGAGGGAGGGAGAGGGGGACACAGAGGGAGGGAGAGGGGGACTCAGAGGGAGGGAGAGGGGGACAGAGAGGGAGGGAGAGGGGGACAGAGAAGGAGGGAGACACAGGGAGAGCAAATCAGTCCTGTGGTGTGTGGGAATGTCTGTTCGTCAGCAGGTGGACTGCGTGCATGTAGACAAGGGTGGCCAGTGCCAGAACCCCCCCTCTTCATCATGGCAAAACGCAGGGCCATGTCACAACCTGTACACGAGCACAAGGACAGCCACCTGCATCATATGAGTGTGTGGATCCACTCCATGTGCACATGTACAGTGCTACAAGGAAGGCGCAAATGCATAGCTCGGCACACATGCACACTCCACTGCTGACTGCAGTCACACTTGACGCAGCAAGTAAGACTGTGCCACACATAGTTAAAGGGGCCAAATTGGTGCCCAAGGGACACACACATGCACAAGTGCACTGTGAGTGGAATGCAAGACAGATCCTAATTCCAAGAGGAAATGTGCCAACTTTGTAACGGATGAAACATGGATGTTGCATGGATCAAAATTTACATTTTCTCTCTCACACACAGGTCAACGTCGTGCTGCACCCCCCAACACTGGGGGGGAACACTCACAGGACCCGGATCTGCAGGAGACCGATCCCACCGGCAGCGACCACTCTCACCACTCTGCGGACGACCCCGACCGACCTGGCCCCTCTGGTGTCCAACCACCTGCAGCACCTGCGTCAGGTACAACCGTGCCAACCACCACCCCCACTCCTGCCACTTCCCAGGAGACACCCAGGATCCCTGCCCCAACACCACAATGCAGCCAGGCTCGCCAGGAGGGACACGGTGTCCCGGGCACCCAGGAGGAGGCAGGCGACAACGCCAATGCCACCCCTCAGGGGTCCCGGAGACCCGATGTGCCCACAAGTGCAGGCCAGACGCAAGTGGGCAGGGGTGGTGGGAGTGGAGGACGGCGGAGGCGCGAGCCTGACCAGTTGGCTGGGGATCCGGTATTTTCACATGTCCGTAACATCCTGGACTCATACCGGCAGGACACCACGGGCATGGCCCAGGTTGTGTCCGTCCTCGAGGGGATCAAGGTCCAGCAGGCCCAGCAACATGCGGAGCTAATAGCCTGTCTACAGCTACACCAACGGAGGATGGAGGACAGACAGGCTGAGCAAGTGACGGCGTCCCAGGGGATTCACGCTGAACTCCGTCGGATGGCCGACACCATGGCCGACCCTCCCTGTGCCAGAAGGCGGAGAACATCACCACCCACAGGGAGGGATCATGAGGAGGAGGAGGAAACATCCGACGGAGCATCCCAGACGTCGTCACGGCCTGCTGCTGAGGTTCCCCGCAGGAAGCCGGGTCGTCCACAGAAAGGACCGTGAGGGTGGCTGCTACATCACCATCGCCCAGGACACCTGGCCTGGCACCTGGCCCACTGGAGCAACAGCATCACAGCATCAAGAGACATTCTCTGCCACATGGCCCTGCTGGTCACTGGCTGACCAATGTTGACAAAGACTGTGGCATGGACTCTGAGGATTTCCAATGGCAAGGACACCAACTCCCCTACTGAACTTTGGATTCCCTAATCCCGGAAAGCCCCCCACTTTGTCCCCCCCCCCCCCCCTAATAAATCACACTATTAAGAGTAGATGCCTGCTGGTAGCATTATTACCTAACATGTGTCTTGTACAGTCTAAACATGCCTGAGTCATCTGTTCACTTCAACCATCCACACCCTGGGGCCTGAGTCTGGCACAGGACACATGGGTCACAGTTTATTAGGCAAGACAGACATGGAGCACCATACACACCCGTGATGTGCAGAACCAGCTGAGGGGGTGGCCGAACAACCGTGCTGACAGACACATTGAGTACAGCAACAGTCATGCGCAGAGGTCAGGGAACCTGGCCCGTGTCCTGGGGGGCACCCAGGTACGTGTAGACAGGTGGCAGAACCATGTCCTGCAAGCTTGAGTCCGGTGGATGCAGAGAATGGGGGCCTGGACAACGTTGGATGCATGGGGATGGCACATGTCACACTACCCACACAGTCATGGACATCATGCCCAATACACAGTCTCAGCACACACACACAGCTTGCATCTTGCCACTCGACACATTGACACATAGCCACAATCTGGGAATACCATGCCAGACATGCAGGATGCACCGTGCCAACACACCAGCATTGACTGAGCAGAGGCACCTTGGAGGCATAGGGACACCTTTAATAGTCATGTTTTTGGGATTGCAGAGGCAACTTGAAGTACACATGAACACATCATGTGGAGTAACATGTGGCTCAAACACTGGCACCCCCCTTCTGCAGCACAAATGCGTGATAGCCATGGTACTGGCACACAAGCGTCGGCTAACAGCTAAATACCCACAGCTGCACACGGAGAGCCTGCCATACACCATAGATCCGCTGATGTGGAAGTCCCACGCCATGTCAAGCCAATGTCAACCGTATGTGTCCGAGGGCAGTGTCACACACATTGATGCCATCATCACAATCCACCATCCCATCACTGATGACTGACAACCAGGCAGCCCATCTATTCTGGTGTACCCAGCTGCATGTCGTGTCCCATGGGGATGCCACATGACTGCAGAGGAACCAAACCCCGACCTGGGCAGTGTGCACACATCGTGAACAACTGCCACACCCAATACACCCCAGATGCATCCCTTACCCCATGGAGACTTCCAAACGTGTCCGTGCCTGTAACGCTGAGTCAGCCCACGATGCCATGTCGATGAGGAATAGCAGTGCCACAACAATGCAACCAGCAGATGGCATGCGCAGGTACCTGGGGAAGAGAGACACACAAGAAGTCAGCCACAAAAAGCACAGCCACTTGCATGTGCATTGACTCGACACATGTATGGATGACAACATGCTAGGTCACAATTATGACTGGGGAAATACTACCATCACTGCCACCATCACTCCAGTGACACACCCACACACACCTCTGACTCACGTGCCATACATGCAGGTGGACACACCCATCACAACACATGCCACACGGGGACCAAGGCGTGCACACTCAGACACTGGTACTCACCACTAAGCAAAGAAGTCGCGTATGAGCCGAGTCCGGATGTCCTCTTGCGGCTCCACATCCTCCACATCACTAGCCCCATTGCCAAGCCCTTCGTCCTCCACGGGTGGATGGTCCTCGTCATGTTGATTCAGGATGAGTGGCACAGCTCTTTCAACTGCCATGTTGTGCAGCATGCAGCAGACCATGAAGATCTTGCAAACCTTTGCCGGGGCATATGGGAGTGCGCCGCCGGTCTTGTGGAGGCACCGGAATCGGCTCTTCAGCATGCCAAACGTCCTCTCTATCACTCGCCTTGTCCGGCCATGGGCGGTGTTGTAGCGGAGCTGGGCCGGCGTGATGGGGTTGCGGAGAGGTGTCAGCAGCCAAGGCATGTTGGGATAGCCAGCGTCCCCTAAATGGAAAGCACATGGATATCGTTAGAACTGGCGAAGCGGTAGTGCTGCTCGGCCAAACAGAATACAGGACAGACAGACTGTACCCACCAACAACACATGCTCGTTCGTTGCGCAGCTGCATCATCATATCAGGCATCCCGCTACGCCTCATGATGTAGGCATCGTGTGCTGATCCTGGGAAACGAGCACAGACATGTGAAATCACCATGTTGGACAGACACACCACAAGGGCATTGATGGAGTGGTAGTGCTTCCGATTGCGGTACACCACCTCCCGTGCGTGTGGTGGTACCAAACCTACATGTGTCCCATCTATGGACCCAATGACATGGGGCATCCCTCCCAGGGCATAGAAACCACGCTTGACCTCAGTCATCTGTTCAGGGGTTGGGAACTTGATGAAGTCATCCAGGTGAATCAACATGGCCTCCAAGAAATCATGCAGCACACCGCTGAACATGCTCTGGGACATGCCACCAACATGAGCTATGGTATTTTGGAAGGTACCCGTGGCAAGGAAATGTAGGGCAGCCATTACCTTCAGCTGGGGTGTCAGTGCCGTAGGATACCTGTGCTGCGGTTGCAGGTGTGGTGCCAGTCTCGCCGTCAGCTCCAGAATCAACGGTTGGGTGAAGCGGTAGAGCCGGATCCTGTCATTCTCCTGCATGGTGGCCAAGTCTGGAATTCTTCGGGCAACAGGAGGCGCTCTGCAGTAATTTGGAAGTGACAAGGAAGAGTGAGTGCACTACGAGAACAACTCATGTCTACTGAGCACATGTCAATCTGGCAATACACACATGCCACATAGGGAGTCAGGCATGTGCTACATGCCCAGGACACGTATGGATGCAAGGTGACACTCCTTCCAAGACCCAGCTACACACGGTGATTGAGAACCTCCCCATGCCACGCCATGGAAATAGCTGTGTCCCAGTGCAAGTGCACTGCCCGACGCAAGACAGGAGTGACATACACCCACACATCAGCAGAAGTGTGATGCCGATTGCAGAGACTGGCAGCGGAACACTTGAGCCACAGGTCACATGACATTACACTAGTCCAGCCCACACACCTTGCCATGAAGGTGCACATGTCATGACTCACCACACATTCCTTGTGAGTTTGCTGACATGGCCTTGTCACGCTACTCCGTGTCCCTTGCATACATGTGCACCTCACATCCGAGAACACATGGGGCATGGTGTTGGGAACAGTGTGCAATGACAATCTACACACAGCCACATGTTGGTTGCTGCAACGGCTGCAGCTTTTGAGGGTGCTACAACATCAACCTGATGTAAATCCCGGACACATATATGGCATAGTCACATTGTGCACTGTGGGTAGTGATAAGTCATGTGTCATGACCCCTGTACCTGGCATCATGGGACACTTCCGTGTGTTGGTGTCGGTGCCATGCCAGTGACGCTCACCCCAAGTGCGCAGTCCCACATGCACACATGTCAAAGGAGTCAAGGGCATGCCTGGCACACATTGCACCCTCACACAGTACACATGTACACATCTCATCATACATCTGGTGCCTTCTCCACTCAGGAGGCATGTTCCACATCACAGCCTGTGACACCTGTGCCCCACACATGTGGTAATGCACAGACGATGCCTTGATGTCCATTCCTGGACAAGTATGTCCATCCATGGACAAGTATGTCCGCCCTATTCCTACATGTGTGTCGCCTATCACCACAGTGATGTGTAAAATCCGCCGTACTGCTGCTGAGAGGGCCTGTGCATGTTCCCAAATCACTGTGGGAGTGCTGCCGTATGTGTACCCATCGTGATGGCGAGCGTAGATGCGAGTGTACGGTCCGTGTCACTACGGGTACGCATACGCGTGCAGACCCATAGTGATGGAGAGCGTAAATGTGAGTGTACGGTCCGTACCACTACGGGTACGCATACGCGTGCAGACCCATAGTGATAGCGAGCGTAGATGCGAGTGTACGGCCCTATCACTATGGGTCTGCACGCGTATGCGTACCCGTAGTGTTACGGACCGTACACTCGCATCTACGCTCACTATCACTATGGGTCTGCACGCGTATGCGTACCCGTAGTGGTACGGACCGTACACTCGCATCTACGCTCACTATCACTATGGGTCTGCACGCGTATGCGTACCCGTAGTGGTACGGACCGTACACTCGCATCTACGCTCACTATCACTATGGGTCTGCACGCGTATGCGTACCCGTAGTGGTACGGACCGTACACTCACATCTACGCTCACTATCACTATGGGTCTGCACGCGTATGCGTACCCGTAGTGGTACGGACCGTACACTCGCATCTACGCTCACTATCACTATGGGTCTGCACGCGTATGCGTACCCGTAGTGGTACGGACCGTACACTCGCATCTACGCTCACTATCACTATGGGTCTGCACGCGTATGCGTACCCGTAGTGGTACGGACCGTACACTCGCATCTACGCTCACTGTCACTACGAGTACGCATACGCGTGCAGACCCATATTGATGGAGAGCGTAGATGCGAGTGTACGGTCCGTACCACTACGGGTACGCATACGCGTGCAGACCCATAGTGATAGTGAGCGTAGATGCGAGTGTACGGTCCGTACCACTACGGGTACGCATACGCGTGCAGACCCATAGTGATAGTGAGCGTAGATGCGAGTGTACGGTCCGTACCACTACGGGTACGCATACGCGTGCAGACCCATAGTGATGGAGAGGGTAGGCATGCATGTACGGGCCGTTGCCATGCATTTGGGGTGCCCTAGGGCCCCCACACGCACCGTACCTGTGTGTGATGCTCCAAATTACATAGGGGACAAGTATTAAGGCCTACATGCATGCTGGTTGTCATGGAGACCAAGTTCAAAATTCGAAATTGTTCTGGAAGGTGCACAGCAGAAGTCAGTTGGAATTTGTCTACTTTGTTGCAATGTGTTTGTGGGGCTGACATCATGCAGGAGAATGAAACCGATAGAGAACCCACAGACTGCTAGGTTTGAAGGGATTGGTGGAAACATAGGATGCAAATGTGAGTGACCAATCACTCTGTACTCCTGTGCATGAGACTGGGCAGAAGGGCACATATAAGGCAGCCAGGTCCCATGAGGGAGCACTTGCCTGCACATCTTTGCATTCGTCGACCCAGCTGCTGCTACTGATTCCCTGGAACCATGTCAAGGGCTGTGGAGAGGACACAGCCATTCACCCTGGAGGAGAACATGGCTCTGCTGGATGTGATCCTCCCACAGTACCCCATGCTGTATGGGCGACCAGGGTATCAGGTGAGTGCATAGGCCACTGCCACAGACTGTCCCTATGTTGTGACTGTGACTTCTGCCATTGCGTCCAGGTGTAACACACATGCCATGTACTGTCGGGGGGGTCCCAGGGGGGGGTGCCTGATGTCTCCCAGCAGTGCCCTGAGACAGGAGGGGTGGGTACAGTGTGCTCCCAGCAGTGCCCTGAGACAGGAGGGGTGGGTACAGTGTGCTCCCAGCAGTGCCCTGAGACAGGAGGGGTGGGTACAGTGTGCTCCCAGCAGTGCCCTGAGACAGGAGGGGTGTGTGCCTATCACTAACAGCAGTGCCCTGAGACAGGAGGGGTGGGTGTGATGCACAGTGTGAGCCTTGATCATTGATTGTGACATTGCCATCATTCCACCTGTGTACCCACTGTGGCACGTAGTGCTTTTTCCCCTCAACAGGGGATGATGTCCCTATGACAAAGGTGCAATGCGTTGGCTGCATGACATGCCTTGTTGTAACCAGCTAATTTGTACCCATATGTCTCTCTGTGACATGTGGCTGGTGTATTGATGTGGTGTCACTTGTTCTACCTCACAGGTGGGCGCCACTGCCAAGGAGCAGATCTGGCTGACCGCCGTCAGTGCCGTGAGGCGTGTGGATGGTCGGAGGCGGAGCCTGCCCCAGGTGAGGAAACGCTGGCAGGATATCCGGTGCTGGACGCGGAGGATTGCACGGCTCCTGCTGGGGGACTCACCTGAGAGCCACAAGAACCGCGGCCGCCGCCGTCTGAGCCACCTCCACAGGCGTGTGCTGCCGGTGGTCTTTCCAGACCTGGAGAGGCGCTTACAGGCGATGCAGCAGCCGGAAGGGGGTAGGTACATGTGTGTTTGTTGTGTGTCACCGGCATTTGTAAGGGCACAGTAGCATGAATTCACTGGCAGGGTTTAAAGGTGCTGTGCAGATCCTGTTTGCCCCAGTATAGCACTGTGCCCCTGCCACCCTTCCCCTCCTTGCAATGTGTTCCCTGGTCTGTGTGTAGTCACTCCTCCACAGGGGAATGTAGGCTGGCGCTTTGTCCACGGGAACAATGTCTGTAGCATCATGTGTGGGGGTGGTGTGTAACAGGTTGTGGGACATTGCCTGTGCACTGTCAAGTTCACTGCATGTGGGTTCCATATCAGTTGGCACTGATGCTGACTCCAGACATGGGAGTTGGTCTCTCATGTGTCATGCCTTACAGCGCGCATGTCCCATGTAGTGGCCTGTGACATGATGTGCATGAGTGTGCGATACACATAGTGCGGGGATGGTGACGTGTGTTGCAGTCATTACCATTCAGTAGCATGTAGTTGCGTGCCCACTACTGTCCCCTGGGGCACCTTTTCCTCAGTGGTGTATGTGTCATCATAAACGTGGCCACTGTCAGTGTCTACAGCGTAAGTTGTGCTCTCTGCCATTGTCCCCTGTCACCATGTATATAGACGTGCTATTTTGTACAGGTGTCCACTGTGCAGCCTGACCTGATTGTCCTTCTTCATACTCACAGTTGCCAGTGCCTGTGTGTCTTGCTATACTCATCTGAGGATGGGCACTGGTACCACATTATTTGTACAGGCGCACCTTGGCTGTTTGGCGTCCAATCTCGCTTTTTGCCTGCCCCTGTGTGTATCACCCAGACTATGAGATGTTGGTGCCACCTGTGTCTCAACAATTTGCCTCGTGTAGGGTCTTGTTGGGGCGGGCAATGCCTATGTGTTAAATCCTGATTACCACTTGCTGGGTCTGGGCAGTGTGTGATGTGTCTGGACACACACGCAATGTGCAGTGACAGAGTCATGTTGTGCATGTTTTCAGCATTACCTATGCAGCATGTGTCTCAAGTTCATGGATATGGTCCCTGGTCATCGGTATTTTCGCCAACGCTGTGTGGTGCAGATGCAGTGCTGGATTGTCCCCAGGGCCTGGGTGCTATGTCAGACTCCTTTTCCTGTGTTTAGCTATTGTCTCATGCTCTCCATGGTATTTCAGTGGCATGGTGGCTCAACCAACTGTGTGTTTCATGCCCTACATCGGTACCCTGTTCAGTAGATGTTAGGGATCTTCCTTTTCAGGCCATGCAATGTTACCTATGTGGATTGGACTCATGTGACAGATGTGTACAGATGTCTGATTATTTCTGTCTCTCCACCCTGCCCACAGCATCGTCGGGGGACACAGAGGGAGACATGGACACAGACCAGGCGGAGGGACCGAGCACCAGTGCCAGCCGTGACATCGGGTCTGGCACATCGAGTGGTACAGAGGCGGAGGAGAGTGTGGCCGAGGACCTGTCGACTGGCACATCAGACTACGAAGCTGACAGGTCCGGGGATGATGTCTCCGAGTGGGCGGAGGCTGCACCAGCAGCTGACAGCGGAACAACACCTCGCACCGCCCCCTCAGTTTCCACCAGCCGCCTCCCACTTGCTTGTGTCCCTTCCCAGCGTGCCCGGTCACAGCATGTCTCCTTCCTGCCAGGCACCGCACCCCCTGCCCCTGTCTCCACTGCTGCCGCCAATGCAGAGTCTGTGGACATCCAGCGGCAACTGCAGGTTGGTCAGGCTGCGATCCTTAATGTCCTCCATGCCCACGGCAAAACCCTCACCAACATCGAGGCTTTCTTGGAGGGCATTCATTCATCGCAGGCTGACCAACGCAACTTGCTGAGGTCCATCGACTCCACACTGACTGCAGCAGTGGGTCTCCTGCAGCGCGACCTCCCCCCACCTACCCCTGCCCCATCCACACTTCCCACTCCCATGCCTGTCACACGTACACCCAGACGTCGGCATGCACCCACATCAACAGACACGGGCACCACACCAGCAGGGAAGGTCCACCGCACTCCTCCTGACACGCACACACAGGGTGAGGTAGGCACACCCACTGGGTCGGGGGGCAAACGTGTGACACGCAGCCATAGTGGGAGTCCGCATTCCACCCAGTCCACTCCCTCCAAATCCCCTCCCCTCAGCTCTCCTGGCCACATCTCCCCCAAGGACACCTTCATGGCCGCTCTGTCCCTGAGCCCCACAGTTACACCACCACGCAAGCGGTCAAGGAGGTCCCCGGTCAGGGTGGTTGAGTCTCCCCCCCTGTCTCAACCCTCCCCCGGTGGCGCTGCGACCCATCCCTCTGACCCCCCCCCCCTCCTTGGGGCCTGAGGTCCCTTCGGGTGCAGGGGACTCCCTGGAGGACCTTGCAAAGGTGTGTAGTGCCATCCTGGCCTCCGCCTTTGGCACTGACCCACCCCCTGTGGTGGAGTCCTCCATCCCTGCACCCACAACGCCTCCCCTTTGCCCTGATGTCCCTGCGGTGCCTGTTGCTTCCCCCCCCCTGATGCCCTCACCAGTGTGGAAGACGATGCCATTTGACTGTGCAGGCAATGTAGGGGACACGCATCCCACTGTGTCCCCCATCCAGCTGAGAATCATTGACTGCCCTATGGGCTTTGTGAAGATTGAACTGCCTGCGATCCACGGACATTGTGCTCATGCTGAATAAAGCTTAATTTTGTTTTCATTATCACACTACTGCTATGCTGGTATTGGTGTTGGTGGGGCTGCTACATGGTTTTGGGTGGTGTGTAAGGGTTTGGGTGTGTGGGATGTGTAGTAGTGTACTGCTCATTGGTGGGACCCTGTGATCTGTGTGCCATCACAAGGTGTTGGCTAACTTTCTTTGTTCATGTAAGCAGTTACTGCATGGTGCACTTGTCCCAGGGTGTATTCCTTCCTCTGTGTACCCAGCTTTCTTCCCTGCAGGGTGTTCCCAATGTTTAGCGCAGAGCTGTGTCTACATGAGCTGTGTGTGTGACGGAGCCCTTCTACTTTGGCCATGCATGCAGGGCCATGTCTCCACCTGCGACAATCGTGGCATCCTTGGTGATCACTGTACTTGTGTGTGGAGTCTGTTGACATGAGTTCATGGGGACATGTTCCCTTGTAGCCAGTATGCATGTGGATAATTCTGGCCTCACACACATGTGTTACACCCCTCCTGTATCAGGGCACTGCTGGGAGTGATGGGCACCCACCCCTCCTGTCTCAGGGCACTGCTGGGAGGACTCCACACCCACCCCTCCTGTCTCAGGGCACTGCTGGGAGGACTCTGCACACACCCTTCCTGGGTCTGGACACTGCTGGGAGGACTCCACACCCACCCCTCCTGTCTCAGGGCACTGCTGGGAGGACTCTGCACCCACCCCTCCTGTCTCAGGGCACTGCTGGGAGGACTCCACACCCACCCCTCCTGTCTCAGGGCACTGCTGGGAGGACTCCACACCCACCCCTCCTGTCTCAGGGCACTGCTGGGAGGACTCCACACCCACCCCTCCTGTCTCAGGGCACTGCTGGGAGGACTCTGCACCCACCCCTCCTGTCTCAGGGCACTGCTGGGAGGACTCCACACCCACCCCTCCTGTCTCAGGGCACTGCTGGGAGGACTCCACACCCACCCCTCCTGTCTCTGGGCACTGCTGGGAGGACTCTGCACACACCCCTCCTGTCTCAGGGCACTGCTGGGAGGACTCCATACCCACCCCTCCTGTCTCTGGGCACTGCTGGGAGGACTCTGCACACACCCCTCCTGGGTCTGGACACTGCTGGGGGGACTCTGCACACACCCCTCCTGGGTCTGGACACTGCTGGGAGGACTCTGCACCCACCCCTCCTGTCTCAGGGCACTGCTGGGAGGACTCTGCACACACCCTCCTGTCTCTGGGCACTGCTGGGAGGACTCTGCACACACACCTCCAATTTCTGGATATGTACGCTTGGGACATACACGGTGTGGGTGCGCTCCATGCATTCGAGGTGAGGGTACGGGTCGTACTTACACTGGTGGGGGTGGGGGTACGGTCCGTACGTCCGCGGGTGAGGGTTCGAGTCGTACTTACACTGTTGGGGTGGGGGGCACGCTCCATGCATACGCGGGTGGGGGTACGGGTCGTACTTACACTGTTGGCATGGGGGTTACTCTCCATGCATACGCGGGTGAGGGTACGGGTCGTACTTACACTGGTGGGGGTGGGGGTACGGTCCGTACGTCCGCGGGTGAGGGTTCGAGTCGTACTTACACTGTTGGGGTGGGGGGTACGCTCCTTGCATACGCGGGTGGGGGTACGGGTCGTACTTACACTGGTGGGGGTGGGGGTACGGTCCGTACGTCCGCGGGTGAGGGTTCGAGTCGTACTTACACTGTTGGGGTGGGGGGTACGCTCCATGCATACGCGGGTGGGGGTACGGGTCGTACTTACACTGTTGGCATGGGGGGTACGCTCCATGCATACGCGGGTGGGGGTACGGGTCGTACTTACACTGTTGGCATGGGGGGTACGCTCCATGCATACGCGGGTGGGGGTACGGGTCGTACTTCCACTGTTGGCATGGGGGGTACGGTCCGTACGTCCGCGGGTGAGGGTTCGAGTCGTACTTACACTGTTGGGGTGGGGGTACGCTCCATGCATACGCGGGTGGGGGTAGGGTCCGTACATATCCGTCCCCACGCTATGTGATGCTTGTGCGGGCCGTACCCAGGCCTTTGCCACGTGGGTACGATCCGTCCCGCCATTGTTGGGGTGACGTGTGTGTGGGCGTGGTACGACTCGTACCCACGCTCTTGAGGCGTGGGTACGGGACGTACCTGTCTGGTTGTGTTGCCGGTTCGCGTGGTGACGGACTTCCGTTGTGGCGGTCGCTGGCTTATCAGGACACACCCCCACCCCCTCGTGGTGGCCAGGGCATGGGAGTCAGGTATGTCCAGGCCATGTGTGACTTATGTGGTTGTTTTGTGGTCTGCCCTGGTCGTGCCACCCCCACCCCACCCCACTTTCCCCCCTCCCTTAGTTATTCTGACCTTCTGCGGCGTCTGCGTCGGTGCCTGTAGAGCAGGTGGACTGCTATGAGGGCAGGGATGACTCGTAGGTTCGGGTCCATGTCTGTCCGTCGCGTACTGGTACTCCAATCGCGTCGTCCTGTCGCGTACGGGTCCTCCTTGGTGGCGTCGTCCTGTGTGTCCGTCACGTACTGGTCCTCCTTGTTCGCGTCGTCGTCTGTCCGTCGCGTACTGGTGGTCCTTGTTCGCGTCGTCCTGATTTCCCGGCAGTTTTTGGCTGCCGCAAAATATTCAACGTGCGGGGTGACGTCGGTGCGAATCGTGATTCCTGGGTCGTGAATGGCTGGCTGCGAGCGTCCCGACGTCAGGTCGGCACTTTCCCGGATCGCATTGGTAGGTGTTTTTTTGTTCGGTCGGACTTTTTTACGAATCGTACGGTCATGGTGTACCCGTGCGAATCGTAATTCCTTGTTTGTAGAAATTGACGACCGGGTACGCGTCGGACGGAGAATATGCTCCGTCCGACGGTTCGTACCCGGTTTTTACCGGATCGTGATCGGCACCTTAATGTTTTGACTGCAAATGACTATTCCATGTGAATTATCACTTTTGGAACTAAAATAAGTGTGTTTAGAATAATTTTAATTACTGAAATTGGTCAAAAAAGAAGCTTCTGAGTAGGAGAAAATGTCTGTAAAAATGGCAATTTTGGTCACGTTGAGGCTTCAAAAAGTAGTTATTCAACATGAGGCACAATCCAAATGACATTTTTAATCAATTTTTCTACAGTCCAAAAAATCAATTTTCTGATGAAAAACGATGACCCTTGACCTGTCGAAATTTCTCCAGATGGTCAGAAATGGAAATTTTTTAATGTTTAATTTTTTGACTGCAAATGACTATTCCATGTGAATTATCACTTTTGGAACAAAGATAAGTGTGTTTAGAGTCACTTTAATGCCTGAAATTGGTCGAAATAGAAGCTTCTGAATAGGAGAAAATGTCTTTAAAAATGGCAATTTTTGTCACATTGAGGCTTTAAAAAGTAGTTATTCAACATGAGGCACAATCCAAATGACATTTTGAATCAATTTTTCTACAGTCCAAAAAAATCAATTTTCTGATGAAACACGATGACCTGTGACCTGTTGAAATTTCTCCAGATGGTCAGAAATGGACATTTTTTAATGTTTCATTTTTTGACTGCAAATGACTATTCCATGTAAATTATCACTTTTGGAACAAAAACAAGTGTGCTTAGAGTCACTTTAATGCCTGAAATTGGTCGAAATAGAAGCTTCTGAATAGGAGAAAAAGTCTGTAATAATGGCAATTTTGGTCACATTGAGGCTTTAAAAAGTAGTTATTCAACATAAGGCACATTCCAAATGAGATTTTGAATCAATTTTTCTAGAGTCCAAAAACTCAATTTTCTGATGAAAAACGATGACCCGTGACGTGTCGAAATTTCTCCAGATGGTCAGAAATGGAAATTTTTTAATGTTTGATATTTTTACTGTAAAAGACTATTCCATGTAAATTATCACTTTTGGAACTAAAATAAGTGTTTAGAGTCACTTTAATGCCTGAAATTGGTCAAAATAGAAGCTTCTGAATAGGAGCAAAAGTCTGTAATAATGGCAATTTTGGTCACATTGAAGCTTTAAAAAGTAGTTATTCAACAGGAGGCACATTCCAAATGACATTTTTAATCAATTTTTCTACAGTCCAAAAAAGCAATTTTCTGATGAAAAACGATGACCCTTGACCTCTCGAAATTTCTCCATATGGTCAGAAATGGAAATTTTTTAATGTTTAATTTTTATACTGTAAATGACTATTCCATGTGAATTATCACTTTTGGAATTTAAATAAGTGTGTTTAGAGTCACTTTAATGCCTGAAATTGGTCGAAGTAGAAGCTTCTGAATAGGAGAAAATGTCTGTATTAATGGCAATTTTGGTCACATTGAGGCTTCAAAAAGTAGTTATTCAACATGAGGCACAATCCAAATGACATTTTGAATCAATTTTTCTACAGTCCAAAAAAATCTATTTTCTGATGAAAAACGATGACCTGTGACCTGTTGAATTTTCTCCAGATGGTCAGAAATGGACATTTTTTAATGTTTCATTTTTTGACTGCAAATGACTATTCCATGTAAATTATCACTTTTGGAACAAAAACAAGTGTGCTTAGAGTCACTTTAATGCCTGAAATTGGTCGAAATAGAAGCTTCTGAATAGGAGAAACTGTCTGTATTAATGGCAATTTTGGTCACATTGAGGCTTCAAAAAGTAGTTATTCAACATGAGGCACAATCCAAATGACATTTTGAATACATTTTTCTACAGTCCAAAAAATCGATTTTCTGATGAAAAACGATGACCCGTGACCTGTCGAAATTTCTCCAGATGGTCAGAAATGGAAATTTTTTAATGTTTAATATTTTTACTGTAAATGACTATTCCATGTAAATTATCACTTTTGGAACTAAAATAAGTGTTTAGAGTCACTTTAATGCCTGAAATTGGTCCAAATAGAAGCTTCTGAATAGGAGCAAAAGTCTGTAATAATGGCAATTTTGTCACATTGAAGCTTTAAAAAGTAGTTATTCAACATGAGGCACATTCCAAATGACATTTTTAATCAATTTTTCTACAGTCCAAAAAATCAATTTTCTGATGAAAAATGATGACCCGTGACCTCTCGAAATTTCTCCAGATGGTCAGAAATGGAAATTTTTTAACGTTTAATGTTTTGACTGCAAATGACTATTCCATGTGAATTATCACTTTTGGAACTAAAATAAGTGTGTTTAGAATAATTTTAATTACTGAAATTGGTCAAAAAAGAAGCTTCTGAGTAGGAGAAAATGTCTGTAAAAATGGCAATTTTGGTCCCGTTGAGGCTTCAAAAAGTAGTTATTCAACATGAGGCACAATCCAAATGACATTTTTAATCAATTTTTCTACAGTCCAAAAAATCAATTTTCTGATGAAAAACGATGACCCGTGACCTGTCGAAATTTCTCCAGATGGTCAGAAATGGAAATTTTTTAATCTTTAATTTTTTGACTGCAAATGACTATTCCATGTGAATTATCACTTTTGGAACAAAGATAAGTGTGTTTAGAGTCACTTTAATGCCTGAAATTGGTCGAAATAGAAGCTTCTGAATAGGACAAAATGTCTTTAAAAATGGCAATTTTTGTCACATTGAGGCTTTAAAAAGTAGTTATTCAACATGAGGCACAATCCAAATGACATTTTTAATCAATTTTTCTACAGTCCAAAAAATCAATTTTCTGATGAAAAACGATGACCCGTGACCTGTCGAAATTTCTCCAGATGGTCAGAAATGGAAATTTTTTAATGTTTAATTTTTATACTGTAAATGACTATTCCATGTGAATTATCACTTTTGGAATTTAAATAAGTGTGTTTAGAGTCACTTTAATGCCTGAAATTGGTCGAAGTAGAAGCTTCTGAATAGGAGAAAATGTCTGTATTAATTGCAATTTTGGTCACATTGAGGCTTCAAAAAGTAGTTATTCAACATGAGGCACAATCCAAATGACATTTTGAATCAATTTTTCTACAGTCCAAAAAAATCAATTTTCTGATGAAAAACGATGACCCGTGACCTGTCGAAATTTCTCCAGATGGTCAGAAATGGACATTTTTTAATGTTTCATTTTTTGACTGTAAATGACTTTTCCATGTAAATTATCACTTATGAAAGAAAAATAAGTGTGTTTAGAGTCACTTTAATGCCTGAAATTGGTCGAAATAGAAGCTTCTGAATAGGAGAAAATGTCTTTAAAAATGGCAATTTTTGACACATTGAGGCTTTAAAAAGTAGTTATTCAACATGAGGCACAATCCAAATGACATTTTGAATCAATTTTTCTACAGTCCAAAAAAATCAATTTTCTGATGAAACACGATGACCTGTGACCTGTTGAAATTTCTCCAGATGGTCAGAAATGGACATTTTTTAATGTTTCATTTTTTGACTGCAAATGACTATTCCATGTAAATTATCACTTTTGGAACAAAAACAAGTGTGCTTAGAGTCACTTTAATGCCTGAAATTGGTCGAAATAGAAGCTTCTGAATAGGAGAAACTGTCTGTATTAATGGCAATTTTGGTCACATTGAGGCTTCAAAAAGTAGTTATTCAACATGAGGCACAATCCAAATGACATTTTGAATAAATTTTTCTACAGTCCAAAAAAATCAATTTTCTGATGAAAAACGATGACCCGTGACCTGTCGAAATTTCTCCAGATGGTCAGAAATGGAAATTTTTTTATGTTTAATTTTTTTACTGTAAATGACTATTCCATGTGAATTATCACTTTTGGAACAAAAACAAGTGTGTTTAGAGGCACTTTAATGCCTGAAATTGGTCGAAAAAGAAGCTTCTGAGTAGGAGAAAAAGTCTGTAATTATATCAATTTTGGTCACATTGAGGCTTTAAAAAGTAGTTATTCAACATGAGGCGCATTCTAAATGACATTTTGAATCAATTTTTCTACAGTCCAAAAAATCAATTTTCTGATGAAAAACGAAGACCCGTGACCTGTCAAAATTTCTCCAGATCGTCAGAAATGGAAATTTTTTAATGTTTAATTTTTTGACTGCAAATGACTATTCCATGTAAATTATCACTTTTGGAACAAAAACAAGTGTGCTTAGAGTCACTTTAATGACTGAAATTGGTCGAAATAGAAGCTTCTGAATAGGAGAAAAAGTCTGTAATAATGGCAATTTTGGTCACATTGAGGCTTTAAAAAGTAGTTATTCAACATAAGGCACATTACAAATGACATTTTGAATCAATTTTTCTAGAGTCCAAAAAATCAATTTTCTGATGAAAAACGATGACCCGTGACCTGTCGAAATTTCTCCAGATTGTCAGAAATGGAAATTTTTTAATGTTTAGTTTTTTGACTGCAAATAACTATTCCATGTAAACTATCACTTTTGGAACTAAAATAAGTGTTTAGAGTCACTTTAATGCCTGAAATTGATCAAAATAGAAGCTTCTGAATGGGAGCAAAAGTCTGTAATAATGGCAATTTTGGTCACATTGAAGCTTTAAAAAGTAGTTATTCAACATGAGGCACATTCCAAATGACATTTTTAATCAATTTTTCTACAGTCCAAAAAATCAATTTTCTGATGAAAAACGATGACCCGTGACCTCTCGAAATTTCTCCAGATGGTCAGAAATGGAAATATTTTAACGTTAAATTTTTTGACTGCAAATGACTATTCCATGTGAATTATCACTTTTGGAACTAAAATAAGTGTGTTTAGAGTAATTTTAATTACTGAAATTGGTCGAAAAAGAAGCTTCTGAGTAGGAGAAAATGTCTTTAAAAATGGCAATTTTCGTCACATTGAGGCTTTAAAAAGTAGATATTCAACATGAGGCACAATCCAAATGACATTTTGAATCAATTTTTCTACAGTCCAAAAAATCAATTTTCTGATGAAAAACGATGACCCGTGACCTGTCGAAATTTCTCCAGATGGTCAGAAATGGAAATTTTTTAATGTTTATTTTTTTTTACTGTAAATGACTATTCCATGTGAATTATCACTTTTGGAACAAAAATAAGGGTGTTTAGAGTCACTTTAATGCCTGAAATTGGTCGAAATAGAAGCTTCTGAATAGGAGAAAAAGTCTGTAATAATGGCAATTTTGGTCACATTAAGGTTTTAAAAAGTAGTTATTCAACATGAGGCACATTCCAAATGACATTTTTAATCAATTTTTCTACAGTCCAAAAAATCAATTTTCTGATGAAAAACGATGACCCGTGACCTGTCGAAATTTCTCCAGATTGTCAGAAATGGAAAATTTTTTATGTTTAATTTTTTTACTGTAAATGACTATTCCATGTGAATTATCACTTTTGGAACAAAAACAAGTGTGTTTAGAGGCACTTTAATGCCTGAAATTGGTCGAAAAAGAAGCTTCTGAGTAGGAGAAAAAGTCTGTAATTATATCAATTTTGGTCACATTGAGGCTTTAAAAAGTAGTTATTCAACATGAGGCGCATTCTAAATGACATTTTGAATCAATTTTTCTACAGTCCAAAAAATCAATTTTCTGATGATAAACGATGACCCGTGACCTGTCAAAATTTCTCCAGATCGTCAGAAATGGAAATTTTTTAATGTTTAATTTTTTGACTGCAAATGACTTTTCCATGTAAATTATCACTTTTGGAACAAAAACAAGTGTGCTTAGAGTCACTTTAATGCCTGAAATTGGTCGAAATAGAAGCTTCTGAATAGGAGAAAAAGTCTGTAATAATGGCAATTTGGGTCACATTGAGGCTTTAAAAAGTAGTTATTCAACATAAGGCACATTCCAAATGACATTTTGAATAAATTTTTCTAGAGTCCAAAAAATCAATTTGCTGATGAAAAACGATGACCCGTGACCTGTCGAAATTTCTCCAGATGGTCAGAAATGGAAATTTTTTAATGTTTAATTTGTATACTGTAAATGACTATTCCATGTGAATTATCACTTTTGGAACAAAGATAAGTGTGTTTAGAGTCACTTTAATGCCTGAAATTGGTCGAAATAGAAGCTTCTGAATTGGAGAAAATGTCTTTAAAAATGGCAATTTTCGTCACATTGAGGCTTTAAAAAGTAGTTATCCAACATGAGGCACAATCCAAATGACATTTTGAATCAATTTTTCTACAGTCCAAAAAATCAATTTTCTGATGAAAAACGATGACCCGTGACCTGTCGAAATTTCTCCAGATGGTCAGAAATGGAAATTTTTTAATGTTTAATTTTTATACTGTAAATGACTATTCCATGTGAATTATCACTTTTGGAATTTAAATAAGTGTGTTTAGAGTCACTTTAATGCCTGAAATTGGTCGAAGTAGAAGCTTCTGAATAGGAGAAAATGTCTGTATTAATGGCAATTTTGGTCACATTGAGGCTTCAAAAAGTAATTATTCAACATGAGGCACAATCCAAATGACATTTTGAATCAATTTTTCTACAGTCCAAAAAATCAATTTTCTGATGAAAAACGATGACCCGTGACGTGTCGAAATTTCTCCAGATGGTCAGAAATGGAAATTTTTTAATGTTTGATATTTTTACTGTAAAAGACTATTCCATGTAAATTATCACTTTTGGAACTAAAATAAGTGTTTAGAGTCACTTTAATGCCTGAAATTGGTCAAAATAGAAGCTTCTGAATAGGAGCAAAAGTCTGTAATAATGGCAATTTTGGTCACATTGAAGCTTTAAAAAGTAGTTATTCAACAGGAGGCACATTCCAAATGACATTTTTAATCAATTTTTCTACAGTCCAAAAAAGCAATTTTCTGATGAAAAACGATGACCCGTGACCTCTCGAAATTTCTCCAGATGGTCAGAAATGGAAATTTTTTAATGTTTAATTTTTATACTGTAAATGACTATTCCATGTGAATTATCACTTTTGGAATTTAAATAAGTGTGTTTAGATTCACTTTAATGCCTGAAATTGGTCGAAGTAGAAGCTTCTGAATAGGAGAAAATGTCTGTATTAATGGCAATTTTGGTCACATTGAGGCTTCAAAAAGTAGTTATTCAACATGAGGCACAATCCAAATGACATTTTGAATCAATTTTTCTACAGTCCAAAAAAATCTATTTTCTGATGAAAAACGATGACCTGTGACCTGTTGAAATTTCTCCAGATGGTCAGAAATGGACATTTTTTAATGTTTCATTTTTTGACTGCAAATGACTATTCCATGTAAATTATCACTTTTGGAACAAAAACAAGTGTGCTTAGAGTCACTTTAATGCCTGAAATTGGTCGAAATAGAAGCTTCTGAATAGGAGAAACTGTCTGTATTAATGGCAATTTTGGTCACATTGAGGCTTCAAAAAGTAGTTATTCAACATGAGGCACAATCCAAATGACATTTTGAATACATTTTTCTACAGTCCAAAAAATCTATTTTCTGATGAAAAACGATGACCCGTGACCTGTCGAAATTTCTCCAGATTGTCAGAAATGGAAATTTTTTAATGTTTAGTTTTTTGACTGCAAATGACTATTCCATGTAAATTATCACTTTTGGAACTAAAATAAGTGTTTAGAGTCACTTTAATGCCTGAAATTGGTCAAAATAGAAGCTTCTGAATAGGAGCAAAAGTGTTTAATAATGGCAATTTTGTCACATTGAAGCTTTAAAAAGTAGTTATTCAACATGAGGCACATTCCAAATGACATTTTTAATCAATTTTTCTACAGTCCAAAAAATCAATTTTCTGATAAAAAATGATGACCCGTGACCTCTCGAAATTTCTCCAGATGGTCAGAAATGGAATTTTTTTAACGTTTAATTTTTTTGACTGCAAATGACTATTCCATGTGAATTATCACTTTTGGAACTAAAATAAGTGTGTTTAGAGTAATTTTAATTACTGAAATTGGTCAAAAAAGAAGCTTCTGAGTAGGAGAAAATGTCTGTAAAAATGGCAATTTTGGTCACGTTGAGGCTTCAAAAAGGAGTTATTCGACATGAGGCACAATCCAAATGACATTTTGAATCAATTTTTCTAGAGTCCAAAAAATCAATTTTCTGATGAAAAACGATGACCCGTGACCTGTCGAAATTTCTCCAGATTGTCAGAAATGGAAATTTTTTAATGTTTAGTTTTTTGACTGCAAATAACTATTCCATGTAAACTATCACTTTTGGAACTAAAATAAGTGTTTAGAGTCACTTTAATGCCTGAAATTGGTCAAAATAGAAGCTTCTGAATAGGAGCAAAAGTCTGTAATAATGGCAATTTTGGTCACATTGAAGCTTTAAAAAGTAGTTATTCAACATGAGGCACATTCCAAATGACATTTTTACTCAATTTTTCTACAGTCCAAAAAATCAATTTTCTGATGAAAAACGATGACCCGTGACCTCTCGAAATTTCTCCAGATGGTCAGAAATGGAAATATTTTAACGTTTAATTTTTTGACTGCAAATGACTATTCCATGTGAATTATCACTTTTGGAATTTAAATAAGTGTGTTTAGAGTCACTTTAATGCCTGAAATTGGTCGAAGTAGCAGCTTCAGAATAGGAGAAAATGTCTGTATTAATGGCAATTTTGGTCACATTGAGGCTTTAAAAAGTAGTTATTCAATATAAGGCACATTCCAAATGACATTTTGAATCAATTTTTCTAGAGTCCAAAAATTCAATTTTCTGATGAAAAACGATGACCCGTGACCTGTCGAAATTTCTCCAGATGGTCAGAAATGGAAATTTTTTAATGTTTAATATTTTTACTGTAAATGACTATTCCATGTAAATTATCACTTTTGGAACTAAAATAAGTGTTTAGAGTCACTTTAATGCCTGAAATTGGTCAAAATAGAAGCTTCTGAATAGGAGCAAAAGTCTGTAATAATGGCAATTTTGGTCACATTGAAGCTTTAAAAAGTAGTTAATCAACAGGAGGCACATTCCAAATGACATTTTTAATCAATTTTTCTACAGTCCAAAAAAGCAATTTTCTGATGAAAAACGATGACCCGTGACCTCTCGAAATTTCTCCAGATGGTCAGAAATGGAAATTTTTTAATGTTTAATATTTTTACTGTAAATGACTATTCCATGTGAATTATCACTTTTGGAATTTAAATAAGTGTGTTTAGAGTCACTTTAATGCCTGAAATTGGTCGAAGTAGAAGCTTCTGAATAGGAGAAAATGTCTGTATTAATGGCAATTTTGGTCACATTGAGGCTTCAAAAAGTAGTTATTCAACATGAGGCACAATCCAAATGACATTTTGAATCAATTTTTCTACAGTCCAAAAAAATCTATTTTCTGATGAAAAACGATGACCTGTGACCTGTTGAAATTTCTCCAGATGGTCAGAAATGGACATTTTTTAATGTTTCATTTTTTGACTGCAAATGACTATTCCATGTAAATTATCACTTTTGGAACAAAAACAAGTGTGCTTAGAGTTACTTTAATGCCTGAAATTGGTCGAAATAGAAGCTTCTGAATAGGAGAAACTGTCTGTATTAATGGCAATTTTGGTCACATTGAGGCTTCAAAAAGTAGTTATTCAACATGAGGCACAATCCAAATGACATTTTGAATACATTTTTCTACAGTCCAAAAAATCTATTTTCTGATGAAAAACGATGACCCGTGACCTGTCGAAATTTCTCCAGATTGTCAGAAATGGAAATTTTTGAATGTTTAGTTTTTTGACTGCAAATGACTATTCCATGTAAATTATCACTTTTGGAACTAAAATAAGTGTTTAGAGTCACTTTAATGCCTGAAATTGGTCAAAATAGAAGCTTCTGAATAGGAGCAAAAGTGTGTAATAATGGCAATTTTGTCACATTGAAGCTTTAAAAAGTAGTTATTCAACATGAGGCACATTCCAAATGACATTTTTAATCAATTTTTCTACAGTCCAAAAAATCAATTTTCTGATAAAAAATGATGACCCGTGACCTCTCGAAATTTCTCCAGATGGTCAGAAATGGAATTTTTTTAACGTTTAATTTTTTGACTGCAAATGACTATTCCATGTGAATTATCACTTTTGGAACTAAAATAAGTGTGTTTAGAGTCACTTTAATGCCTGAAATTGTTCGAAGTAGCAGCTTCAGAATAGGAGAAAATGTCTGTATTAATGGCAATTTTGGTCACATTGAGGCTTTAAAAAGTAGTTATTCAACATAAGGCACATTCCAAATGACATTTTGAATCAATTTTTCTAGAGTCCAAAAAATCAATTTTCTGATGAAAAACGATGACCCGTGACCTGTCGAAATTTCTCCAGATGGTCAGAAATGGAAATTTTTTAATGTTTAATATTTTTACTGTAAATGACTATTCCATGTAAATTATCGCTTTTGGAACTAAAATAAGTGTTTAGAGTCACTTTAATGCCTGAAATTGGTCAAAATAGAAGCTTCTGAATAGGAGCAAAAGTCTGTAATAATGGCAATTTTGGTCACATTGAAGCTTTAAAAAGTAGTTAATCAACAGGAGGCACATTCCAAATGACATTTTTAATCAATTTTTCTACAGTCCAAAAAAGCAATTTTCTGATGAAAAACGATGACCCGTGACCTCTCGAAATTTCTCCAGATGGTCAGAAATGGAAATTTTTTAATGTTTAATTTTTATACTGTAAATGACTATTCCATGTGAATTATCACTTTCGGAATTTAAATAAGTGTGTTTAGAGTCACTTTAATGCCTGAAATTGGTCGAAGTAGAAGCTTCTGAATAGGAGAAAATGTCTGTATTAATGGCAATTTTGGTCACATTGAGGCTTCAAAAAGTAGTTATTCAACATGAGGCACAATCCAAATGACATTTTGAATCAATTTTTCTACAGTCCAAAAAAATCTATTTTCTGATGAAAAACGATGACCTGTGACCTGTTGAAATTTCTCCAGATGGTCAGAAATGGACATTTTTTAATGTTTCATTTTTTGACTGCAAATGACTATTCCATGTAAATTATCACTTTTGGAACAAAAACAAGTGTGCTTAGAGTCACTTTAATGCCTGAAATTGGTCGAAATAGAAGCTTCTGAATAGGAGAAACTGTCTGTATTAATGGCAATTTTGGTCACATTGAGGCTTCAAAAAGTAGTTATTCAACATGAGGCACAATCCAAATGACATTTTGAATAAATTTTTCTACAGTCCAAAAAAATCCATTTTCTGATGAAAAACGATGACCCGTGACCTGTCGAAATTTCTCCAGATGGTCAGAAATGGAAATTTTTTTATGTTTAATTTTTTTACTGTAAATGACTATTCCATGTGAATTATCACTTTTGGAACAAAAACAAGTGTGTTTAGAGTCACTTTAATGCCTGAAATTGGTCGAAATAGAAGCTTCTGAATTGGAGAAAATGTCTTTAAAAATGGCAATTTTCGTCACATTGAGGCTTTAAAAAGTAGTTATCCAACATGAGGCACAATCCAAATGACATTTTGAATCAATTTTTCTACAGTCCAAAAAATCAATTTTCTGATGAAAAACGATGACCCGTGACCTGTCGAAATTTTTCCAGATGGTCAGAAATGGAAATTTTTTAATGTTTAACTTTTTATACTGTAAATGACTATTCCATGTGAATTATCACTTTTGGAATTTAAATAAGTGTGTTTAGAGTCACTTTAATGCCTGAAATTGGTCGAAGTAGAAGCTTCTGAATAGGAGAAAATGTCTGTATTAATGGCAATTTTGGTCACATTGAGGCTTCAAAAAGTAGTTATTCAACATGAGGCACAATCCAAATGACATTTTGAATCAATTTTTCTACAGTCCAAAAAAATCAATTTTCTGATGAAAAACGATGACCTGTGACCTGTTGAAATTTCTCCAGATGGTCAGAAATGGACATTTTTTAATGTTTCATTTTTTGACTGCAAATGACTATTCCATGTAAATTATCACTTTTGGAACAAAAACAAGTGTGCTTAGAGTCACTTTAATGCCTGAAATTGGTCGAAATAGAAGCTTCTGAATAGGAGAAAAAGTCTGTAATAATGGCAATTTTGGTCACATTGAGGCTTTAAAAAGTAGTTATTCAACATAAGGCACATTCCAAATGACATTTTGAATCAATTTTTCTAGAGTCCAAAAACTCAATTTTCTGATGAAAAACGATGACCCGTGACCTGTCGAAATTTCTCCAGATGGTCAGAAATGGAAATTTTTTAATGTTTTATATTTTTACTGTAAAAGACTATTCCATGTAAATTATCACTTTTGGAACTAAAATAAGTGTTTAGAGTCACTTTAATGCCTGAAATTGGTCATAAATAGAAGCTTCTGAATAGGAGCAAAAGTCTGTAATAATGGCAATTTTGGTCACATTGAAGCTTTAAAAAGTAGTTATTCAACAGGAGGCACATTCCAAATGACATTTTTAATCAATTTTTCTACAGTCCAAAAAAGCAATTTTCTGATGAAAAACGATGACCCGTGACCTCTCGAAAATTCTCCAGATGGTCAGAAATGGAAATTTTTTAATGTTTATTTTTTTTACTGTAAATGACTATTCCATGTGAATTATCACTTTTGGAACAAAAATAAGGGTGTTTAGAGTCACTTTAATGCCTGAAATTGGTCGAAATAGAAGCTTCGGAATAGGAGAAAATGTCTTTAAAAATGGCAATTTTCGTCACATTGAGGCTTTAAAAAGTAGATATTCAACATGAGGCACAATCCAAATGACATTTTGAATCAATTTTTCTACAGTCCAAAAAATCAATTTTCTGATGAAAAACGATGACCCGTGACCTGTCGAAATTTCTCCAGATGGTCAGAAATGGAAATTTTTTAATGTTTAATTTTTATACTGTAAATGACTATTCCATGTGAATTATCACTTTTGGAATTTAAATAAGTGTGTTTAGAGTCACTTTAATGCCTGAAATTGGTCGAAATAGAAGCTTCTGAATAGGAGAAACTGTCTGTATTAATGGCAATTTTGGTCACATTGAGGCTTCAAAAAGTAGTTATTCAACATGAGGCACAATCCAAATGACATTTTGAATACATTTTTCTACAGTCCAAAAAATCTATTTTCTGATGAAAAACGATGACCCGTGACCTGTCGAAATTTCTCCAGATTGTCAGAAATGGAAATTTTTTAATGTTTAGTTTTTTGACTGCAAATAACTATTCCATGTAAAATATCACTTTTGGAACAAAAATAAGTGTGTTTAGAGTCACTTTAATGCCTGAAATTGGTCGAAAAAGAAGCTTCTGAGTAGGAGAAAATGTCTGTAAAAATGGCAATTTTGGTCACATTGAGGCTTTAAAAAGTAGTTATTCAACACGATGCACATTCCAAATGACATTTTGAATCAATTTTTCTACAGTCCAAAAAATCAATTTTCTGATGAAAAACGATGACCCGTGACCTGTCGAAATTTCTCCAGATGGTCAGAAATGGAAATTTTTTAATGTTTAATATTTTTACTGTAAATGACTATTCCATGTAAATTATCACTTTTGGAACTAAAATAAGTGTTTAGAGTCACTTTAATGCCTGAAATTGGTCAAAATAGAAGCTTCTGAATAGGAGCAAAAGTCTGTAATAATGGCAATTTTGTCACATTGAAGCTTTAAAAAGTAGTTATTCAACATGAGGCACATTCCAAATGACATTTTTAATCAATTTTTCTACAGTCCAAAAAATCAATTTTCTGATAAAAAATGATGACCCGTGACCTCTCGAAATTTCTCCAGATGGTCAGAAATGGAATTTTTTTAACGTTTAATTTTTTGACTGCAAATGACTATTCCATGTGAATTATCACTTTTGGAACTAAAATAAGTGTGTTTAGAGTAATTTTAATTACTGAAATTGGTCAAAAAAGAAGCTTCTGAGTAGGAGAAAATGTCTGTAAAAATGGCAATTTTGGTCACGTTGAGGCTTCAAAAAGTAGTTATTCAACATGAGGCACAATCCAAATGACATTTTGAATCAATTTTTCTAGAGTCCAAAAAATCAATTTTCTGATGAAAAACGATGACCCGTGACCTGTCGAAATTTCTCCAGATTGTCAGAAATGGAAATTTTTTAATGTTTAGTTTTTTGACTGCAAATAACTATTCCATGTAAACTATCACTTTTGGAACTAAAATAAGTGTTTAGAGTCACTTTAATGCCTGAAATTGGTCAAAATAGAAGCTTCTGAATAGGAGCAAAAGTCTGTAATAATGGCAATTTTGGTCACATTGAAGCTTTAAAAAGTAGTTATTCAACATGAGGCACATTCCAAATGACATTTTTAATCAATTTTTCTACAGTCCAAAAAATCAATTTTCTGATGAAAAACGATGACCCGTGACCTCTCGAAATTTCTCCAGATGGTCAGAAATGGAAATATTTTAACGTTTAATTTTTTGACTGCAAATGACTATTCCAAGTAAATTATCACTTTTGGAACACAAATAAGGGTGTTTAGAGTCACTTTAATGCCTGCAATTGGTCGAAAAAGAAGCTTCTGAGTAGGAGAAAAAGTCTGTAATTATATCAATTTTGGTCACATTGAAGCTTTAAAAAGTAGTTATTCAACATGAGGCACATTCCAAATGACATCTTGAATCAATTTTTCTACAGTCCAAAAAATCAATTTTCTGATGAAAAACGATGACACGTGACCTGTCGAAATTTCTCCAGATGGTCAGAAATGGAAATTTTTTAATGTTTAATATTTTTACTGTAAATGACTATTCCATGTAAATTATCACTTTTGGAACTAAAATAAGTGTTTAGAGTCACTTTAATGCCTGAAATTGGTCAAAATAGAAGCTTCTGAATAGGAGCAAAAGTCTGTAATAATGGCAATTTTGGTCACATTGAAGCTTTAAAAAGTAGTTATTCAACATGAGGCACATTCCAAATGACATTTTTAATCAATTTTTCTACAGTCCAAAAAAATCAATTTTCTGATGAAAAACGATGACCCGTGACCTCTCGAAATTTCTCCAGATGGTCAGAAATGGAAATTTTTTAACGTTTAATTTTTTGACTGCAAATGACTATTCCATGTGAATTATCACTTTTGGAACTAAAATAAGTGTGTTTAGAGTAATTTTAATTACTGAAATTGGTTGAAAAAGAAACTTCTGAGTAGGAGAAAATGTCTGTAAAAATGGCAATTTTGGTCACGTTGAGGCTTCAAAAAGTAGTTATTCAACATGAGGCACAATCCAAATGACATTTTGAATCAATTTTTCTACAGTCCAAAAAATCAATTTTCTGATGAAAAACGAAGACCCGTGACCTGTCGAAATTTCTCCAGATGGTCAGAAATGGAAATTTTTTAATGTTTAATTTTTATACTGTAAATGACTATTCCATGTGAATTATCACTTTTGGAATTTAAATAAGTGTGTTTAGAGTCACTTTAATGCCTGAAATTGGTCGAAGTAGAAGCTTCTGAATAGGAGAAAATGTCTGTATTCATGGCAATTTTGGTCACATTGAGGCTTCAAAAAGTAGTTATTCAACATGAGGCACAATCCAAATGACATTTTGAATCAATTTTTCTACAGTCCGAAAAAATCAATTTTCTGATGAAAAACGATGACCTGTGACCTGTTGAAATTTCTCCAGATGGTCAGAAATGGACATTTTTTAATGTTTCATTTTTTGACTGCAAATTACTATTCCATGTAAATTATCACTTTTGGAACAAAAACAAGTGTGTTTAGAGGTACTTTAATGCCTGAAATTGGTCGAAAAAGAAGCTTCTGAGTAGGAGAAAAAGTCTGTAATTATATCAATTTTGGTCACATTGAGGCTTTAAAAAGTAGTTATTCAACATGAGGCGCATTCTAAATGACATTTTGAATCAATTTTTCTACAGTCCAAAAAATCAATTTTCTGATGAAAAACGATGACCCGTGACCTGTCAAAATTTCTCCAGATCGTCAGAAAGGGAAATATTTAATGTTTAATTTTTTGGCTGCAAATGACTATTCCATGTAAATTATCACTTTTGGAACAAAAACAAGTGTGCTTAGAGTCACTTTAATGCCTGAAATTGGTCGAAATCGAAGCTTCTGAATAGGAGAAACTGTCTGTATTAATGGCAATTTTGGTCACATTGAGGCTTCAAAAAGTAGTTATTCAACATAAGGCACATTCCAAATGACATTTTGAATCAATTTTTCTAGAGTCCAAAAAATCAATTTTCTGATGAAAAACGATGACCCGTGACCTGTCGAAATTTCTCCAGATTGTCAGAAATGGAAATTTTTTAATGTTTAGTTTTTTGACTGCAAATAACTATTCCATGTAAAATATCACTTTTGGAACAAAAATAAGGGTGTTTAGAGTCACTTTAATGCCTGAAATTGGTCGAAATAGAAGCTTCTGAATAGGAGAAAATGTCTTTAAAATGGCAATTTTCGTCACATTGAGGCTTTAAAAAGTAGTTATTCAACATGAGGCACAATCGAAATGACATTTTGAATCAATTTTTCTACAGTCCAAAAAATCAATTTTCTGATGAAAAACGATGACCCGTGACCTGTCGAAATTTCTCCAGATGGTCAGAAATGGAAATTTTTTAATGTTTAATTTTTATACTGTAAATGACTATTCCATGTGAATTATCACTTTTGGAATTTAAATAAGTGTGTTTAGAGTCACTTTAATGCCTGAAATTGGTCGAAGTAGCAGCTTCAGAATAGGAGAAAATGTCTGTATTAATGGCAATTTTGGTCACATTGAGGCTTCAAAAAGTAGTTATTCAACATGAGGCACAATCCAAATGACATTTTGAATCAATTTTTCTACAGTCCAAAAAAATCAATTTTCTGATGAAAAACGATGACCCGTGACCTGTCGAAATTTCTCCAGATGGTCAGAAATGGAATTTTTTTATGTTTAAATTTTTTTACTGTAAATGACTATTCCATGTGAATTATCACTTTTGGAACAAAAACAAGTGTGTTTAGAGGCACTTTAATGCCTGAAATTGGTCGAAAAAGAAGCTTCTGAGTAGGAGAAAAAGTCTGTAATTATATCAATTTTGGTCACATTGAGGCTTTAAAAAGTAGTTATTCAACATGAGGCGCATTATAAATGACATTTTGAATCAATTTTTCTACAGTCCAAAAAATCAATTTTCTGATGAAAAACGATGACCCGTGACCTGTCAAAATTTTTCCAGATCGTCAGAAATGGAAATTTTTTAATGTTTAATTTTTTGACTGCAAATGACTATTCCATGTAAATTATCACTTTTGGAACAAAAACAAGTGTGCTTAGAGTCACTTTAATGCCTGAAATTGGTCGAAATAGAAGCTTCTGAATAGGAGAAAAAATCTGTAATAATGGCAATTTTGGTCACATTGAGGCTTTAAAAAGTAGTTATTCAACATAAGGCACATTCCAAATGACATTTTGAATCAATTTTTCTAGAGTCCAAAAAATCAATTTTCTGATGAAAAACGATGACCCGTGACCTGTCGAAATTTCTTCAGATGGTCAGAAATGGAAATTTTTTAATGTTTAATATTTTTACTGTAAATGACTATTCCATGTAAATTATCACTTTTGGAACTAAAATAAGTGTTTAGAGTCACTTTAATGCCTGAAATTGGTCGAAGTAGAAGCTTCTGAATCGGAGAAACTGTCTGTATTAATGGCAATTTTGGTCACATTGAGGCTTCAAAAAGTAGTTATTCAACATAAGGCACATTCCAAATGACATTTTGAATCAATTTTTCTAGAGTCCAAAAAAACAATTTTCTGATGAAAAACGATGACCCGTGACCTGTCGAAATTTTCCAGATTGTCAGAAATGGAAATTTTTTAATGTTTAGTTTTTTGACTGCGAATAACTATTCCATGTAAAATATCACTTTTGGAACAAAAATAAGGGTGTTTAGAGTCACTTTAATGCCTGAAATTGGTCAAAATAGAAGCTTCTGAATAGGAGAAAATGTCTTTAAAATGGCAATTTTCGTCACATTGAGGCTTTAAAAAGTAGTTATTCAACATAAGGCACAATCCAAATGACATTTTGAATCAATTTTTCTACAGTCCAAAAAATCAATTTTCTGATGAAAAACGATGACCCGTGACCTGTCGAAATTTCTCCAGATGGTCAGAAATGGAAATTTTTTAATGTTTAATTTTTATACTGTAAATGACTATTCCATGTGAATTATCACTTTTGGAATTTAAATAAGTGTGTTTAGAGTCACTTTAATGCCTGAAATTGGTCGAAGTAGCAGCTTCAGAATAGGAGAAAATGTCTGTATTAATGGCAATTTTGGTCACATTGAGGCTTCAAAAAGTAGTTATTCAACATGAGGCACAATCCAAATGACATTTTGAATCAATTTTTCTACAGTCCAAAAAAATCAATTTTCTGATGAAAAACGAAGACCCGTGACCTGTCGAAATTTCTCCAGATTGTCAGAAATGGAAATTTTTTAATGTTTAGTTTTTTGACTGCAAATAACTATTCCATGTAAAATATCACTTTTGGAACAAAAATAAGGGTGTTTAGAGTCACTTTAATGCCTGAAATTGGTCGAAATAGAAGCTTCTGAATAGGAGAAAATGTCTTTAAAATGGCAATTTTCGTCACATTGAGGCTTTAAAAAGTAGTTATTCAACATGAGGCACAATCGAAATGACATTTTGAATCAATTTTTCTACAGTCCAAAAAATCAATTTTCTGATGAAAAACGATGACCCGTGACCTGTCGAAATTTCTCCAGATGGTCAGAAATGGAAATTTTTTAATGTTTAATTTTTATACTGTAAATGACTATTCCATGTGAATTATCACTTTTGGAATTTAAATAAGTGTGTTTAGAGTCACTTTAATGCCTGAAATTGGTCGAAGTAGCAGCTTCAGAATAGGAGAAAATGTCTGTATTAATGGCAATTTTGGTCACATTGAGGCTTCAAAAAGTAGTTATTCAACATGAGGCACAATCCAAATGACATTTTGAATCAATTTTTCTACAGTCCAAAAAAATCAATTTTCTGATGAAAAACGATGACCCGTGACCTGTCGAAATTTCTCCAGATGGTCAGAAATGGAATTTTTTTATGTTTAAATTTTTTTACTGTAAATGACTATTCCATGTGAATTATCACTTTTGGAACAAAAACAAGTGTGTTTAGAGGCACTTTAATGCCTGAAATTGGTCGAAAAAGAAGCTTCTGAGTAGGAGAAAAAGTCTGTAATTATATCAATTTTGGTCACATTGAGGCTTTAAAAAGTAGTTATTCAACATGAGGCGCATTATAAATGACATTTTGAATCAATTTTTCTACAGTCCAAAAAATCAATTTTCTGATGAAAAACGATGACCCGTGACCTGTCAAAATTTTTCCAGATCGTCAGAAATGGAAATTTTTTAATGTTTAATTTTTTGACTGCAAATGACTATTCCATGTAAATTATCACTTTTGGAACAAAAACAAGTGTGCTTAGAGTCACTTTAATGCCTGAAATTGGTCGAAATAGAAGCTTCTGAATAGGAGAAAAAATCTGTAATAATGGCAATTTTGGTCACATTGAGGCTTTAAAAAGTAGTTATTCAACATAAGGCACATTCCAAATGACATTTTGAATCAATTTTTCTAGAGTCCAAAAAATCAATTTTCTGATGAAAAACGATGACCCGTGACCTGTCGAAATTTCTTCAGATGGTCAGAAATGGAAATTTTTTAATGTTTAATATTTTTACTGTAAATGACTATTCCATGTAAATTATCACTTTTGGAACTAAAATAAGTGTTTAGAGTCACTTTAATGCCTGAAATTGGTCGAAGTAGAAGCTTCTGAATCGGAGAAACTGTCTGTATTAATGGCAATTTTGGTCACATTGAGGCTTCAAAAAGTAGTTATTCAACATAAGGCACATTCCAAATGACATTTTGAATCAATTTTTCTAGAGTCCAAAAAAACAATTTTCTGATGAAAAACGATGACCCGTGACCTGTCGAAATTTTCCAGATTGTCAGAAATGGAAATTTTTTAATGTTTAGTTTTTTGACTGCGAATAACTATTCCATGTAAAATATCACTTTTGGAACAAAAATAAGGGTGTTTAGAGTCACTTTAATGCCTGAAATTGGTCAAAATAGAAGCTTCTGAATAGGAGAAAATGTCTTTAAAATGGCAATTTTCGTCACATTGAGGCTTTAAAAAGTAGTTATTCAACATAAGGCACAATCCAAATGACATTTTGAATCAATTTTTCTACAGTCCAAAAAATCAATTTTCTGATGAAAAACGATGACCCGTGACCTGTCGAAATTTCTCCAGATGGTCAGAAATGGAAATTTTTTAATGTTTAATTTTTATACTGTAAATGACTATTCCATGTGAATTATCACTTTTGGAATTTAAATAAGTGTGTTTAGAGTCACTTTAATGCCTGAAATTGGTCGAAGTAGCAGCTTCAGAATAGGAGAAAATGTCTGTATTAATGGCAATTTTGGTCACATTGAGGCTTCAAAAAGTAGTTATTCAACATGAGGCACAATCCAAATGACATTTTGAATCAATTTTTCTACAGTCCAAAAAAATCAATTTTCTGATGAAAAACGATGACCCGTGACCTGTCGAAATTTCTCCAGATGGTCAGAAATGGAATTTTTTTATGTTTAATTTTTTTTACTGTAAATGACTATTCCATGTGAATTATCACTTTTGGAACAAAAATAAGGGTGTTTAGAGTCACTTTAATGCCTGAAATTGGTCGAAATAGAAGCTTCTGAATAGGAGCAAAAGTGTGTAATAATGGCAATTTTGTCACATTGAAGCTTTAAAAAGTAGTTATTCAACATGAGGCACATTCCAAATGACATTTTTAATCAATTTTTCTACAGTCCAAAAAATCAATTTTCTGATAAAAAATGATGACCCGTGACCTCTCGAAATTTCTCCAGATGGTCAGAAATGGAATTTTTTTAACGTTTAATTTTTTGACTGCAAATGACTATTCCATGTGAATTATCACTTTTGGAACTAAAATAAGTGTGTTTAGAGTAATTTTAATTACTGAAATTGGTCAAAAAAGAAGCTTCTGAGTAGGAGAAAATGTCTGTAAAAATGGCAATTTTGGTCACGTTGAGGCTTCAAAAAGGAGTTATTCGACATGAGGCACAATCCAAATGACATTTTGAATCAATTTTTCTAGAGTCCAAAAAATCAATTTTCTGATGAAAAACGATGACCAGTGACCTCTCGAAATTTCTCCAGATGGTCAGAAATGGAAATATTTTAACGTTTAATTTTTTGACTGCAAATGACTATTCCATGTGAATTATCACTTTTGGAATTTAAATAAGTGTGTTTAGAGTCACTTTAATGCCTGAAATTGGTCGAAGTAGCAGCTTCAGAATAGGAGAAAATGTCTGTATTAATGGCAATTTTGGTCACATTGAGGCTTTAAAAAGTAGTTATTCAACATAAGGCACATTCCAAATGACATTTTGAATCAATTTTTCTAGAGTCCAAAAAATCAATTTTCTGATGAAAAACGATGACCCGTGGTGACCTGTCGAAATTTCTCCAGATGGTCAGAAATGGAAATTTTTTAATGTTTAATATTTTTACTGTAAATGACTATTCCATGTAAATTATCACTTTTGGAACTAAAATAAGTGTTTAGAGTCACTTTAATGCCTGAAATTGGTCAAAATAGAAGCTTCTGAATAGGAGCAAAAGTCTGTAATAATGGCAATTTTGGTCACATTGAAGCTTTAAAAAGTAGTTAATCAACAGGAGGCACATTCCAAATGACATTTTTAATCAATTTTTCTACAGTCCAAAAAAGCAATTTTCTGATGAAAAACGATGACCCGTGACCTCTCGAAATTTCTCCAGATGGTCAGAAATGGAAATTTTTTAATGTTTATTTTTTTTACTGTAAATGACTATTCCATGTGAATTATCACTTTTGGAACAAAAATAAGGGTGTTTAGAGTCACTTTAATGCCTGAAATTGGTCGAAATAGAAGCTTCGGAATAGGAGAAAATGTCTTTAAAAATGGCAATTTTCGTCACATTGAGGCTTTAAAAAGTAGATATTCAACATGAGGCACAATCCAAATGACATTTTGAATCAATTTTTCTACAGTCCAAAAAATCAATTTTCTGATGAAAAACGATGACCCGTGACCTGTCGAAATTTCTCCAGATGGTCAGAAATGGAAATTTTTTAATGTTTAATTTTTATACTGTAAATGACTATTCCATGTGAATTATCACTTTTGGAATTTAAATAAGTGTGTTTAGAGTCACTTTAATGCCTGAAATTGGTCGAAATAGAAGCTTCTGAATAGGAGAAACTGTCTGTATTAATGGCAATTTTGGTCACATTGAGGCTTCAAAAAGTAGTTATTCAACATGAGGCACAATCCAAATGACATTTTGAATACATTTTTCTACAGTCCAAAAAATCTATTTTCTGATGAAAAACGATGACCCGTGACCTGTCGAAATTTCTCCAGATTGTCAGAAATGGAAATTTTTTAATGTTTAGTTTTTTGACTGCAAATAACTATTCCATGTAAAATATCACTTTTGGAACAAAAATAAGTGTGTTTAGAGTCACTTTAATGCCTGAAATTGGTCGAAAAAGAAGCTTCTGAGTAGGAGAAAATGTCTGTAAAAATGGCAATTTTGGTCACATTGAGGCTTTAAAAAGTAGTTATTCAACACGATGCACATTCCAAATGACATTTTGAATCAATTTTTCTACAGTCCAAAAAATCAATTTTCTGATGAAAAACGATGACCCGTGACCTGTCGAAATTTCTCCAGATGGTCAGAAATGGAAATTTTTTAATGTTTAATATTTTTACTGTAAATGACTATTCCATGTAAATTATCACTTTTGGAACTAAAATAAGTGTTTAGAGTCACTTTAATGCCTGAAATTGGTCAAAATAGAAGCTTCTGAATAGGAGCAAAAGTCTGTAATAATGGCAATTTTGTCACATTGAAGCTTTAAAAAGTAGTTATTCAACATGAGGCACATTCCAAATGACATTTTTAATCAATTTTTCTACAGTCCAAAAAATCAATTTTCTGATAAAAAATGATGACCCGTGACCTCTCGAAATTTCTCCAGATGGTCAGAAATGGAATTTTTTTAACGTTTAATTTTTTGACTGCAAATGACTATTCCATGTGAATTATCACTTTTGGAACTAAAATAAGTGTGTTTAGAGTAATTTTAATTACTGAAATTGGTCAAAAAAGAAGCTTCTGAGTAGGAGAAAATGTCTGTAAAAATGGCAATTTTGGTCACGTTGAGGCTTCAAAAAGTAGTTATTCAACATGAGGCACAATCCAAATGACATTTTGAATCAATTTTTCTAGAGTCCAAAAAATCAATTTTCTGATGAAAAACGATGACCCGTGACCTGTCGAAATTTCTCCAGATTGTCAGAAATGGAAATTTTTTAATGTTTAGTTTTTTGACTGCAAATAACTATTCCATGTAAACTATCACTTTTGGAACTAAAATAAGTGTTTAGAGTCACTTTAATGCCTGAAATTGGTCAAAATAGAAGCTTCTGAATAGGAGCAAAAGTCTGTAATAATGGCAATTTTGGTCACATTGAAGCTTTAAAAAGTAGTTATTCAACATGAGGCACATTCCAAATGACATTTTTAATCAATTTTTCTACAGTCCAAAAAATCAATTTTCTGATGAAAAACGATGACCCGTGACCTCTCGAAATTTCTCCAGATGGTCAGAAATGGAAATATTTTAACGTTTAATTTTTTGACTGCAAATGACTATTCCAAGTAAATTATCACTTTTGGAACACAAATAAGGGTGTTTAGAGTCACTTTAATGCCTGCAATTGGTCGAAAAAGAAGCTTCTGAGTAGGAGAAAAAGTCTGTAATTATATCAATTTTGGTCACATTGAAGCTTTAAAAAGTAGTTATTCAACATGAGGCACATTCCAAATGACATCTTGAATCAATTTTTCTACAGTCCAAAAAATCAATTTTCTGATGAAAAACGATGACACGTGACCTGTCGAAATTTCTCCAGATGGTCAGAAATGGAAATTTTTTAATGTTTAATATTTTTACTGTAAATGACTATTCCATGTAAATTATCACTTTTGGAACTAAAATAAGTGTTTAGAGTCACTTTAATGCCTGAAATTGGTCAAAATAGAAGCTTCTGAATAGGAGCAAAAGTCTGTAATAATGGCAATTTTGGTCACATTGAAGCTTTAAAAAGTAGTTATTCAACATGAGGCACATTCCAAATGACATTTTTAATCAATTTTTCTACAGTCCAAAAAAATCAATTTTCTGATGAAAAACGATGACCCGTGACCTCTCGAAATTTCTCCAGATGGTCAGAAATGGAAATTTTTTAATGTTTAGTTTTTTGACTGCAAATAACTATTCCATGTAAAATATCACTTTTGGAACAAAAATAAGGGTGTTTAGAGTCACTTTAATGCCTGAAATTGGTCGAAATAGAAGCTTCTGAATAGGAGAAAATGTCTTTAAAATGGCAATTTTCGTCACATTGAGGCTTTAAAAAGTAGTTATTCAACATGAGGCACAATCGAAATGACATTTTGAATCAATTTTTCTACAGTCCAAAAAATCAATTTTCTGATGAAAAACGATGACCCGTGACCTGTCGAAATTTCTCCAGATGGTCAGAAATGGAAATTTTTTAATGTTTAATTTTTATACTGTAAATGACTATTCCATGTGAATTATCACTTTTGGAATTTAAATAAGTGTGTTTAGAGTCACTTTAATGCCTGAAATTGGTCGAAGTAGCAGCTTCAGAATAGGAGAAAATGTCTGTATTAATGGCAATTTTGGTCACATTGAGGCTTCAAAAAGTAGTTATTCAACATGAGGCACAATCCAAATGACATTTTGAATCAATTTTTCTACAGTCCAAAAAAATCAATTTTCTGATGAAAAACGATGACCCGTGACCTGTCGAAATTTCTCCAGATGGTCAGAAATGGAATTTTTTTATGTTTAAATTTTTTTACTGTAAATGACTATTCCATGTGAATTATCACTTTTGGAACAAAAACAAGTGTGTTTAGAGGCACTTTAATGCCTGAAATTGGTCGAAAAAGAAGCTTCTGAGTAGGAGAAAAAGTCTGTAATTATATCAATTTTGGTCACATTGAGGCTTTAAAAAGTAGTTATTCAACATGAGGCGCATTATAAATGACATTTTGAATCAATTTTTCTACAGTCCAAAAAATCAATTTTCTGATGAAAAACGATGACCCGTGACCTGTCAAAATTTTTCCAGATCGTCAGAAATGGAAATTTTTTAATGTTTAATTTTTTGACTGCAAATGACTATTCCATGTAAATTATCACTTTTGGAACAAAAACAAGTGTGCTTAGAGTCACTTTAATGCCTGAAATTGGTCGAAATAGAAGCTTCTGAATAGGAGAAAAAATCTGTAATAATGGCAATTTTGGTCACATTGAGGCTTTAAAAAGTAGTTATTCAACATAAGGCACATTCCAAATGACATTTTGAATCAATTTTTCTAGAGTCCAAAAAATCAATTTTCTGATGAAAAACGATGACCCGTGACCTGTCGAAATTTCTTCAGATGGTCAGAAATGGACATTTTTTAATGTTTAATATTTTTACTGTAAATGACTATTCCATGTAAATTATCACTTTTGGAACTAAAATAAGTGTTTAGAGTCACTTTAATGCCTGAAATTGGTCGAAGTAGAAGCTTCTGAATCGGAGAAACTGTCTGTATTAATGGCAATTTTGGTCACATTGAGGCTTCAAAAAGTAGTTATTCAACATAAGGCACATTCCAAATGACATTTTGAATCAATTTTTCTAGAGTCCAAAAAAACAATTTTCTGATGAAAAACGATGACCCGTGACCTGTCGAAATTTTCCAGATTGTCAGAAATGGAAATTTTTTAATGTTTAGTTTTTTGACTGCGAATAACTATTCCATGTAAAATATCACTTTTGGAACAAAAATAAGGGTGTTTAGAGTCACTTTAATGCCTGAAATTGGTCAAAATAGAAGCTTCTGAATAGGAGAAAATGTCTTTAAAATGGCAATTTTCGTCACATTGAGGCTTTAAAAAGTAGTTATTCAACATAAGGCACAATCCAAATGACATTTTGAATCAATTTTTCTACAGTCCAAAAAATCAATTTTCTGATGAAAAACGATGACCCGTGACCTGTCGAAATTTCTCCAGATGGTCAGAAATGGAAATTTTTTAATGTTTAATTTTTATACTGTAAATGACTATTCCATGTGAATTATCACTTTTGGAATTTAAATAAGTGTGTTTAGAGTCACTTTAATGCCTGAAATTGGTCGAAGTAGCAGCTTCAGAATAGGAGAAAATGTCTGTATTAATGGCAATTTTGGTCACATTGAGGCTTCAAAAAGTAGTTATTCAACATGAGGCACAATCCAAATGACATTTTGAATCAATTTTTCTACAGTCCAAAAAAATCAATTTTCTGATGAAAAACGATGACCCGTGACCTGTCGAAATTTCTCCAGATGGTCAGAAATGGAATTTTTTTATGTTTAATTTTTTTTACTGTAAATGACTATTCCATGTGAATTATCACTTTTGGAACAAAAATAAGGGTGTTTAGAGTCACTTTAATGCCTGAAATTGGTCGAAATAGAAGCTTCTGAATAGGAGCAAAAGTGTGTAATAATGGCAATTTTGTCACATTGAAGCTTTAAAAAGTAGTTATTCAACAGGAGGCACATTCCAAATGACATTTTTAATCAATTTTTCTACAGTCCAAAAAAGCAATTTTCTGATGAAAAACGATGACCCGTGACCTCTCGAAATTTCTCCAGATGGTCAGAAATGGAAATTTTTTAATGTTTAATTTTTATACTGTAAATGACTATTCCATGTGAATTATCACTTTTGGAATTTAAATAAGTGTGTTTAGAGTCACTTTAATGCCTGAAATTGGTCGAAGTAGAAGCTTCTGAATAGGAGAAAATGTCTGTATTAATGGCAATTTTGGTCACATTGAGGCTTCAAAAAGTAGTTATTCAACATGAGGCACAATCCAAATGACATTTTGAATCAATTTTTCTACAGTCCAAAAAAATCTATTTTCTGATGAAAAACGATGACCTGTGACCTGTTGAAATTTCTCCAGATGGTCAGAAATGGACATTTTTTAATGTTTCATTTTTTGACTGCAAATGACTATTCCATGTAAATTATCACTTTTGGAACAAAAACAAGTGTGCTTAGAGTCACTTTAATGCCTGAAATTGGTCAAAATAGAAGCTTCTGAGTAGGAGAAAATTTCTGTAAAAATGGCAATTTTGGTCACGTTGAGGCTTCAAAAAGGAGTTATTCGACATGAGGCACAATCCAAATGACATTTTGAATCAATTTTTCTAGAGTCCAAAAAATCAATTTTCTGATGAAAAACGATGACCAGTGACCTCTCGAAATTTCTCCAGATGGTCAGAAATGGAAATATTTTAACGTTTAATTTTTTGACTGCAAATGACTATTCCATGTGAATTATCACTTTTGGAATTTAAATAAGTGTGTTTAGAGTCACTTTAATGCCTGAAATTGGTCGAAGTAGCAGCTTCAGAATAGGAGAAAATGTCTGTATTAATGGCAATTTTGGTCACATTGAGGCTTTAAAAAGTAGTTATTCAACATAAGGCACATTCCAAATGACATTTTGAATCAATTTTTCTAGAGTCCAAAAAATCAATTTTCTGATGAAAAACGATGACCCGTGACCTGTCGAAATTTCTCCAGATGGTCAGAAATGGAAATTTTTTAATGTTTAATATTTTTACTGTAAATGACTATTCCATGTAAATTATCACTTTTGGAACTAAAATAAGTGTTTAGAGTCACTTTAATGCCTGAAATTGGTCAAAATAGAAGCTTCTGAATAGGAGCAAAAGTCTGTAATAATGGCAATTTTGGTCACATTGAAGCTTTAAAAAGTAGTTAATCAACAGGAGGCACATTCCAAATGACATTTTTAATCAATTTTTCTACAGTCCAAAAAAGCAATTTTCTGATGAAAAACGATGACCCGTGACCTCTCGAAATTTCTCCAGATGGTCAGAAATGGAAATTTTTTAATGTTTAATTTTTATACTGTAAATGACTATTCCATGTGAATTATCACTTTTGGAATTTAAATAAGTGTGTTTAGAGTCACTTTAATGCCTGAAATTGGTCGAAGTAGAAGCTTCTGAATAGGAGAAAATGTCTGTATTAATGGCAATTTTGGTCACATTGAGGCTTCAAAAAGTAGTTATTCAACATGAGGCACAATCCAAATGACATTTTGAATCAATTTTTCTACAGTCCAAAAAAATCTATTTTCTGATGAAAAACGATGACCTGTGACCTGTTGAAATTTCTCCAGATGGTCAGAAATGGACATTTTTTAATGTTTCATTTTTTGACTGCAAATGACTATTCCATGTAAATTATCACTTTTGGAACAAAAACAAGTGTGCTTAGAGTCACTTTAATGCCTGAAATTGGTCAAAATAGAAGCTTCTGAATAGGAGAAACTGTCTGTATTAATGGCAATTTTGGTCACATTGAGGCTTCAAAAAGTAGTTATTCAACATGAGGCACAATCCAAATGACATTTTGAATAAATTTTTCTACAGTCCAAAAAAATCAATTTTCTGATGAAAAACGATGACCCGTGACCTGTCGAAATTTCTCCAGATGGTCAGAAATGGAAATTTTTTTATGTTTAATTTTTTTACTGTAAATGACTATTCCATGTGAATTATCACTTTTGGAACAAAAACAAGTGTGTTTAGAGTCACTTTAATGCCTGAAATTGGTCGAAATAGAAGCTTCTGAATTGGAGAAAATGTCTTTAAAAATGGCAATTTTCGTCACATTGAGGCTTCAAAAAGTAGTTATTCAACATGAGGCACAATCCAAATGACATTTTGAATCAATTTTTCTACAGTCCAAAAAATCAATTTTCTGATGAAAAACGATGACCCGTGACCTGTCGAAATTTTTCCAGATGGTCAGAAATGGAAATTTTTTAATGTTTAATTTTTATACTGTAAATGACTATTCCATGTGAATTATCACTTTTGGAATTTAAATAAGTGTGTTTAGAGTCACTTTAATGCCTGAAATTGGTCGAAGTAGAAGCTTCTGAATAGGAGAAAATGTCTGTATTAATGGCAATTTTGGTCACATTGAGGCTTCAAAAAGTAGTTATTCAACATGAGGCACAATCCAAATGACATTTTGAATCAATTTTTCTACAGTCCAAAAAAATCAATTTTCTGATGAAAAACGATGACCTGTGACCTGTTGAAATTTCTCCAGATGGTCAGAAATGGACATTTTTTAATGTTTCATTTTTTGACTGCAAATGACTATTCCATGTAAATTATCACTTTTGGAACAAAAACAAGTGTGCTTAGAGTCACTTTAATGCCTGAAATTGGTCGAAATAGAAGCTTCTGAATAGGAGAAAAAGTCTGTAATAATGGCAATTTTGGTCACATTGAGGCTTTAAAAAGTAGTTATTCAACATAAGGCACATTCCAAATGACATTTTGAATCAATTTTTCTAGAGTCCAAAAACTCAATTTTCTGATGAAAAACGATGACCCGTGACCTGTCGAAATTTTTCCAGATGGTCAGAAATGGAAATTTTTTAATGTTTAATATTTTTACTGTAAAAGACTATTCCATGTAAATTATCACTTTTGGAACTAAAATAAGTGTTTAGAGTCACTTTAATGCCTGAAATTGGTCATAAATAGAAGCTTCTGAATAGGAGCAAAAGTCTGTAATAATGGCAATTTTGGTCACATTGAAGCTTTAAAAAGTAGTTATTCAACAGGAGGCACATTCCAAATGACATTTTTAATCAATTTTTCTACAGTCCAAAAAAGCAATTTTCTGATGAAAAACGATGACCCGTGACCTCTCGAAATTTCTCCATATGGTCAGAAATAGAAATTTTTTAATGTTTATTTTTTTTACTGTAAATGACTATTCCATGTGAATTATCACTTTTGGAACAAAAATAAGGGTGTTTAGAGTCACTTTAATGCCTGAAATTGGTCGAAATAGAAGCTTCGGAATAGGAGAAAATGTCTTTAAAAATGGCAATTTTCGTCACATTGAGGCTTTAAAAAGTAGATATTCAACATGAGGCACAATCCAAATGACATTTTGAATCAATTTTTCTACAGTCCAAAAAATCAATTTTCTGATGAAAAACGATGACCCGTGACCTGTCGAAATTTCTCCAGATGGTCAGAAATGGAAATTTTTTAATGTTTAATTTTTATACTGTAAATGACTATTCCATGTGAATTATCACTTTTGGAATTTAAATAAGTGTGTTTAGAGTCACTTTAATGCCTGAAATTGGTCGAAATAGAAGCTTCTGAATAGGAGAAACTGTCTGTATTAATGGCAATTTTGGTCACATTGAGGCTTCAAAAAGTAGTTATTCAACATGAGGCACAATCCAAATGACATTTTGAATAAATTTTTCTACAGTCCAAAAAATCTATTTTCTGATGAAAAACGATGACCCGTGACCTGTCGAAATTTCTCCAGATTGTCAGAAATGGAAATTTTTTAATGTTTAGTTTTTTGACTGCAAATAACTATTCCATGTAAAATATCACTTTTGGAACAAAAATAAGTGTGTTTAGAGTCACTTTAATGCCTGAAATTGGTCGAAAAAGAAGCTTCTGAGTAGGAGAAAATGTCTGTAAAAATGGCAATTTTGGTCACATTGAGGCTTTAAAAAGTAGTTATTCAACACGATGCACATTCCAAATGACATTTTGAATCAATTTTTCTACAGTCCAAAAAATCAATTTTCTGATGAAAAACGATGACCCGTGACCTGTCGAAATTTCTCCAGATGGTCAGAAATGGAAATTTTTTAATGTTTAATATTTTTACTGTAAATGACTATTCCATGTAAATTATCACTTTTGGAACTAAAATAAGTGTTTAGAGTCACTTTAATGCCTGAAATTGGTCAAAATAGAAGCTTCTGAATAGGAGCAAAAGTCTGTAATAATGGCAATTTTGTCACATTGAAGCTTTAAAAAGTAGTTATTCAACATGAGGCACATTCCAAATGACATTTTTAATCAATTTTTCTACAGTCCAAAAAATCAATTTTCTGATAAAAAATCATGACCCGTGACCTCTCGAAATTTCTCCAGATGGTCAGAAATGGAATTTTTTTAACGTTTAATTTTTTGACTGCAAATGACTATTCCATGTGAATTATCACTTTTGGAACTAAAATAAGTGTGTTTAGAGTAATTTTAATTACTGAAATTGGTCAAAAAAGAAGCTTCTGAGTAGGAGAAAATGTCTGTAAAAATGGCAATTTTGGTCACGTTGAGGCTTCAAAAAGTAGTTATTCAACATGAGGCACAATCCAAATGACATTTTGAATCAATTTTTCTAGAGTCCAAAAAATCAATTTTCTGATGAAAAACGATGACCCGTGACCTGTCGAAATTTCTCCAGATTGTCAGAAATGGAAATTTTTTAATGTTTAGTTTTTTGACTGCAAATAACTATTCCATGTAAACTATCACTTTTGGAACTAAAATAAGTGTTTAGAGTCACTTTAATGCCTGAAATTGGTCAAAATAGAAGCTTCTGAATAGGAGCAAAAGTCTGTAATAATGGCAATTTTGGTCACATTGAAGCTTTAAAAAGTAGTTATTCAACATGAGGCACATTCCAAATGACATTTTTAATCAATTTTTCTACAGTCCAAAAAATCAATTTTCTGATGAAAAACGATGACCCGTGACCTCTCGAAATTTCTCCAGATGGTCAGAAATGGAAATATTTTAACGTTTAATTTTTTGACTGCAAATGACTATTCCAAGTAAATTATCACTTTTGGAACACAAATAAGGGTGTTTAGAGTCACTTTAATGCCTGAAATTGGTCGAAATAGAAGCTTCGGAATAGGAGAAAATGTCTTTAAAAATGGCAATTTTCGTCACATTGAGGCTTTAAAAAGTAGATATTCAACATGAGGCACAATCCAAATGACATTTTGAATCAATTTTTCTACAGTCCAAAAAATCAATTTTCTGATGAAAAACGATGACCCGTGACCTGTCGAAATTTCTCCAGATGGTCAGAAATGGAAATTTTTTAATGTTTAATTTTTATACTGTAAATGACTATTCCATGTGAATTATCACTTTTTGGAATTTAAATAAGTGTGTTTAGAGTCACTTTAATGCCTGCAATTGGTCGAAAAAGAAGCTTCTGAGTAGGAGAAAAAGTCTGTAATTATATCAATTTTGGTCACATTGAAGCTTTAAAAAGTAGTTATTCAACATGAGGCACATTCCAAATGACATCTTGAATCAATTTTTCTACAGTCCAAAAAATCAATTTTCTGATGAAAAACGATGACACGTGACCTGTCGAAATTTCTCCAGATGGTCAGAAATGGAAATTTTTTAATGTTTAATATTTTTACTGTAAATGACTATTCCATGTAAATTATCACTTTTGGAACTAAAATAAGTGTTTAGAGTCACTTTAATGCCTGAAATTGGTCAAAATAGAAGCTTCTGAATAGGAGCAAAAGTCTGTAATAATGGCAATTTTGGTCACATTGAAGCTTTAAAAAGTAGTTATTCAACATGAGGCACATTCCAAATGACATTTTTAATCAATTTTTCTACAGTCCAAAAAAATCAATTTTCTGATGAAAAACGATGACCTGTGACCTCTCGAAATTTCTCCAGATGGTCAGAAATGGAAATTTTTTAACGTTTAATTTTTTGACTGCAAATGACTATTCCATGTGAATTATCACTTTTGGAACTAAAATAAGTGTGTTTAGAGTAATTTTAATTACTGAAATTGGTTGAAAAAGAAACTTCTGAGTAGGAGAAAATGTCTGTAAAAATGGCAATTTTGGTCACGTTGAGGCTTCAAAAAGTAGTTATTCAACATGAGGCACAATCCAAATGACATTTTGAATCAATTTTTCTACAGTCCAAAAAATCAATTTTCTGATGAAAAACGAAGACCCGTGACCTGTCGAAATTTCTCCAGATGGTCAGAAATGGAAATTTTTTAATGTTTAATTTTTATACTGTAAATGACTATTCCATGTGAATTATCACTTTTGGAATTTAAATAAGTGTGTTTAGAGTCACTTTAATGCCTGAAATTGGTCGAAGTAGAAGCTTCTGAATAGGAGAAAATGTCTGTATTCATGGCAATTTTGGTCACATTGAGGCTTCAAAAAGTAGTTATTCAACATGAGGCACAATCCAAATGACATTTTGAATCAATTTTTCTACAGTCCGAAAAAATCAATTTTCTGATGAAAAACGATGACCTGTGACCTGTTGAAATTTCTCCAGATGGTCAGAAATGGACATTTTTTAATGTTTCATTTTTTGACTGCAAATTACTATTCCATGTAAATTATCACTTTTGGAACAAAAACAAGTGTGTTTAGAGGTACTTTAATGCCTGAAATTGGTCGAAAAAGAAGCTTCTGAGTAGGAGAAAAAGTCTGTAATTATATCAATTTTGGTCACATTGAGGCTTTAAAAAGTAGTTATTCAACATGAGGCGCATTCTAAATGACATTTTGAATCAATTTTTCTACAGTCCAAAAAATCAATTTTCTGATGAAAAACGATGACCCGTGACCTGTCAAAATTTCTCCAGATCGTCAGAAAGGGAAATATTTAATGTTTAATTTTTTGGCTGCAAATGACTATTCCATGTAAATTATCACTTTTGGAACAAAAACAAGTGTGCTTAGAGTCACTTTAATGCCTGAAATTGGTCGAAATCGAAGCTTCTGAATAGGAGAAACTGTCTGTATTAATGGCAATTTTGGTCACATTGAGGCTTCAAAAAGTAGTTATTCAACATAAGGCACATTCCAAATGACATTTTGAATCAATTTTTCTAGAGTCCAAAAAATCAATTTTCTGATGAAAAACGATGACCCGTGACCTGTCGAAATTTCTCCAGATTGTCAGAAATGGAAATTTTTTAATGTTTAGTTTTTTGACTGCAAATAACTATTCCATGTAAAATATCACTTTTGGAACAAAAATAAGGGTGTTTAGAGTCACTTTAATGCCTGAAATTGGTCGAAATAGAAGCTTCTGAATAGGAGAAAATGTCTTTAAAATGGCAATTTTCGTCACATTGAGGCTTTAAAAAGTAGTTATTCAACATGAGGCACAATCGAAATGACATTTTGAATCAATTTTTCTACAGTCCAAAAAATCAATTTTCTGATGAAAAACGATGACCCGTGACCTGTCGAAATTTCTCCAGATGGTCAGAAATGGAAATTTTTTAATGTTTAATTTTTATACTGTAAATGACTATTCCATGTGAATTATCACTTTTGGAATTTAAATAAGTGTGTTTAGAGTCACTTTAATGCCTGAAATTGGTCGAAGTAGCAGCTTCAGAATAGGAGAAAATGTCTGTATTAATGGCAATTTTGGTCACATTGAGGCTTCAAAAAGTAGTTATTCAACATGAGGCACAATCCAAATGACATTTTGAATCAATTTTTCTACAGTCCAAAAAAATCAATTTTCTGATGAAAAACGATGACCCGTGACCTGTCGAAATTTCTCCAGATGGTCAGAAATGGAATTTTTTTATGTTTAAATTTTTTTACTGTAAATGACTATTCCATGTGAATTATCACTTTTGGAACAAAAACAAGTGTGTTTAGAGGCACTTTAATGCCTGAAATTGGTCGAAAAAGAAGCTTCTGATTAGGAGAAAAAGTCTGTAATTATATCAATTTTGGTCACATTGAGGCTTTAAAAAGTAGTTATTCAACATGAGGCGCATTATAAATGACATTTTGAATCAATTTTTCTACAGTCCAAAAAATCAATTTTCTGATGAAAAACGATGACCCGTGACCTGTCAAAATTTTTCCAGATCGTCAGAAATGGAAATTTTTTAATGTTTAATTTTTTGACTGCAAATGACTATTCCATGTAAATTATCACTTTTGGAACAAAAACAAGTGTGCTTAGAGTCACTTTAATGCCTGAAATTGGTCGAAATAGAAGCTTCTGAATAGGAGAAAAAATCTGTAATAATGGCAATTTTGGTCACATTGAGGCTTTAAAAAGTAGTTATTCAACATAAGGCACATTCCAAATGACATTTTGAATCAATTTTTCTAGAGTCCAAAAAATCAATTTTCTGATGAAAAACGATGACCCGTGACCTGTCGAAATTTCTCCAGATGGTCAGAAATGGAAATTTTTTAAAGTTTAATATTTTTACTGTAAATGACTATTCCATGTAAATTATCACTTTTGGAACTAAAATAAGTGTTTAGAGTCACTTTAATGCCTGAAATTGGTCGAAGTAGAAGCTTCTGAATCGGAGAAACTGTCTGTATTAATGGCAATTTTGGTCACATTGAGGCTTCAAAAAGTAGTTATTCAACATAAGGCACATTCCAAATGACATTTTGAATCAATTTTTCTAGAGTCCAAAAAAAATAATTTTCTGATGAAAAACGATGACCCGTGACCTGTCGAAATTTTCCAGATTGTCAGAAATGGAAATTTTTTAATGTTTAGTTTTTTGACTGCAAATAACTATTCCATGTAAAATATCACTTTTGGAACAAAAATAAGGGTGTTTAGAGTCACTTTAATGCCTGAAATTGGTCAAAATAGAAGCTTCTGAATAGGAGAAAATGTCTTTAAAATGGCAATTTTCGTCACATTGAGGCTTTAAAAAGTAGTTATTCAACATGAGGCACAATCCAAATGACATTTTGAATCAATTTTTCTACAGTCCAAAAAATCAATTTTCTGATGAAAAACGATGACCCGTGACCTGTCGAAATTTCTCCAGATGGTCAGAAATGGAAATTTTTTAATGTTTAATTTTTATACTGTAAATGACTATTCCATGTGAATTATCACTTTTGGAATTTAAATAAGTGTGTTTAGAGTCACTTTAATGCCTGAAATTGGTCGAAGTAGCAGCTTCAGAATAGGAGAAAATGTCTGTATTAATGGCAATTTTGGTCACATTGAGGCTTCAAAAAGTAGTTATTCAACATGAGGCACAATCCAAATGACATTTTGAATCAATTTTTCTACAGTCCAAAAAAATCAATTTTCTGATGAAAAACGATGACCCGTGACCTGTCGAAATTTCTCCAGATGGTCAGAAATGGAATTTTTTTATGTTTAATTTTTTTTACTGTAAATGACTATTCCATGTGAATTATCACTTTTGGAACAAAAATAAGGGTGTTTAGAGTCACTTTAATGCCTGAAATTGGTCGAAATAGAAGCTTCTGAATAGGAGCAAAAGTGTGTAATAATGGCAATTTTGTCACATTGAAGCTTTAAAAAGTAGTTATTCAACATGAGGCACATTCCAAATGACATTTTTAATCAATTTTTCTACAGTCCAAAAAATCAATTTTCTGATAAAAAATGATGACCCGTGACCTCTCGAAATTTCTCCAGATGGTCAGAAATGGAATTTTTTTAACGTTTAATTTTTTGACTGCAAATGACTATTCCATGTGAATTATCACTTTTGGAACTAAAATAAGTGTGTTTAGAGTAATTTTAATTACTGAAATTGGTCAAAAAAGAAGCTTCTGAGTAGGAGAAAATGTCTGTAAAAATGGCAATTTTGGTCACGTTGAGGCTTCAAAAAGGAGTTATTCGACATGAGGCACAATCCAAATGACATTTTGAATCAATTTTTCTAGAGTCCAAAAAATCAATTTTCTGATGAAAAACGATGACCAGTGACCTCTCGAAATTTCTCCAGATGGTCAGAAATGGAAATATTTTAACGTTTAATTTTTTGACTGCAAATGACTATTCCATGTGAATTATCACTTTTGGAATTTAAATAAGTGTGTTTAGAGTCACTTTAATGCCTGAAATTGGTCGAAGTAGCAGCTTCAGAATAGGATAAAATGTCTGTATTAATGGCAATTTTGGTCACATTGAGGCTTTAAAAAGTAGTTATTCAACATAAGGCACATTCCAAATGACATTTTGAATCAATTTTTCTAGAGTCCAAAAAATCAATTTTCTGATGAAAAACGATGACCCGTGACCTGTCGAAATTTCTCCAGATGGTCAGAAATGGAAATTTTTTAATGTTTAATATTTTTACTGTAAATGACTATTCCATGTAAATTATCACTTTTGGAACTAAAATAAGTGTTTAGAGTCACTTTAATGCCTGAAATTGGTCAAAATAGAAGCTTCTGAATAGGAGCAAAAGTCTGTAATAATGGCAATTTTGGTCACATTGAAGCTTTAAAAAGTAGTTAATCAACAGGAGGCACATTCCAAATGACATTTTTAATCAATTTTTCTACAGTCCAAAAAAGCAATTTTCTGATGAAAAACGATGACCCGTGACCTCTCGAAATTTCTCCAGATGGTCAGAAATGGAAATTTTTTAATGTTTAATTTTTATACTGTAAATGACTATTCCATGTGAATTATCACTTTTGGAATTTAAATAAGTGTGTTTAGAGTCACTTTAATGCCTGAAATTGGTCGAAGTAGAAGCTTCTGAATAGGAGAAAATGTCTGTATTAATGGCAATTTTGGTCACATTGAGGCTTCAAAAAGTAGTTATTCAACATGAGGCACAATCCAAATGACATTTTGAATCAATTTTTCTACAGTCCAAAAAAATCAATTTTCTGATGAAAAACGATGACCTGTGACCTGTTGAAATTTCTCCAGATGGTCAGAAATGGACATTTTTTAATGTTTCATTTTTTGACTGCAAATGACTATTCCATGTAAATTATCACTTTTGGAACAAAAACAAGTGTGCTTAGAGTCACTTTAATGCCTGAAATTGGTCGAAATAGAAGCTTCTGAATAGGAGAAAAAGTCTGTAATAATGGCAATTTTGGTCACATTGAGGCTTTAAAAAGTAGTTATTCAACATAAGGCACATTCCAAATGACATTTTGAATCAATTTTTCTAGAGTCCAAAAACTCAATTTTCTGATGAAAAACGATGACCCGTGACCTGTCGAAATTTTTCCAGATGGTCAGAAATGGAAATTTTTTAATGTTTAATATTTTTACTGTAAAAGACTATTCCATGTAAATTATCACTTTTGGAACTAAAATAAGTGTTTAGAGTCACTTTAATGCCTGAAATTGGTCATAAATAGAAGCTTCTGAATAGGAGCAAAAGTCTGTAATAATGGCAATTTTGGTCACATTGAAGCTTTAAAAAGTAGTTATTCAACAGGAGGCACATTCCAAATGACATTTTTAATCAATTTTTCTACAGTCCAAAAAAGCAATTTTCTGATGAAAAACGATGACCCGTGACCTCTCGAAATTTCTCCATATGGCCAGAAATAGAAATTTTTTAATGTTTATTTTTTTTACTGTAAATGACTATTCCATGTGAATTATCACTTTTGGAACAAAAATAAGGGTGTTTAGAGTCACTTTAATGCCTGAAATTGGTCGAAATAGAAGCTTCGGAATAGGAGAAAATGTCTTTAAAAATGGCAATTTTCGTCACATTGAGGCTTTAAAAAGTAGATATTCAACATGAGGCACAATCCAAATGACATTTTGAATCAATTTTTCTACAGTCCAAAAAATCAATTTTCTGATGAAAAACGATGACCCGTGACCTGTCGAAATTTCTCCAGATGGTCAGAAATGGAAATTTTTTAATGTTTAATTTTTATACTGTAAATGACTATTCCATGTGAATTATCACTTTTGGAATTTAAATAAGTGTGTTTAGAGTCACTTTAATGCCTGAAATTGGTCGAAATAGAAGCTTCTGAATAGGAGAAACTGTCTGTATTAATGGCAATTTTGGTCACATTGAGGCTTCAAAAAGTAGTTATTCAACATGAGGCACAATCCAAATGACATTTTGAATAAATTTTTCTACAGTCCAAAAAATCTATTTTCTGATGAAAAACGATGACCCGTGACCTGTCGAAATTTCTCCAGATTGTCAGAAATGGAAATTTTTTAATGTTTAGTTTTTTGACTGCAAATAACTATTCCATGTAAAATATCACTTTTGGAACAAAAATAAGTGTGTTTAGAGTCACTTTAATGCCTGAAATTGGTCGAAAAAGAAGCTTCTGAGTAGGAGAAAATGTCTGTAAAAATGGCAATTTTGGTCACATTGAGGCTTTAAAAAGTAGTTATTCAACACGATGCACATTCCAAATGACATTTTGAATCAATTTTTCTACAGTCCAAAAAATCAATTTTCTGATGAAAAACGATGACCCGTGACCTGTCGAAATTTCTCCAGATGGTCAGAAATGGAAATTTTTTAATGTTTAATATTTTTACTGTAAATGACTATTCCATGTAAATTATCACTTTTGGAACTAAAATAAGTGTTTAGAGTCACTTTAATGCCTGAAATTGGTCAAAATAGAAGCTTCTGAATAGGAGCAAAAGTCTGTAATAATGGCAATTTTGTCACATTGAAGCTTTAAAAAGTAGTTATTCAACATGAGGCACATTCCAAATGACATTTTTAATCAATTTTTCTACAGTCCAAAAAATCAATTTTCTGATAAAAAATCATGACCCGTGACCTCTCGAAATTTCTCCAGATGGTCAGAAATGGAATTTTTTTAACGTTTAATTTTTTGACTGCAAATGACTATTCCATGTGAATTATCACTTTTGGAACTAAAATAAGTGTGTTTAGAGTAATTTTAATTACTGAAATTGGTCAAAAAAGAAGCTTCTGAGTAGGAGAAAATGTCTGTAAAAATGGCAATTTTGGTCACGTTGAGGCTTCAAAAAGTAGTTATTCAACATGAGGCACAATCCAAATGACATTTTGAATCAATTTTTCTAGAGTCCAAAAAATCAATTTTCTGATGAAAAACGATGACCCGTGACCTGTCGAAATTTCTCCAGATTGTCAGAAATGGAAATTTTTTAATGTTTAGTTTTTTGACTGCAAATAACTATTCCATGTAAACTATCACTTTTGGAACTAAAATAAGTGTTTAGAGTCACTTTAATGCCTGAAATTGGTCAAAATAGAAGCTTCTGAATAGGAGCAAAAGTCTGTAATAATGGCAATTTTGGTCACATTGAAGCTTTAAAAAGTAGTTATTCAACATGAGGCACATTCCAAATGACATTTTTAATCAATTTTTCTACAGTCCAAAAAATCAATTTTCTGATGAAAAACGATGACCCGTGACCTCTCGAAATTTCTCCAGATGGTCAGAAATGGAAATATTTTAACGTTTAATTTTTTGACTGCAAATGACTATTCCAAGTAAATTATCACTTTTGGAACACAAATAAGGGTGTTTAGAGTCACTTTAATGCCTGAAATTGGTCGAAATAGAAGCTTCGGAATAGGAGAAAATGTCTTTAAAAATGGCAATTTTCGTCACATTGAGGCTTTAAAAAGTAGATATTCAACATGAGGCACAATCCAAATGACATTTTGAATCAATTTTTCTACAGTCCAAAAAATCAATTTTCTGATGAAAAACGATGACCCGTGACCTGTCGAAATTTCTCCAGATGGTCAGAAATGGAAATTTTTTAATGTTTAATTTTTATACTGTAAATGACTATTCCATGTGAATTATCACTTTTGGAATTTAAATAAGTGTGTTTAGAGTCACTTTAATGCCTGCAATTGGTCGACAAAGAAGCTTCTGAGTAGGAGAAAAAGTCTGTAATTATATCAATTTTGGTCACATTGAAGCTTTAAAAAGTAGTTATTCAACATGAGGCACATTCCAAATGACATCTTGAATCAATTTTTCTACAGTCCAAAAAATCAATTTTCTGATGAAAAACGATGACACGTGACCTGTCGAAATTTCTCCAGATGGTCAGAAATGGAAATTTTTTAATGTTTAATATTTTTACTGTAAATGACTATTCCATGTAAATTATCACTTTTGGAACTAAAATAAGTGTTTAGAGTCACTTTAATGCCTGAAATTGGTCAAAATAGAAGCTTCTGAATAGGAGCAAAAGTCTGTAATAATGGCAATTTTGGTCACATTGAAGCTTTAAAAAGTAGTTATTCAACATGAGGCACATTCCAAATGACATTTTTAATCAATTTTTCTACAGTCCAAAAAAATCAATTTTCTGATGAAAAACGATGACCCGTGACCTCTCGAAATTTCTCCAGATGGTCAGAAATGGAAATTTTTTAACGTTTAATTTTTTGACTGCAAATGACTATTCCATGTGAATTATCACTTTTGGAACTAAAATAAGTGTGTTTAGAGTAATTTTAATTACTGAAATTGGTTGAAAAAGAAACTTCTGAGTAGGAGAAAATGTCTGTAAAAATGGCAATTTTGGTCACGTTGAGGCTTCAAAAAGTAGTTATTCAACATGAGGCACAATCCAAATGACATTTTGAATCAATTTTTCTACAGTCCAAAAAATCAATTTTCTGATGAAAAACGAAGACCCGTGACCTGTCGAAATTTCTCCAGATGGTCAGAAATGGAAATTTTTTAATGTTTAATTTTTATACTGTAAATGACTATTCCATGTGAATTATCACTTTTGGAATTTAAATAAGTGTGTTTAGAGTCACTTTAATGCCTGAAATTGGTCGAAGTAGAAGCTTCTGAATAGGAGAAAATGTCTGTATTCATGGCAATTTTGGTCACATTGAGGCTTCAAAAAGTAGTTATTCAACATGAGGCACAATCCAAATGACATTTTGAATCAATTTTTCTACAGTCCGAAAAAATCAATTTTCTGATGAAAAACGATGACCTGTGACCTGTTGAAATTTCTCCAGATGGTCAGAAATGGACATTTTTTAATGTTTCATTTTTTGACTGCAAATTACTATTCCATGTAAATTATCACTTTTGGAACAAAAACAAGTGTGTTTAGAGGTACTTTAATGCCTGAAATTGGTCGAAAAAGAAGCTTCTGAGTAGGAGAAAAAGTCTGTAATTATATCAATTTTGGTCACATTGAGGCTTTAAAAAGTAGTTATTCAACATGAGGCGCATTCTAAATGACATTTTGAATCAATTTTTCTACAGTCCAAAAAATCAATTTTCTGATGAAAAACGATGACCCGTGACCTGTCAAAATTTCTCCAGATCGTCAGAAAGGGAAATATTTAATGTTTAATTTTTTGGCTGCAAATGACTATTCCATGTAAATTATCACTTTTGGAACAAAAACAAGTGTGCTTAGAGTCACTTTAATGCCTGAAATTGGTCGAAATCGAAGCTTCTGAATAGGAGAAACTGTCTGTATTAATGGCAATTTTGGTCACATTGAGGCTTCAAAAAGTAGTTATTCAACATAAGGCACATTCCAAATGACATTTTGAATCAATTTTTCTAGAGTCCAAAAAATCAATTTTCTGATGAAAAACGATGACCCGTGACCTGTCGAAATTTCTCCAGATTGTCAGAAATGGAAATTTTTTAATGTTTAGTTTTTTGACTGCAAATAACTATTCCATGTAAAATATCACTTTTGGAACAAAAATAAGGGTGTTTAGAGTCACTTTAATGCCTGAAATTGGTCGAAATAGAAGCTTCTGAATAGGAGAAAATGTCTTTAAAATGGCAATTTTCGTCACATTGAGGCTTTAAAAAGTAGTTATTCAACATGAGGCACAATCGAAATGACATTTTGAATCAATTTTTCTACAGTCCAAAAAATCAATTTTCTGATGAAAAACGATGACCCGTGACCTGTCGAAATTTCTCCAGATGGTCAGAAATGGAAATTTTTTAATGTTTAATTTTTATACTGTAAATGACTATTCCATGTGAATTATCACTTTTGGAATTTAAATAAGTGTGTTTAGAGTCACTTTAATGCCTGAAATTGGTCGAAGTAGAAGCTTCTGAATAGGAGAAAATGTCTGTATTAATGGCAATTTTGGTCACATTGAGGCTTCAAAAAGTAGTTATTCAACATGAGGCACAATCCAAATGACATTTTGAATCAATTTTTCTACAGTCCAAAAAAATCAATTTTCTGATGAAAAACGATGACCTGTGACCTGTTGAAATTTCTCCAGATGGTCAGAAATGGACATTTTTTAATGTTTCATTTTTTGACTGCAAATGACTATTCCATGTAAATTATCACTTTTGGAACAAAAACAAGTGTGCTTAGAGTCACTTTAATGCCTGAAATTGGTCGAAATAGAAGCTTCTGAATAGGAGAAAAAGTCTGTAATAATGGCAATTTTGGTCACATTGAGGCTTTAAAAAGTAGTTATTCAACATAAGGCACATTCCAAATGACATTTTGAATCAATTTTTCTAGAGTCCAAAAACTCAATTTTCTGATGAAAAACGATGACCCGTGACCTGTCGAAATTTTTCCAGATGGTCAGAAATGGAAATTTTTTAATGTTTAATATTTTTACTGTAAAAGACTATTCCATGTAAATTATCACTTTTGGAACTAAAATAAGTGTTTAGAGTCACTTTAATGCCTGAAATTGGTCATAAATAGAAGCTTCTGAATAGGAGCAAAAGTCTGTAATAATGGCAATTTTGGTCACATTGAAGCTTTAAAAAGTAGTTATTCAACAGGAGGCACATTCCAAATGACATTTTTAATCAATTTTTCTACAGTCCAAAAAAGCAATTTTCTGATGAAAAACGATGACCCGTGACCTCTCGAAATTTCTCCATATGGCCAGAAATAGAAATTTTTTAATGTTTATTTTTTTTACTGTAAATGACTATTCCATGTGAATTATCACTTTTGGAACAAAAATAAGGGTGTTTAGAGTCACTTTAATGCCTGAAATTGGTCGAAATAGAAGCTTCGGAATAGGAGAAAATGTCTTTAAAAATGGCAATTTTCGTCACATTGAGGCTTTAAAAAGTAGATATTCAACATGAGGCACAATCCAAATGACATTTTGAATCAATTTTTCTACAGTCCAAAAAATCAATTTTCTGATGAAAAACGATGACCCGTGACCTGTCGAAATTTCTCCAGATGGTCAGAAATGGAAATTTTTTAATGTTTAATTTTTATACTGTAAATGACTATTCCATGTGAATTATCACTTTTGGAATTTAAATAAGTGTGTTTAGAGTCACTTTAATGCCTGCAATTGGTCGACAAAGAAGCTTCTGAGTAGGAGAAAAAGTCTGTAATTATATCAATTTTGGTCACATTGAAGCTTTAAAAAGTAGTTATTCAACATGAGGCACATTCCAAATGACATCTTGAATCAATTTTTCTACAGTCCAAAAAATCAATTTTCTGATGAAAAACGATGACACGTGACCTGTCGAAATTTCTCCAGATGGTCAGAAATGGAAATTTTTTAATGTTTAATATTTTTACTGTAAATGACTATTCCATGTAAATTATCACTTTTGGAACTAAAATAAGTGTTTAGAGTCACTTTAATGCCTGAAATTGGTCAAAATAGAAGCTTCTGAATAGGAGCAAAAGTCTGTAATAATGGCAATTTTGGTCACATTGAAGCTTTAAAAAGTAGTTATTCAACATGAGGCACATTCCAAATGACATTTTTAATCAATTTTTCTACAGTCCAAAAAAATCAATTTTCTGATGAAAAACGATGACCCGTGACCTCTCGAAATTTCTCCAGATGGTCAGAAATGGAAATTTTTTAACGTTTAATTTTTTGACTGCAAATGACTATTCCATGTGAATTATCACTTTTGGAACTAAAATAAGTGTGTTTAGAGTAATTTTAATTACTGAAATTGGTTGAAAAAGAAACTTCTGAGTAGGAGAAAATGTCTGTAAAAATGGCAATTTTGGTCACGTTGAGGCTTCAAAAAGTAGTTATTCAACATGAGGCACAATCCAAATGACATTTTGAATCAATTTTTCTACAGTCCAAAAAATCAATTTTCTGATGAAAAACGAAGACCCGTGACCTGTCGAAATTTCTCCAGATGGTCAGAAATGGAAATTTTTTAATGTTTAATTTTTATACTGTAAATGACTATTCCATGTGAATTATCACTTTTGGAATTTAAATAAGTGTGTTTAGAGTCACTTTAATGCCTGAAATTGGTCGAAGTAGAAGCTTCTGAATAGGAGAAAATGTCTGTATTCATGGCAATTTTGGTCACATTGAGGCTTCAAAAAGTAGTTATTCAACATGAGGCACAATCCAAATGACATTTTGAATCAATTTTTCTACAGTCCGAAAAAATCAATTTTCTGATGAAAAACGATGACCTGTGACCTGTTGAAATTTCTCCAGATGGTCAGAAATGGACATTTTTTAATGTTTCATTTTTTGACTGCAAATTACTATTCCATGTAAATTATCACTTTTGGAACAAAAACAAGTGTGTTTAGAGGTACTTTAATGCCTGAAATTGGTCGAAAAAGAAGCTTCTGAGTAGGAGAAAAAGTCTGTAATTATATCAATTTTGGTCACATTGAGGCTTTAAAAAGTAGTTATTCAACATGAGGCGCATTCTAAATGACATTTTGAATCAATTTTTCTACAGTCCAAAAAATCAATTTTCTGATGAAAAACGATGACCCGTGACCTGTCAAAATTTCTCCAGATCGTCAGAAAGGGAAATATTTAATGTTTAATTTTTTGGCTGCAAATGACTATTCCATGTAAATTATCACTTTTGGAACAAAAACAAGTGTGCTTAGAGTCACTTTAATGCCTGAAATTGGTCGAAATCGAAGCTTCTGAATAGGAGAAACTGTCTGTATTAATGGCAATTTTGGTCACATTGAGGCTTCAAAAAGTAGTTATTCAACATAAGGCACATTCCAAATGACATTTTGAATCAATTTTTCTAGAGTCCAAAAAATCAATTTTCTGATGAAAAACGATGACCCGTGACCTGTCGAAATTTCTCCAGATTGTCAGAAATGGAAATTTTTTAATGTTTAGTTTTTTGACTGCAAATAACTATTCCATGTAAAATATCACTTTTGGAACAAAAATAAGGGTGTTTAGAGTCACTTTAATGCCTGAAATTGGTCGAAATAGAAGCTTCTGAATAGGAGAAAATGTCTTTAAAATGGCAATTTTCGTCACATTGAGGCTTTAAAAAGTAGTTATTCAACATGAGGCACAATCGAAATGACATTTTGAATCAATTTTTCTACAGTCCAAAAAATCAATTTTCTGATGAAAAACGATGACCCGTGACCTGTCGAAATTTCTCCAGATGGTCAGAAATGGAAATTTTTTAATGTTTAATTTTTATACTGTAAATGACTATTCCATGTGAATTATCACTTTTGGAATTTAAATAAGTGTGTTTAGAGTCACTTTAATGCCTGAAATTGGTCGAAGTAGAAGCTTCTGAATAGGAGAAAATGTCTGTATTAATGGCAATTTTGGTCACATTGAGGCTTCAAAAAGTAGTTATTCAACATGAGGCACAATCCAAATGACATTTTGAATCAATTTTTCTACAGTCCAAAAAAATCAATTTTCTGATGAAAAACGATGACCTGTGACCTGTTGAAATTTCTCCAGATGGTCAGAAATGGACATTTTTTAATGTTTCATTTTTTGACTGCAAATGACTATTCCATGTAAATTATCACTTTTGGAACAAAAACAAGTGTGCTTAGAGTCACTTTAATGCCTGAAATTGGTCGAAATAGAAGCTTCTGAATAGGAGAAAAAGTCTGTAATAATGGCAATTTTGGTCACATTGAGGCTTTAAAAAGTAGTTATTCAACATAAGGCACATTCCAAATGACATTTTGAATCAATTTTTCTAGAGTCCAAAAACTCAATTTTCTGATGAAAAACGATGACCCGTGACCTGTCGAAATTTTTCCAGATGGTCAGAAATGGAAATTTTTTAATGTTTAATATTTTTACTGTAAAAGACTATTCCATGTAAATTATCACTTTTGGAACTAAAATAAGTGTTTAGAGTCACTTTAATGCCTGAAATTGGTCATAAATAGAAGCTTCTGAATAGGAGCAAAAGTCTGTAATAATGGCAATTTTGGTCACATTGAAGCTTTAAAAAGTAGTTATTCAACAGGAGGCACATTCCAAATGACATTTTTAATCAATTTTTCTACAGTCCAAAAAAGCAATTTTCTGATGAAAAACGATGACCCGTGACCTCTCGAAATTTCTCCATATGGCCAGAAATAGAAATTTTTTAATGTTTATTTTTTTTACTGTAAATGACTATTCCATGTGAATTATCACTTTTGGAACAAAAATAAGGGTGTTTAGAGTCACTTTAATGCCTGAAATTGGTCGAAATAGAAGCTTCGGAATAGGAGAAAATGTCTTTAAAAATGGCAATTTTCGTCACATTGAGGCTTTAAAAAGTAGATATTCAACATGAGGCACAATCCAAATGACATTTTGAATCAATTTTTCTACAGTCCAAAAAATCAATTTTCTGATGAAAAACGATGACCCGTGACCTGTCGAAATTTCTCCAGATGGTCAGAAATGGAAATTTTTTAATGTTTAATTTTTATACTGTAAATGACTATTCCATGTGAATTATCACTTTTGGAATTTAAATAAGTGTGTTTAGAGTCACTTTAATGCCTGCAATTGGTCGACAAAGAAGCTTCTGAGTAGGAGAAAAAGTCTGTAATTATATCAATTTTGGTCACATTGAAGCTTTAAAAAGTAGTTATTCAACATGAGGCACATTCCAAATGACATCTTGAATCAATTTTTCTACAGTCCAAAAAATCAATTTTCTGATGAAAAACGATGACACGTGACCTGTCGAAATTTCTCCAGATGGTCAGAAATGGAAATTTTTTAATGTTTAATATTTTTACTGTAAATGACTATTCCATGTAAATTATCACTTTTGGAACTAAAATAAGTGTTTAGAGTCACTTTAATGCCTGAAATTGGTCAAAATAGAAGCTTCTGAATAGGAGCAAAAGTCTGTAATAATGGCAATTTTGGTCACATTGAAGCTTTAAAAAGTAGTTATTCAACATGAGGCACATTCCAAATGACATTTTTAATCAATTTTTCTACAGTCCAAAAAAATCAATTTTCTGATGAAAAACGATGACCCGTGACCTCTCGAAATTTCTCCAGATGGTCAGAAATGGAAATTTTTTAACGTTTAATTTTTTGACTGCAAATGACTATTCCATGTGAATTATCACTTTTGGAACTAAAATAAGTGTGTTTAGAGTAATTTTAATTACTGAAATTGGTTGAAAAAGAAACTTCTGAGTAGGAGAAAATGTCTGTAAAAATGGCAATTTTGGTCACGTTGAGGCTTCAAAAAGTAGTTATTCAACATGAGGCACAATCCAAATGACATTTTGAATCAATTTTTCTACAGTCCAAAAAATCAATTTTCTGATGAAAAACGAAGACCCGTGACCTGTCGAAATTTCTCCAGATGGTCAGAAATGGAAATTTTTTAATGTTTAATTTTTATACTGTAAATGACTATTCCATGTGAATTATCACTTTTGGAATTTAAATAAGTGTGTTTAGAGTCACTTTAATGCCTGAAATTGGTCGAAGTAGAAGCTTCTGAATAGGAGAAAATGTCTGTATTCATGGCAATTTTGGTCACATTGAGGCTTCAAAAAGTAGTTATTCAACATGAGGCACAATCCAAATGACATTTTGAATCAATTTTTCTACAGTCCGAAAAAATCAATTTTCTGATGAAAAACGATGACCTGTGACCTGTTGAAATTTCTCCAGATGGTCAGAAATGGACATTTTTTAATGTTTCATTTTTGACTGCAAATTACTATTCCTGTAAATTATCACTTTTGGAACAAAAACAAGTGTGTTTAGAGGTACTTTAATGCCTGAAATTGGTCGAAAAAGAAGCTTCTGAGTAGGAGAAAAAGTCTGTAATTATATCAATTTTGGTCACATTGAGGCCTTAAAAAGTAGTTATTCAACATGAGGCGCATTCATAAAGACATTTTGAATCAATTTTTCTACAGTCCAAAAAATCAATTTTCTGATGAAAAACGATGACCCGTGACCTGTCAAAATTCTCCCAGATCGTCAGAAAGGGAAATATTTAAATGTTTAATTTTTTGGCTGCAAATGACTATTCCATGTAAATTATCACTTTTGGAACAAAAACAAGTGTGCTTAGAGTCACTTTAATGCCTGAAATTGGTCGAAATCGAAGCTTCTGAATAGGAAAACTGTCTGTATTAATGGCAATTTTGGTCACATTGAGGCTTCAAAAAGTAGTTATTCAACATAAGGCACATTCCAAATGACATTTTGAATCAATTTTTCTAGAGTCCAAAAAATCAATTTTCTGATGAAAAACGATGACCCGTGACCTGTCGAAATTCTCCAGATTGTCAGAAATGGAAATTTTTTAATGTTTAGTTTTTTGACTGCAAATAACTATTCCATGTAAAATATCACTTTTGGAACAAAAATAAGGGTGTTTAGAGTCACTTTAAATGCCTGAAATTGGTCGAAATAGAAGCTTCTGAATAGGAGAAAATGTCTTTAAAATGGCAATTTTTCGTCACATGAGGCTTTAAAAGTAGTTATTCAACATGAGGCACAATCGAAATGACATTTTGAATCAATTTTTCTACAGTCCAAAAAATCAATTTTCTGATGAAAAACGATGACCCGTGACCTGTCGAAATTTCTCCAGATGGTCAGAAATGGAAATTTTTTAATGTTTAATTTTTATACTGTAAATGACTATTCCATGTGAATTATCACTTTTGGAATTTAAATAAGTGTGTTTAGAGTCACTTTAATGCCTGAAATTGGTCGAAGTAGAGCTTCTGAATAGGAGAAAATGTCTGTATTAATGGCAATTTTGGTCACATTGAGGCTTCAAAAAAGTAGTTATTCAACATGAGGCACAATCCAAATGACATTTTGAATCAATTTTTCTACAGTCCAAAAAAATCAATTTTCTGATGAAAAACGATGACCTGTGACCTGTTGAAATTTCTCCAGATGGTCAGAAATGGACATTTTTTAATGTTTCATTTTTTGACTGCAAATGACTATTCCATGTAAATTATCACTTTTGGAACAAAAACAAGTGTGCTTAGAGTCACTTTAATGCCTGAAATTGGTCGAAATAGAAGCTTCTGAATAGAGAAAAAGTCTGTAATAATGGCAATTTTGGTCACATTGAGGCTTTAAAAAGTAGTTATTCAACATAAGGCACATTCCAAATGACATTTTGAATCATTTTTCTAGAGTCCAAAAACTCAATTTTCTGATGAAAAACGATGACCCGTGACCTGTCGAAATTTTTCCAGATGGTCAGAAATGGAAATTTTTTAATGTTTAATATTTTTACTGTAAAGACTATTCCATGTAAATTCACTTTTGGAACTAAAATAAGTGTTTAGAGTCACTTTAATGCCTGAAATTGGTCATAAATAGAAGCTTCTGAATAGGAGCAAAAGTCTGTAATAATGGCAATTTTGGTCACATTGAAGCTTTAAGCTTTAAAAAGTAGTTATTCAACAGGAGGCACATTCCAAATGACATTTTTAATCAATTTTTCTACAGTCCAAAAAAGCAATTTTCTGATGAAAAACGATGACCCGTGACCTCTCGAAATTTCTCCATATGGCCAGAAATAGAAATTTTTTAATGTTTATTTTTTTTACTGTAAATGACTATTCCATGTGAATTATCACTTTTGGAACAAAAATAAGGGTGTTTAGAGTCACTTTAATGCCTGAAATTGGTCGAAATAGAAGCTTCGGAATAGGAGAAAATGTCTTTAAAAATGGCAATTTTCGTCACATTGAGGCTTTAAAAAGTAGATATTCAACATGAGGCACAATCCAAATGACATTTTGAATCAATTTTTCTACAGTCCAAAAAATCAATTTTCTGATGAAAAACGATGACCCGTGACCTGTCGAAATTTCTCCAGATGGTCAGAAATGGAAATTTTTTAATGTTTAATTTTTATACTGTAAATGACTATTCCATGTGAATTATCACTTTTGGAATTTAAATAAGTGTGTTTAGAGTCACTTTAATGCCTGAAATTGGTCGAAATAGAAGCTTCTGAATAGGAGAAACTGTCTGTATTAATGGCAATTTTGGTCACATTGAGGCTTCAAAAAGTAGTTATTCAACATGAGGCACAATCCAAATGACATTTTGAATAAATTTTTCTACAGTCCAAAAAATCTATTTTCTGATGAAAAACGATGACCCGTGACCTGTCGAAATTTCTCCAGATTGTCAGAAATGGAAATTTTTTAATGTTTAGTTTTTTGACTGCAAATAACTATTCCATGTAAAATATCACTTTTGGAACAAAAATAAGTGTGTTTAGAGTCACTTTAATGCCTGAAATTGGTCGAAAAAGAAGCTTCTGAGTAGGAGAAAATGTCTGTAAAAATGGCAATTTTGGTCACATTGAGGCTTTAAAAAGTAGTTATTCAACACGATGCACATTCCAAATGACATTTTGAATCAATTTTTCTACAGTCCAAAAAATCAATTTTCTGATGAAAAACGATGACCCGTGACCTGTCGAAATTTCTCCAGATGGTCAGAAATGGAAATTTTTTAATGTTTAATATTTTTACTGTAAATGACTATTCCATGTAAATTATCACTTTTGGAACAAAAATAAGGGTGTTTAGAGTCACTTTAATGCCTGAAATTGGTCGAAATAGAAGCTTCTGAATAGGAGCAAAAGTGTGTAATAATGGCAATTTTGTCACATTGAAGCTTTAAAAAGTAGTTATTCAACATGAGGCACATTCCAAATGACATTTTTAATCAATTTTTCTACAGTCCAAAAAATCAATTTTCTGATAAAAAATGATGACCCGTGACCTCTCGAAATTTCTCCAGATGGTCAGAAATGGAATTTTTTTAACGTTTAATTTTTTGACTGCAAATGACTATTCCATGTGAATTATCACTTTTGGAACTAAAATAAGTGTGTTTAGAGTAATTTTAATTACTGAAATTGGTCAAAAAAGAAGCTTCTGAGTAGGAGAAAATGTCTGTAAAAATGGCAATTTTGGTCACGTTGAGGCTTCAAAAAGGAGTTATTCGACATGAGGCACAATCCAAATGACATTTTGAATCAATTTTTCTAGAGTCCAAAAAATCAATTTTCTGATGAAAAACGATGACCAGTGACCTCTCGAAATTTCTCCAGATGGTCAGAAATGGAAATATTTTAACGTTTAATTTTTTGACTGCAAATGACTATTCCATGTGTATTATCACTTTTGGAATTTAAATAAGTGTGTTTAGAGTCACTTTAATGCCTGAAATTGGTCGAAGTAGCAGCTTCAGAATAGGAGAAAATGTCTGTATTAATGGCAATTTTGGTCACATTGAGGCTTTAAAAAGTAGTTATTCAACATAAGGCACATTCCAAATGACATTTTGAATCAATTTTTCTAGAGTCCAAAAAATCAATTTTCTGATGAAAAACGATGACCCGTGACCTGTCGAAATTTCTCCAGATGGTCAGAAATGGAAATTTTTTAATGTTTAATATTTTTACTGTAAATGACTATTCCATGTAAATTATCACTTTTGGAACTAAAATAAGTGTTTAGAGTCACTTTAATGCCTGAAATTGGTCAAAATAGAAGCTTCTGAATAGGAGCAAAAGTCTGTAATAATGGCAATTTTGGTCACATTGAAGCTTTAAAAAGTAGTTAATCAACAGGAGGCACATTCCAAATGACATTTTTAATCAATTTTTCTACAGTCCAAAAAAGCAATTTTCTGATGAAAAACGATGACCCGTGACCTCTCGAGATTTCTCCAGATGGTCAGAAATGGAAATTTTTTAATGTTTAATTTTTATACTGTAAATGACTATTCCATGTGAATTATCACTTTTGGAATTTAAATAAGTGTGTTTAGAGTCACTTTAATGCCTGAAATTGGTCGAAGTAGAAGCTTCTGAATAGGAGAAAATGTCTGTATTAATGGCAATTTTGGTCACATTGAGGCTTCAAAAAGTAGTTATTCAACATGAGGCACAATCCAAATGACATTTTGAATAAATTTTTCTACAGTCCAAAAAAATCAATTTTCTGATGAAAAACGATGACCCGTGACCTGTCGAAATTTCTCCAGATGGTCAGAAATGGAAATTTTTTTATGTTTAATTTTTTTACTGTAAATGACTATTCCATGTGAATTATCACTTTTGGAACAAAAACAAGTGTGTTTAGAGTCACTTTAATGCCTGAAATTGGTCGAAATAGAAGCTTCTGAATTGGAGAAAATGTCTTTAAAAATGGCAATTTTCGTCACATTGAGGCTTTAAAAAGTAGTTATCCAACATGAGGCACAATCCAAATGACATTTTGAATCAATTTTTCTACAGTCCAAAAAATCAATTTTCTGATGAAAAACGATGACCCGTGACCTGTCGAAATTTTTCCAGATGGTCAGAAATGGAAATTTTTTAATGTTTAATTTTTATACTGTAAATGACTATTCCATGTGAATTATCACTTTTGGAATTTAAATAAGTGTGTTTAGAGTCACTTTAATGCCTGAAATTGGTCGAAGTAGAAGCTTCTGAATAGGAGAAAATGTCTGTATTAATGGCAATTTTGGTCACATTGAGGCTTCAAAAAGTAGTTATTCAACATGAGGCACAATCCAAATGACATTTTGAATCAATTTTTCTACAGTCCAAAAAAATCAATTTTCTGATGAAAAACGATGACCTGTGACCTGTTGAAATTTCTCCAGATGGTCAGAAATGGACATTTTTTAATGTTTCATTTTTTGACTGCAAATGACTATTCCATGTAAATTATCACTTTTGGAACAAAAACAAGTGTGCTTAGAGTCACTTTAATGCCTGAAATTGGTCGAAATAGAAGCTTCTGAATAGGAGAAAAAGTCTGTAATAATGGCAATTTTGGTCACATTGAGGCTTTAAAAAGTAGTTATTCAACATAAGGCACATTCCAAATGACATTTTGAATCAATTTTTCTAGAGTCCAAAAACTCAATTTTCTGATGAAAAACGATGACCCGTGACCTGTCGAAATTTTTCCAGATGGTCAGAAATGGAAATTTTTTAATGTTTAATATTTTTACTGTAAAAGACTATTCCATGTAAATTATCACTTTTGGAACTAAAATAAGTGTTTAGAGTCACTTTAATGCCTGAAATTGGTCATAAATAGAAGCTTCTGAATAGGAGCAAAAGTCTGTAATAATGGCAATTTTGGTCACATTGAAGCTTTAAAAAGTAGTTATTCAACAGGAGGCACATTCCAAATGACATTTTTAATCAATTTTTCTACAGTCCAAAAAAGCAATTTTCTGATGAAAAACGATGACCCGTGACCTCTCGAAATTTCTCCATATGGTCAGAAATAGAAATTTTTTAATGTTTATTTTTTTTACTGTAAATGACTATTCCATGTGTATTATCACTTTTGGAACAAAAATAAGGGTGTTTAGAGTCACTTTAATGCCTGAAATTGGTCGAAATAGAAGCTTCGGAATAGGAGAAAATGTCTTTAAAAATGGCAATTTTCGTCACATTGAGGCTTTAAAAAGTAGATATTCAACATGAGGCACAATCCAAATGACATTTTGAATCAATTTTTCTACAGTCCAAAAAATCAATTTTCTGATGAAAAACGATGACCCGTGACCTGTCGAAATTTCTCCAGATGGTCAGAAATGGAAATTTTTTAATGTTTAATTTTTATACTGTAAATGACTATTCCATGTGAATTATCACTTTTGGAATTTAAATAAGTGTGTTTAGAGTCACTTTAATGCCTGAAATTGGTCGAAATAGAAGCTTCTGAATAGGAGAAACTGTCTGTATTAATGGCAATTTTGGTCACATTGAGGCTTCAAAAAGTAGTTATTCAACATGAGGCACAATCCAAATGACATTTTGAATAAATTTTTCTACAGTCCAAAAAATCTATTTTCTGATGAAAAACGATGACCCGTGACCTGTCGAAATTTCTCCAGATTGTCAGAAATGGAAATTTTTTAATGTTTAGTTTTTTGACTGCAAATAACTATTCCATGTAAAATATCACTTTTGGAACAAAAATAAGTGTGTTTAGAGTCACTTTAATGCCTGAAATTGGTCGAAAAAGAAGCTTCTGAGTAGGAGAAAATGTCTGTAAAAATGGCAATTTTGGTCACATTGAGGCTTTAAAAAGTAGTTATTCAACACGATGCACATTCCAAATGACATTTTGAATCAATTTTTCTACAGTCCCAAAAAATCAATTTTCTGATGAAAAACGATGACCCGTGACCTGTCGAAATTTCTCCAGATGGTCAGAAATGGAAATTTTTTAATGTTTAATATTTTTACTGTAAATGACTATTCCATGTAAATTATCACTTTTGGAACTAAAATAAGTGTTTAGAGTCACTTTAATGCCTGAAATTGGTCAAAATAGAAGCTTCTGAATAGGAGCAAAAGTCTGTAATAATGGCAATTTTGTCACATTGAAGCTTTAAAAAGTAGTTATTCAACATGAGGCACATTCCAAATGACATTTTTAATCAATTTTTCTACAGTCCAAAAAATCAATTTTCTGATAAAAAATCATGACCCGTGACCTCTCGAAATTTCTCCAGATGGTCAGAAATGGAATTTTTTTAACGTTTAATTTTTTGACTGCAAATGACTATTCCTTGTGAATTATCACTTTTGGAACTAAAATAAGTGTGTTTAGAGTAATTTTAATTACTGAAATTGGTCAAAAAAGAAGCTTCTGAGTAGGAGAAAATGTCTGTAAAAATGGCAATTTTGGTCACGTTGAGGCTTCAAAAAGTAGTTATTCAACATGAGGCACAATCCAAATGACATTTTGAATCAATTTTTCTAGAGTCCAAAAAATCAATTTTCTGATGAAAAACGATGACCCGTGACCTGTCGAAATTTCTCCAGATTGTCAGAAATGGAAATTTTTTAATGTTTAGTTTTTTGACTGCAAATAACTATTCCATGTAAACTATCACTTTTGGAACTAAAATAAGTGTTTAGAGTCACTTTAATGCCTGAAATTGGTCAAAATAGAAGCTTCTGAATAGGAGCAAAAGTCTGTAATAATGGCAATTTTGGTCACATTGAAGCTTTAAAAAGTAGTTATTCAACATGAGGCACATTCCAAATGACATTTTTAATCAATTTTTCTACAGTCCAAAAAATCAATTTTCTGATGAAAAACGATGACCCGTGACCTCTCGAAATTTCTCCAGATGGTCAGAAATGGAAATATTTTAACGTTTAATTTTTTGACTGCAAATGACTATTCCATGTAAATTATCACTTTTGGAACACAAATAAGGGTGTTTAGAGTCACTTTAATGCCTGAAATTGGTCGAAATAGAAGCTTCGGAATAGGAGAAAATGTCTTTAAAAATGGCAATTTTCGTCACATTGAGGCTTTAAAAAGTAGATATTCAACATGAGGCACATTCCAAATGACATTTTTAATCAATTTTTCTACAGTCCAAAAAATCAATTTTCTGATGAAAAACGATGACCCGTGACCTCTCGAAATTTCTCCAGATGGTCAGAAATGGAAATTTTTTAATGTTTAATTTTTATACTGTAAATGACTATTCCATGTGAATTATCACTTTTGGAATTTAAATAAGTGTGTTTAGAGTCACTTTAATGCCTGCAATTGGTCGAAAAAGAAGCTTCTGAGTAGGAGAAAAAGTCTGTAATTATATCAATTTTGGTCACATTGAAGCTTTAAAAAGTAGTTATTCAACATGAGGCACATTCCAAATGACATCTTGAATCAATTTTTCTACAGTCCAAAAAATCAATTTTCTGATGAAAAACGATGACACGTGACCTGTCGAAATTTCTCCAGATGGTCAGAAATGGAAATTTTTTAATGTTTAATATTTTTACTGTAAATGACTATTCCATGTAAATTATCACTTTTGGAACTAAAATAAGTGTTTAGAGTCACTTTAATGCCTGAAATTGGTCAAAATAGAAGCTTCTGAATAGGAGCAAAAGTCTGTAATAATGGCAATTTTGGTCACATTGAAGCTTTAAAAAGTAGTTATTCAACATGAGGCACATTCCAAATGACATTTTTAATCAATTTTTCTACAGTCCAAAAAAATCAATTTTCTGATGAAAAACGATGACCCGTGACCTCTCGAAATTTCTCCAGATGGTCAGAAATGGAAATTTTTTAACGTTTAATTTTTTGACTGCAAATGACTATTCCATGTGAATTATCACTTTTGGAACTAAAATAAGTGTGTTTAGAGTAATTTTAATTACTGAAATTGGTTGAAAAAGAAACTTCTGAGTAGGAGAAAATGTCTGTAAAAATGGCAATTTTGGTCACGTTGAGGCTTCAAAAAGTAGTTATTCAACATGAGGCACAATCCAAATGACATTTTGAATCAATTTTTCTACAGTCCAAAAAATCAATTTTCTGATGAAAAACGAAGACCCGTGACCTGTCGAAATTTCTCCAGATGGTCAGAAATGGAAATTTTTTAATGTTTAATTTTTATACTGTAAATGACTATTCCATGTGAATTATCACTTTTGGAATTTAAATAAGTGTGTTTAGAGTCACTTTAATGCCTGAAATTGGTCGAAGTAGAAGCTTCTGAATAGGAGAAAATGTCTGTATTCATGGCAATTTTGGTCACATTGAGGCTTCAAAAAGTAGTTATTCAACATGAGGCACAATCCAAATGACATTTTGAATCAATTTTTCTACAGTCCGAAAAAATCAATTTTCTGATGAAAAACGATGACCTGTGACCTGTTGAAATTTCTCCAGATGGTCAGAAATGGACATTTTTTAATGTTTAATTTTTTGACTGCAAATGACTATTCCATGTAAATTATCACTTTTGGAACAAAAACAAGTGTGCTTAGAGTCACTTTAATGCCTGAAATTGGTCGAAATAGAAGCTTCTGAATAGGAGAAAAAATCTGTAATAATGGCAATTTTGGTCACATTGAGGCTTTAAAAAGTAGTTATTCAACATAAGGCACAATCCAAATGACATTTTGAATCAATTTTTCTACAGTCCAAAAAAATCAATTTTCTGATGAAAAACGATGACCCGTGACCTGTCGAAATTTCTCCAGATGGTCAGAAATTGAATTTTTTTATGTTTAATTTTTTTTACTGTAAATGACTATTCCATGTGAATTATCACTTTTGGAACAAAAATAAGGGTGTTTAGAGTCACTTTAATGCCTGAAATTGGTCGAAATAGAAGCTTCTGAATAGGAGCAAAAGTGTGTAATAATGGCAATTTTGTCACATTGAAGCTTTAAAAAGTAGTTATTCAACATGAGGCACATTCCAAATGACATTTTTAATCAATTTTTCTACAGTCCAAAAAATCAATTTTCTGATAAAAAATGATGACCCGTGACCTCTCGAAATTTCTCCAGATGGTCAGAAATGGAATTTTTTTAACGTTTAATTTTTTGACTGCAAATGACTATTCCATGTGAATTATCACTTTTGGAACTAAAATAAGTGTGTTTAGAGTAATTTTAATTACTGAAATTGGTCAAAAAAGAAGCTTCTGAGTAGGAGAAAATGTCTGTAAAAATGGCAATTTTGGTCACGTTGAGGCTTCAAAAAGGAGTTATTCGACATGAGGCACAATCCAAATGACATTTTGAATCAATTTTTCTAGAGTCCAAAAAATCAATTTTCTGATGAAAAACGATGACCAGTGACCTCTCGAAATTTCTCCAGATGTTCAGAAATGGAAATATTTTAACGTTTAATTTTTTGACTGCAAATGACTATTCCATGTGAATTATCACTTTTGGAATTTAAATAAGTGTGTTTAGAGTCACTTTAATGCCTGAAATTGGTCGAAGTAGCAGCTTCAGAATAGGAGAAAATGTCTGTATTAATGGCAATTTTGGTCACATTGAGGCTTTAAAAAGTAGTTATTCAACATAAGGCACATTCCAAATGACATTTTGAATCAATTTTTCTAGAGTCCAAAAAATCAATTTTCTGATGAAAAACGATGACCCGTGACCTGTCGAAATTTCTCCAGATGGTCAGAAATGGAAATTTTTTAATGTTTAATATTTTTACTGTAAATGACTATTCCATGTAAATTATCACTTTTGGAACTAAAATAAGTGTTTAGAGTCACTTTAATGCCTGAAATTGGTCAAAATAGAAGCTTCTGAATAGGAGCAAAAGTCTGTAATAATGGCAATTTTGGTCACATTGAAGCTTTAAAAAGTAGTTAATCAACAGGAGGCACATTCCAAATGACATTTTTAATCAATTTTTCTACAGTCCAAAAAAGCAATTTTCTGATGAAAAACGATGACCCGTGACCTCTCGAAATTTCTCCAGATGGTCAGAAATGGAAATTTTTTAATGTTTAATTTTTATACTGTAAATGACTATTCCATGTGAATTATCACTTTTGGAATTTAAATAAGTGTGTTTAGAGTCACTTTAATGCCTGAAATTGGTCGAAGTAGAAGCTTCTGAATAGGAGAAAATGTCTGTATTAATGGCAATTTTGGTCACATTGAGGCTTCAAAAAGTAGTTATTCAACATGAGGCACAATCCAAATGACATTTTGAATAAATTTTTCTACAGTCCAAAAAAATCAATTTTCTGATGAAAAACGATGACCCGTGACCTGTCGAAATTTCTCCAGATGGTCAGAAATGGAAATTTTTTTATGTTTAATTTTTTTACTGTAAATGACTATTCCATGTGAATTATCACTTTTGGAACAAAAACAAGTGTGTTTAGAGTCACTTTAATGCCTGAAATTGGTCGAAATAGAAGCTTCTGAATTGGAGAAAATGTCTTTAAAAATGGCAATTTTCGTCACATTGAGGCTTTAAAAAGTAGTTATCCAACATGAGGCACAATCCAAATGACATTTTGAATCAATTTTTCTACAGTCCAAAAAATCAATTTTCTGATGAAAAACGATGACCCGTGACCTGTCGAAATTTTTCCAGATGGTCAGAAATGGAAATTTTTTAATGTTTAAGTTTTTATACTGTAAATGACTATTCCATGTGAATTATCACTTTTGGAATTTAAATAAGTGTGTTTAGAGTCACTTTAATGCCTGAAATTGGTCGAAGTAGAAGCTTCTGAATAGGAGAAAATGTCTGTATTAATGGCAATTTTGGTCACATTGAGGCTTCAAAAAGTAGTTATTCAACATGAGGCACAATCCAAATGACATTTTGAATCAATTTTTCTACAGTCCAAAAAAATCAATTTTCTGATGAAAAACGATGACCTGTGACCTGTTGAAATTTCTCCAGATGGTCAGAAATGGACATTTTTTAATGTTTCATTTTTTGACTGCAAATGACTATTCCATGTAAATTATCACTTTTGGAACAAAAACAAGTGTGCTTAGAGTCACTTTAATGCCTGAAATTGGTCGAAATAGAAGCTTCTGAATAGGAGAAAAAGTCTGTAATAATGGCAATTTTGGTCACATTGAGGCTTTAAAAAGTAGTTATTCAACATAAGGCAGATTCCAAATGACATTTTGAATCAATTTTTCTAGAGTCCAAAAACTCAATTTTCTGATGAAAAACGATGACCCGTGACCTGTCGAAATTTTTCCAGATGGTCAGAAATGGAAATTTTTTAATGTTTAATATTTTTACTGTAAAAGACTATTCCATGTAAATTATCACTTTTGGAACTAAAATAAGTGTTTAGAGTCACTTTAATGCCTGAAATTGGTCATAAATAGAAGCTTCTGAATAGGAGCAAAAGTCTGTAATAATGGCAATTTTGGTCACATTGAAGCTTTAAAAAGTAGTTATTCAACAGGAGGCACATTCCAAATGACATTTTTAATCAATTTTTCTACAGTCCAAAAAAGCAATTTTCTGATGAAAAACGATGACCCGTGACCTCTCGAAATTTCTCCATATGGTCAGAAATAGAAATTTTTTAATGTTTATTTTTTTTACTGTAAATGACTATTCCATGTGAATTATCACTTTTGGAACAAAAATAAGGGTGTTTAGAGTCACTTTAATGCCTGAAATTGGTCGAAATAGAAGCTTCGGAATAGGAGAAAATGTCTTTAAAAATGGCAATTTTCGTCACATTGAGGCTTTAAAAAGTAGATATTCAACATGAGGCACAATCCAAATGACATTTTGAATCAATTTTTCTACAGTCCAAAAAATCAATTTTCTGATGAAAAACGATGACCCGTGACCTGTCGAAATTTCTCCAGATGGTCAGAAATGGAAATTTTTTAATGTTTAATTTTTATACTGTAAATGACTATTCCATGTGAATTATCACTTTTGGAATTTAAATAAGTGTGTTTAGAGTCACTTTAATGCCTGAAATTGGTCGAAATAGAAGCTTCTGAATAGGAGAAACTGTCTGTATTAATGGCAATTTTGGTCACATTGAGGCTTCAAAAAGTAGTTATTCAACATGAGGCACAATCCAAATGACATTTTGAATAAATTTTTCTACAGTCCAAAAAATCTATTTTCTGATGAAAAACGATGACCCGTGACCTGTCGAAATTTCTCCAGATTGTCAGAAATGGAAATTTTTTAATGTTTAGTTTTTTGACTGCAAATAACTATTCCATGTAAAATATCACTTTTGGAACAAAAATAAGTGTGTTTAGAGTCACTTTAATGCCTGAAATTGGTCGAAAAAGAAGCTTCTGAGTAGGAGAAAATGTCTGTAAAAATGGCAATTTTGGTCACATTGAGGCTTTAAAAAGTAGTTATTCAACACGATGCACATTCCAAATGACATTTTGAATCAATTTTTCTACAGTCCAAAAAATCAATTTTCTGATGAAAAACGATGACCCGTGACCTGTCGAAATTTCTCCAGATGGTCAGAAATGGAAATTTTTTAATGTTTAATATTTTTACTGTAAATGACTATTCCATGTAAATTATCACTTTTGGAACTAAAATAAGTGTTTAGAGTCACTTTAATGCCTGAAATTGGTCAAAATAGAAGCTTCTGAATAGGAGCAAAAGTCTGTAATAATGGCAATTTTGTCACATTGAAGCTTTAAAAAGTAGTTATTCAACATGAGGCACATTCCAAATGACATTTTTAATCAATTTTTCTACAGTCCAAAAAATCAATTTTCTGATAAAAAATCATGACCCGTGACCTCTCGAAATTTCTCCAGATGGTCAGAAATGGAATTTTTTTAACGTTTAATTTTTTGACTGCAAATGACTATTCCATGTGAATTATCACTTTTGGAACTAAAATAAGTGTGTTTAGAGTAATTTTAATTACTGAAATTGGTCAAAAAAGAAGCTTCTGAGTAGGAGAAAATGTCTGTAAAAATGGCAATTTTGGTCACGTTGAGGCTTCAAAAAGTAGTTATTCAACATGAGGCACAATCCAAATGACATTTTGAATCAATTTTTCTAGAGTCCAAAAAATCAATTTTCTGATGAAAAACGATGACCCGTGACCTGTCGAAATTTCTCCAGATTGTCAGAAATGGAAATTTTTTAATGTTTAGTTTTTTGACTGCAAATAACTATTCCATGTAAACTATCACTTTTGGAACTAAAATAAGTGTTTAGAGTCACTTTAATGCCTGAAATTGGTCAAAATAGAAGCTTCTGAATAGGAGCAAAAGTCTGTAATAATGGCAATTTTGGTCACATTGAAGCTTTAAAAAGTAGTTATTCAACATGAGGCACATTCCAAATGACATTTTTAATCAATTTTTCTACAGTCCAAAAAATCAATTTTCTGATGAAAAACGATGACCCGTGACCTCTCGAAATTTCTCCAGATGGTCAGAAATGGAAATATTTTAACGTTTAATTTTTTGACTGCAAATGACTATTCCATGTAAATTATCACTTTTGGAACACAAATAAGGGTGTTTAGAGTCACTTTAATGCCTGAAATTGGTCGAAATAGAAGCTTCGGAATAGGAGAAAATGTCTTTAAAAATGGCAATTTTCGTCACATTGAGGCTTTAAAAAGTAGTTATTCAACATGAGGCACATTCCAAATGACATTTTTAATCAATTTTTCTACAGTCCAAAAAATCAATTTTCTGATGAAAAACGATGACCCGTGACCTCTCGAAATTTCTCCAGATGGTCAGAAATGGAAATTTTTTAATGTTTAATTTTTATACTGTAAATGACTATTCCATGTGAATTATCACTTTTGGAATTTAAATAAGTGTGTTTAGAGTCACTTTAATGCCTGCAATTGGTCGAAAAAGAAGCTTCTGAGAAGGAGAAAAAGTCTGTAATTATATCAATTTTGGTCACATTGAAGCTTTAAAAAGTAGTTATTCAACATGAGGCACATTCCAAATGACATCTTGAATCAATTTTTCTACAGTCCAAAAAATCAATTTTCTGATGAAAAACGATGACACGTGACCTGTCGAAATTTCTCCAGATGGTCAGAAATGGAAATTTTTTAATGTTTAATATTTTTACTGTAAATGACTATTCCATGTAAATTATCACTTTTGGAACTAAAATAAGTGTTTAGAGTCACTTTAATGCCTGAAATTGGTCAAAATAGAAGCTTCTGAATAGGAGCAAAAGTCTGTAATAATGGCAATTTTGGTCACATTGAAGCTTTAAAAAGTAGTTATTCAACATGAGGCACATTCCAAATGACATTTTTAATCAATTTTTCTACAGTCCAAAAAAATCAATTTTCTGATGAAAAACGATGACCCGTGACCTCTCGAAATTTCTCCAGATGGTCAGAAATGGAAATTTTTTAACGTTTAATTTTTTGACTGCAAATGACTATTCCATGTGAATTATCACTTTTGGAACTAAAATAAGTGTGTTTAGAGTAATTTTAATTACTGAAATTGGTTGAAAAAGAAACTTCTGAGTAGGAGAAAATGTCTGTAAAAATGGCAATTTTGGTCACGTTGAGGCTTCAAAAAGTAGTTATTCAACATGAGGCACAATCCAAATGACATTTTGAATCAATTTTTCTACAGTCCAAAAAATCAATTTTCTGATGAAAAACGAAGACCCGTGACCTGTCGAAATTTCTCCAGATGGTCAGAAATGGAAATTTTTTAATGTTTAATTTTTATACTGTAAATGACTATTCCATGTGAATTATCACTTTTGGAATTTAAATAAGTGTGTTTAGAGTCACTTTAATGCCTGAAATTGGTCGAAGTAGAAGCTTCTGAATAGGAGAAAATGTCTGTATTCATGGCAATTTTAGTCACATTGAGGCTTCAAAAAGTAGTTATTCAACATGAGGCACAATCCAAATGACATTTTGAATCAATTTTTCTACAGTCCGAAAAAATCAATTTTCTGATGAAAAACGATGACCTGTGACCTGTTGAAATTTCTCCAGATGGTCAGAAATGGACATTTTTTAATGTTTCATTTTTTGACTGCAAATTACTATTCCATGTAAATTATCACTTTTGGAACAAAAACAAGTGTGTTTAGAGGCACTTTAATGCCTGAAATTGGTCGAAAAAGAAGCTTCTGAGTAGGAGAAAAAGTCTGTAATTATATCAATTTTGGTCACATTGAGGCTTTAAAAAGTAGTTATTCAACATGAGGCGCATTCTAAATGACATTTTGAATCAATTTTTCTACAGTCCAAAAAATCAATTTTCTGATGAAAAACGATGACCCGTGACCTGTCAAAATTTCTCCAGATCGTCAGAAAGGGAAATATTTAATGTTTAATTTTTTGGCTGCAAATGACTATTCCATGTAAATTATCACTTTTGGAACAAAAACAAGTGTGCTTAGAGTCACTTTAATGCCTGAAATTGGTCGAAATAGAAGCTTCTGAATAGGAGAAACTGTCTGTATTAATGGCAATTTTGGTCACATTGAGGCTTCAAAAAGTAGTTATTCAACATAAGGCACATTCCAAATGACATTTTGAATCAATTTTTCTAGAGTCCAAAAAATCAATTTTCTGATGAAAAACGATGACCCGTGACCTGTCGAAATTTCTCCAGATTGTCAGAAATGGAAATTTTTTAATGTTTAGTTTTTTGACTGCAAATAACTATTCCATGTAAAATATCACTTTTGGAACAAAAATAAGGGTGTTTAGAGTCACTTTAATGCCTGAAATTGGTCGAAATAGAAGCTTCTGAATAGGAGAAAATGTCTTTAAAATGGCAATTTTCGTCACATTGAGGCTTTAAAAAGTAGTTATTCAACATGAGGCACAATCGAAATGACATTTTGAATCAATTTTTCTACAGTCCAAAAAATCAATTTTCTGATGAAAAACGATGACCCGTGACCTGTCGAAATTTCTCCAGATGGTCAGAAATGGAAATTTTTTAATGTTTAATTTTTATACTGTAAATGACTATTCCATGTGAATTATCACTTTTGGAATTTAAATAAGTGTGTTTAGAGTCACTTTAATGCCTGAAATTGGTCGAAGTAGCAGCTTCAGAATAGGAGAAAATGTCTGTATTAATGGCAATTTTGGTCACATTGAGGCTTCAAAAAGTAGTTATTCAACATGAGGCACAATCCAAATGACATTTTGAATCAATTTTTCTACAGTCCAAAAAAATCAATTTTCTGATGAAAAACGATGACCCGTGACCTGTCGAAATTTCTCCAGATGGTCAGAAATGGAATTTTTTTATGTTTAAATTTTTTTACTGTAAATGACTATTCCATGTGAATTATCACTTTTGGAACAAAAACAAGTGTGTTTAGAGGCACTTTAATGCCTGAAATTGGTCGAAAAAGAAGCTTCTGAGTAGGAGAAAAAGTCTGTAATTATATCAATTTTGGTCACATTGAGGCTTTAAAAAGTAGTTATTCAACATGAGGCGCATTATAAATGACATTTTGAATCAATTTTTCTACAGTCCAAAAAATCAATTTTCTGATGAAAAACGATGACCCGTGACCTGTCAAAATTTTTCCAGATCGTCAGAAATGGAAATTTTTTAATGTTTAATTTTTTGACTGCAAATGACTATTCCATGTAAATTATCACTTTTGGAACAAAAACAAGTGTGCTTAGAGTCACTTTAATGCCTGAAATTGGTCGAAATAGAAGCTTCTGAATAGGAGAAAAAATCTGTAATAATGGCAATTTTGGTCACATTGAGGCTTTAAAAAGTAGTTATTCAACATAAGGCACATTCCAAATGACATTTTGAATCAATTTTTCTAGAGTCCAAAAAATCAATTTTCTGATGAAAAACGATGACCCGTGACCTGTCGAAATTTCTCCAGATGGTCAGAAATGGAAATTTTTTAATGTTTAATATTTTTACTGTAAATGACTATTCCATGTAAATTATCACTTTTGGAACTAAAATAAGTGTTTAGAGTCACTTTAATGCCTGAAATTGGTCGAAGTAGAAGCTTCTGAATCGGAGAAACTGTCTGTATTAATGGCAATTTTGGTCACATTGAGGCTTCAAAAAGTAGTTATTCAACATAAGGCACATTCCAAATGACATTTTGAATCAATTTTTCTAGAGTCCAAAAAAACAATTTTCTGATGAAAAACGATGACCCGTGACCTGTCGAAATTTTCCAGATTGTCAGAAATGGAAATTTTTTAATGTTTAGTTTTTTCACTGCATATAACTATTCCATGTAAAATATCACTTTTGGAACAAAAATAAGGGTGTTTAGAGTCACTTTAATGCCTGAAATTGGTCAAAATAGAAGCTTCTGAATAGGAGAAAATGTCTTTAAAATGGCAATTTTCGTCACATTGAGGCTTTAAAAAGTAGTTATTCAACATGAGGCACAATCCAAATGACATTTTGAATCAATTTTTCTACAGTCCAAAAAATCAATTTTCTGATGAAAAACGATGACCCGTGACCTGTCGAAATTTCTCCAGATGGTCAGAAATGGAAATTTTTTAATGTTTAATTTTTATACTGTAAATGACTATTCCATGTGAATTATCACTTTTGGAATTTAAATAAGTGTGTTTAGAGTCACTTTAATGCCTGAAATTGGTCGAAGTAGCAGCTTCAGAATAGGAGAAAATGTCTGTATTAATGGCAATTTTGGTCACATTGAGGCTTCAAAAAGTAGTTATTCAACATGAGGCACAATCCAAATGACATTTTGAATCAATTTTTCTACAGTCCAAAAAAATCAATTTTCTGATGAAAAACGATGACCCGTGACCTGTCGAAATTTCTCCAGATGGTCAGAAATGGAATTTTTTTATGTTTAAATTTTTTTACTGTAAATGACTATTCCATGTGAATTATCACTTTTGGAACAAAAACAAGTGTGTTTAGAGGCACTTTAATGCCTGAAATTGGTCGAAAAAGAAGCTTCTGAGTAGGAGAAAAAGTCTGTAATTATATCAATTTTGGTCACATTGAGGCTTTAAAAAGTAGTTATTCAACATGAGGCGCATTATAAATGACATTTTGAATCAATTTTTCTACAGTCCAAAAAATCAATTTTCTGATGAAAAACGATGACCCGTGACCTGTCAAAATTTTTCCAGATCGTCAGAAATGGAAATTTTTTAATGTTTAATTTTTTGACTGCAAATGACTATTCCATGTAAATTATCACTTTTGGAACAAAAACAAGTGTGCTTAGAGTCACTTTAATGCCTGAAATTGGTCGAAATAGAAGCTTCTGAATAGGAGAAAAAATCTGTAATAATGGCAATTTTGGTCACATTGAGGCTTTAAAAAGTAGTTATTCAACATAAGGCACATTCCAAATGACATTTTGAATCAATTTTTCTAGAGTCCAAAAAATCAATTTTCTGATGAAAAACGATGACCCGTGACCTGTCGAAATTTCTCCAGATGGTCAGAAATGGAAATTTTTTAATGTTTAATATTTTTACTGTAAATGACTATTCCATGTAAATTATCACTTTTGGAACTAAAATAAGTGTTTAGAGTCACTTTAATGCCTGAAATTGGTTGAAGTAGAAGCTTCTGAATAGGAGAAACTGTCTGTATTAATGGCAATTTTGGTCACATTGAGGCTTCAAAAAGTAGTTATTCAACATAAGGCACATTCCAAATGACATTTTGAATCAATTTTTCTAGAGTCCAAAAAATCAATTTTCTGATGAAAAACGATGACCCGTGACCTGTCGAAATTTTCCAGATTGTCAGAAATGGAAATTTTTTAATGTTTAGTTTTTTGACTGCAAATAACTATTCCATGTAAAATATCACTTTTGGAACAAAAATAAGGGTGTTTAGAGTCACTTTAATGCCTGAAATTGGTCAAAATAGAAGCTTCTGAATAGGAGAAAATGTCTTTAAAATGGCAATTTTCGTCACATTGAGGCTTTAAAAAGTAGTTATTCAACATGAGGCACAATCCAAATGACATTTTGAATCAATTTTTCTACAGTCCAAAAAATCAATTTTCTGATGAAAAACGATGACCCGTGACCTGTCGAAATTTCTCCAGATGGTCAGAAATGGAAATTTTTTAATGTTTAATTTTTATACTGTAAATGACTATTCCATGTGAATTATCACTTTTGGAATTTAAATAAGTGTGTTTAGAGTCACTTTAATGCCTGAAATTGGTCGAAGTAGCAGCTTCAGAATAGGAGAAAATGTCTGTATTAATGGCAATTTTGGTCACATTGAGGCTTCAAAAAGTAGTTATTCAACATGAGGCACAATCCAAATGACATTTTGAATCAATTTTTCTACAGTCCAAAAAAATCAATTTTCTGATGAAAAACGATGACCCGTGACCTGTCGAAATTTCTCCAGATGGTCAGAAATGGAATTTTTTTATGTTTAATTTTTTTTACTGTAAATGACTATTCCATGTGAATTATCACTTTTGGAACAAAAATAAGGGTGTTTAGAGTCACTTTAATGCCTGAAATTGGTCGAAATAGAAGCTTCTGAATAGGAGCAAAAGTGTGTAATAATGGCAATTTTGTCACATTGAAGCTTTAAAAAGTAGTTATTCAACATGAGGCACATTCCAAATGACATTTTTAATCAATTTTTCTACAGTCCAAAAAATCAATTTTCTGATAAAAAATGATGACCCGTGACCTCTCGAAATTTCTCCAGATGGTCAGAAATGGAATTTTTTTAACGTTTAATTTTTTGACTGCAAATGACTATTCCATGTGAATTATCACTTTTGGAACTAAAATAAGTGTGTTTAGAGTAATTTTAATTACTGAAATTGGTCAAAAAAGAAGCTTCTGAGTAGGAGAAAATGTCTGTAAAAATGGCAATTTTGGTCACGTTGAGGCTTCAAAAAGGAGTTATTCGACATGAGGCACAATCCAAATGACATTTTGAATCAATTTTTCTAGAGTCCAAAAAATCAATTTTCTGATGAAAAACGATGACCAGTGACCTCTCGAAATTTCTCCAGATGGTCAGAAATGGAAATATTTTAACGTTTAATTTTTTGACTGCAAATGACTATTCCATGTGAATTATCACTTTTGGAATTTAAATAAGTGTGTTTAGAGTCACTTTAATGCCTGAAATTGGTCGAAGTAGCAGCTTCAGAATAGGAGAAAATGTCTGTATTAATGGCAATTTTGGTCACATTGAGGCTTTAAAAAGTAGTTATTCAACATAAGGCACATTCCAAATGACATTTTGAATCAATTTTTCTAGAGTCCAAAAAATCAATTTTCTGATGAAAAACGATGACCCGTGACCTGTCGAAATTTCTCCAGATGGTCAGAAATGGAAATTTTTTTATGTTTAATATTTTTACTGTAAATGACTATTCCATGTAAATTATCACTTTTGGAACTAAAATAAGTGTTTAGAGTCACTTTAATGCCTGAAATTGGTCAAAATAGAAGCTTCTGAATAGGAGCAAAAGTCTGTAATAATGGCAATTTTGGTCACATTGAAGCTTTAAAAAGTAGTTAATCAACAGGAGGCACATTCCAAATGACATTTTTAATCAATTTTTCTACAGTCCAAAAAAGCAATTTTCTGATGAAAAACGATGACCCGTGACCTCTCGAAATTTCTCCAGATGGTCAGAAATGGAAATTTTTTAATGTTTAATTTTTATACTGTAAATGACTATTCCATGTGAATTATCACTTTTGGAATTTAAATAAGTGTGTTTAGAGTCACTTTAATGCCTGAAATTGGTCGAAGTAGAAGCTTCTGAATAGGAGAAAATGTCTGTATTAATGGCAATTTTGGTCACATTGAGGCTTCAAAAAGTAGTTATTCAACATGAGGCACAATCCAAATGACATTTTGAATCAATTTTTCTACAGTCCAAAAAAATCTATTTTCTGATGAAAAACGATGACCTGTGACCTGTTGAAATTTCTCCAGATGGTCAGAAATGGACATTTTTTAATGTTTCATTTTTTGACTGCAAATGACTATTCCATGTAAATTATCACTTTTGGAACAAAAACAAGTGTGCTTAGAGTCACTTTAATGCCTGAAATTGGTCGAAATAGAAGCTTCTGAATAGGAGAAACTGTCTGTATTAATGGCAATTTTGGTCACATTGAGGCTTCAAAAAGTAGTTATTCAACATGAGGCACAATCCAAATGACATTTTGAATAAATTTTTCTACAGTCCAAAAAATCAATTTTCTGATGAAAAACGATGACCCGTGACCTGTCGAAATTTCTCCAGATGGTCAGAAATGGAAATTTTTTTATGTTTAATTTTTTTACTGTAAATGACTATTCCATGTGAATTATCACTTTTGGAACAAAAACAAGTGTGTTTAGAGTCACTTTAATGCCTGAAATTGGTCGAAATAGAAGCTTCTGAATTGGAGAAAATGTCTTTAAAAATGGCAATTTTCGTCACATTGAGGCTTTAAAAAGTAGTTATCCAACATGAGGCACAATCCAAATGACATTTTGAATCAATTTTTCTACAGTCCAAAAAATCAATTTTCTGATGAAAAACGATGACCCGTGACCTGTCGAAATTTTTCCAGATGGTCAGAAATGGAAATTTTTTAATGTTTAATTTTTATACTGTAAATGACTATTCCATGTGAATTATCACTTTTGGAATTTAAATAAGTGTGTTTAGAGTCACTTTAATGCCTGAAATTGGTCGAAGTAGAAGCTTCTGAGTAGGAGAAAATGTCTGTAAAAATGGCAATTTTGGTCACATTGAGGCTTTAAAAAGTAGTTATTCAACATAAGGCACATTCCAAATGACATTTTGAATCAATTTTTCTAGAGTCCAAAAACTCAATTTTCTGATGAAAAACGATGACCCGTGACCTGTCGAAATTTCTCCAGATGGTCAGAAATGGAAATTTTTTAATGTTTAATATTTTTACTGTAAAAGACTATTCCATGTAAATGATCACTTTTGGAACTAAAATAAGTGTTTAGAGTCACTTTAATGCCTGAAATTGGTCATAAATAGAAGCTTCTGAATAGGAGCAAAAGTCTGTAATAATGGCAATTTTGGTCACATTGAAGCTTTAAAAAGTAGTTATTCAACAGGAGGCACATTCCAAATGACATTTTTAATCAATTTTTCTACAGTCCAAAAAAGCAATTTTCTGATGAAAAACGATGACCCGTGACCTCTCGAAATTTCTCCATATGGTCAGAAATAGAAATTTTTTAATGTTTATTTTTTTTACTGTAAATGACTATTCCATGTGAATTATCACTTTTGGAACAAAAATAAGGGTGTTTAGAGTCACTTTAATGCCTGAAATTGGTCGAAATAGAAGCTTCGGAATAGGAGAAAATGTCTTTAAAAATGGCAATTTTCGTCACATTGAGGCTTTAAAAAGTAGATATTCAACATGAGGCACAATCCAAATGACATTTTGAATCAATTTTTCTACAGTCCAAAAAATCAATTTTCTGATGAAAAACGATGACCCGTGACCTGTCGAAATTTCTCCAGATTGTCAGAAATGGAAATTTTTTAATGTTTAGTTTTTTGACTGCAAATAACTATTCCATGTAAAATATCACTTTTGGAACAAAAATAAGGGTGTTTAGAGTCACTTTAATGCCTGAAATTGGTCGAAATAGAAGCTTCTGAATAGGAGAAAATGTCTTTAAAATGGCAATTTTCGTCACATTGAGGCTTTAAAAAGTAGTTATTCAACATGAGGCACAATCGAAATGACATTTTGAATCAATTTTTCTACAGTCCAAAAAATCAATTTTCTGATGAAAAACGATGACCCGTGACCTGTCGAAATTTCTCCAGATGGTCAGAAATGGAAATTTTTTAATGTTTAATTTTTATACTGTAAATGACTATTCCATGTGAATTATCACTTTTGGAATTTAAATAAGTGTGTTTAGAGTCACTTTAATGCCTGAAATTGGTCGAAGTAGCAGCTTCAGAATAGGAGAAAATGTCTGTATTAATGGCAATTTTGGTCACATTGAGGCTTCAAAAAGTAGTTATTCAACATGAGGCACAATCCAAATGACATTTTGAATCAATTTTTCTACAGTCCAAAAAAATCAATTTTCTGATGAAAAACGATGACCCGTGACCTGTCGAAATTTCTCCAGATGGTCAGAAATGGAATTTTTTTATGTTTAAATTTTTTTACTGTAAATGACTATTCCATGTGAATTATCACTTTTGGAACAAAAACAAGTGTGTTTAGAGGCACTTTAATGCCTGAAATTGGTCGAAAAAGAAGCTTCTGAGTAGGAGAAAAAGTCTGTAATTATATCAATTTTGGTCACATTGAGGCTTTAAAAAGTAGTTATTCAACATGAGGCGTATTATAAATGACATTTTGAATCAATTTTTCTACAGTCCAAAAAATCAATTTTCTGATGAAAAACGATGACCCGTGACCTGTCAAAATTTTTCCAGATCGTCAGAAATGGAAATTTTTTAATGTTTAATTTTTTGACTGCAAATGACTATTCCATGTAAATTATCACTTTTGGAACAAAAACAAGTGTGCTTAGAGTCACTTTAATGCCTGAAATTGGTCGAAATAGAAGCTTCTGAATAGGAGAAAAAATCTGTAATAATGGCAATTTTGGTCACATTGAGGCTTTAAAAAGTAGTTATTCAACATAAGGCACATTCCAAATGACATTTTGAATCAATTTTTCTAGAGTCCAAAAAATCAATTTTCTGATGAAAAACGATGACCCGTGACCTGTCGAAATTTCTCCAGATGGTCAGAAATGGAAATTTTTTAATGTTTAATATTTTTACTGTAAATGACTATTCCATGTAATTTATCACTTTTGGAACTAAAATAAGTGTTTAGAGTCACTTTAATGCCTGAAATTGGTCAAAATAGAAGCTTCTGAATAGGAGCAAAAGTCTGTAATAATGGCAATTTTGGTCACATTGAAGCTTTAAAAAGTAGTTATTCAACATGAGGCACATTCCAAATGACATTTTTAATCAATTTTTCTACAGTCCAAAAAATCAATTTTCTGATGAAAAACGATGACCCGTGACCTCTCGAAATTTCTCCAGATGGTCAGAAATGGAAATATTTTAACGTTTAATTTTTTGACTGCAAATGACTATTCCATGTAAATTATCACTTTTGGAACACAAATAAGGGTGTTTAGAGTCACTTTAATGCCTGAAATTGGTCGAAATAGAAGCTTCGGAATAGGAGAAAATGTCTTTAAAAATGGCAATTTTCGTCACATTGAGGCTTTAAAAAGTAGTTATTCAACATGAGGCACATTCCAAATGACATTTTTAATCAATTTTTCTACAGTCCAAAAAATCAATTTTCTGATGAAAAACGATGACCCGTGACCTCTCGAAATTTCTCCAGATGGTCAGAAATGGAAATTTTTTAATGTTTAATTTTTATACTGTAAATGACTATTCCATGTGAATTATCACTTTTGGAATTTAAATAAGTGTGTTTAGAGTCACTTTAATGCCTGCAATTGGTCGAAAAAGAAGCTTCTGAGTAGGAGAAAAAGTCTGTAATTATATCAATTTTGGTCACATTGAAGCTTTAAAAAGTAGTTATTCAACATGAGGCACATTCCAAATGACATCTTGAATCAATTTTTCTACAGTCCAAAAAATCAATTTTCTGATGAAAAACGATGACACGTGACCTGTCGAAATTTCTCCAGATGGTCAGAAATGGAAATTTTTTAATGTTTAATATTTTTACTGTAAATGACTATTCCATGTAAATTATCACTTTTGGAACTAAAATAAGTGTTTAGAGTCACTTTAATGCCTGAAATTGGTCAAAATAGAAGCTTCTGAATAGGAGCAAAAGTCTGTAATAATGGCAATTTTGGTCACATTGAAGCTTTAAAAAGTAGTTATTCAACATGAGGCACATTCCAAATGACATTTTTAATCAATTTTTCTACAGTCCAAAAAAATCAATTTTCTGATGAAAAACGATGACCTCTCGAAATTTCTCCAGATGGTCAGAAATGGAAATTTTTTAACGTTTAATTTTTTGACTGCAAATGACTATTCCATGTGAATTATCACTTTTGGAACTAAAATAAGTGTGTTTAGAGTAATTTTAATTACTGAAATTGGTTGAAAAAGAAACTTCTGAGTAGGAGAAAATGTCTGTAAAAATGGCAATTTTGGTCACGTTGAGGCTTCAAAAAGTAGTTATTCAACATGAGGCACAATCCAAATGACATTTTGAATCAATTTTTCTACAGTCCAAAAAATCAATTTTCTGATGAAAAACGAAGACCCGTGACCTGTCGAAATTTCTCCAGATGGTCAGAAATGGAAATTTTTTAATGTTTAATTTTTATACTGTAAATGACTATTCCATGTGAATTATCACTTTTGGAATTTAAATAAGTGTGTTTAGAGTCACTTTAATGCCTGAAATTGGTCGAAGTAGAAGCTTCTGAATAGGAGAAAATGTCTGTATTCATGGCAATTTTGGTCACATTGAGGCTTCAAAAAGTAGTTATTCAACATGAGGCACAATCCAAATGACATTTTGAATCAATTTTTCTACAGTCCGAAAAAATCAATTTTCTGATGAAAAACGATGACCTGTGACCTGTTGAAATTTCTCCAGATGGTCAGAAATGGACATTTTTTAATGTTTAATTTTTTGACTGCAAATGACTATTCCATGTAAATTATCACTTTTGGAACAAAAACAAGTGTGCTTAGAGTCACTTTAATGCCTGAAATTGGTCGAAATAGAAGCTTCTGAATAGGAGAAAAAATCTGTAATAATGGCAATTTTGGTCACATTGAGGCTTTAAAAAGTAGTTATTCAACATAAGGCACAATCCAAATGACATTTTGAATCAATTTTTCTACAGTCCAAAAAAATCAATTTTCTGATGAAAAACGATGACCCGTGACCTGTCGAAATTTCTCCAGATGGTCAGAAATGGAATTTTTTTATGTTTAAGTTTTTTTACTGTAAATGACTATTCCATGTGAATTATCACTTTTGGAACAAAAATAAGGGTGTTTAGAGTCACTTTAATGCCTGAAATTGGTCGAAATAGAAGCTTCTGAATAGGAGCAAAAGTGTGTAATAATGGCAATTTTGTCACATTGAAGCTTTAAAAAGTAGTTATTCAACATGAGGCACATTCCAAATGACATTTTTAATCAATTTTTCTACAGTCCAAAAAATCAATTTTCTGATAAAAAATGATGACCCGTGACCTCTCGAAATTTCTCCAGATGGTCAGAAATGGAATTTTTTTAACGTTTAATTTTTTGACTGCAAATGACTATTCCATGTGAATTATCACTTTTGGAACTAAAATAAGTGTGTTTAGAGTAATTTTAATTACTGAAATTGGTCAAAAAAGAAGCTTCTGAGTAGGAGAAAATGTCTGTAAAAATGGCAATTTTGGTCACGTTGAGGCTTCAAAAAGGAGTTATTCGACATGAGGCACAATCCAAATAGCATTTTGAATCAATTTTTCTAGAGTCCAAAAAATCAATTTTCTGATGAAAAACGATGACCAGTGACCTCTCGAAATTTCTCCAGATGGTCAGAAATGGAAATATTTTAACGTTTAATTTTTTGACTGCAAATGACTATTCCATGTGAATTATCACTTTTGGAATTTAAATAAGTGTGTTTAGAGTCACTTTAATGCCTGAAATTGGTCGAAGTAGCAGCTTCAGAATAGGAGAAAATGTCTGTATTAATGGCAATTTTGGTCACATTGAGGCTTTAAAAAGTAGTTATTCAACATAAGGCACATTCCAAATGACATTTTGAATCAATTTTTCTAGAGTCCAAAAAATCAATTTTCTGATGAAAAACGATGACCCGTGACCTGTCGAAATTTCTCCAGATGGTCAGAAATGGAAATTTTTTAATGTTTAATATTTTTACTGTAAATGACTATTCCATGTAAATTATCACTTTTGGAACTAAAATAAGTGTTTAGAGTCACTTTAATGCCTGAAATTGGTCAAAATAGAAGCTTCTGAATAGGAGCAAAAGTCTGTAATAATGGCAATTTTGGTCACATTGAAGCTTTAAAAAGTAGTTAATCAACAGGAGGCACATTCCAAATGACATTTTTAATCAATTTTTCTACAGTCCAAAAAAGCAATTTTCTGATGAAAAACGATGACCCGTGACCTCTCGAAATTTCTCCAGATGGTCAGAAATGGAAATTTTTTAATGTTTAATTTTTATACTGTAAATGACTATTCCATGTGAATTATCACTTTTGGAATTTAAATAAGTGTGTTTAGAGTCACTTTAATGCCTGAAATTGGTCGAAGTAGAAGCTTCTGAATAGGAGAAAATGTCTGTATTAATGGCAATTTTGGTCACATTGAGGCTTCAAAAAGTAGTTATTCAACATGAGGCACAATCCAAATGACATTTTGAATAAATTTTTCTACAGTCCAAAAAAATCAATTTTCTGATGAAAAACGATGACCCGTGACCTGTCGAAATTTCTCCAGATGGTCAGAAATGGAAATTTTTTTATGTTTAATTTTTTTACTGTAAATGACTATTCCATGTGAATTATCACTTTTGGAACAAAAACAAGTGTGTTTAGAGTCACTTTAATGCCTGAAATTGGTCGAAATAGAAGCTTCTGAATTGGAGAAAATGTCTTTAAAAATGGCAATTTTCGTCACATTGAGGCTTTAAAAAGTAGTTATCCAACATGAGGCACAATCCAAATGACATTTTGAATCAATTTTTCTACAGTCCAAAAAATCAATTTTCTGATGAAAAACGATGACCCGTGACCTGTCGAAATTTTTCCAGATGGTCAGAAATGGAAATTTTTTAATGTTTAATTTTTATACTGTAAATGACTATTCCATGTGAATTATCACTTTTGGAATTTAAATAAGTGTGTTTAGAGTCACTTTAATGCCTGAAATTGGTCGAAGTAGAAGCTTCTGAATAGGAGAAAATGTCTGTATTAATGGCAATTTTGGTCACATTGAGGCTTCAAAAAGTAGTTATTCAACATGAGGCACAATCCAAATGACATTTTGAATCAATTTTTCTACAGTCCAAAAAAATCAATTTTCTGATGAAAAACGATGACCTGTGACCTGTTGAAATTTCTCCAGATGGTCAGAAATGGACATTTTTTAATGTTTCATTTTTTGACTGCAAATGACTATTCCATGTAAATTATCACTTTTGGAACAAAAACAAGTGTGCTTAGAGTCACTTTAATGCCTGAAATTGGTCGAAATAGAAGCTTCTGAATAGGAGAAAAAGTCTGTAATAATGGCAATTTTGGTCACATTGAGGCTTTAAAAAGTAGTTATTCAACATAAGGCACATTCCAAATGACATTTTGAATCAATTTTTCTAGAGTCCAAAAACTCAATTTTCTGATGAAAAACGATGACCCGTGACCTGTCGAAATTTTTCCAGATGGTCAGAAATGGAAATTTTTTAATGTTTAATATTTTTACTGTAAAAGACTATTCCATGTAAATTATCACTTTTGGAACTAAAATAAGTGTTTAGAGTCACTTTAATGCCTGAAATTGGTCATAAATAGAAGCTTCTGAATAGGAGCAAAAGTCTGTAATAATGGCAATTTTGGTCACATTGAAGCTTTAAAAAGTAGTTATTCAACAGGAGGCACATTCCAAATGACATTTTTAATCAATTTTTCTACAGTCCAAAAAAGCAATTTTCTGATGAAAAACGATGACCCGTGACCTCTCGAAATTTCTCCATATGGTCAGAAATAGAAATTTTTTAATGTTTATTTTTTTTACTGTAAATGACTATTCCATGTGAATTATCACTTTTGGAACAAAAATAAGGGTGTTTAGAGTCACTTTAATGCCTGAAATTGGTCGAAATAGAAGCTTCGGAATAGGAGAAAATGTCTTTAAAAATGGCAATTTTCGTCACATTGAGGCTTTAAAAAGTAGATATTCAACATGAGGCACAATCCAAATGACATTTTGAATCAATTTTTCTACAGTCCAAAAAATCAATTTTCTGATGAAAAACGATGACCCGTGACCTGTCGAAATTTCTCCAGATGGTCAGAAATGGAAATTTTTTAATGTTTAATTTTTATACTGTAAATGACTATTCCATGTGAATTATCACTTTTGGAATTTAAATAAGTGTGTTTAGAGTCACTTTAATGCCTGAAATTGGTCGAAATAGAAGCTTCTGAATAGGAGAAACTGTCTGTATTAATGGCAATTTTGGTCACATTGAGGCTTCAAAAAGTAGTTATTCAACATGAGGCACAATCCAAATGACATTTTGAATAAATTTTTCTACAGTCCAAAAAATCTATTTTCTGATGAAAAACGATGACCCGTGACCTGTCGAAATTTCTCCAGATTGTCAGAAATGGAAATTTTTTAATGTTTAGTTTTTTGACTGCAAATAACTATTCCATGTAAAATATCACTTTTGGAACAAAAATAAGTGTGTTTAGAGTCACTTTAATGCCTGAAATTGGTCGAAAAAGAAGCTTCTGAGTAGGAGAAAATGTCTGTAAAAATGGCAATTTTGGTCACATTGAGGCTTTAAAAAGTAGTTATTCAACACGATGCACATTCCAAATGACATTTTGAATCAATTTTTCTACAGTCCAAAAAATCAATTTTCTGATGAAAAACGATGACCCGTGACCTGTCGAAATTTCTCCAGATGGTCAGAAATGGAAATTTTTTAATGTTTAATATTTTTACTGTAAATGACTATTCCATGTAAATTATCACTTTTGGAACTAAAATAAGTGTTTAGAGTCACTTTAATGCCTGAAATTGGTCAAAATAGAAGCTTCTGAATAGGAGCAAAAGTCTGTAATAATGGCAATTTTGTCACATTGAAGCTTTAAAAAGTAGTTATTCAACATGAGGCACATTCCAAATGACATTTTTAATCAATTTTTCTACAGTCCAAAAAATCAATTTTCTGATAAAAAATCATGACCCGTGACCTCTCGAAATTTCTCCAGATGGTCAGAAATGGAATTTTTTTAACGTTTAATTTTTTGACTGCAAATGACTATTCCATGTGAATTATCACTTTTGGAACTAAAATAAGTGTGTTTAGAGTAATTTTAATTACTGAAATTGGTCAAAAAAGAAGCTTCTGAGTAGGAGAAAATGTCTGTAAAAATGGCAATTTTGGTCACGTTGAGGCTTCAAAAAGTAGTTATTCAACATGAGGCACAATCCAAATGACATTTTGAATCAATTTTTCTAGAGTCCAAAAAATCAATTTTCTGATGAAAAACGATGACCCGTGACCTGTCGAAATTTCTCCAGATTGTCAGAAATGGAAATGTTTTAATGTTTAGTTTTTTGACTGCAAATAACTATTCCATGTAAACTATCACTTTTGGAACTTAAATAAGTGTTTAGAGTCACTTTAATGCCTGAAATTGGTCAAAATAGAAGCTTCTGAATAGGAGCAAAAGTCTGTAATAATGGCAATTTTGGTCACATTGAAGCTTTAAAAAGTAGTTATTCAACATGAGGCACATTCCAAATGACATTTTTAATCAATTTTTCTACAGTCCAAAAAATCAATTTTCTGATGAAAAACGATGACCCGTGACCTCTCGAAATTTCTCCAGATGGTCAGAAATGGAAATATTTTAACGTTTAATTTTTTGACTGCAAATGACTATTCCATGTAAATTATCACTTTTGGAACACAAATAAGGGTGTTTAGAGTCACTTTAATGCCTGAAATTGGTCGAAATAGAAGCTTCGGAATAGGAGAAAATGTCTTTAAAAATGGCAATTTTCGTCACATTGAGGCTTTAAAAAGTAGTTATTCAACATGAGGCACATTCCAAATGACATTTTTAATCAATTTTTCTACAGTCCAAAAAATCAATTTTCTGATGAAAAACGATGACCCGTGACCTCTCGAAATTTCTCCAGATGGTCAGAAATGGAAATTTTTTAATGTTTAATTTTTATACTGTAAATGACTATTCCATGTGAATTATCACTTTTGGAATTTAAATAAGTGTGTTTAGAGTCACTTTAATGCCTGCAATTGGTCGAAAAAGAAGCTTCTTAGAAGGAGAAAAAGTCTGTAATTATATCAATTTTGGTCACATTGAAGCTTTAAAAAGTAGTTATTCAACATGAGGCACATTCCAAATGACATCTTGAATCAATTTTTCTACAGTCCAAAAAATCAATTTTCTGATGAAAAACGATGACACGTGACCTGTCGAAATTTCTCCAGATGGTCAGAAATGGAAATTTTTTAATGTTTAATATTTTTACTGTAAATGACTATTCCATGTAAATTATCACTTTTGGAACTAAAATAAGTGTTTAGAGTCACTTTAATGCCTGAAATTGGTCAAAATAGAAGCTTCTGAATAGGAGCAAAAGTCTGTAATAATGGCAATTTTGGTCACATTGAAGCTTTAAAAAGTAGTTATTCAACATGAGGCACATTCCAAATGACATTTTTAATCAATTTTTCTACAGTCCAAAAAAATCAATTTTCTGATGAAAAACGATGACCCGTGACCTCTCGAAATTTCTCCAGATGGTCAGAAATGGAAATTTTTTAACGTTTAATTTTTTGACTGCAAATGACTATTCCATGTGAATTATCACTTTTGGAACTAAAATAAGTGTGTTTAGAGTAATTTTAATTACTGAAATTGGTTGAAAAAGAAACTTCTGAGTAGGAGAAAATGTCTGTAAAAATGGCAATTTTGGTCACGTTGAGGCTTCAAAAAGTAGTTATTCAACATGAGGCACAATCCAAATGACATTTTGAATCAATTTTTCTACAGTCCAAAAAATCAATTTTCTGATGAAAAACGAAGACCCGTGACCTGTCGAAATTTCTCCAGATGGTCAGAAATGGAAATTTTTTAATGTTTAATTTTTATACTGTAAATGACTATTCCATGTGAATTATCACTTTTGGAATTTAAATAAGTGTGTTTAGAGTCACTTTAATGCCTGAAATTGGTCGAAGTAGAAGCTTCTGAATAGGAGAAACTGTCTGTATTCATGGCAATTTTGGTCACATTGAGGCTTCAAAAAGTAGTTATTCAACATAAGGCACATTCCAAATGACATTTTGAATCAATTTTTCTAGAGTCCAAAAAATCAATTTTCTGATGAAAAACGATGACCCGTGACCTGTCGAAATTTCTCCAGATTGTCAGAAATGGAAATTTTTTAATGTTTAGTTTTTTGACTGCAAATAACTATTCCATGTAAAATATCACTTTTGGAACAAAAATAAGGGTGTTTAGAGTCACTTTAATGCCTGAAATTGGTCGAAATAGAAGCTTCTGAATAGGAGAAAATGTCTTTAAAATGGCAATTTTCGTCACATTGAGGCTTTAAAAAGTAGTTATTCAACATGAGGCACAATCGAAATGACATTTTGAATCAATTTTTCTACAGTCCAAAAAATCAATTTTCTGATGAAAAACGATGACCCGTGACCTGTCGAAATTTCTCCAGATGGTCAGAAATGGAAATTTTTTAATGTTTAATTTTTATACTGTAAATGACTATTCCATGTGAATTATCACTTTTGGAATTTAAATAAGTGTGTTTAGAGTCACTTTAATGCCTGAAATTGGTCGAAGTAGCAGCTTCAGAATAGGAGAAAATGTCTGTATTAATGGCAATTTTGGTCACATTGAGGCTTCAAAAAGTAGTTATTCAACATGAGGCACAATCCAAATGACATTTTGAATCAATTTTTCTACAGTCCAAAAAAATCAATTTTCTGATGAAAAACGATGACCCGTGACCTGTCGAAATTTCTCCAGATGGTCAGAAATGGAATTTTTTTATGTTTAAATTTTTTTACTGTAAATGACTATTCCATGTGAATTATCACTTTTGGAACAAAAACAAGTGTGTTTAGAGGCACTTTAATGCCTGAAATTGGTCGAAAAAGAAGCTTCTGAGTAGGAGAAAAAGTCTGTAATTATATCAATTTTGGTCACATTGAGGCTTTAAAAAGTAGTTATTCAACATGAGGCGCATTATAAATGACATTTTGAATCAATTTTTCTACAGTCCAAAAAATCAATTTTCTGATGAAAAACGATGACCCGTGACCTGTCAAAATTTTTCCAGATCGTCAGAAATGGAAATTTTTTAATGTTTAATTTTTTGACTGCAAATGACTATTCCATGTAAATTATCACTTTTGGAACAAAAACAAGTGTGCTTAGAGTCACTTTAATGCCTGAAATTGGTCGAAATAGAAGCTTCTGAATAGGAGAAAAAATCTGTAATAATGGCAATTTTGGTCACATTGAGGCTTTAAAAAGTAGTTATTCAACATAAGGCACATTCCAAATGACATTTTGAATCAATTTTTCTAGAGTCCAAAAAATCAATTTTCTGATGAAAAACGATGACCCGTGACCTGTCGAAATTTCTCCAGATGGTCAGAAATGGAAATTTTTTAATGTTTAATATTTTTACTGTAAATGACTACTCCATGTAAATTATCACTTTTGGAACTAAAATAAGTGTTTAGAGTCACTTTAATGCCTGAAATTGGTCGAAGTAGAAGCTTCTGAATCGGAGAAACTGTCTGTATTAATGGCAATTTTGGTCACATTGAGGCTTCAAAAAGTAGTTATTCAACATAAGGCACATTCCAAATGACATTTTGAATCAATTTTTCTAGAGTCCAAAAAAACAATTTTCTGATGAAAAACGATGACCCGTGACCTGTCGAAATTTTCCAGATTGTCAGAAATGGAAATTTTTTAATGTTTAGTTTTTTCACTGCATATAACTATTCCATGTAAAATATCACTTTTGGAACAAAAATAAGGGTGTTTAGAGTCACTTTAATGCCTGAAATTGGTCAAAATAGAAGCTTCTGAATAGGAGAAAATGTCTTTAAAATGGCAATTTTCGTCACATTGAGGCTTTAAAAAGTAGTTATTCAACATGAGGCACAATCCAAATGACATTTTGAATCAATTTTTCTACAGTCCAAAAAATCAATTTTCTGATGAAAAACGATGACCCGTGACCTGTCGAAATTTCTCCAGATGGTCAGAAATGGAAATTTTTTAATGTTTAATTTTTATACTGTAAATGACTATTCCATGTGAATTATCACTTTTGGAATTTAAATAAGTGTGTTTAGAGTCACTTTAATGCCTGAAATTGGTCGAAGTAGCAGCTTCAGAATAGGAGAAAATGTCTGTATTAATGGCAATTTTGGTCACATTGAGGCTTCAAAAAGTAGTTATTCAACATGAGGCACAATCCAAATGACATTTTGAATCAATTTTTCTACAGTCCAAAAAAATCAATTTTCTGATGAAAAACGATGACCCGTGACCTGTCGAAATTTCTCCAGATGGTCAGAAATGGAATTTTTTTATGTTTAAATTTTTTTACTGTAAATGACTATTCCATGTGAATTATCACTTTTGGAACAAAAACAAGTGTGTTTAGAGGCACTTTAATGCCTGAAATTGGTCGAAAAAGAAGCTTCTGAGTAGGAGAAAAAGTCTGTAATTATATCAATTTTGGTCACATTGAGGCTTTAAAAAGTAGTTATTCAACATGAGGCGCATTATAAATGACATTTTGAATCAATTTTTCTACAGTCCAAAAAATCAATTTTCTGATGAAAAACGATGACCCGTGACCTGTCAAAATTTTTCCAGATCGTCAGAAATGGAAATTTTTTAATGTTTAATTTTTTGACTGCAAATGACTATTCCATGTAAATTATCACTTTTGGAACAAAAACAAGTGTGCTTAGAGTCACTTTAATGCCTGAAATTGGTCGAAATAGAAGCTTCTGAATAGGAGAAAAAATCTGTAATAATGGCAATTTTGGTCACATTGAGGCTTTAAAAAGTAGTTATTCAACATAAGGCACATTCCAAATGACATTTTGAATCAATTTTTCTAGAGTCCAAAAAATCAATTTTCTGATGAAAAACGATGACCCGTGACCTGTCGAAATTTCTCCAGATGGTCAGAAATGGAAATTTTTTAATGTTTAATATTTTTACTGTAAATGACTATTCCATGTAAATTATCACTTTTGGAACTAAAATAAGTGTTTAGAGTCACTTTAATGCCTGAAATTGGTTGAAGTAGAAGCTTCTGAATAGGAGAAACTGTCTGTATTAATGGCAATTTTGGTCACATTGAGGCTTCAAAAAGTAGTTATTCAACATAAGGCACATTCCAAATGACATTTTGAATCAATTTTTCTAGAGTCCAAAAAATCAATTTTCTGATGAAAAACGATGACCCGTGACCTGTCGAAATTTTCCAGATTGTCAGAAATGGAAATTTTTTAATGTTTAGTTTTTTGACTGCAAATAACTATTCCATGTAAAATATCACTTTTGGAACAAAAATAAGGGTGTTTAGAGTCACTTTAATGCCTGAAATTGGTCAAAATAGAAGCTTCTGAATAGGAGAAAATGTCTTTAAAATGGCAATTTTCGTCACATTGAGGCTTTAAAAAGTAGTTATTCAACATGAGGCACAATCCAAATGACATTTTGAATCAATTTTTCTACAGTCCAAAAAATCAATTTTCTGATGAAAAATGATGACCCGTGACCTGTCGAAATTTCTCCAGATGGTCAGAAATGGAAATTTTTTAATGTTTAATTTTTATACTGTAAATGACTATTCCATGTGAATTATCACTTTTGGAATTTAAATAAGTGTGTTTAGAGTCACTTTAATGCCTGAAATTGGTCGAAGTAGCAGCTTCAGAATAGGAGAAAATGTCTGTATTAATGGCAATTTTGGTCACATTGAGGCTTCAAAAAGTAGTTATTCAACATGAGGCACAATCCAAATGACATTTTGAATCAATTTTTCTACAGTCCAAAAAAATCAATTTTCTGATGAAAAACGATGACCCGTGACCTGTCGAAATTTCTCCAGATGGTCAGAAATGGAATTTTTTTATGTTTAATTTTTTTTACTGTAAATGACTATTCCATGTGAATTATCACTTTTGGAACAAAAATAAGGGTGTTTAGAGTCACTTTAATGCCTGAAATTGGTCGAAATAGAAGCTTCTGAATAGGAGCAAAAGTGTGTAATAATGGCAATTTTGTCACATTGAAGCTTTAAAAAGTAGTTATTCAACATGAGGCACATTCCAAATGACATTTTTAATCAATTTTTCTACAGTCCAAAAAATCAATTTTCTGATAAAAAATGATGACCCGTGACCTCTCGAAATTTCTCCAGATGGTCAGAAATGGAATTTTTTTAACGTTTAATTTTTTGACTGCAAATGACTATTCCATGTGAATTATCACTTTTGGAACTAAAATAAGTGTGTTTAGAGTAATTTTAATTACTGAAATTGGTCAAAAAAGAAGCTTCTGAGTAGGAGAAAATGTCTGTAAAAATGGCAATTTTGGTCACGTTGAGGCTTCAAAAAGGAGTTATTCGACATGAGGCACAATCCAAATGACATTTTGAATCAATTTTTCTAGAGTCCAAAAAATCAATTTTCTGATGAAAAACGATGACCAGTGACCTCTCGAAATTTCTCCAGATGGTCAGAAATGGAAATATTTTAACGTTTAATTTTTTGACTGCAAATGACTATTCCATGTGAATTATCACTTTTGGAATTTAAATAAGTGTGTTTAGAGTCACTTTAATGCCTGAAATTGGTCGAAGTAGCAGCTTCAGAATAGGAGAAAATGTCTGTATTAATGGCAATTTTGGTCACATTGAGGCTTTAAAAAGTAGTTATTCAACATAAGGCACATTCCAAATGACATTTTGAATCAATTTTTCTAGAGTCCAAAAAATCAATTTTCTGATGAAAAACGATGACCCGTGACCTGTCGAAATTTCTCCAGATGGTCAGAAATGGAATTTTTTTTATGTTTAATATTTTTACTGTAAATGACTATTCCATGTAAATTATCACTTTTGGAACTAAAATAAGTGTTTAGAGTCACTTTAATGCCTGAAATTGGTCAAAATAGAAGCTTCTGAATAGGAGCAAAAGTCTGTAATAATGGCAATTTTGGTCACATTGAAGCTTTAAAAAGTAGTTAATCAACAGGAGGCACATTCCAAATGACATTTTTAATCAATTTTTCTACAGTCCAAAAAAGCAATTTTCTGATGAAAAACGATGACCCGTGACCTCTCGAAATTTCTCCAGATGGTCAGAAATGGAAATTTTTTAATGTTTAATTTTTATACTGTAAATGACTATTCCATGTGAATTATCACTTTTGGAATTTAAATAAGTGTGTTTAGAGTCACTTTAATGCCTGAAATTGGTCGAAGTAGAAGCTTCTGAATAGGAGAAAATGTCTGTATTAATGGCAATTTTGGTCACATTGAGGCTTCAAAAAGTAGTTATTCAACATGAGGCACAATCCAAATGACATTTTGAATCAATTTTTCTACAGTCCAAAAAAATCTATTTTCTGATGAAAAACGATGACCTGTGACCTGTTGAAATTTCTCCAGATGGTCAGAAATGGACATTTTTTAATGTTTCATTTTTTGACTGCAAATGACTATTCCATGTAAATTATCACTTTTGGAACAAAAACAAGTGTGCTTAGAGTCACTTTAATGCCTGAAATTGGTCGAAATAGAAGCTTCTGAATAGGAGAAACTGTCTGTATTAATGGCAATTTTGGTCACATTGAGGCTTCAAAAAGTAGTTATTCAACATGAGGCACAATCCAAATGACATTTTGAATAAATTTTTCTACAGTCCAAAAAATCAATTTTCTGATGAAAAACGATGACCCGTGACCTGTCGAAATTTCTCCAGATGGTCAGAAATGGAAATTTTTTTATGTTTAATTTTTTTACTGTAAATGACTATTCCATGTGAATTATCACTTTTGGAACAAAAACAAGTGTGTTTAGAGTCACTTTAATGCCTGAAATTGGTCGAAATAGAAGCTTCTGAATTGGAGAAAATGTCTTTAAAAATGGCAATTTTCGTCACATTGAGGCTTTAAAAAGTAGTTATCCAACATGAGGCACAATCCAAATGACATTTTGAATCAATTTTTCTACAGTCCAAAAAATCAATTTTCTGATGAAAAACGATGACCCGTGACCTGTCGAAATTTTTCCAGATGGTCAGAAATGGAAATTTTTTAATGTTTAATTTTTATACTGTAAATGACTATTCCATGTGAATTATCACTTTTGGAATTTAAATAAGTGTGTTTAGAGTCACTTTAATGCCTGAAATTGGTCGAAGTAGAAGCTTCTGAGTAGGAGAAAATGTCTGTAAAAATGGCAATTTTGGTCACATTGAGGCTTTAAAAAGTAGTTATTCAACATAAGGCACATTCCAAATGACATTTTGAATCAATTTTTCTAGAGTCCAAAAACTCAATTTTCTGATGAAAAACGATGACCCGTGACCTGTCGAAATTTCTCCAGATGGTCAGAAATGGAAATTTTTTAATGTTTAATATTTTTACTGTAAAAGACTATTCCATGTAAATGATCACTTTTGGAACTAAAATAAGTGTTTAGAGTCACTTTAATGCCTGAAATTGGTCATAAATAGAAGCTTCTGAATAGGAGCAAAAGTCTGTAATAATGGCAATTTTGGTCACATTGAAGCTTTAAAAAGTAGTTATTCAACAGGAGGCACATTCCAAATGACATTTTTAATCAATTTTTCTACAGTCCAAAAAAGCAATTTTCTGATGAAAAACGATGACCCGTGACCTCTCGAAATTTCTCCATATGGTCAGAAATAGAAATTTTTTAATGTTTATTTTTTTTACTGTAAATGACTATTCCATGTGAATTATCACTTTTGGAACAAAAATAAGGGTGTTTAGAGTCACTTTAATGCCTGAAATTGGTCGAAATAGAAGCTTCGGAATAGGAGAAAATGTCTTTAAAAATGGCAATTTTCGTCACATTGAGGCTTTAAAAAGTAGATATTCAACATGAGGCACAATCCAAATGACATTTTGAATCAATTTTTCTACAGTCCAAAAAATCAATTTTCTGATGAAAAACGATGACCCGTGACCTGTCGAAATTTCTCCAGATGGTCAGAAATGGAAATTTTTTAATGTTTAATTTTTATACTGTAAATGACTATTCCATGTGAATTATCACTTTTGGAATTTAAATAAGTGTGTTTAGAGTCACTTTAATGCCTGAAATTGGTCGAAATAGAAGCTTCTGAATAGGAGAAACTGTCTGTATTAATGGCAATTTTGGTCACATTGAGGCTTCAAAAAGTAGTTATTCAACATGAGGCACAATCCAAATGACATTTTGAATAAATTTTTCTACAGTCCAAAAAATCTATTTTCTGATGAAAAACGATGACCCGTGACCTGTCGAAATTTCTCCAGATTGTCAGAAATGGAAATTTTTTAATGTTTAGTTTTTTGACTGCAAATAACTATTCCATGTAAAATATCACTTTTGGAACAAAAATAAGTGTGTTTAGAGTCACTTTAATGCCTGAAATTGGTCGAAAAAGAAGCTTCTGAGTAGGAGAAAATGTCTGTAAAAATGGCAATTTTGGTCACATTGAGGCTTTAAAAAGTAGTTATTCAACACGATGCACATTCCAAATGACATTTTGAATCAATTTTTCTACAGTCCAAAAAATCAATTTTCTGATGAAAAACGATGACCCGTGACCTGTCGAAATTTCTCCAGATGGTCAGAAATGGAAATTTTTTAATGTTTAATATTTTTACTGTAAATGACTATTCCATGTAAATTATCACTTTTGGAACTAAAATAAGTGTTTAGAGTCACTTTAATGCCTGAAATTGGTCAAAATAGAAGCTTCTGAATAGGAGCAAAAGTCTGTAATAATGGCAATTTTGTCACATTGAAGCTTTAAAAAGTAGTTATTCAACATGAGGCACATTCCAAATGACATTTTTAATCAATTTTTCTACAGTCCAAAAAATCAATTTTCTGATAAAAAATGATGACCCGTGACCTGTCGAAATTTCTCCAGATGGTCAGAAATGGAAATTTTTTAATGTTTAATTTTTATACTGTAAATGACTATTCCATGTGAATTATCACTTTTGGAATTTAAATAAGTGTGTTTAGAGTCACTTTAATGCCTGCAATTGGTCGAAAAAGAAGCTTCTGAGTAGGAGAAAAAGTCTGTAATTATATCAATTTTGGTCACATTGAAGCTTTAAAAAGTAGTTATTCAACATGAGGCACATTCCAAATGACATCTTGAATCAATTTTTCTACAGTCCAAAAAATCAATTTTCTGATGAAAAACGATGACACGTGACCTGTCGAAATTTCTCCAGATGGTCAGAAATGGAAATTTTTTAATGTTTAATATTTTTACTGTAAATGACTATTCCATGTAAATTATCACTTTTGGAACTAAAATAAGTGTTTAGAGTCACTTTAATGCCTGAAATTGGTCAAAATAGAAGCTTCTGAATAGGAGCAAAAGTCTGTAATAATGGCAATTTTGGTCACATTGAAGCTTTAAAAAGTAGTTATTCAACATGAGGCACATTCCAAATGACATTTTTAATCAATTTTTCTACAGTCCAAAAAAATCAATTTTCTGATGAAAAACGATGACCCGTGACCTCTCGAAATTTCTCCAGATGGTCAGAAATGGAAATTTTTTAACGTTTAATTTTTTGACTGCAAATGACTATTCCATGTGAATTATCACTTTTGGAACTAAAATAAGTGTGTTTAGAGTAATTTTAATTACTGAAATTGGATGAAAAAGAAACTTCTGAGTAGGAGAAAATGTCTGTAAAAATGGCAATTTTGGTCACGTTGAGGCTTCAAAAAGTAGTTATTCAACATGAGGCACAATCCAAATGACATTTTGAATCAATTTTTCTACAGTCCAAAAAATCAATTTTCTGATGAAAAACGAAGACCCGTGACCTGTCGAAATTTCTCCAGATGGTCAGAAATGGAAATTTTTTAATGTTTAATTTTTATACTGTAAATGACTATTCCATGTGAATTATCACTTTTGGAATTTAAATAAGTGTGTTTAGAGTCACTTTAATGCCTGAAATTGGTCGAAGTAGAAGCTTCTGAATAGGAGAAAATGTCTATATTCATGGCAATTTTGGTCACATTGAGGCTTCAAAAAGTAGTTATTCAACATGAGGCACAATCCAAATGACATTTTGAATCACTTTTTCTACAGTCCGAAAAAATCAATTTTCTGATGAAAAACGATGACCTGTGACCTGTTGAAATTTCTCCAGATGGTCAGAAATGGACATTTTTTAATGTTTCATTTTTTGACTGCAAATTACTATTCCATGTAAATTATCACTTTTGGAACAAAAACAAGTGTGTTTAGAGGCACTTTAATGCCTGAAATTGGTCGAAAAAGACGCTTCTGAGTAGGAGAAAAAGTCTGTAATTATATCAATTTTGGTCACATTGAGGCTTTAAAAAGTAGTTATTCAACATGAGGCGCATTCTAAATGACATTTTGAATCAATTTTTCTACAGTCCAAAAAATCAATTTTCTGATGAAAAACGATGACCCGTGACCTGTCAAAATTTCTCCAGATCGTCAGAAAGGGAAATATTTAATGTTTAATTTTTTGGCTGCAAATGACTATTCCATGTAAATTATCACTTTTGGAACAAAAACAAGTGTGCTTAGAGTCACTTTAATGCCTGAAATTGGTCGAAATAGAAGCTTCTGAATAGGAGAAACTGTCTGTATTAATGGCAATTTTGGTCACATTGAAGCTTTAAAAAGTAGTTATTCAACATGAGGCACATTCCAAATGACATTTTTAATCAATTTTTCTACAGTCCAAAAAAATCAATTTTCTGATGAAAAACGATGACCCGTGACCTCTCGAAATTTCTCCAGATGGTCAGAAATGGAAATTTTTTAACGTTTAATTTTTTGACTGCAAATGACTATTCCATGTGAATTATCACTTTTGGAACTAAAATAAGTGTGTTTAGAGTAATTTTAATTACTGAAATTGGATGAAAAAGAAACTTCTGAGTAGGAGAAAATGTCTGTAAAAATGGCAATTTTGGTCACGTTGAGGCTTCAAAAAGTAGTTATTCAACATGAGGCACAATCCAAATGACATTTTGAATCAATTTTTCTACAGTCCAAAAAATCAATTTTCTGATGAAAAACGAAGACCCGTGACCTGTCGAAATTTCTCCAGATGGTCAGAAATGGAAATTTTTTAATGTTTAATTTTTATACTGTAAATGACTATTCCATGTGAATTATCACTTTTGGAATTTAAATAAGTGTGTTTAGAGTCACTTTAATGCCTGAAATTGGTCGAAGTAGAAGCTTCTGAATAGGAGAAAATGTCTATATTCATGGCAATTTTGGTCACATTGAGGCTTCAAAAAGTAGTTATTCAACATGAGGCACAATCCAAATGACATTTTGAATCACTTTTTCTACAGTCCGAAAAAATCAATTTTCTGATGAAAAACGATGACCTGTGACCTGTTGAAATTTCTCCAGATGGTCAGAAATGGACATTTTTTAATGTTTCATTTTTTGACTGCAAATTACTATTCCATGTAGCTTTGATAACACATACTGACTCCCCCTTTCAAATACTCCCCTCTCCTCTTATCCCTGAGGTAGACTGTCTAATAATTCGTGCTAGCTCTCACTCTACCCCCCTCACTGCTGTTCTTATCTATCGACCCCCTCACACAACTTCCAATTTTGTTTCCTGCCTTCAGGACATCCTCGCCACACTGGTTATTAACAACTCCTCAGTGTTGGTGTTGGGTGATTTCAATTTTTGGCCCAACGATCCCGGCGAAACCCCCCTTTCCAAAGAATTCACCAGCCTCATGACCAGTCTTAACTTTTGTCCCCTCGTTCACAGCCCCACCCATGTTCATGGCCACTCGCTCGACCAGGTTTGAACCCTAAATATCCCCACCACTTCTCCTGTCATCTCCCCCTGTTCTTGGTCGGACCATTTTTCAATCTCCTTCTCCCTCGCGTTAGCCCCTGTGCCTATACCTCTTCTCCCAAAGAACATCTGGGCTAGAAAATGGGGTAAGGCAGACATGCCATCGTTTTGTTCATCCTTGGCCAATTCTTGCCCTGACCTCTCGGGCCTCGCCGCCCCGGACCAGCTGACTATCATTGATGGCTGGCTGACCCAGGCAGGCGATGAGTTTGCTCCCCTGAGACGGGTCACGGTGAAGCGTGCCCATGCTGCCAATCGCTGGTTTACCCCCGATCTCAAGGAGAAGAAATTAGCCGCACGTAGAGCAGAGCGCGCATGGAGAAGAGAATATAGTCCCGCCAAAAAAATCATCTACCTCTCTGTGCTCAAAGTATACAAACAAAGCATACTTGACGCAAAGACCCTGTTTTACTCTAACAGGATACTAGCAGCTGAATCTCAATCTAAAGAGATTTTTGCTACAGTACATGAGCTTGCCTCGTCTAATAGAGCCACGGCCTCGATCCCCCCTTCTCAACCGCTTTGCGACTCCCTCAACGACTTCTTCGTTGATAAGGTCGCAACAATCAAGGCTAATATCTCCCCCCCTTCCCTCACCTTCACTAATCCCTCCCCCCCTGCTATCACTTCCAAATTCACTTCCTTCCCCCCTCTGACCACAGTTACACTCCCTCCCCTGCTCCAAAAGGTAAAGTCAGGTTCCCCCCTAGACTTTGCCCCTGCTCGTATTCTGCGAGAAGTCTTCCTACACTGCCCTACCCCTTCCCTCACACTTTTAAATGACTCACTCAAATCCGGAGTGGTCCCCACTGCCCATAAATTTGCGGCAGTCATTCCCATTCTAAAAAAACCCGGTGCCGATCCTTCATCCCCTTCCAATTACCGTCCCATTTCCCTGCTACCCTACCTGGCCAAGGTTTTGGAGACCCATGTAACCAGCACCCTGAGCACCTATGTGGAAGCCAACCACTGCCTCTCCCCCCGGCAGGCGGGCTTTCGCCCCCTCCACTCGACGGAGAAGGTAGTGATCTCAGTGATGGACAGCCTACGTGAGGGCATTGATACCAACGTCCCTCAGGCCCTCATTCTTTTAGACCTATCCGCCGCATTTGACACGGTGGACCACTCCATCCTTCTCACCCGTGTCAAGGCGGCGGGTATAGAGGGCCCGGCCCTCACCTGGCTTAAGTCCTTCCTAAGTGACAGGGCTCAGGCAGTCCACCTTGTTGGCTTCACCGCTGCCCCTTGTAAGGTTGCATGTGGAGTTCCCCAAGGCTCCTCCCTCTCCCCTCTTTTGTTTAATTTATACATTTACCCCCTTATTTTTATGTTACAGCAGCTCGAGGTCACGGTGTTCAATTACGCCGATGACCTCCAGCTAATTTTTGACCTTTCCCACTCCACTTCCTCTGCTTCAAATGTCCAATCCGTCATGCTGTTCATCCAGGATTGGATGAACTGCAACCACCTCAAACTCAACCCGGACAAGACGGAATTAGTCCTGACCAGAGGTGGTTGCAGTCCCTGGTCCCCCTCCCACTGGCCCTCCTCACTTGGTGTTCCCCCGCTCCCAGTTCCTAAGGTCAAGACCCTTGGTATCCTCCTGGATCCCTCACTTTCTGTTCACTCTCAGGTCAATTCAGTTGTTTCCTCCTGTTTTTTTTCCCTTCGAATCATTAGGAAGATTTCTCGTTTTTTTTCTTTACCTGCCCTAAAAATTATAGTGATGGCCATGGTGCTCTCGCGCCTCGACTACGGGAATATCATCTATAATGGCGCTCCAGCCTACGCCACTCACCGTTTGCAGCTAGTGCAGAATCAGGCTGCCCGCCTGATCCACGGCCTGCCCAAACACCATCGAGCTACTCCCCTACTGCAGGCCTTGCACTGGCTGCCGGTGAAAGAGCGTGCTCTGTTCAAGCTTGGCTGTACTACTTTCCAGGCTAAAACAGGCACTGCCCCGGAATATATCTGTTCTGCCATCACCCCCTACATACCCGGACGAGAGCTTAGGTCTACTCATCAGGCTTTGTTAACCATCCCCCGCTTCAGCAAGAAAAAGACTGGCGGTACGAAATTCGCAGTGCTCGCTCCTGCATTTTGGAAATCCCTCCCTCCGGAACTCCGCATGTCATCTTCCTACATCGAGTTCCGGAAGGGTCTTAAAACTTTTCTCTTTTCCCGCGCTTACAATGTTTAAATTCCCCTCTGCTCTTGCCTGCTTCTCACAATCCAACAGCGCCAAGAAACCGCTTGGTAAAAGTGCGCTATAGAAATGCTTTTAAATTCAAATTCAAATTCAAATTATCACTTTTGGAACAAAAACAAGTGTGTTTAGAGGCACTTTAATGCCTGAAATTGGTCGAAAAAGAAGCTTCTGAGTAGGAGAAAAAGTCTGTAATTATATCAATTTTGGTCACATTGAGGCTTTAAAAAGTAGTTATTCAACATGAGGCGCATTCTAAATGACATTTTGAATCAATTTTTCTACAGTCCAAAAAATCAATTTTCTGATGAAAAACGATGACCCGTGACCTGTCAAAATTTCTCCAGATCGTCAGAAAGGGAAATATTTAATGTTTAATTTTTTGGCTGCAAATGACTATTCCATGTAAATTATCACTTTTGGAACAAAAACAAGTGTGCTTAGAGTCACTTTAATGCCTGAAATTGGTCGAAATAGAAGCTTCTGAATAGGAGAAACTGTCTGTATTAATGGCAATTTTGGTCACATTGAGGCTTCAAAAAGTAGTTATTCAACATAAGGCACATTCCAAATGACATTTTGAATCAATTTTTCTAGAGTCCAAAAAATCAATTTTCTGATGAAAAACGATGACCCGTGACCTGTCGAAATTTCTCCAGATTGTCAGAAATGGAAATTTTTTAATGTTTAGTTTTTTGACTGCAAATAACTATTCCATGTAAAATATCACTTTTGGAACAAAAATAAGGGTGTTTAGAGTCACTTTAATGCCTGAAATTGGTCGAAATAGAAGCTTCTGAATAGGAGAAAATGTCTTTAAAATGGCAATTTTCGTCACATTGAGGCTTTAAAAAGTAGTTATTCAACATAAGGCACATTCCAAATGACATTTTGAATCAATTTTTCTAGAGTCCAAAAAATCAATTTTCTGATGAAAAACGATGACCCGTGACCTGTCGAAATTTCTCCAGATGGTCAGAAATGGAAATTTTTTAATGTTTAATTTTTATACTGTAAATGACTATTCCATGTGAATTATCACTTTTGGAATTTAAATAAGTGTGTTTAGAGTCACTTTAATGCCTGAAATTGGTCGAAGTAGCAGCTTCAGAATAGGAGAAAATGTCTGTATTAATGGCAATTTTGGTCACATTGAGGCTTCAAAAAGTAGTTATTCAACATGAGGCACAATCCAAATGACATTTTGAATCAATTTTTCTACAGTCCAAAAAAATCAATTTTCTGATGAAAAACGATGACCCGTGACCTGTCGAAATTTCTCCAGATGGTCAGAAATGGAATTTTTTTATGTTTAAATTTTTTTACTGTAAATGACTATTCCATGTGAATTATCACTTTTGGAACAAAAACAAGTGTGTTTAGAGGCACTTTAATGCCTGAAATTGGTCGAAAAAGAAGCTTCTGAGTAGGAGAAAAAGTCTGTAATTATATCAATTTTGGTCACATTGAGGCTTTAAAAAGTAGTTATTCAACATGAGGCGCATTATAAATGACATTTTGAATCAATTTTTCTACAGTCCAAAAAATCAATTTTCTGATGAAAAACGATGACCCGTGACCTGTCAAAATTTTTCCAGATCGTCAGAAATGGAAATTTTTTAATGTTTAATTTTTTGACTGCAAATGACTATTCCATGTAAATTATCACTTTTGGAACAAAAACAAGTGTGCTTAGAGTCACTTTAATGCCTGAAATTGGTCGAAATAGAAGCTTCTGAATAGGAGAAAAAATCTGTAATAATGGCAATTTTGGTCACATTGAGGCTTTAAAAAGTAGTTATTCAACATAAGGCACATTCCAAATGACATTTTGAATCAATTTTTCTAGAGTCCAAAAAATCAATTTTCTGATGAAAAACGATGACCCGTGACCTGTCGAAATTTCTCCAGATGGTCAGAAATGGAAATTTTTTAATGTTTAATATTTTTACTGTAAATGACTATTCCATGTAAATTATCACTTTTGGAACTAAAATAAGTGTTTAGAGTCACTTTAATGCCTGAAATTGGTCGAAGTAGAAGCTTCTGAATAGGAGAAACTGTCTGTATTAATGGCAATTTTGGTCACATTGAGGCTTCAAAAAGTAGTTATTCAACATAAGGCACATTCCAAATGACATTTTGAATCAATTTTTCTAGAGTCCAAAAAATCAATTTTCTGATGAAAAACGATGACCCGTGACCTGTCGAAATTTCTCCAGATGGTCAGAAATGGAAATTTTTTAATGTTTAATTTTTATACTGTAAATGACTATTCCATGTGAATTATCACTTTTGGAATTTAAATAAGTGTGTTTAGAGTCACTTTAATGCCTGAAATTGGTTGAAGTAGCAGCTTCAGAATAGGAGAAAATGTCTGTATTAATGGCAATTTTGGTCACATTGAGGCTTCAAAAAGTAGTTATTCAACATGAGGCACAATCCAAATGACATTTTGAATCAATTTTTCTACAGTCCAAAAAAATCAATTTTCTGATGAAAAACGATGACCCGTGACCTGTCGAAATTTCTCCAGATGGTCAGAAATGGAATTTTTTTATGTTTAATTTTTTTTACTGTAAATGACTATTCCATGTGAATTATCACTTTTGGAACAAAAATAAGGGTGTTTAGAGTCACTTTAATGCCTGAAATTGGTCGAAATAGAAGCTTCTGAATAGGAGCAAAAGTGTGTAATAATGGCAATTTTGTCACATTGAAGCTTTAAAAAGTAGTTATTCAACATGAGGCACATTCCAAATGACATTTTTAATCAATTTTTCTACAGTCCAAAAAATCAATTTTCTGATAAAAAATGATGACCCGTGACCTCTCGAAATTTCTCCAGATGGTCAGAAATGGAATTTTTTTAACGTTTAATTTTTTGACTGCAAATGACTATTCCATGTGAATTATCACTTTTGAAACTAAAATAAGTGTGTTTAGAGTAATTTTAATTACTGAAATTGGTCAAAAAAGAAGCTTCTGAGTAGGAGAAAATGTCTGTAAAAATGGCAATTTTGGTCACGTTGAGGCTTCAAAAAGGAGTTATTCGACATGAGGCACAATCCAAATGACATTTTGAATCAATTTTTCTAGAGTCCAAAAAATCAATTTTCTGATGAAAAACGATGACTCGTGACCTGTCGAAATTTCTCCAGATTGTCAGAAATGGAAATTTTTTAATGTTTAGTTTTTTGACTGCAAATAACTATTCCATGTAAACTATCACTTTTGGAACTAAAATAAGTGTTTAGAGTCACTTTAATGCCTGAAATTGGTCAAAATAGAAGCTTCTGAATAGGAGCAAAAGTCTGTAATAATGGCAATTTTGGTCACATTGAAGCTTTAAAAAGTAGTTATTCAACATGAGGCACATTCCAAATGACATTTTTACTCAATTTTTCTACAGTCCAAAAAATCAATTTTCTGATGAAAAACGATGACCAGTGACCTCTCGAAATTTCTCCAGATGGTCAGAAATGGAAATATTTTAACGTTTAATTTTTTGACTGCAATTGACTATTCCATGTGAATTATCACTTTTGGAATTTAAATAAGTGTGTTTAGAGTCACTTTAATGCCTGAAATTGGTCGAAGTAGCAGCTTCAGAATAGGAGAAAATGTCTGTATTAATGGCAATTTTGGTCACATTGAGGCTTTAAAAAGTAGTTATTCAACATAAGGCACATTCCAAATGACATTTTGAATCAATTTTTCTAGAGTCCAAAAAATCAATTTTCTGATGAAAAACGATGACCCGTGACCTGTCGAAATTTCTCCAGATGGTCAGAAATGGAAATTTTTTAATGTTTAATATTTTTACTGTAAATGACTATTCCATGTGAATTATCACTTTTGGAATTTAAATAAGTGTGTTTAGAGTCACTTTAATGCCTGAAATTGGTCGAAGTAGAAGCTTCTGAATAGGAGAAAATGTCTGTATTAATGGCAATTTTGGTCACATTGAGGCTTCAAAAAGTAGTTATTCAACATGAGGCACAATCCAAATGACATTTTGAATCAATTTTTCTACAGTCCAAAAAAATCTATTTTCTGATGAAAAACGATGACCTGTGACCTGTTGAAATTTCTCCAGATGGTCAGAAATGGACATTTTTTAATGTTTCATTTTTTGACTGCAAATGACTATTCCATGTAAATTATCACTTTTGGAACAAAAACAAGTGTGCTTAGAGTCACTTTAATGCCTGAAATTGGTCGAAATAGAAGCTTCTGAATAGGAGAAACTGTCTGTATTAATGGCAATTTTGGTCACATTGAGGCTTCAAAAAGTAGTTATTCAACATGAGGCACAATCCAAATGACATTTTGAATACATTTTTCTACAGTCCAAAAAATCAATTTTCTGATGAAAAACGATGACCCGTGACCTGTCGAAATTTCTCCAGATGGACAGAAATGGAAATTTTTTAATGTTTAATATTTTTACTGTAAATGACTATTCCATGTAAATTATCACTTTTGGAACTAAAATAAGTGTTTAGAGTCACTTTAATGCCTGAAATTGGTCCAAATAGAAGCTTCTGAATAGGAGCAAAAGTCTGTAATAATGGCAATTTTGTCACATTGAAGCTTTAAAAAGTAGTTATTCAACATGAGGCACATTCCAAATGACATTTTTAATCAATTTTTCTACAGTCCAAAAAATCAATTTTCTGATGAAAAATGATGACCCGTGACCTCTCGAAATTTCTCCAGATGGTCAGAAATGGAAATTTTTTAACGTTTAATGTTTTGACTGCAAATGACTATTCCATGTGAATTATCACTTTTGGAACTAAAATAAGTGTGTTTAGAATAATTTTAATTACTGAAATTGGTCAAAAAAGAAGCTTCTGAGTAGGAGAAAATGTCTGTAAAAATGGCAATTTTGGTCACGTTGAGGCTTCAAAAAGTAGTTATTCAACATGAGGCACAATCCAAATGACATTTTTAATCAATTTTTCTACAGTCCAAAAAATCAATTTTCTGATGAAAAACGATGACCCTTGACCTGTCGAAATTTCTCCAGATGGTCAGAAATGGAAATTTTTTAATGTTTAATTTTTTGACTGCAAATGACTATTCCATGTGAATTATCACTTTTGGAACAAAGATAAGTGTGTTTAGAGTCACTTTAATGCCTGAAATTGGTCGAAATAGAAGCTTCTGAATAGGAGAAAATGTCTTTAAAAATGGCAATTTTTGTCACATTGAGGCTTTAAAAAGTAGTTATTCAACATGAGGCACAATCCAAATGACATTTTGAATCAATTTTTCTACAGTCCAAAAAAATCAATTTTCTGATGAAACACGATGACCTGTGACCTGTTGAAATTTCTCCAGATGGTCAGAAATGGACATTTTTTAATGTTTCATTTTTTGACTGCAAATGACTATTCCATGTAAATTATCACTTTTGGAACAAAAACAAGTGTGCTTAGAGTCACTTTAATGCCTGAAATTGGTCGAAATAGAAGCTTCTGAATAGGAGAAACTGTCTGTATTAATGGCAATTTTGGTCACATTGAGGCTTCAAAAAGTAGTTATTCAACATGAGGCACAATCCAAATGACATTTTGAATAAATTTTTCTACAGTCCAAAAAAATCAATTTTCTGATGAAAAACGATGACCCTTGACCTGTCGAAATTTCTCCATATGGTCAGAAATAGAAATTTTTTTATGTTTAATTTTTTTACTGTAAATGACTATTCCATGTGAATTATCACTTTTGGAACAAAAACAAGTGTGTTTAGAGGCACTTTAATGCCTGAAATTGGTCGAAAAAGAAGCTTCTGAGTAGGAGAAAAAGTCTGTAATTATATCAATTTTGGTCACATTGAGGCTTTAAAAAGTAGTTATTCAACATGAGGCGCATTCTAAATGACATTTTGAATCAATTTTTCTACAGTCCAAAAAATCAATTTTCTGATGAAAAACGATGACCCGTGACCTGTCAAAATTTCTCCAGATCGTCAGAAATGGAAATTTTTTAATGTTTAATTTTTTGACTGCAAATGACTATTCCATGTAAATTATCACTTTTGGAACAAAAACAAGTGTGCTTAGAGTCACTTTAATGACTGAAATTGGTCGAAATAGAAGCTTCTGAATAGGAGAAAAAGTCTGTAATAATGGCAATTTTGGTCACATTGAGGCTTTAAAAAGTAGTTATTCAACATAAGGCACATTACAATTGACATTTTGAATCAATTTTTCTAGAGTCCAAAAAATCAATTTTCTGATGAAAAACGATGACCCGTGACCTGTCGAAATTTCTCCAGATTGTCAGAAATGGAAATTTTTTAATGTTTAGTTTTTTGACTGCAAATAACTATTCCATGTAAACTATCACTTTTGGAACTAAAATAAGTGTTTAGAGTCACTTTAATGCCTGAAATTGGTCAAAATAGAAGCTTCTGAATGGGAGCAAAAGTCTGTAATAATGGCAATTTTGGTCACATTGAAGCTTTAAAAAGTAGTTATTCAACATGAGGCACATTCCAAATGACATTTTTAATCAATTTTTCTACAGTCCAAAAAATCAATTTTCTGATGAAAAACGATGACCCGTGACCTCTCGAAATTTCTCCAGATGGTCAGAAATGGAAATATTTTAACGTTTAATTTTTTGACTGCAAATGACTATTCCATGTGAATTATCACTTTTGGAACTAAAATAAGTGTGTTTAGAGTAATTTTAATTACTGAAATTGGTCGAAAAAGAAGCTTCTGAGTAGGAGAAAATGTCTGTTAAAATGGCAATTTTGGTCACGTTGAGGCTTCAAAAAGTAGTTTTTCAACATGAGGCACAATCCAAATGACATTTTTAATCAATTTTTCTACAGTCCAAAAAATCAATTTTCTGATGAAAAACGATGACCCGTGACCTGTCGAAATTTCTCCAGATGGTCAGAAATGGAAATTTTTTAATGTTTATTTTTTTTTACTGTAAATGACTATTCCATGTGAATTATCACTTTTGGAACAAAAATAAGGGTGTTTAGAGTCACTTTAATGCCTGAAATTGGTCGAAATAGAAGCTTCTGAATAGGAGAAAAAGTCTGTAATAATGGCAATTTTGGTCACATTGAGGTTTTAAAAAGTAGTTATTCAACATGAGGCACATTCCAAATGACATTTTGAAACAATTTTTCTACAGTCCAAAAAATCAATTTTCTGATGAAAAACGATGACCCGTGACCTGTCGAAATTTCTCCAGATGGTCAGAAATGGAAATTTTTTAATGTTTATTTTTTTTTACTGTAAATGACTATTCCATGTGAATTATCACTTTTGGAACAAAAATAAGGGTGTTTAGAGTCACTTTAATGCCTGAAATTGGTCGAAATAGAAGCTTCTGAATAGGAGAAAAAGTCTGTAATAATGGCAATTTTGGTCACATTAAGGTTTTAAAAAGTAGTTATTCAACATGAGGCACATTTCAAATGACATTTTTAATCAATTTTTCTACAGTCCAAAAAAATCAATTTTCTGATGAAAAACGATGACCCGTGACCTGTCGAAATTTCTCCAGATTGTCTGAAATGGAATTTTTTTTATGTTTAATTTTTTTACTGTAAATGACTATTCCATGTGAATTATCACTTTTGTAACAAAAACAAGTGTGTTTAGAGGCACTTTAATGCCTGAAATTGGTCGAAAAAGAAGCTTCTGAGTAGGAGAAAAAGTCTGTAATTATATCAATTTTGGTCACATTGAGGCTTTAAAAAGTAGTTATTCAACATGAGGCGCATTCTAAATGACATTTTGAATCAATTTTTCTACAGTCCAAAAAATCAATTTTCTGATGATAAACGATGACCCGTGACCTGTCAAAATTTCTCCAGATCGTCAGAAATGGAAATTTTTTAATGTTTAATTTTTTGACTGCAAATGACTTTTCCATGTAAATTATCACTTTTGGAACAAAAACAAGTGTGCTTAGAGTCACTTTAATGCCTGAAATTGGTCGAAATAGAAGCTTCTGAATAGGAGAAAAAGTCTGTAATAATGGCAATTTGGGTCACATTGAGGCTTTAAAAAGTAGTTATTCAACATAAGGCACATTCCAAATGACATTTTGAATAAATTTTTCTAGAGTCCAAAAAATCAATTTTCTGATGAAAAACTATGACCCGTGACCTGTCGAAATTTCTCCAGATGGTCAGAAATGGAAATTTTTTAATGTTTAATTTGTATACTGTAAATGACTATTCCATGTGAATTATCACTTTTGGAACAAAGATAAGTGTGTTTAGAGTCACTTTAATGCCTGAAATTGGTCGAAATAGAAGCTTCTGAATTGGAGAAAATGTCTTTAAAAATGGCAATTTTCGTCACATTGAGGCTTTAAAAAGTAGTTATCCAACATGAGGCACAATCCAAATGACATTTTGAATCAATTTTTCTACAGTCCAAAAACTCAATTTTCTGATGAAAAACGATGACCCGTGACGTGTCGAAATTTCTCCAGATGGTCAGAAATGGAAATTTTTTAATGTTTGATATTTTTACTGTAAAAGACTATTCCATGTAAATTATCACTTTTGGAACTAAAATAAGTGTTTAGAGTCACTTTAATGCCTGAAATTGGTCAAAATAGAAGCTTCTGAATAGGAGCAAAAGTCTGTAATAATGGCAATTTTGGTCACATTGAAGCTTTAAAAAGTAGTTATTCAACAGGAGGCACATTCCAAATGACATTTTTAATCAATTTTTCTACAGTCCAAAAAAGCAATTTTCTGATGAAAAACGATGACCCGTGACCTCTCGAAATTTCTCCAGATGGTCAGAAATGGAAATTTTTTAATGTTTAATTTTTATACTGTAAATGACTATTCCATGTGAATTATCACTTTTGGAATTTAAATAAGTGTGTTTAGAGTCACTTTAATGCCTGAAATTGGTCGAAGTAGAAGCTTCTGAATAGGAGAAAATGTCTGTATTAATGGCAATTTTGGTCACATTGAGGCTTCAAAAAGTAGTTATTCAACATGAGGCACAATCCAAATGACATTTTGAATCAATTTTTCTACAGTCCAAAAAAATCTATTTTCTGATGAAAAACGATGACCTGTGACCTGTTGAAATTTCTCCAGATGGTCAGAAATGGACATTTTTTAATGTTTCATTTTTTGACTGCAAATGACTATTCCATGTAAATTATCACTTTTGGAACAAAAACAAGTGTGCTTAGAGTCACTTTAATGCCTGAAATTGGTCGAAATAGAAGCTTCTGAATAGGAGAAACTGTCTGTATTAATGGCAATTTTGGTCACATTGAGGCTTCAAAAAGTAGTTATTCAACATGAGGCACAATCCAAATGACATTTTGAATACATTTTTCTACAGTCCAAAAAATCGATTTTCTGATGAAAAACGATGACCCGTGACCTGTCGAAATTTCTCCAGATTGTCAGAAATGGAAATTTTTTAATGTTTAGTTTTTTGACTGCAAATGACTATTCCATGTAAATTATCACTTTTGGAACTAAAATAAGTGTTTAGAGTCACTTTAATGCCTGAAATTGGTCAAAATAGAAGCTTCTGAATAGGAGCACAAGTGTTTAATAATGGCAATTTTGTCACATTGAAGCTTTAAAAAGTAGTTATTCAACATGAGGCACATTCCAAATGACATTTTTAATCAACTTTTCTACAGTCCAAAAAATCAATTTTCTGATAAAAAATGATGACCCGTGACCTCTCGAAATTTCTCCAGATGGTCAGAAATGGAATTTTTTTAACGTTTAATTTTTTGACTGCAAATGACTATTCCATGTGAATTATCACTTTTGGAACTAAAATAAGTGTGTTTAGAGTAATTTTAATTACTGAAATTGGTCAAAAAAGAAGCTTCTGAGTAGGAGAAAATGTCTGTAAAAATGGCAATTTTGGTCACGTTGAGGCTTCAAAAAGGAGTTATTCGACATGAGGCACAATCCAAATGACATTTTGAATCAATTTTTCTAGAGTCCAAAAAATCAATTTTCTGATGAAAAACGATGACCCGTGACCTGTCGAAATTTCTCCAGATTGTCAGAAATGGAAATTTTTTAATGTTTAGTTTTTTGACTGCAAATAACTATTCCATGTAAACTATCACTTTTGGAACTAAAATAAGTGTTTAGAGTCACTTTAATGCCTGAAATTGGTCAAAATAGAAGCTTCTGAATAGGAGCAAAAGTCTGTAATAATGGCAATTTTGGTCACATTGAAGCTTTAAAAAGTAGTTATTCAACATGAGGCACATTCCAAATGACATTTTTACTCAATTTTTCTACAGTCCAAAAAATCAATTTTCTGATGAAAAACGATGACCCGTGACCTCTCGAAATTTCTCCAGATGGTCAGAAATGGAAATATTTTAACGTTTAATTTTTTGACTGCAAATGACTATTCCATGTGAATTATCACTTTTGGAATTTAAATAAGTGTGTTTAGAGTCACTTTAATGCCTGAAATTGGTCGAAGTAGCAGCTTCAGAATAGGAGAAAATGTCTGTATTAATGGCAATTTTGGTCACATTGAGGCTTTAAAAAGTAGTTATTCAACATAAGGCACATTCCAAATGACATTTTGAATCAATTTTTCTAGAGTCCAAAAATTCAATTTTCTGATGAAAAACGATGACCCGTGACCTGTCGAAATTTCTCCAGATGGTCAGAAATGGAAATTTTTTAATGTTTAATATTTTTACTGTAAATGACTATTCCCTGTAAATTATCACTTTTGGAACTAAAATAAGTGTTTAGAGTCACTTTAATGCCTGAAATTGGTCAAAATAGAAGCTTCTGAATAGGAGCAAAAGTCTGTAATAATGGCAATTTTGGTCACATTGAAGCTTTAAAAAGTAGTTATTCAACAGGAGGCACATTCCAAATGACATTTTTAATCAATTTTTCTACAGTCCAAAAAAGCAATTTTCTGATGAAAAACGATGACCCTTGACCTCTCGAAATTTCTCCAGATGGTCAGAAATGGAAATTTTTTAATGTTTAATTTTTATACTGTAAATGACTATTCCATGTGAATTATCACTTTTGGAATTTAAATAAGTGTGTTTAGAGTCACTTTAATGCCTGAAATTGGTCGAAGTAGAAGCTTCTGAATAGGAGAAAATGTCTGTATTAATGGCAATTTTGGTCACATTGAGGCTTCAAAAAGTAGTTATTCAACATGAGGCACAATCCAAATGACATTTTGAATCAATTTTTCTACAGTCCCAAAAAATCTATTTTCTGATGAAAAACGATGACCTGTGACCTGTTGAATTTTCTCCAGATGGTCAGAAATGGACATTTTTTAATGTTTCATTTTTTGACTGCAAATGACTATTCCATGTAAATTATCACTTTTGGAACAAAAACAAGTGTGCTTAGAGTCACTTTAATGCCTGAAATTGGTCGAAATAGAAGCTTCTGAATAGGAGAAACTGTCTGTATTAATGGCAATTTTGGTCACATTGAGGCTTCAAAAAGTAGTTATTCAACATGAGGCACAATCCAAATGACATTTTGAATACATTTTTCTACAGTCCAAAAAATCGATTTTCTGATGAAAAACGATGACCCGTGACCTGTCGAAATTTCTCCAGATGGTCAGAAATGGAAATTTTTTAATGTTTAATATTTTTACTGTAAATGACTATTCCATGTAAATTATCACTTTTGGAACTAAAATAAGTGTTTAGAGTCACTTTAATGCCTGAAATTGGTCCAAATAGAAGCTTCTGAATAGGAGCAAAAGTCTGTAATAATGGCAATTTTGTCACATTGAAGCTTTAAAAAGTAGTTATTCAACATGAGGCACATTCCAAATGACATTTTTAATCAATTTTTCTACAGTCCAAAAAATCAATTTTCTGATGAAAAATGATGACCCGTGACCTCTCGAAATTTCTCCAGATGGTCAGAAATGGAAATTTTTTAACGTTTAATGTTTTGACTGCAAATGACTATTCCATGTGAATTATCACTTTTGGAACTAAAATAAGTGTGTTTAGAATAATTTTAATTACTGAAATTGGTCAAAAAAGAAGCTTCTGAGTAGGAGAAAATGTCTGTAAAAATGGCAATTTTGGTCACGTTGAGGCTTCAAAAAGTAGTTATTCAACATGAGGCACAATCCAAATGACATTTTTAATCAATTTTTCTACAGTCCAAAAAATCAATTTTCTGATGAAAAACGATGACCCTTGACCTGTCGAAATTTCTCCAGATGGTCAGAAATGGAAATTTTTTAATGTTTAATTTTTTGACTGCAAATGACTATTCCATGTGAATTATCACTTTTGGAACAAAGATAAGTGTGTTTAGAGTCACTTTAATGCCTGAAATTGGTCGAAATAGAAGCTTCTGAATAGGAGAAAATGTCTTTAAAAATGGCAATTTTTGTCACATTGAGGCTTTAAAAAGTAGTTATTCAACATGAGGCACAATCCAAATGACATTTTGAATCAATTTTTCTACAGTCCAAAAAAATCAATTTTCTGATGAAACACGATGACCTGTGACCTGTTGAAATTTCTCCAGATGGTCAGAAATGGACATTTTTTAATGTTTCATTTTTTGACTGCAAATGACTATTCCATGTAAATTATCACTTTTGGAACAAAAACAAGTGTGCTTAGAGTCACTTTAATGCCTGAAATTGGTCGAAATAGAAGCTTCTGAATAGGAGAAACTGTCTGTATTAATGGCAATTTTGGTCACATTGAGGCTTCAAAAAGTAGTTATTCAACATGAGGCACAATCCAAATGACATTTTGAATAAATTTTTCTACAGTCCAAAAAAATCAATTTTCTGATGAAAAACGATGACCCTTGACCTGTCGAAATTTCTCCATATGGTCAGAAATAGAAATTTTTTTATGTTTAATTTTTTTACTGTAAATGACTATTCCATGTGAATTATCACTTTTGGAACAAAAACAAGTGTGTTTAGAGGCACTTTAATGCCTGAAATTGGTCGAAAAAGAAGCTTCTGAGTAGGAGAAAAAGTCTGTAATTATATCAATTTTGGTCACATTGAGGCTTTAAAAAGTAGTTATTCAACATGAGGCGCATTCTAAATGACATTTTGAATCAATTTTTCTACAGTCCAAAAAATCAATTTTCTGATGAAAAACGATGACCCGTGACCTCTCGAAATTTCTCCAGATGGTCAGAAATGGAAATATTTTAACGTTTAATTTTTTGACTGCAAATGACTATTCCATGTGAATTATCACTTTTGGAATTTAAATAAGTGTGTTTAGAGTCACTTTAATGCCTGAAATTGGTCGAAGTAGCAGCTTCAGAATAGGAGAAAATGTCTGTATTAATGGCAATTTTGGTCACATTGAGGCTTTAAAAAGTAGTTATTCAACATAAGGCACATTCCAAATGACATTTTGAATCAATTTTTCTAGAGTCCAAAAATTCAATTTTCTGATGAAAAACGATGACCCGTGACCTGTCGAAATTTCTCCAGATGGTCAGAAATGGAAATTTTTTAATGTTTAATATTTTTACTGTAAATGACTATTCCCTGTAAATTATCACTTTTGGAACTAAAATAAGTGTTTAGAGTCACTTTAATGCCTGAAATTGGTCAAAATAGAAGCTTCTGAATAGGAGCAAAAGTCTGTAATAATGGCAATTTTGGTCACATTGAAGCTTTAAAAAGTAGTTATTCAACAGGAGGCACATTCCAAATGACATTTTTAATCAATTTTTCTACAGTCCAAAAAAGCAATTTTCTGATGAAAAACGATGACCCTTGACCTCTCGAAATTTCTCCAGATGGTCAGAAATGGAAATTTTTTAATGTTTAATTTTTATACTGTAAATGACTATTCCATGTGAATTATCACTTTTGGAATTTAAATAAGTGTGTTTAGAGTCACTTTAATGCCTGAAATTGGTCGAAGTAGAAGCTTCTGAATAGGAGAAAATGTCTGTATTAATGGCAATTTTGGTCACATTGAGGCTTCAAAAAGTAGTTATTCAACATGAGGCACAATCCAAATGACATTTTGAATCAATTTTTCTACAGTCCCAAAAAATCTATTTTCTGATGAAAAACGATGACCTGTGACCTGTTGAATTTTCTCCAGATGGTCAGAAATGGACATTTTTTAATGTTTCATTTTTTGACTGCAAATGACTATTCCATGTAAATTATCACTTTTGGAACAAAAACAAGTGTGCTTAGAGTCACTTTAATGCCTGAAATTGGTCGAAATAGAAGCTTCTGAATAGGAGAAACTGTCTGTATTAATGGCAATTTTGGTCACATTGAGGCTTCAAAAAGTAGTTATTCAACATGAGGCACAATCCAAATGACATTTTGAATACATTTTTCTACAGTCCAAAAAATCGATTTTCTGATGAAAAACGATGACCCGTGACCTGTCGAAATTTCTCCAGATGGTCAGAAATGGAAATTTTTTAATGTTTAATATTTTTACTGTAAATGACTATTCCATGTAAATTATCACTTTTGGAACTAAAATAAGTGTTTAGAGTCACTTTAATGCCTGAAATTGGTCCAAATAGAAGCTTCTGAATAGGAGCAAAAGTCTGTAATAATGGCAATTTTGTCACATTGAAGCTTTAAAAAGTAGTTATTCAACATGAGGCACATTCCAAATGACATTTTTAATCAATTTTTCTACAGTCCAAAAAATCAATTTTCTGATGAAAAATGATGACCCGTGACCTCTCGAAATTTCTCCAGATGGTCAGAAATGGAAATTTTTTAACGTTTAATGTTTTGACTGCAAATGACTATTCCATGTGAATTATCACTTTTGGAACTAAAATAAGTGTGTTTAGAATAATTTTAATTACTGAAATTGGTCAAAAAAGAAGCTTCTGAGTAGGAGAAAATGTCTGTAAAAATGGCAATTTTGGTCACGTTGAGGCTTCAAAAAGTAGTTATTCAACATGAGGCACAATCCAAATGACATTTTTAATCAATTTTTCTACAGTCCAAAAAATCAATTTTCTGATGAAAAACGATGACCCTTGACCTGTCGAAATTTCTCCAGATGGTCAGAAATGGAAATTTTTTAATGTTTAATTTTTTGACTGCAAATGACTATTCCATGTGAATTATCACTTTTGGAACAAAGATAAGTGTGTTTAGAGTCACTTTAATGCCTGAAATTGGTCGAAATAGAAGCTTCTGAATAGGAGAAAATGTCTTTAAAAATGGCAATTTTTGTCACATTGAGGCTTTAAAAAGTAGTTATTCAACATGAGGCACAATCCAAATGACATTTTGAATCAATTTTTCTACAGTCCAAAAAATCTATTTTCTGATGAAAAACGGTGACCTGTGACCTGTTGAAATTTCTCCAGATGGTCAGAAATGGACATTTTTTAATGTTTCATTTTTTGACTGCAAATGACTATTCCATGTAAATTATCACTTTTGGAACAAAAACAAGTGTGCTTAGAGTCACTTTAATGCCTGAAATTGGTCGAAATAGAAGCTTCTGAATAGGAGAAACTGTCTGTATTAATGGCAATTTTGGTCACATTGAGGCTTCAAAAAGTAGTTATTCAACATGAGGCACAATCCAAATGACATTTTGAATAAATTTTTCTACAGTCCAAAAAAATCAATTTTCTGATGAAAAACGATGACCCGTGACCTGTCGAAATTTCTCCAGATGGTCAGAAATGGAAAATTTTTTATGTTTAATTTTTTTACTGTAAATGACTATTCCATGTGAATTATCACTTTTGGAATTTAAATAAGTGTGTTTAGAGTCACTTTAATGCCTGAAATTGGTCGAAGTAGAAGCTTCTGAATAGGAGAAAATGTCTGTATTAATGGCAATTTTGGTCACATTGAGGCTTCAAAAAGTAGTTATTCAACATGAGGCACAATCCAAATGACATTTTGAATCAATTTTTCTACAGTCCAAAAAAATCAATTTTCTGATGAAAAACGATGACCCGTGACCTGTCGAAATTTCTCCAGATGGTCAGAAATGGACATTTTTTAATGTTTCATTTTTTGACTGTAAATGACTTTTCCATGTAAATTATCACTTATGAAAGAAAAATAAGTGTGTTTAGAGTCACTTTAATGCCTGAAATTGGTCGAAATAGAAGCTTCTGAATAGGAGAAAATGTCTTTAAAAATGGCAATTTTTGACACATTGAGGCTTTAAAAAGTAGTTATTTAACATGAGGCACAATCCAAATGACATTTTGAATCAATTTTTCTACAGTCCAAAAAAATCAATTTTCTGATGAAACACGATGACCTGTGACCTGTTGAAATTTCTCCAGATGGTCAGAAATGGACATTTTTTAATGTTTCATTTTTTGACTGCAAATGACTATTCCATGTAAATTATCACTTTTGGAACAAAAACAAGTGTGCTTAGATTCACTTTAATGCCTGAAATTGGTCGAAATAGAAGCTTCTGAATAGGAGAAACTGTCTGTATTAATGGCAATTTTGGTCACATTGAGGCTTCAAAAAGTAGTTATTCAACATGAGGCACAATCCAAATGACATTTTGAATAAATTTTTCTACAGTCCAAAAAAATCAATTTTCTGATGAAAAACGATGACCCGTGACCTGTCGAAATTTCTCCAGATGGTCAGAAATGGAAAATTTTTTATGTTTAATTTTTTTACTGTAAATGACTATTCCATGTGAATTATCACTTTTGGAACAAAAACAAGTGTGTTTAGAGGCACTTTAATGCCTGAAATTGGTCGAAAAAGAAGCTTCTGAGTAGGAGAAAAAGTCTGTAATTATATCAATTTTGGTCACATTGAGGCTTTAAAAAGTAGTTATTCAACATGAGGCGCATTCTAAATGACATTTTGAATCAATTTTTCTACAGTCCAAAAAATCAATTTTCTGATGAAAAACGATGACCCGTGACCTGTCAAAATTTCTCCAGATCGTCAGAAATGGAAATTTTTTAATGTTTAATTTTTTGACTGCAAATGACTATTCCATGTAAATTATCACTTTTGGAACAAAAACAAGTGTGCTTAGAGTCACTTTAATGACTGAAATTGGTCGAAATAGAAGCTTCTGAATAGGAGAAAAAGTCTGTAATAATGGCAATTTTGGTCACATTGAGGCTTTAAAAAGTAGTTATTCAACATAAGGCACATTACAAATGACATTTTGAATCAATTTTTCTAGAGTCCAAAAAATCAATTTTCTGATGAAAAACGATGACCCGTGACCTGTCGAAATTTCTCCAGATTGTCAGAAATGGAAATTTTTTAATGTTTAGTTTTTTGACTGCAAATAACTATTCCATGTAAACTATCACTTTTGGAACTAAAATAAGTGTTTAGAGTCACTTTAATGCCTGAAATTGGTCAAAATAGAAGCTTCTGAATGGGAGCAAAAGTCTGTAATAATGGCAATTTTGGTCACATTGAAGCTTTAAAAAGTAGTTATTCAACATGAGGCACATTCCAAATGACATTTTTAATCAATTTTTCTACAGTCCAAAAAATCAATTTTCTGATGAAAAACGATGACCCGTGACCTCTCGAAATTTCTCCAGATGGTCAGAAATGGAAATATTTTAACGTTTAATTTTTTGACTGCAAATGACTATTCCATGTGAATTATCACTTTTGGAACTAAAATAAGTGTGTTTAGAGTAATTTTAATTACTGAAATTGGTCGAAAAAGAAGCTTCTGAGTAGGAGAAAATGTCTGTTAAAATGGCAATTTTGGTCACGTTGAGGCTTCAAAAAGTAGTTTTTCAACATGAGGCACAATCCAAATGACATTTTTAATCAATTTTTCTACAGTCCAAAAAATCAATTTTCTGATGAAAAACGATGACCCGTGACCTGTCGAAATTTCTCCAGATTGTCAGAAATGGAAATTTTTTTATGTTTAATTTTTTTACTGTAAATGACTATTCCATGTGAATTATCACTTTTGGAACAAAAACAAGTGTGTTTAGAGGCACTTTAATGCCTGAAATTGGTCGAAAAAGAAGCTTCTGAGTAGGAGAAAAAGTCTGTAATTTTATCAATTTTGGTCACATTGAGGCTTTAAAAAGTAGTTATTCAACATGAGGCGCATTCTAAATGACATTTTGAATCAATTTTTCTACAGTCCAAAAAATCAATTTTCTGATGATAAACGATGACCCGTGACCTGTCAAAATTTCTCCAGATCGTCAGAAATGGAAATTTTTTAATGTTTAATTTTTTGACTGCAAATGACTTTTCCATGTAAATTATCACTTTTGGAACAAAAACAAGTGTGCTTAGAGTCACTTTAATGCCTGAAATTGGTCGAAATAGAAGCTTCTGAATAGGAGAAAAAGTCTGTAATAATGGCAATTTGGGTCACATTGAGGCTTTAAAAAGTAGTTATTCAACATAAGGCACATTCCAAATGACATTTTGAATAAATTTTTCTAGAGTCCAAAAAATCAATTTTCTGATGAAAAACGATGACCCGTGACCTGTCGAAATTTCTCCAGATGGTCAGAAATGGAAATTTTTTAATGTTTAATTTGTATACTGTAAATGACTATTCCATGTGAATTATCACTTTTGGAACAAAGATAAGTGTGTTTAGAGTCACTTTAATGCCTGAAATTGGTCGAAATAGAAGCTTCTGAATAGGAGAAAATGTCTTTAAAAATGGCAATTTTTGTCACATTGAGGCTTTAAAAAGTAGTTATTCAACATGAGGCACAATCCAAATGACATTTTGAATCAATTTTTCTACAGTCCAAAAAATCTATTTTCTGATGAAAAACGATGACCCGTGACCTGTCGAAATTTCTCCAGATGGTCAGAAATGGAAATTTTTTAATGTTTAATTTTTATACTGTAAATGACTATTCCATGTGAATTATCACTTTTGGAATTTAAATAAGTGTGTTTAGAGTCACTTTAATGCCTGAAATTGGTCGAAGTAGAAGCTTCTGAATAGGAGAAAATGTCTGTATTAATGGCAATTTTGGTCACATTGAGGCTTCAAAAAGTAGTTATTCAACATGAGGCACAATCCAAATGACATTTTGAATCAATTTTTCTACAGTCCAAAAAAATCAATTTTCTGATGAAAAACGATGACCCGTGACCTGTCGAAATTTCTCCAGATGGTCAGAAATGGACATTTTTTAATGTTTAATTTTTTGACTGCAAATGACTATTCCATGTAAATTATCACTTTTGGAACAAAAACAAGTGTGCTTAGAGTCACTTTAATGACTGAAATTGGTCGAAATAGAAGCTTCTGAATAGGAGAAAAAGTCTGTAATAATGGCAATTTTGGTCACATTGAGGCTTTAAAAAGTAGTTATTCAACATAAGGCACATTACAAATGACATTTTGAATCAATTTTTCTAGAGTCCAAAAAATCAATTTTCTGATGAAAAACGATGACCCGTGACCTGTCGAAATTTCTCCAGATTGTCAGAAATGGAAATTTTTTAATGTTTAGTTTTTTGACTGCAAATAACTATTCCATGTAAACTATCACTTTTGGAACTAAAATAAGTGTTTAGAGTCACTTTAATGCCTGAAATTGGTCAAAATAGAAGCTTCTGAATGGGAGCAAAAGTCTGTAATAATGGCAATTTTGGTCACATTGAAGCTTTAAAAAGTAGTTATTCAACATGAGGCACATTCCAAATGACATTTTGAATCAATTTTTCTACAGTCCAAAAAATCAATTTTCTGATGAAAAACGATGACCCGTGACCTCTCGAAATTTCTCCAGATGGTCAGAAATGGAAATATTTTAACGTTTAATTTTTTGACTGCAAATGACTATTCCATATGAATTATCACTTTTGGAACTAAAATAAGTGTGTTTAGAGTAATTTTAATTACTGAAATTGGTCGAAAAAGAAGCTTCTGAGTAGGAGAAAATGTCTGTTAAAATGGCAATTTTGGTCACGTTGAGGCTTCAAAAAGTAGTTTTTCAACATGAGGCACAATCCAAATGACATTTTTAATCAATTTTTCTACAGTCCAAAAAATCAATTTTCTGATGAAAAACGATGACCCGTGACCTGTCGAAATTTCTCCAGATGGTCAGAAATGGAAATTTTTTAATGTTTATTTTTTTTTACTGTAAATGACTATTCCATGTGAATTATCACTTTTGGAACAAAAAAAAGGGTGTTTAGAGTCACTTTAATGACTGAAATTGGTCGAAATAGAAGCTTCTGAATAGGAGAAAAAGTCTGTAATAATGGCAATTTTGGTCACATTGAGGCTTTAAAAAGTAGTTATTCAACATAAGGCACATTACAAATGACATTTTGAATCAATTTTTCTAGAGTCCAAAAAATCAATTTTCTGATGAAAAACGATGACCCGTGACCTGTCGAAATTTCTCCAGATTGTCAGAAATGGAAATTTTTTAATGTTTAGTTTTTTGACTGCAAATAACTATTCCATGTAAACTATCACTTTTGGAACTAAAATAAGTGTTTAGAGTCACTTTAATGCCTGAAATTGGTCAAAATAGAAGCTTCTGAATGGGAGCAAAAGTCTGTAATAATGGCAATTTTGGTCACATTGAAGCTTTAAAAAGTAGTTATTCAACATGAGGCACATTCCAAATGACATTTTTAATCAATTTTTCTACAGTCCAAAAAATCAATTTTCTGATGAAAAACGATGACCCGTGACCTCTCGAAATTTCTCCAGATGGTCAGAAATGGAAATATTTTAACTTTTAATTTTTTGACTGCAAATGACTATTCCATGTGAATTATCACTTTTGGAACTAAAATAAGTGTGTTTAGAGTAATTTTAATTACTGAAATTGGTCGAAAAAGAAGCTTCTGAGTAGGAGAAAATGTCTGTTAAAATGGCAATTTTGGTCACGTTGAGGCTTCAAAAAGTAGTTTTTCAACATGAGGCACAATCCAAATGACATTTTTAATCAATTTTTCTACAGTCCAAAAAATCAATTTTCTGATGAAAAACGATGACCCGTGACCTGTCGAAATTTCTCCAGATGGTCAGAAATGGAAATTTTTTAATGTTTATTTTTTTTTACTGTAAATGACTATTCCATGTGAATTATCACTTTTGGAACAAAAATAAGGGTGTTTAGAGTCACTTTAATGCCTGAAATTGGTCGAAATAGAAGCTTCTGAATAGGAGAAAAAGTCTGTCATAATGGCAATTTTGGTCACATTGAGGTTTTAAAAAGTAGTTATTCAACATGAGGCACATTCCAAATGACATTTTGAAACAATTTTTCTACAGTCCAAAAAATCAATTTTCTGATGAAAAACGATGACCCGTGACCTGTCGAAATTTCTCCAGATGGTCAGAAATGGAAATTTTTTAATGTTTATTTTTTTTTACTGTAAATGACTATTCCATGTGAATTATCACTTTTGGAACAAAAATAAGGGTGTTTAGAGTCACTTTAATGCCTGAAATTGGTCGAAATAGAAGCTTCTGAATAGGAGAAAAAGTCTGTAATAATGGCAATTTTGGTCACATTAAGGTTTTAAAAAGTAGTTATTCAACATGAGGCACATTCCAAATGACATTTTTAATAAATTTTTCTACAGTCCAAAAAATCAATTTTCTGATGAAAAACGATGACCCGTGACCTGTCGAAATTTCTCCAGATTGTCAGAAATGGAAATTTTTTTATGTTTAATTTTTTTACTGTAAATGACTATTCCATGTGAATTATCACTTTTGGAACAAAAACAAGTGTGTTTAGAGGCACTTTAATGCCTGAAATTGGTCGAAAAAGAAGCTTCTGAGTAGGAGAAAAAGTCTGTAATTTTATCGATTTTTGTCACATTGAGGCTTTAAAAAGTAGTTATTCAACATGAGGCGCATTCTAAATGACATTTTGAATCAATTTTTCTACAGTCCAAAAAATCAATTTTCTGATGATAAACGATGACCCGTGACCTGTCAAAATTTCTCCAGATCGTCAGAAATGGAAATTTTTTAATGTTTAATTTTTTGACTGCAAATGACTTTTCCATGTAAATTATCACTTTTGGAACAAAAACAAGTGTGCTTAGTCACTTTAATGCCTGAAATTGGTCGAAATAGAAGCTTCTGAATAGGAGAAAAAGTCTGTAATAATGGCAATTTGGGTCACATTGAGGCTTTAAAAAGTAGTTATTCAACATAAGGCACATTCCAAATGACATTTTGAATACATTTTTCTAGAGTCCAAAAAATCAATTTTCTGATGAAAAACGATGACCCGTGACCTGTCGAAATTTCTCCAGATGGTCAGAAATGGAAATTTTTTAATGTTTAATTTGTATACTGTAAATGACTATTCCATGTGAATTATCACTTTTGGAACAAAGATAAGTGTGTTTAGAGTCACTTTAATGCCTGAAATTGGTCGAAATAGAAGCTTCTGAATTGGAGAAAATGTCTTTAAAAATGGCAATTTTCGTCACATTGAGGCTTTAAAAAGTAGTTATCCAACATGAGGCACAATCCAAATGACATTTTGAATCAATTTTTCTACAGTCCAAAAAATCAATTTTCTGATGAAAAACGATGACCCGTGACCTGTCGAAATTTCTCCAGATGGTCAGAAATGGAAATTTTTTAATGTTTAATTTTTATACTGTAAATGACTATTCCATGTGAATTATCACTTTTGGAATTTAAATAAGTGTGTTTAGAGTCACTTTAATGCCTGAAATTGGTCGAAGTAGAAGCTTCTGAATAGGAGAAAAAGTCTGTAATAATGGCAATTTTGGTCACATTGAGGCTTTAAAAAGTAGTTATTCAACATAAGGCACATTCCAAATGAGATTTTGAATCAATTTTTCTAGAGTCCAAAAACTCAATTTTCTGATGAAAAACGATGACCCGTGACGTGTCGAAATTTCTCCAGATGGTCAGAAATGGAAATTTTTTAATGTTTGATATTTTTACTGTAAAAGACTATTCCATGTAAATTATCACTTTTGGAACTAAAATAAGTGTTTAGAGTCACTTTAATGCCTGAAATTGGTCAAAATAGAAGCTTCTGAATAGGAGCAAAAGTCTGTAATAATGGCAATTTTGGTCACATTGAAGCTTTAAAAAGTAGTTATTCAACAGGAGGCACATTCCAATTGACATTTTTAATCAATTTTTCTACAGTCCAAAAAAGCTATTTTCTGATGAAAAACGATGACCCGTGACCTCTCGAAATTTCTCCAGATGGTCAGAAATGGAAATTTTTTAATGTTTAATTTTTATACTGTAAATGACTATTCCATGTGAATTATCACTTTTGGAATTTAAATAAGTGTGTTTAGAGTCACTTTAATGCCTGAAATTGGTCGAAGTAGAAGCTTCTGAATAGGAGAAAATGTCTGTATTAATGGCAATTTTGGTCACATTGAGGCTTCAAAAAGTAGTTATTCAACATGAGGCACAATCCAAATGACATTTTGAATCAATTTTTCTACAGTCCAAAAAAATCTATTTTCTGATGAAAAACGATGACCTGTGACCTGTTGAAATTTCTCCAGATGGTCAGAAATGGACATTTTTTAATGTTTCATTTTTTGACTGCAAATGACTATTCCATGTAAATTATCACTTTTGGAACAAAAACAAGTGTGCTTAGAGTCACTTTAATGCCTGAAATTGGTCGAAATAGAAGCTTCTGAATAGGAGAAACTGTCTGTATTAATGGCAATTTTGGTCACATTGAGGCTTCAAAAAGTAGTTATTCAACATGAGGCACAATCCAAATGACATTTTGAATACATTTTTCTACAGTCCAAAAAATCTATTTTCTGATGAAAAACGATGACCCGTGACCTGTCGAAATTTCTCCAGATTGTCAGAAATGGAAATTTTTTAATGTTTAGTTTTTTGACTGCAAATGACTATTCCATGTAAATTATCACTTTTGGAACTAAAATAAGTGTTTAGAGTCACTTTAATGCCTGAAATTGGTCAAAATAGAAGCTTCTGAATAGGAGCAAAAGTGTTTAATAATGGCAATTTTGTCACATTGAAGCTTTAAAAAGTAGTTATTCAACATGAGGCACATTCCAAATGACATTTTTAATCAATTTTTCTACAGTCCAAAAAATCAATTTTCTGATAAAAAATGATGACCCGTGACCTCTCGAAATTTCTCCAGATGGTCAGAAATGGAATTTTTTTAACGTTTAATTTTTTGACTGCAAATGACTATTCCATGTGAATTATCACTTTTGGAACTAAAATAAGTGTGTTTAGAGTAATTTTAATTACTGAAATTGGTCAAAAAAGAAGCTTCTGAGTAGGAGAAAATGTCTGTAAAAATGGCAATTTTGGTCACGTTGAGGCTTCAAAAAGGAGTTATTCGACATGAGGCACAATCCAAATGACATTTTGAATCAATTGTTCTAGAGTCCAAAAAATCAATTTTCTGATGAAAAACGATGACCCGTGACCTGTCGAAATTTCTCCAGATTGTCAGAAATGGAAATTTTTTAATGTTTAGTTTTTTTACTGCAAATAACTATTCCATGTAAACTATCACTTTTGGAACTAAAATAAGTGTTTAGAGTCACTTTAATGCCTGAAATTGGTCAAAATAGAAGCTTCTGAATAGGAGCAAAAGTCTGTAATAATGGCAATTTTGGTCACATTGAAGCTTTAAAAAGTAGTTATTCAACATGAGGCACATTCCAAATGACATTTTTACTCAATTTTTCTACAGTCCAAAAAATCAATTTTCTGATGAAAAACGATGACCCGTGACCTCTCGAAATTTCTCCAGATGGTCAGAAATGGAAATATTTTAACGTTTAATTTTTTGACTGCAAATGACTATTCCATGTGAATTATCACTTTTGGAATTTAAATAAGTGTGTTTAGAGTCACTTTAATGCCTGAAATTGGTCGAAGTAGCAGCTTCAGAATAGGAGAAAATGTCTGTATTAATGGCAATTTTGGTCACATTGAGGCTTTAAAAAGTAGTTATTCAACATAAGGCACATTCCAAATGACATTTTGAATCAATTTTTCTAGAGTCCAAAAATTCAATTTTCTGATGAAAAACGATGACCCGTGACCTGTCGAAATTTCTCCAGATGGTCAGAAATGGAAATTTTTTAATGTTTAATATTTTTACTGTAAATGACTATTCCATGTAAATTATCACTTTTGGAACTAAAATAAGTGTTTAGAGTCACTTTAATGCCTGAAATTGGTCAAAATAGAAGCTTCTGAATAGGAGCAAAAGTCTGTAATAATGGCAATTTTGGTCACATTGAAGCTTTAAAAAGTAGTTAATCAACAGGAGGCACATTCCAAATGACATTTTTAATCAATTTTTCTACAGTCCAAAAAAGCAATTTTCTGATGAAAAACGATGACCCGTGACCTCTCGAAATTTCTCCAGATGGTCAGAAATGGAAATTTTTTAATGTTTAATTTTTATACTGTAAATGACTATTCCATGTGAATTATCACTTTTGGAATTTAAATAAGTGTGTTTAGAGTCACTTTAATGCCTGAAATTGGTCGAAGTAGAAGCTTCTGAATAGGAGAAAATGTCTGTATTAATGGCAATTTTGGTCATATTGAGGCTTCAAAAAGTAGTTATTCAACATGAGGCACAATCCAAATGACATTTTGAATCAATTTTTCTACAGTCCAAAAAAATCTATTTTCTGATGAAAAACGATGACCTGTGACCTGTTGAAATTTCTCCAGATGGTCAGAAATGGACATTTTTTAATGTTTCATTTTTTGACTGCAAATGACTATTCCATGTAAATTATCACTTTTGGAACGAAAACAAGTGTGCTTAGAGTCACTTTAATGCCTGAAATTGGTCGAAATAGAAGCTTCTGAATAGGAGAAACTGTCTGTATTAATGGCAATTTTGGTCACATTGAGGCTTCAAAAAGTAGTTATTCAACATGAGGCACAATCCAAATGACATTTTGAATACATTTTTCTACAGTCCAAAAAATCTATTTTCTGATGAAAAACGATGACCCGTGACCTGTCGAAATTTCTCCAGATTGTCAGAAATGGAAATTTTTTAATGTTTAGTTTTTTGACTGCAAATGACTATTCCATGTAAATTATCACTTTTGGAACTAAAATAAGTGTTTAGAGTCACTTTAATGCCTGAAATTGGTCAAAATAGAAGCTTCTGAATAGGAGCAAAAGTGTGTAATAATGGCAATTTTGTCACATTGAAGCTTTAAAAAGTAGTTATTCAACATGAGGCACATTCCAAATGACATTTTTAATCAATTTTTCTACAGTCCAAAAAATCAATTTTCTGATAAAAAATGATGACCCGTGACCTCTCGAAATTTCTCCAGATGGTCAGAAATGGAATTTTTTTAACGTTTAATTTTTTGACTGCAAATGACTATTCCATGTGAATTATCACTTTTGGAACTAAAATAAGTGTGTTTAGAGTAATTTTAATTACTGAAATTGGTCAAAAAAGAAGCTTCTGAGTAGGAGAAAATGTCTGTAAAAATGGCAATTTTGGTCTCGTCGAGGCTTCAAAAAGGAGTTATTCGACATGAGGCACAATCCAAATGACATTTTGAATCAATTTTTCTAGAGTCCAAAAAATCAATTTTCTGATGAAAAACGATGACCCGTGACCTGTCGAAATTTCTCCAGATTGTCAGAAATGGAAATTTTTTAATGTTTAGTTTTTTGACTGCAAATAACTATTCCATGTAAACTATCACTTTTGGAACTAAAATAAGTGTTTAGAGTCACTTTAATGCCTGAAATTGGTCAAAATAGAAGCTTCTGAATAGGAGCAAAAGTCTGTAATAATGGCAATTTTGGTCACATTGAAGCTTTAAAAAGTAGTTATTCAACATGAGGCACATTCCAAATGACATTTTTACTCAATTTTTCTACAGTCCAAAAAATCAATTTTCTGATGAAAAACGATGACCAGTGACCTCTCGAAATTTCTCCAGATGGTCAGAAATGGAAATATTTTAACGTTTAATTTTTTGACTGCAAATGACTATTCCATGTGAATTATCACTTTTGGAATTTAAATAAGTGTGTTTAGAGTCACTTTAATGCCTGAAATTGGTCGAAGTAGCAGCTTCAGAATAGGAGAAAATGTCTGTATTAATGGCAATTTTGGTCACATTGAGGCTTTAAAAAGTAGTTATTCAACATAAGGCACATTCCAAATGACATTTTGAATCAATTTTTCTAGAGTCCAAAAAATCAATTTTCTGATGAAAAACGATGACCCGTGACCTGTCGAAATTTCTCCAGATGGTCAGAAATGGAAATTTTTTAATGTTTAATATTTTTACTGTAAATGACTATTCCATGTAAATTATCACTTTTGGAACTAAAATAAGTGTTTAGAGTCACTTTAATGCCTGAAATTGGTCAAAATAGAAGCTTCTGAATAGGAGCAAAAGTCTGTAATAATGGCAATTTTGGTCACATTGAAGCTTTAAAAAGTAGTTAATCAACAGGAGGCACATTCCAAATGACATTTTTAATCAATTTTTCTACAGTCCAAAAAAGCAATTTTCTGATGAAAAACGATGACCCGTGACCTCTCGAAATTTCTCCAGATGGTCAGAAATGGAAATTTTTTAATGTTTAATTTTTATACTGTAAATGACTATTCCATGTGAATTATCACTTTCGGAATTTAAATAAGTGTGTTTAGAGTCACTTTAATGCCTGAAATTGGTCGAAGTAGAAGCTTCTGAATAGGAGAAAATGTCTGTATTAATGGCAATTTTGGTCACATTGAGGCTTCAAAAAGTAGTTATTCAACATGAGGCACAATCCAAATGACATTTTGAATCAATTTTTCTACAGTCCAAAAATATCTATTTTCTGATGAAAAACGATGACCTGTGACCTGTTGAAATTTCTCCAGATGGTCAGAAATGGACATTTTTTAATGTTTCATTTTTTGACTGCAAATGACTATTCCATGTAAATTATCACTTTTGGAACAAAAACAAGTGTGCTTAGAGTCACTTTAATGCCTGAAATTGGTCGAAATAGAAGCTTCTGAATAGGAGAAACTGTCTGTATTAATGGCAATTTTGGTCACATTGAGGCTTCAAAAAGTAGTTATTCAACATGAGGCACAATCCAAATGACATTTTGAATAAATTTTTCTACAGTCCAAAAAAATCAATTTTCTGATGAAAAACGATGACCCGTGACCTGTCGAAATTTCTCCAGATGGTCAGAAATGGAAATTTTTTTATGTTTAATTTTTTTACTGTAAATGACTATTCCATGTGAATTATCACTTTTGGAACAAAAACAAGTGTGTTTAGAGTCACTTTAATGCCTGAAATTGGTCGAAATAGAAGCTTCTGAATTGGAGAAAATGTCTTTAAAAATGGCAATTTTCGTCACATTGAGGCTTTAAAAAGTAGTTATCCAACATGAGGCACAATCCAAATGACATTTTGAATCAATTTTTCTACAGTCCAAAAAATCAATTTTCTGATGAAAAACGATGACCCGTGACCTGTCGAAATTTTTCCAGATGGTCAGAAATGGAAATTTTTTAATGTTTAATTTTTATACTGTAAATGACTATTCCATGTGAATTATCACTTTTGGAATTTAAATAAGTGTGTTTAGAGTCACTTTAATGCCTGAAATTGGTCGAAGTAGAAGCTTCTGAATAGGAGAAAATGTCTGTATTAATGGCAATTTTGGTCACATTGAGGCTTCAAAAAGTAGTTATTCAACATGAGGCACAATCCAAATGACATTTTGAATCAATTTTTCTACAGTCCAAAAAAATCAATTTTCTGATGAAAAACGATGACCTGTGACCTGTTGAAATTTCTCCAGATGGTCAGAAATGGACATTTTTTAATGTTTCATTTTTTGACTGCAAATGACTATTCCATGTAAATTATCACTTTTGGAACAAAAACAAGTGTGCTTAGAGTCACTTTAATGCCTGAAATTGGTCGAAATAGAAGCTTCTGAATAGGAGAAAAAGTCTGTAATAATGGCAATTTTGGTCACATTGAGGCTTTAAAAAGTAGTTATTCAACATGAGGCACATTCCAAATGACATTTTGAATAAATTTTTCTAGAGTCCAAAAACTCAATTTTCTGATGAAAAACGATGACCCGTGACCTGTCGAAATTTCTCCAGATGGTCAGAAATGGAAATTTTTTAATGTTTAATATTTTTACTGTAAAAGACTATTCCATGTAAATTATCACTTTTGGAACTAAAATAAGTGTTTAGAGTCACTTTAATGCCTGAAATTAGTCATAAATAGAAGCTTCTGAATAGGAGCAAAAGTCTGTAATAATGGCAATTTTGGTCACATTGAAGCTTTAAAAAGTAGTTATTCAACAGGAGGCACATTCCAAATGACATTTTTAATCAATTTTTCTACAGTCCAAAAAAGCAATTTTCTGATGAAAAACGATGACCCGTGACCTCTCGAAATTTCTCCAGATGGTCAGAAATGGAAATTTTTTAATGTTTATTTTTTTTACTGTAAATGACTATTCCATGTGAATTATCACTTTTGGAACAAAAATAAGGGTGTTTAGAGTCACTTTAATGCCTGAAATTGGTCGAAATAGAAGCTTCGGAATAGGAGAAAATGTCTTTAAAAATGGCAATTTTCGTCACATTGAGGCTTTAAAAAGTAGATATTCAACATGAGGCACAATCCAAATGACATTTTGAATCAATTTTTCTACAGTCCAAAAAATCAATTTTCTGATGAAAAACGATGACCCGTGACCTGTCGAAATTTCTCCAGATTGTCAGAAATGGAAATTTTTTAATGTTTAGTTTTTTGACTGCAAATAACTATTCCATGTAAAATATCACTTTTGGAACAAAAATAAGTGTGTTTAGAGTCACTTTAATGCCTGAAATTGGTCGAAAAAGAAGCTTCTGAGTAGGAGAAAATGTCTGTAAAAATGGCAATTTTGGTCACATTGAGGCTTTAAAAAGTAGTTATTCAACACGATGCACATTCCAAATGACATTTTGAATCAATTTTTCTACAGTCCAAAAAATCAATTTTCTGATGAAAAACGATGACCCGTGACCTGTCGAAATTTCTCCAGATGGTCAGAAATGGAAATTTTTTAATGTTTAATATTTTTACTGTAAATGACTATTCCATGTAAATTATCACTTTTGGAACTAAAATAAGTGTTTAGAGTCACTTTAATGCCTGAAATTGGTCAAAATAGAAGCTTCTGAATAGGAGCAAAAGTCTGTAATAATGGCAATTTTGTCACATTGAAGCTTTAAAAAGTAGTTATTCAACATGAGGCACATTCCAAATGACATTTTTAATCAATTTTTCTACAGTCCAAAAAATCAATTTTCTGATAAAAAATGATGACCCGTGACCTCTCGAAATTTCTCCAGATGGTCAGAAATGGAATTTTTTTAACGTTTAATTTTTTGACTGCAAATGACTATTCCATGTGAATTATCACTTTTGGAACTAAAATAAGTGTGTTTAGAGTAATTTTAATTACTGAAATTGGTCAAAAAAGAAGCTTCTGAGTAGGAGAAAATGTCTCTAAAAATGGCAATTTTGGTCACGTTGAGGCTTCAAAAAGTAGTTATTCAACATGAGGCACAATCCAAATGACATTTTGAATCAATTTTTCTAGAGTCCAAAAAATCAATTTTCTGATGAAAAACGATGACCCGTGACCTGTCGAAATTTCTCCAGATTGTCAGAAATGGAAATTTTTTAATGTTTAGTTTTTTGACTGCAAATAACTATTCCATGTAAACTATCACTTTTGGAACTAAAATAAGTGTTTAGAGTCACTTTAATGCCTGAAATTGGTCAAAATAGAAGCTTCTGAATAGGAGCAAAAGTCAGTAATAATGGCAATTTTGGTCACATTGAAGCTTTAAAAAGTAGTTATTCAACATGAGGCACATTCCAAATGACATTTTTAATCAATTTTTCTACAGTCCAAAAAATCAATTTTCTGATGAAAAACGATGACCCGTGACCTCTCGAAATTTCGCCAGATGGTCAGAAATGGAAATATTTTAACGTTTAATTTTTTGACTGCAAATGACTATTCCATGTAAATTATCACTTTTGGAACACAAATAAGGGTGTTTAGAGTCACTTTAATGCCTGAAATTGGTCGAAATAGAAGCTTCGGAATAGGAGAAAATGTCTTTAAAAATGGCAATTTTCATCACATTGAGGCTTTAAAAAGTAGATATTCAACATGAGGCACAATCCAAATGACATTTTGAATCAATTTTTCTACAGTCCAAAAAATCAATTTTCTGATGAAAAACGATGACCCGTGACCTGTCGAAATTTCTCCAGATGGTCAGAAATGGAAATTTTTTAATGTTTAATTTTTATACTGTAAATGACTATTCCATGTGAATTATCACTTTTGGAATTTAAATAAGTGTGTTTAGAGTCACTTTAATGCCTGCAATTGGTCGAAAAAGAAGCTTCTGAGTAGGAGAAAAAGTCTGTAATTATATCAATTTTGGTCACATTGAAGCTTTAAAAAGTAGTTATTCAACATGAGGCACATTCCAAATGACATCTTGAATCAATTTTTCTACAGTCCAAAAAATCAATTTTCTGATGAAAAACGATGACACGTGACCTGTCGAAATTTCTCCAGATGGTCAGAAATGGAAATTTTTTAATGTTTAATATTTTTACTGTAAATGACTATTCCATGTAAATTATCACTTTTGGAACTAAAATAAGTGTTTAGAGTCACTTTAATGCCTGAAATTGGTCAAAATAGAAGCTTCTGAATAGGAGCAAAAGTCTGTAATAATGGCAATTTTGGTCACATTGAAGCTTTAAAAAGTAGTTATTCAACATGAGGCACATTCCAAATGACATTTTTAATCAATTTTTCTACAGTCCAAAAAAATCAATTTTCTGATGAAAAACGATGACCCGTGACCTCTCGAAATTTCTCCAGATGGTCAGAAATGGAAATTTTTTAACGTTTAATTTTTTGACTGCAAATGACTATTCCATGTGAATTATCACTTTTGGAACTAAAATAAGTGTGTTTAGAGTAATTTTAATTACTGAAATTGGTTGAAAAAGAAACTTCTGAGTAGGAGAAAATGTCTGTAAAAATGGCAATTTTGGTCACGTTGAGGCTTCAAAAAGTAGTTATTCAACATGAGGCACAATCGAAATGACATTTTGAATCAATTTTTCTACAGTCCAAAAAATAAATTTTCTGATGAAAAACGATGACCCGTGACCTGTCGAAATTTCTCCAGATGGTCAGAAATGGAAATTTTTTAATGTTTAATTTTTATACTGTAAATGACTATTCCATGTGAATTATCACTTTTGGAATTTAAATAAGTGTGTTTAGAGTCACTTTAATGCCTGAAATTGGTCGAAGTAGCAGCTTCAGAATAGGAGAAAATGTCTGTATTAATGGCAATTTTGGTCACATTGAGGCTTCAAAAAGTAGTTATTCAACATGAGGCACAATCCAAATGACATTTTGAATCAATTTTTCTACAGTCCAAAAAAATCAATTTTCTGATGAAAAACGATGACCCGTGACCTGTCGAAATTTCTCCAGATGGTCAGAAATGGAATTTTTTTATGTTTAAATTTTTTTGCTGTAAATGACTATTCCATGTGAATTATCACTTTTGGAACAAAAACAAGTGTGTTTAGAGGCACTTTAATGCCTGAAATTGGTCGAAAAAGAAGCTTCTGAATAGGAGAAAAAATCTGTAATAATGGCAATTTTGGTCACATTGAGGCTTTAAAAAGTAGTTATTCAACATAAGGCACATTCCAAATGACATTTTGAATCAATTTTTCTAGAGTCCAAAAAATCAATTTTCTGATGAAAAACGATGACCCGTGACCTGTCGAAATTTCTCCAGATGGTCAGAAATGGAAATTTTTTAATGTTTAATATTTTTACTGTAAATGACTATTCCATGTAAATTATCACTTTTGGAACTAAAATAAGTGTTTAGAGTCACTTTAATGCCTGAAATTGGTTGAAGTAGAAGCTTCTGAATAGGAGAAACTGTCTGTATTAATGGCAATTTTGGTCACATTGAGGCTTCAAAAAGTAGTTATTCAACATAAGGCACATTCCAAATGACATTTTGAATCAATTTTCCTAGAGTCCAAAAAATCAATTTTCTGATGAAAAACGATGACCCGTGACCTGTCGAAATTTTCCAGATTGTCAGAAATGGAAATTTTTTAATGTTTAGTTTTTTGACTGCAAATAACTATTCCATGTAAAATATCACTTTTGGAACAAAAATAAGGGTGTTTAGAGTCACTTTAATGCCTGAAATTGGTCGAAATAGAAGCTTCTGAATAGGAGAAAATGTCTTTAAAATGGCAATTTTCGTCACATTGAGGCTTTAAAAAGTAGTTATTCAACATGAGGCACAATCCAAATGACATTTTGAATCAATTTTTCTACAGTCCAAAAAATCAATTTTCTGATGAAAAACGATGACCCGTGACCTGTCGAAATTTCTCCAGATGGTCAGAAATTGAAATTTTTTAATGTTTAATTTTTATACTGTAAATGACTATTCCATGTGAATTATCACTTTTGGAATTTAAATAAGTGTGTTTAGAGTCACTTTAATGCCTGAAATTGGTCGAAGTAGCAGCTTCAGAATAGGAGAAAATGTCTGTATTAATGGCAATTTTGGTCACATTGAGGCTTCAAAAAGTAGTTATTCAACATGAGGCACAATCCAAATGACATTTTGAATCAATTTTTCTACAGTCCAAAAAAATCAATTTTCTGATGAAAAACGATGACCCGTGACCTGTCGAAATTTCTCCAGATGGTCAGAAATGGAATTTTTTTATGTTTAATTTTTTTTACTGTAAATGACTATTCCATGTGAATTATCACTTTTGGAACAAAAATAAGGGTGTTTAGAGTCACTTTAATGCCTGAAATTGGTCGAAATAGAAGCTTCTGAATAGGAGCAAAAGTGTGTAATAATGGCAATTTTGTCACATTGAAGCTTTAAAAAGTAGTTATTCAACATGAGGCACATTCCAAATGACATTTTTAATCAATTTTTCTACAGTCCAAAAAATCAATTTTCTGATAAAAAATGATGACCCGTGACCTCTCGAAATTTCTCCAGATGGTCAGAAATGGAATTTTTTTAACGTTTAATTTTTTGACTGCAAATGACTATTCCATGTGAATTATCACTTTTGGAACTAAAATAAGTGTGTTTAGAGTAATTTTAATTACTGAAATTGGTAAAAAAAGAAGCTTCTGAGTAGGAGAAAATGTCTGTAAAAATGGCAATTTTGGTCACGTTGAGGCTTCAAAAAGGAGTTATTCGACATGAGGCACAATCCAAATGACATTTTGAATCAATTTTTCTAGAGTCCAAAAAATCAATTTTCTGATGAAAAACGATGACCAGTGACCTCTCGAAATTTCTCCAGATGGTCAGAAATGGAAATATTTTAACGTTTAATTTTTTGACTGCAAATGACTATTCCATGTGAATTATCACTTTTGGAATTTAAATAAGTGTGTTTAGAGTCACTTTAATGCCTGAAATTGGTCGAAGTAGCAGCTTCAGAATAGGAGAAAATGTCTGTATTAATGGCAATTTTGGTCACATTGAGGCTTTAAAAAGTAGTTATTCAACATAAGGCACATTCCAAATGACATTTTGAATCAATTTTTCTAGAGTCCAAAAAATCAATTTTCTGATGAAAAACGATGACCCGTGACCTGTCGAAATTTCTCCAGATGGTCAGAAATGGAAATTTTTTAATGTTTAATATTTTTACTGTAAATGACTATTCCATGTAAATTATCACTTTTGGAACTAAAATAAGTGTTTAGAGTCACTTTAATGCCTGAAATTGGTCAAAATAGAAGCTTCTGAATAGGAGCAAAAGTCTGTAATAATGGAAATTTTGGTCACATTGAAGCTTTAAAAAGTAGTTAATCAACAGGAGGCACATTCCAAATGACATTTTTAATCAATTTTTCTACAGTCCAAAAAAGCAATTTTCTGATGAAAAACGATGACCCGTGACCTCTCGAAATTTCTCCAGATGGTCAGAAATGGAAATTTTTTAATGTTTAATTTTTATACTGTAAATGACTATTCCATGTGAATTATCACTTTTGGAATTTAAATAAGTGTGTTTAGAGTCACTTTAATGCCTGAAATTGGTCGAAGTAGAAGCTTCTGAATAGGAGAAAATGTCTGTATTAATGGCAATTTTGGTCACATTGAGGCTTCAAAAAGTAGTTATTCAACATGAGGCACAATCCAAATGACATTTTGAATCAATTTTTCTACAGTCCAAAAAAATCTATTTTCTGATGAAAAACGATGACCTGTGACCTGTTGAAATTTCTCCAGATGGTCAGAAATGGACATTTTTTAATGTTTCATTTTTTGACTGCAAATGACTATTCCATGTAAATTATCACTTTTGGAACAAAAACAAGTGTGCTTAGAGTCACTTTAATGCCTGAAATTGGTCGAAATAGAAGCTTCTGAATAGGAGAAACTGTCTGTATTAATGGCAATTTTGGTCACATTGAGGCTTCAAAAAGTAGTTATTCAACATGAGGCACAATCCAAATGACATTTTTAATCAATTTTTCTACAGTCCAAAAAAATCTATTTTCTGATGAAAAACGATGACCTGTGACCTGTTGAAATTTCTCCAGATGGTCAGAAATGGACATTTTTTAATGTTTCATTTTTTTACTGTAAATGACTATTCCATGTGAATTATCACTTTTGGAACAAAAACAAGTGTGTTTAGAGTCACTTTAATGCCTGAAATTGGTCGAAATAGAAGCTTCTGAATTGGAGAAAATGTCATTAAAAATGGCAATTTTCGTCACATTGAGGCTTTAAAAAGTAGTTATCCAACATGAGGCACAATCCAAATGACATTTTGAATCAATTTTTCTACAGTCCAAAAAATCAATTTTCTGATGAAAAACGATGACCCGTGACCTGTCGAAATTTTTCCAGATGGTCAGAAATGGAAATTTTTTAATGTTGAATTTTTATACTGTAAATGACTATTCCATGTGAATTATCACTTTTGGAATTTAAATAAGTGTGTTTAGAGTCACTTTAATGCCTGAAATTGGTCGAAGTAGAAGCTTCTGAATAGGAGAAAATGTCTGTATTAATGGCAAATTTGGTCACATTGAGGCTTCAAAAAGTAGTTATTCAACATGAGGCACAATCCAAATGACATTTTGAATCAATTTTTCTACAGTCCAAAAAAATCAATTTTCTGATGAAAAATGATGACCTGTGACCTGTTGAAATTTCTCCAGATGGTCAGAAATGGACATTTTTTAATGTTTCATTTTTTGACTGCAAATGACTATTCCATGTAAATTATCACTTTTGGAACAAAAACAAGTGTGCTTAGAGTCACTTTAATGCCTGAAATTGGTCGAAATAGAAGCTTCTGAATAGGAGAAAAAGTCTGTAATTATGGCAATTTTGGTCACATTGAGGCTTTAAAAAGTAGTTATTCAACATGAGGCGCATTCTAAATGACATTTTGAATCAATTTTTCTACAGTCCAAAAAATCAATTTTCTGATGAAAAACGATGACCCGTGACCTGTCGAAATTTCTCCAGATTGTCAGAAATGGAATTTTTTTAATGTTTAGTTTTTTGACTGCAAATAACTATTCCATGTAAACTATCACTTTTGGAACTAAAATAAGTGTTTAGAGTCACTTTAATGCCTGAAATTGGTCAAAATAGAAGCTTCTGAATAGGAGCAAAAGTCTGTAATAATGGCAATTTTGGTCACATTGAGGCTTTAAAAAGTAGTTATTCAACATAAGGCACATTCCAAATGACATTTTGAATCAATTTTTCTAGAGTCCAAAAACTCAATTTTCTGATGAAAAACGATGACCCGTGACCTGTTGAAATTTCTCCAGATGGTCAGAAATGGAAATTTTTTAATGTTTAATATTTTTACTGTAAAAGACTATTCCATGTAAATTATCACTTTTGGAACTAAAATAAGTGTTTAGAGTCACTTTAATGCCTGAAATTGGTCATAAATAGAAGCTTCTGAATAGGAGCAAAAGTCTGTAATAATGGCAATTTTGGTCACATTGAAGCTTTAAAAAGTAGTTATTCAACAGGAGGCACATTCCAAATGACATTTTTAATCAATTTTTCTACAGTCCAAAAAAGCAATTTTCTGATGAAAAACGATGACCCGTGACCTCTCGAAATTTCTCCATATAGTCAGAAATGGAAATTTTTTAATGTTTATTTTTTTTACTGTAAATGACTATTCCATGTGAATTATCACTTTTGGAACAAAAATAAGGGTGTTTAGAGTCACTTTAATGCCTGAAATTGGTCGAAATAGAAGCTTCGGAATAGGAGAAAATGTCTTTAAAAATGGCAATTTTCGTCACATTGAGGCTTTAAAAAGTAGATATTCAACATGAGGCACAATCCAAATGACATTTGGAATCAATTTTTCTACAGTCCAAAAAATCAATTTTCTGATGAAAAACGATGACCCGTGACCTGTCGAAATTTCTCCAGATGGTCAGAAATGGAAATTTTTTAATGTTTAATTTTTATACTGTAAATGACTATTCCATGTGAATTATCACTTTTGGAATTTAAATAAGTGTGTTTAGAGTCACTTTAATGCCTGAAATTGGTCGAAATAGAAGCTTCTGAATAGGAGAAACTGTCTGTATTAATGGCAATTTTGGTCACATTGAGGCTTCAAAAAGTAGTTATTCAACATGAGGCACAATCCAAATGACATTTTGAATACATTTTTCTACAGTCCAAAAAATCTATTTTCTGATGAAAAACGATGACCCGTGACCTGTCGAAATTTCTCCAGATTGTCAGAAATGGAAATTTTTTAATGTTTAGTTTTTTGACTGCAAATAACTATTCCATGTAAAATATCACTTTTGGAACAAAAATAAGTGTGTTTAGAGTCACTTTAATGCCTGAAATTGGTCGAAAAAGAAGCTTCTGAGTAGGAGAAAATGTCTGTAAAAATGGCAATTTTGGTCACATTGAGGCTTTAAAAAGTAGTTATTCAACACGATGCACATTCCAAATGACATTTTGAATCAATTTTTCTACAGTCCAAAAAATCAATTTTCTGATGAAAAACGATGACCCGTGACCTGTCGAAATTTCTCCAGATGGTCAGAAATGGAAATTTTTTAATGTTTAATATTTTTACTGTAAATGACTATTCCATGTAAATTATCACTTTTGGAACTAAAATAAGTGTTTAGAGTCACTTTAATGCCTGAAATTGGTCAAAATAGAAGCTTCTGAATAGGAGCAAAAGTCTGTAATAATGGCAATTTTGTCACATTGAAGCTTTAAAAAGTAGTTCTTCAACATGAGGCACATTCCAAATGACATTTTTAATCAATTTTTCTACAGTCCAAAAAATCAATTTTCTGATAAAAAATGATGACCCGTGACCTCTCGAAATTTCTCCAGATGGTCAGAAATGGAATTTTTTTAACGTTTAATTTTTTGACTGCAAATGACTATTCCATGTGAATTATCACTTTTGGAACTAAAATAATTGTGTTTAGAGTAATTTTAATTACTGAAATTGGTCAAAAAAGAAGCTTCTGAGTAGGAGAAAATGTCTGTAAAAATGGCAATTTTGGTCACGTTGAGGCTTCAAAAAGTAGTTATTCAACATGAGGCACAATCCAAATGACATTTTGAATCAATTTTTCTAGAGTCCAAAAAATCAATTTTCTGATGAAAAACGATGACCCGTGACCTGTCGAAATTTCTCCAGATGGTCAGAAATGGAAATTTTTTAATGTTTAATTTTTATACTGTAAAATACTATTCCATGTGAATTATCACTTTTGGAATTTAAATAAGTGTGTTTAGAGTCACTTTAATGCCTGCAATTGGTCGAAAAAGAAGCTTCTGAGTAGGAGAAAAAGTCTGTAATTATATCAATTTTGGTCACATTGAAGCTTTAAAAAGTAGTTATTCAACATGAGGCACATTCCAAATGACATCTTGAATCAATTTTTCTACAGTCCAAAAAATCAATTTTCTGATGAAAAACGATGACACGTGACCTGTCGAAATTTCTCCAGATGGTCAGAAATGGAAATTTTTTAATGTTTAATATTTTTACTGTAAATGACTATTCCATGTAAATTATCACTTTTGGAACTAAAATAAGTGTTTAGAGTCACTTTAATGCCTGAAATTGGTCAAAATAGAAGCTTCTGAATAGGAGCAAAAGTCTGTAATAATGGCAATTTTGGTCACATTGAAGCTTTAAAAAGTAGTTATTCAACATGAGGCACATTCCAAATGACATTTTTAATCAATTTTTCTACAGTCCAAAAAAATCAATTTTCTGATGAAAAACGATGACTCGTGACCTCTCGAAATTTCTCCAGATGGTCAGAAATGGAAATTTTTTAACGTTTAATTTTTTGACTGCAAATGACTATTCCATGTGAATTATCACTTTTGGAACTAAAATAAGTGTGTTTAGAGTAATTTTAATTACTGAAATTGGATGAAAAAGAAACTTCTGAGTAGGAGAAAATGTCTGTAAAAATGGCAATTTTGGTCACGTTGAGGCTTCAAAAAGTAGTTATTCAACATGAGGCACAATCCAAATGACATTTTGAATCAATTTTTCTACAGTCCAAAAAATCAATTTTCTGATGAAAAACGAAGACCCGTGACCTGTCGAAATTTCTCCAGATGGTCAGAAATGGAAATTTTTTAATGTTTAATTTTTATACTGTAAATGACTATTCCATGTGAATTATCACTTTTGGAATTTAAATAAGTGTGTTTAGAGTCACTTTAATGCCTGAAATTGGTCGAAGTAGAAGCTTCTGAATAGGAGAAAATGTCTGTATTCATGGCAATTTTGGTCACATTGAGGCTTCAAAAAGTAGTTATTCAACATGAGGCACAATCCAAATGACATTTTGAATCAATTTTTCTACAGTCCGAAAAAATCAATTTTCTGATGAAAAACGATGACCTGTGACCTGTCAAAATTTCTCCAGATCGTCGGAAAGGGAAATATTTAATGTTTAATTTTTTGGCTGCAAATGACTATTCCATGTAAATTATCACTTTTGGAACAAAAACAAGTGTGCTTAGAGTCACTTTAATGCCTGAAATTGGTCGAAATAGAAGCTTCTGAATAGGAGAAACTGTCTGTATTAATGGCAATTTTGGTCACATTGAGGCTTCAAAAAGTAGTTATTCAACATAAGGCACATTCCAAATGACATTTTGAATCAATTTTTCTAGAGTCCAAAAAATCAATTTTCTGATGAAAAACGATGACCCGTGACCTGTCGAAATTTCTCCAGATTGTCAGAAATGGAAATTTTTTAATGTTTAGTTTTTTGACTGCAAATAACTATTCCATGTAAAATATCACTTTTGGAACAAAAATAAGGGTGTTTAGAGTCACTTTAATGCCTGAAATTGGTCGAAATAGAAGCTTCTGAATAGGAGAAAATGTCTTTAAAATGGCAATTTTCGTCACATTGAGGCTTTAAAAAGTAGTTATTCAACATGAGGCACAATCGAAATGACATTTTGAATCAATTTTTCTACAGTCCAAAAAATCAATTTTCTGATGAAAAACGATGACCCGTGACCTGTCGAAATTTCTCCAGATGGTCAGAAATGGAAATTTTTTAATGTTTAATTTTTATACTGTAAATGACTATTCCATGTGAATTATCACTTTTGGAATTTAAATAAGTGTGTTTAGAGTCACTTTAATGCCTGAAATTGGTCGAAGTAGCAGCTTCAGAATAGGAGAAAATGTCTGTATTAATGGCAATTTTGGTCACATTGAGGCTTCAAAAAGTAGTTATTCAACATGAGGCACAATCCAAATGACATTTTGAATCAATTTTTCTACAGTCCAAAAAAATCAATTTTCTGATGAAAAACGATGACCCGTGACCTGTCGAAATTTCTCCAGATGGTCAGAAATGGAATTTTTTTATGTTTAAATTTTTTTACTGTAAATGACTATTCCATGTGAATTATCACTTTTGGAACAAAAACAAGTGTGTTTAGAGGCACTTTAATGCCTGAAATTGGTCGAAAAAGAAGCTTCTGAGTAGGAGAAAAAGTCTGTAATTATATCAATTTTGGTCACATTGAGGCTTTAAAAAGTAGTTATTCAACATGAGGCGCATTATAAATGACATTTTGAATCAATTTTTCTACAGTCCAAAAAATCAATTTTCTGATGAAAAACGATGACCCGTGACCTGTCAAAATTTTTCCAGATCGTCAGAAATGGAAATTTTTTAATGTTTAATTTTTTGACTGCAAATGACTATTCCATGTAAATTATCACTTTTGGAACAAAAACAAGTGTGCTTAGAGTCACTTTAATGCCTGAAATTGGTCGAAATAGAAGCTTCTGAATAGGAGAAAAAATCTGTAATAATGGCAATTTTGGTCACATTGAGGCTTTAAAAAGCAGTTATTCAACATAAGGCACATTCCAAATGACATTTTGAATCAATTTTTCTAGCGTCCAAAAAATCAATTTTCTGATGAAAAACGATGACCCGTGACCTGTCGAAATTTCTCCAGATGGTCAGAAATGGAAATTTTTTAATAATTAATATTTTTACTGTAAATGACTATTCCATGTAAATTGTCACTTTTGGAACTAAAATAAGTGTTTAGAGTCACTTTAATGCCTGAAATTGGTCGAAGTAGAAGCTTCTGAATAGGAGAAACTGTCTGTATTAATGGCAATTTTGGTCACATTGAGGCTTCAAAAAGTAGTTATTCAACATAAGGCACATTCCAAATGACATTTTGAATCAATTTTTCTAGAGTCCAAAAAATCAATTTTCTGATGAAAAACGATGACCCGTGACCTGTCGAAATTTTCCAGATTGTCAGAAATGGAAATTTTTTAATGTTTAGTTTTTTGACTGCAAATAACTATTCCATGTAAAATATCACTTTTGGAACAAAAATAAGGGTGTTTAGAGTCACTTTAATGCCTGAAATTGGTCGAAATAGAAGCTTCTGAATAGGAGAAAATGTCTTTAAAATGGCAATTTTCGTCACATTGAGGCTTTAAAAAGTAGTTATTCAACATGAGGCACAATCCAAATGACATTTTGAATCAATTTTTCTACAGTCCAAAAAATCAATTTTCTGATGAAAAACGATGACCCGTGACCTGTCGAAATTTCTCCAGATGGTCAGAAATGGAAATTTTTTAATGTTTAATTTTTATACTGTAAATGACTATTCCATGTGAATTATCACTTTTGGAACAAAAATAAGGGTGTTTAGAGTCACTTTAATGCCTGAAATTGGTCGAAATAGAAGCTTCTGAATAGGAGCAAAAGTGTGTAATAATGGCAATTTTGTCACATTGAAGCTTTAAAAAGTAGTTATTCAACAAGAGGCACATTCCAAATGACATTTTTAATCAATTTTTCTACAGTCCAAAAAATCAATTTTCTGATAAAAAATGATGACCCGTGACCTCTCGAAATTTCTCCAGATGGTCAGAAATGGAATTTTTTTAACGTTTAATTTTTTGACTGCAAATGACTATTCCATGTGAATTATCACTTTTGGAACTAAAATAAGTGTGTTTAGAGTAATTTTAATTACTGAAATTGGTCAAAAAAGAAGCTTCTGAGTAGGAGAAAATGTCTGTAAAAATGGCAATTTTGGTCACGTTGAGGCTTCAAAAAGGAGTTATTCGACATGAGGCACAATCCAAATGACATTTTGAATCAATTTTTCTAGAGTCCAAAAAATCAATTTTCTGATGAAAAACGATGACCCGTGACCTGTCGAAATTTCTCCAGATTGTCAGAAATGGAAATTTTTTAATGTTTAGTTTTTTGACTGCAAATAACTATTCCATGTAAACTATCACTTTTGGAACTAAAATAAGTGTTTAGAGTCACTTTAATGCCTGAAATTGGTCAAAATAGAAGCTTCTGAATAGGAGCAAAAGTCTGTAATAATGGCAATTTTGGTCACATTGAAGCTTTAAAAAGTAGTTATTCAACATGAGGCACATTCCAAAGGACATTTTTACTCAATTTTTCTACAGTCCAAAAAATCAATTTTCTGATGAAAAACGATGACCAGTGACCTCTCGAAATTTCTCCAGATGGTCAGAAATGGAAATATTTTAACGTTTAATTTTTTGACTGCAAATGACTATTCCATGTGAATTATCACTTTTGGAATTTAAATAAGTGTGTTTAGAGTCACTTTAATGCCTGAAATTGGTCGAAGTAGCAGCTTCAGAATAGGAGAAAATGTCTGTATTAATGGCAATTTTAGTCACATTGAGGCTTTAAAAAGTAGTTATTCAACATAAGGCACATTCCAAATGACATTTTGAATCAATTTTTCTAGAGTCCAAAAAATCAATTTTCTGATGAAAAACGATGACCCGTGACCTGTCGAAATTTCTCCAGATGGTCAGAAATGGAAATTTTTTAATGTTTAATATTTTTACTGCAAATGACTATTCCATGTAAATTATCACTTTTGGAACAAAAACAAGTGTGCTTAGAGTCACTTTAATGCCTGAAATTGGTCGAAATAGAAGCTTCTGAATAGGAGAAAAAGTCTGTAATAATGGCAATTTTGGTCACATTGAGGCTTTAAAAAGTAGTTATTCAACATAAGGCACATTCCAAATGACATTTTGAATCAATTTTTCTAGAGTCCAAAAACTCAATTTTCTGATGAAAAACGATGACCCGTGACCTGTTGAAATTTCTCCAGATGGTCAGAAATGGAAATTTTTTAATGTTTAATATTTTTACTGTAAAAGACTATTCCATGTAAATTATCACTTTTGGAACTAAAATAAGTGTTTAGAGTCACTTTAATGCCTGAAATTGGTCATAAATAGAAGCTTCTGAATAGGAGCAAAAGTCTGTAATAATGGCAATTTTGGTCACATTGAAGCTTTAAAAAGTAGTTATTCAACAGGAGGCACATTCCAAATGACATTTTTAATCAATTTTTCTACAGTCCAAAAAAGCAATTTTCTGATGAAAAACGATGACCCGTGACCTCTCGAAATTTCTCCATATAGTCAGAAATGGAAATTTTTTAATGTTTATTTTTTTTACTGTAAATGACTATTCCATGTGAATTATCACTTTTGGAACAAAAATAAGGGTGTTTAGAGTCACTTTAATGCCTGAAATTGGTCGAAATAGAAGCTTCGGAATAGGAGAAAATGTCTTTAAAAATGGCAATTTTCGTCACATTGAGGCTTTAAAAAGTAGATATTCAACATGAGGCACAATCCAAATGACATTTGGAATCAATTTTTCTACAGTCCAAAAAATCAATTTTCTGATGAAAAACGATGACCCGTGACCTGTCGAAATTTCTCCAGATGGTCAGAAATGGAAATTTTTTAATGTTTAATTTTTATACTGTAAATGACTATTCCATGTGAATTATCACTTTTGGAATTTAAATAAGTGTGTTTAGAGTCACTTTAATGCCTGAAATTGGTCGAAATAGAAGCTTCTGAATAGGAGAAACTGTCTGTATTAATGGCAATTTTGGTCACATTGAGGCTTCAAAAAGTAGTTATTCAACATGAGGCACAATCCAAATGACATTTTGAATACATTTTTCTACAGTCCAAAAAATCTATTTTCTGATGAAAAACGATGACCCGTGACCTGTCGAAATTTCTCCAGATTGTCAGAAATGGAAATTTTTTAATGTTTAGTTTTTTGACTGCAAATAACTATTCCATGTAAAATATCACTTTTGGAACAAAAATAAGTGTGTTTAGAGTCACTTTAATGCCTGAAATTGGTCGAAAAAGAAGCTTCTGAGTAGGAGAAAATGTCTGTAAAAATGGCAATTTTGGTCACATTGAGGCTTTAAAAAGTAGTTATTCAACACGATGCACATTCCAAATGACATTTTGAATCAATTTTTCTACAGTCCAAAAAATCAATTTTCTGATGAAAAACGATGACCCGTGACCTGTCGAAATTTCTCCAGATGGTCAGAAATGGAAATTTTTTAATGTTTAATATTTTTACTGTAAATGACTATTCCATGTAAATTATCACTTTTGGAACTAAAATAAGTGTTTAGAGTCACTTTAATGCCTGAAATTGGTCAAAATAGAAGCTTCTGAATAGGAGCAAAAGTCTGTAATAATGGCAATTTTGTCACATTGAAGCTTTAAAAAGTAGTTCTTCAACATGAGGCACATTCCAAATGACATTTTTAATCAATTTTTCTACAGTCCAAAAAATCAATTTTCTGATAAAAAATGATGACCCGTGACCTCTCGAAATTTCTCCAGATGGTCAGAAATGGAATTTTTTTAACGTTTAATTTTTTGACTGCAAATGACTATTCCATGTGAATTATCACTTTTGGAACTAAAATAATTGTGTTTAGAGTAATTTTAATTACTGAAATTGGTCAAAAAAGAAGCTTCTGAGTAGGAGAAAATGTCTGTAAAAATGGCAATTTTGGTCACGTTGAGGCTTCAAAAAGTAGTTATTCAACATGAGGCACAATCCAAATGACATTTTGAATCAATTTTTCTAGAGTCCAAAAAATCAATTTTCTGATGAAAAACGATGACCCGTGACCTGTCGAAATTTCTCCAGATGGTCAGAAATGGAAATTTTTTAATGTTTAATTTTTATACTGTAAAATACTATTCCATGTGAATTATCACTTTTGGAACTAAAATAAGTGTTTAGAGTCACTTTAATGCCTGAAATTGGTCAAAATAGAAGCTTCTGAATAGGAGCAAAAGTCTGTAATAATGGCAATTTTGGTCACATTGAAGCTTTAAAAAGTAGTTATTCAACATGAGGCACATTCCAAATGACATTTTTACTCAATTTTTCTACAGTCCAAAAAATCAATTTTCTGATGAAAAACGATGACCAGTGACCTCTCGAAATTTCTCCAGATGGTCAGAAATGGAAATATTTTAACGTTTAATTTTTTGACTGCAAATGACTATTCCATGTGAATTATCACTTTTGGAATTTAAATAAGTGTGTTTAGAGTCACTTTAATGCCTGCAATTGGTCGAAAAAGAAGCTTCTGAGTAGGAGAAAAAGTCTGTAATTATATCAATTTTGGTCACATTGAAGCTTTAAAAAGTAGTTATTCAACATGAGGCACATTCCAAATGACATCTTGAATCAATTTTTCTACAGTCCAAAAAATCAATTTTCTGATGAAAAACGATGACACGTGACCTCTCGAAATTTCTCCAGATGGTCAGAAATGGAAATTTTTTAATGTTTAATATTTTTACTGTAAATGACTATTCCATGTAAATTATCACTTTTGGAACTAAAATAAGTGTTTAGAGTCACTTTAATGCCTGAAATTGGTCAAAATAGAAGCTTCTGAATAGGAGCAAAAGTCTGTAATAATGGCAATTTTGGTCACATTGAAGCTTTAAAAAGTAGTTATTCAACATGAGGCACATTCCAAATGACATTTTTAATCAATTTTTCTACAGTCCAAAAAAATCAATTTTCTGATGAAAAACGATGACCCGTGACCTCTCGAAATTTCTCCAGATGGTCAGAAATGGAAATTTTTTAACGTTTAATTTTTTGACTGCAAATGACTATTCCATGTGAATTATCACTTTTGGAACTAAAATAAGTGTGTTTAGAGTAATTTTAATTACTGAAATTGGATGAAAAAGAAACTTCTGAGTAGGAGAAAATGTCTGTAAAAATGGCAATTTTGGTCACGTTGAGGCTTCAAAAAGTAGTTATTCAACATGAGGCACAATCCAAATGACATTTTGAATCAATTTTTCTACAGTCCAAAAAATCAATTTTCTGATGAAAAACGAAGACCCGTGACCTGTCGAAATTTCTCCAGATGGTCAGAAATGGAAATTTTTTAATGTTTAATTTTTATACTGTAAATGACTATTCCATGTGAATTATCACTTTTGGAATTTAAATAAGTGTGTTTAGAGTCACTTTAATGCCTGAAATTGGTCGAAGTAGAAGCTTCTGAATAGGAGAAAATGTCTGTATTCATGGCAATTTTGGTCACATTGAGGCTTCAAAAAGTAGTTATTCAACATGAGGCACAATCCAAATGACATTTTGAATCAATTTTTCTACAGTCCGAAAAAATCAATTTTCTGATGAAAAACGATGACCTGTGACCTGTTGAAATTTCTCCAGATGGTCAGAAATGGACATTTTTTAATGCTTCATTTTTTGACTGCAAATTACTATTCCATGTAAATTATCACTTTTGGAACAAAAACAAGTGTGTTTAGAGGCACTTTAATGCCTGAAATTGGTCGAAAAAGAAGCTTCTGAGTAGGAGAAAAAGTCTGTAATTATATCAATTTTGGTCACATTGAGGCTTTAAAAAGTAGTTATTCAACATGAGGCGCATTCTAAATGACATTTTGAATCAATTTTTCTAGAGTCCAAAAAATCAATTTTCTGATGAAAAACGATGACCCGTGACCTGTCGAAATTTCTCCAGATTGTCAGAAATGGAAATTTTTTAATGTTTAGTTTTTTGACTGCAAATAACTATTCCATGTAAACTATCACTTTTGGAACTAAAATAAGTGTTTAGAGTCACTTTAATGCCTGAAATTGGTCAAAATAGAAGCTTCTGAATAGGAGCAAAAGTCTGTAATAATGGCAATTTTGGTCACATTGAAGCTTTAAAAAGTAGTTATTCAACATGAGGCACATTCCAAATGACATTTTTACTCAATTTTTCTACAGTCCAAAAAATCAATTTTCTGATGAAAAACGATGACCAGTGACCTCTCGAAATTTCTCCAGATGGTCAGAAATGGAAATATTTTAACGTTTAATTTTTTGACTGCAAATGACTATTCCATGTGAATTATCACTTTTGGAATTTAAATAAGTGTGTTTAGAGTCACTTTAATGCCTGAAATTGGTCGAAGTAGCAGCTTCAGAATAGGAGAAAATGTCTGTATTAATGGCAATTTTAGTCACATTGAGGCTTTAAAAAGTAGTTATTCAACATAAGGCACATTCCAAATGACATTTTGAATCAATTTTTCTAGAGTCCAAAAAATCAATTTTCTGATGAAAAACGATGACCCGTGACCTGTCGAAATTTCTCCAGATGGTCAGAAATGGAAATTTTTTAATGTTTAATATTTTTACTGCAAATGACTATTCCATGTAAATTATCACTTTTGGAACAAAAACAAGTGTGCTTAGAGTCACTTTAATGCCTGAAATTGGTCGAAATAGAAGCTTCTGAATAGGAGAAAAAGTCTGTAATAATGGCAATTTTGGTCACATTGAGGCTTTAAAAAGTAGTTATTCAACATAAGGCACATTCCAAATGACATTTTGAATCAATTTTTCTAGAGTCCAAAAACTCAATTTTCTGATGAAAAACGATGACCCGTGACCTGTTGAAATTTCTCCAGATGGTCAGAAATGGAAATTTTTTAATGTTTAATATTTTTACTGTAAAAGACTATTCCATGTAAATTATCACTTTTGGAACTAAAATAAGTGTTTAGAGTCACTTTAATGCCTGAAATTGGTCATAAATAGAAGCTTCTGAATAGGAGCAAAAGTCTGTAATAATGGCAATTTTGGTCACATTGAAGCTTTAAAAAGTAGTTATTCAACAGGAGGCACATTCCAAATGACATTTTTAATCAATTTTTCTACAGTCCAAAAAAGCAATTTTCTGATGAAAAACGATGACCCGTGACCTCTCGAAATTTCTCCATATAGTCAGAAATGGAAATTTTTTAATGTTTATTTTTTTTACTGTAAATGACTATTCCATGTGAATTATCACTTTTGGAACAAAAATAAGGGTGTTTAGAGTCACTTTAATGCCTGAAATTGGTCGAAATAGAAGCTTCGGAATAGGAGAAAATGTCTTTAAAAATGGCAATTTTCGTCACATTGAGGCTTTAAAAAGTAGATATTCAACATGAGGCACAATCCAAATGACATTTGGAATCAATTTTTCTACAGTCCAAAAAATCAATTTTCTGATGAAAAACGATGACCCGTGACCTGTCGAAATTTCTCCAGATGGTCAGAAATGGAAATTTTTTAATGTTTAATTTTTATACTGTAAATGACTATTCCATGTGAATTATCACTTTTGGAATTTAAATAAGTGTGTTTAGAGTCACTTTAATGCCTGAAATTGGTCGAAATAGAAGCTTCTGAATAGGAGAAACTGTCTGTATTAATGGCAATTTTGGTCACATTGAGGCTTCAAAAAGTAGTTATTCAACATGAGGCACAATCCAAATGACATTTTGAATACATTTTTCTACAGTCCAAAAAATCTATTTTCTGATGAAAAACGATGACCCGTGACCTGTCGAAATTTCTCCAGATTGTCAGAAATGGAAATTTTTTAATGTTTAGTTTTTTGACTGCAAATAACTATTCCATGTAAAATATCACTTTTGGAACAAAAATAAGTGTGTTTAGAGTCACTTTAATGCCTGAAATTGGTCGAAAAAGAAGCTTCTGAGTAGGAGAAAATGTCTGTAAAAATGGCAATTTTGGTCACATTGAGGCTTTAAAAAGTAGTTATTCAACACGATGCACATTCCAAATGACATTTTGAATCAATTTTTCTACAGTCCAAAAAATCAATTTTCTGATGAAAAACGATGACCCGTGACCTGTCGAAATTTCTCCAGATGGTCAGAAATGGAAATTTTTTAATGTTTAATATTTTTACTGTAAATGACTATTCCATGTAAATTATCACTTTTGGAACTAAAATAAGTGTTTAGAGTCACTTTAATGCCTGAAATTGGTCAAAATAGAAGCTTCTGAATAGGAGCAAAAGTCTGTAATAATGGCAATTTTGTCACATTGAAGCTTTAAAAAGTAGTTCTTCAACATGAGGCACATTCCAAATGACATTTTTAATCAATTTTTCTACAGTCCAAAAAATCAATTTTCTGATAAAAAATGATGACCCGTGACCTCTCGAAATTTCTCCAGATGGTCAGAAATGGAATTTTTTTAACGTTTAATTTTTTGACTGCAAATGACTATTCCATGTGAATTATCACTTTTGGAACTAAAATAATTGTGTTTAGAGTAATTTTAATTACTGAAATTGGTCAAAAAAGAAGCTTCTGAGTAGGAGAAAATGTCTGTAAAAATGGCAATTTTGGTCACGTTGAGGCTTCAAAAAGTAGTTATTCAACATGAGGCACAATCCAAATGACATTTTGAATCAATTTTTCTAGAGTCCAAAAAATCAATTTTCTGATGAAAAACGATGACCCGTGACCTGTCGAAATTTCTCCAGATGGTCAGAAATGGAAATTTTTTAATGTTTAATTTTTATACTGTAAAATACTATTCCATGTGAATTATCACTTTTGGAATTTAAATAAGTGTGTTTAGAGTCACTTTAATGCCTGCAATTGGTCGAAAAAGAAGCTTCTGAGTAGGAGAAAAAGTCTGTAATTATATCAATTTTGGTCACATTGAAGCTTTAAAAAGTAGTTATTCAACATGAGGCACATTCCAAATGACATCTTGAATCAATTTTTCTACAGTCCAAAAAATCAATTTTCTGATGAAAAACGATGACACGTGACCTGTCGAAATTTCTCCAGATGGTCAGAAATGGAAATTTTTTAATGTTTAATATTTTTACTGTAAATGACTATTCCATGTAAATTATCACTTTTGGAACTAAAATAAGTGTTTAGAGTCACTTTAATGCCTGAAATTGGTCAAAATAGAAGCTTCTGAATAGGAGCAAAAGTCTGTAATAATGGCAATTTTGGTCACATTGAAGCTTTAAAAAGTAGTTATTCAACATGAGGCACATTCCAAATGACATTTTTAATCAATTTTTCTACAGTCCAAAAAAATCAATTTTCTGATGAAAAACGATGACCCGTGACCTCTCGAAATTTCTCCAGATGGTCAGAAATGGAAATTTTTTAACGTTTAATTTTTTGACTGCAAATGACTATTCCATGTGAATTATCACTTTTGGAACTAAAATAAGTGTGTTTAGAGTAATTTTAATTACTGAAATTGGATGAAAAAGAAACTTCTGAGTAGGAGAAAATGTCTGTAAAAATGGCAATTTTGGTCACGTTGAGGCTTCAAAAAGTAGTTATTCAACATGAGGCACAATCCAAATGACATTTTGAATCAATTTTTCTACAGTCCAAAAAATCAATTTTCTGATGAAAAACGAAGACCCGTGACCTGTCGAAATTTCTCCAGATGGTCAGAAATGGAAATTTTTTAATGTTTAATTTTTATACTGTAAATGACTATTCCATGTGAATTATCACTTTTGGAATTTAAATAAGTGTGTTTAGAGTCACTTTAATGCCTGAAATTGGTCGAAGTAGAAGCTTCTGAATAGGAGAAAATGTCTGTATTCATGGCAATTTTGGTCACATTGAGGCTTCAAAAAGTAGTTATTCAACATGAGGCACAATCCAAATGACATTTTGAATCAATTTTTCTACAGTCCGAAAAAATCAATTTTCTGATGAAAAACGATGACCTGTGACCTGTTGAAATTTCTCCAGATGGTCAGAAATGGACATTTTTTAATGCTTCATTTTTTGACTGCAAATTACTATTCCATGTAAATTATCACTTTTGGAACAAAAACAAGTGTGTTTAGAGGCACTTTAATGCCTGAAATTGGTCGAAAAAGAAGCTTCTGAGTAGGAGAAAAAGTCTGTAATTATATCAATTTTGGTCACATTGAGGCTTTAAAAAGTAGTTATTCAACATGAGGCGCATTCTAAATGACATTTTGAATCAATTTTTCTACAGTCCAAAAAATCAATTTTCTGATGAAAAACGATGACCCGTGACCTGTCAAAATTTCTCCAGATCGTCGGAAAGGGAAATATTTAATGTTTAATTTTTTGGCTGCAAATGACTATTCCATGTAAATTATCACTTTTGGAACAAAAACAAGTGTGCTTAGAGTCACTTTAATGCCTGAAATTGGTCGAAATAGAAGCTTCTGAATAGGAGAAACTGTCTGTATTAATGGCAATTTTGGTCACATTGAGGCTTCAAAAAGTAGTTATTCAACATAAGGCACATTCCAAATGACATTTTGAATCAATTTTTCTAGAGTCCAAAAAATCAATTTTCTGATGAAAAACGATGACCCGTGACCTGTCGAAATTTCTCCAGATTGTCAGAAATGGAAATTTTTTAATGTTTAGTTTTTTGACTGCAAATAACTATTCCATGTAAAATATCACTTTTGGAACAAAAATAAGGGTGTTTAGAGTCACTTTAATGCCTGAAATTGGTCGAAATAGAAGCTTCTGAATAGGAGAAAATGTCTTTAAAATGGCAATTTTCGTCACATTGAGGCTTTAAAAAGTAGTTATTCAACATGAGGCACAATCGAAATGACATTTTGAATCAATTTTTCTACAGTCCAAAAAATCAATTTTCTGATGAAAAACGATGACCCGTGACCTGTCGAAATTTCTCCAGATGGTCAGAAATGGAAATTTTTTAATGTTTAATTTTTATACTGTAAATGACTATTCCATGTGAATTATCACTTTTGGAATTTAAATAAGTGTGTTTAGAGTCACTTTAATGCCTGAAATTGGTCGAAGTAGCAGCTTCAGAATAGGAGAAAATGTCTGTATTAATGGCAATTTTGGTCACATTGAGGCTTCAAAAAGTAGTTATTCAACATGAGGCACAATCCAAATGACATTTTGAATCAATTTTTCTACAGTCCAAAAAAATCAATTTTCTGATGAAAAACGATGACCCGTGACCTGTCGAAATTTCTCCAGATGGTCAGAAATGGAATTTTTTTATGTTTAAATTTTTTTACTGTAAATGACTATTCCATGTGAATTATCACTTTTGGAACAAAAACAAGTGTGTTTAGAGGCACTTTAATGCCTGAAATTGGTCGAAAAAGAAGCTTCTGAGTAGGAGAAAAAGTCTGTAATTATATCAATTTTGGTCACATTGAGGCTTTAAAAAGTAGTTATTCAACATGAGGCGCATTATAAATGACATTTTGAATCAATTTTTCTACAGTCCAAAAAATCAATTTTCTGATGAAAAACGATGACCCGTGACCTGTCAAAATTTTTCCAGATCGTCAGAAATGGAAATTTTTTAATGTTTAATTTTTTGACTGCAAATGACTATTCCATGTAAATTATCACTTTTGGAACAAAAACAAGTGTGCTTAGAGTCACTTTAATGCCTGAAATTGGTCGAAATAGAAGCTTCTGAATAGGAGAAAAAATCTGTAATAATGGCAATTTTGGTCACATTGAGGCTTTAAAAAGCAGTTATTCAACATAAGGCACATTCCAAATGACATTTTGAATCAATTTTTCTAGCGTCCAAAAAATCAATTTTCTGATGAAAAACGATGACCCGTGACCTGTCGAAATTTCTCCAGATGGTCAGAAATGGAAATTTTTTAATAATTAATATTTTTACTGTAAATGACTATTCCATGTAAATTGTCACTTTTGGAACTAAAATAAGTGTTTAGAGTCACTTTAATGCCTGAAATTGGTCGAAGTAGAAGCTTCTGAATAGGAGAAACTGTCTGTATTAATGGCAATTTTGGTCACATTGAGGCTTCAAAAAGTAGTTATTCAACATAAGGCACATTCCAAATGACATTTTGAATCAATTTTTCTAGAGTCCAAAAAATCAATTTTCTGATGAAAAACGATGACCCGTGACCTGTCGAAATTTTCCAGATTGTCAGAAATGGAAATTTTTTAATGTTTAGTTTTTTGACTGCAAATAACTATTCCATGTAAAATATCACTTTTGGAACAAAAATAAGGGTGTTTAGAGTCACTTTAATGCCTGAAATTGGTCGAAATAGAAGCTTCTGAATAGGAGAAAATGTCTTTAAAATGGCAATTTTCGTCACATTGAGGCTTTAAAAAGTAGTTATTCAACATGAGGCACAATCCAAATGACATTTTGAATCAATTTTTCTACAGTCCAAAAAATCAATTTTCTGATGAAAAACGATGACCCGTGACCTGTCGAAATTTCTCCAGATGGTCAGAAATGGAAATTTTTTAATGTTTAATTTTTATACTGTAAATGACTATTCCATGTGAATTATCACTTTTGGAACAAAAATAAGGGTGTTTAGAGTCACTTTAATGCCTGAAATTGGTCGAAATAGAAGCTTCTGAATAGGAGCAAAAGTGTGTAATAATGGCAATTTTGTCACATTGAAGCTTTAAAAAGTAGTTATTCAACAAGAGGCACATTCCAAATGACATTTTTAATCAATTTTTCTACAGTCCAAAAAATCAATTTTCTGATAAAAAATGATGACCCGTGACCTCTCGAAATTTCTCCAGATGGTCAGAAATGGAATTTTTTTAACGTTTAATTTTTTGACTGCAAATGACTATTCCATGTGAATTATCACTTTTGGAACTAAAATAAGTGTGTTTAGAGTAATTTTAATTACTGAAATTGGTCAAAAAAGAAGCTTCTGAGTAGGAGAAAATGTCTGTAAAAATGGCAATTTTGGTCACGTTGAGGCTTCAAAAAGGAGTTATTCGACATGAGGCACAATCCAAATGACATTTTGAATCAATTTTTCTAGAGTCCAAAAAATAAATTTTCTGATGAAAAACGATGACCCGTGACCTGTCGAAATTTCTCCAGATTGTCAGAAATGGAAATTTTTTAATGTTTAGTTTTTTGACTGCAAATAACTATTCCATGTAAACTATCACTTTTGGAACTAAAATAAGTGTTTAGAGTCACTTTAATGCCTGAAATTGGTCAAAATAGAAGCTTCTGAATAGGAGCAAAAGTCTGTAATAATGGCAATTTTGGTCACATTGAAGCTTTAAAAAGTAGTTATTCAACATGAGGCACATTCCAAATGACATTTTTACTCAATTTTTCTACAGTCCAAAAAATCAATTTTCTGATGAAAAACGATGACCAGTGACCTCTCGAAATTTCTCCAGATGGTCAGAAATGGAAATATTTTAACGTTTAATTTTTTGACTGCAAATGACTATTCCATGTGAATTATCACTTTTGGAATTTAAATAAGTGTGTTTAGAGTCACTTTAATGCCTGAAATTGGTCGAAGTAGCAGCTTCAGAATAGGAGAAAATGTCTGTATTAATGGCAATTTTAGTCACATTGAGGCTTTAAAAAGTAGTTATTCAACATAAGGCACATTCCAAATGACATTTTGAATCAATTTTTCTAGAGTCCAAAAAATCAATTTTCTGATGAAAAACGATGACCCGTGACCTGTCGAAATTTCTCCAGATGGTCAGAAATGGAAATTTTTTAATGTTTAATATTTTTACTGTAAATGACTATTCCATGTAAATTATCACTTTTGGAACTAAAATAAGTGTTTAGAGTCACTTTAATGCCTGAAATTGGTCAAAATAGAAGCTTCTGAATAGGAGCAAAAGTCTGTAATAATGGCAATTTTGGTCACATTGAAGCTTTAAAAAGTAGTTAATCAACAGGAGGCACATTCCAAATGACATTTTTAATCAATTTTTCTACAGTCCAAAAAAGCAATTTTCTGATGAAAAACGATGACCCGTGACCTCTCGAAATTTCTCCAGATGGTCATAAATGGAAATTTTTTAATGTTTAATTTTTATACTGTAAATGACTATTCCATGTGAATTATCACTTTTGGAATTTAAATAAGTGTGTTTAGAGTCACTTTAATGCCTGAAATTGGTCGAAGTAGAAGCTTCTGAATAGGAGAAAATGTCTGTATTAATGGCAATTTTGGTCACATTGAGGCTTCAAAAAGTAGTTATTCAACATGAGGCACAATCCAAATGACATTTTGAATCAATTTTTCTACAGTCCAAAAAAATCTATTTTCTGATGAAAAACGATGACCTGTGACCTGTTGAAATTTCTCCAGATGGTCAGAAATGGACATTTTTTAATGTTTCATTTTTTGACTGCAAATGACTATTCCATGTAAATTATCACTTTTGGAACAAAAACAAGTGTGCTTAGAGTCACTTTAATGCCTGAAATTGGTCGAAATAGAAGCTTCTGAATAGGAGAAACTGTCTGTATTAATGGCAATTTTGGTCACATTGAGGCTTCAAAAAGTAGTTATTCAACATGAGGCACAATCCAAATGACATTTTGAATAAATTTTTCTACAGTCCAAAAAAATCAATTTTCTGATGAAAAACGATGACCCGTGACCTGTCGAAATTTCTCCAGATGGTCAGAAATGGAAATTTTTTTATGTTTAATTTTTTTACTGTAAATGACTATTCCATGTGAATTATCACTTTTGGAACAAAAACAAGTGTGTTTAGAGTCACTTTAATGCCTGAAATTGGTCGAAATAGAAGCTTCTGAATTGGAGAAAATGTCTTTAAAAATGGCAATTTTCGTCACATTGAGGCTTTAAAAAGTAGTTATCCAACATGAGGCACAATCCAAATGACATTTTGAATCAATTTTTCTACAGTCCAAAAAATCAATTTTCTGATGAAAAACGATGACCCGTGACCTGTCGAAATTTTTCCAGATGGTCAGAAATGGAAATTTTTTAATGTTTAATTTTTATACTGTAAATGACTATTCCATGTGAATTATCACTTTTGGAATTTAAATAAGTGTGTTTAGAGTCACTTTAATGCCTGAAATTGGTCGAAGTAGAAGCTTCTGAATAGGAGAAAATGTCTGTATTAATGGCAATTCTGGTCACATTGAGGCTTCAAAAAGTAGTTATTCAACATGAGGCACAATCCAAATGACATTTTGAATCAATTTTTCTACAGTCCAAAAAAATCAATTTTCTGATGAAAAACGATGACCTGTGACCTGTTGAAATTTCTCCAGATGGTCAGAAATGGACATTTTTTAATGTTTCATTTTTTGACTGCAAATGACTATTCCATGTAAATTATCACTTTTGGAACAAAAACAAGTGTGCTTAGAGTCACTTTAATGCCTGAAATTGGTCGAAATAGAAGCTTCTGAATAGGAGAAAAAGTCTGTAATAATGGCAATTTTGGTCACATTGAGGCTTTAAAAAGTAGTTATTCAACATAAGGCACATTCCAAATGACATTTTGAATCAATTTTTCTAGAGTCCAAAAACTCAATTTTCTGATGAAAAACGATGACCCGTGACCTGTCGAAATTTCTCCAGATGGTCAGAAATGGAAATTTTTTAATGTTTAATATTTTTACTGTAAAAGACTATTCCATGTAAATTATCACTTTTGGAACTAAAATAAGTGTTTAGAGTCACTTTAATGCCTGAAATTGGTCAAAATAGAAGCTTCTGAATAGGAGCAAAAGTCTGTAATAATGGCAATTTTGGTCACATTGAAGCTTTAAAAAGTAGTTATTCAACAGGAGGCACATTCCAAATGACATTTTTAATCAATTTTTCTACAGTCCAAAAAAGCAATTTTCTGATGAAAAACGATGACCCGTGACCTCTCGAAATTTCTCCAGATGGTCAGAAATGGAAATTTTTTAATGTTTATTTTTTTTACTGTAAATGACTATTCCATGTGAATTATCACTTTTGGAACTAAAATAAGGGTGTTTAGAGTCACTTTAATGCCTGAAATTGGTCGAAATAGAAGCTTCGGAATAGGAGAAAATGTCTTTAAAAATGGCAATTTTCGTCACATTGAGGCTTTAAAAAGTAGATATTCAACATGAGGCACAATCCAAATGACATTTTGAATCAATTTTTCTACAGTCCAAAAAATCAATTTTCTGATGAAAAACGATGACCCGTGACCTGTCGAAATTTCTCCAGATGGTCAGAAATGGAAATTTTTTAATGTTTAATTTTTATACTGTAAATGACTATTCCATGTGAATTATCACTTTTGGAATTTAAATAAGTGTGTTTAGAGTCACTTTAATGCCTGAAATTGGTCGAAATAGAAGCTTCTGAATAGGAGAAACTGTCTGTATTAATGGCAATTTTGGTCACATTGAGGCTTCAAAAAGTAGTTATTCAACATGAGGCACAATCCAAATGACATTTTGAATAAATTTTTCTACAGTCCAAAAAATCTATTTTCTGATGAAAAACGATGACCCGTGACCTGTCGAAATTTCTCCAGATTGTCAGAAATGGAAATTTTTTAATGTTTAGTTTTTTGACTGCAAATAACTATTCCATGTAAAATATCACTTTTGGAACAAAAATAAGTGTGTTTAGAGTCACTTTAATGCCTGAAATTGGTCGAAAAAGAAGCTTCTGAGTAGGAGAAAATGTCTGTAAAAATGTCAATTTTGGTCACATTGAGGCTTTAAAAAGTAGTTATTCAACACGATGCACATTCCAAATGACATTTTGAATCAATTTTTCTACAGTCCAAAAAATCAATTTTCTGATGAAAAACGATGACCCGTGACCTGTCGAAATTTCTCCAGATGGTCAGAAATGGAAATTTTTTAATGTTTAATATTTTTACTGTAAATGACTATTCCATGTAAATTATCACTTTTGGAACTAAAATAAGTGTTTAGAGTCACTTTAATGCCTGAAATTGGTCAAAATAGAAGCTTCTGAATAGGAGCAAAAGTCTGTAATAATGGCAATTTTGGTCACATTGAAGCTTTAAAAAGTAGTTATTCAACAGGAGGCACATTCCAAATGACATTTTTAATCAATTTTTCTACAGTCCAAAAAAGCAATTTTCTGATGAAAAACGATGACCCGTGACCTCTCGAAATTTCTCCAGATGGTCAGAAATGGAAATTTTTTAATGTTTATTTTTTTTACTGTAAATGACTATTCCATGTGAATTATCACTTTTGGAACAAAAATAAGGGTGTTTAGAGTCACTTTAATGCCTGAAATTGGTCGAAATAGAAGCTTCGGAATAGGAGAAAATGTCTTTAAAAATGGCAATTTTGGTCACATTGAGGCTTTAAAAAGTAGATATTCAACATGAGGCACAATCCAAATGACATTTTGAATCAATTTTTCTACAGTCCAAAAAATCAATTTTCTGATGAAAAACGATGACCCGTGACCTGTCGAAATTTCTCCAGATGGTCAGAAATGGAAATTTTTTAATGTTTAATTTTTATACTGTAAATGACTATTCCATGTGAATTATCACTTTTGGAATTTAAATAAGTGTGTTTAGAGTCACTTTAATGCCTGAAATTGGTCGAAATAGAAGCTTCTGAATAGGAGAAACTGTCTGTATTAATGGCAATTTTGGTCACATTGAGGCTTCAAAAAGTAGTTATTCAACATAAGGCACATTCCAAATGACATTTTGAATCAATTTTTCTAGAGTCCAAAAAATCAATTTTCTGATGAAAAACGATGACCCGTGACCTGTCGAAATTTTCCAGATTGTCAGAAATGGAAATTTTTTAATGTTTAGTTTTATGACTGCAAATAACTATTCCATGTAAAATATCACTTTTGGAACAAAAATAAGGGTGTTTAGAGTCACTTTAATGCCTGAAATTGGTCGAAATAGAAGCTTCTGAATAGGAGAAAATGTCTTTAAAATGGCAATTTTCGTCACATTGAGGCTTTAAAAAGTAGTTATTCAACATGAGGCACAATCCAAATGACATTTTGAATCAATTTTTCTACAGTCCAAAAAATCAATTTTCTGATGAAAAACGATGACCCGTGACCTGTCGAAATTTCTCCAGATGGTCAGAAATGGAAATTTTTTAATGTTTAATTTTTATACTGTAAATGACTATTCCATGTGAATTATCACTTTTGGAATTTAAATAAGTGTGTTTAGAGTCACTTTAATGCCTGAAATTGGTCGAAGTAGCAGCTTCAGAATAGGAGAAAATGTCTGTATTAATGGCAATTTTGGTCACATTGAGGCTTCAAAAAGTAGTTATTCAACATGAGGCACAATCCAAATGACATTTTGAATCAATTTTTCTACAGTCCAAAAAAATCAATTTTCTGATGAAAAACGATGACCCGTGACCTGTCGAAATTTCTCCAGATGGTCAGAAATGGAATTTTTTTATGTTTAATTTTTTTTACTGTAAATGACTATTCCATGTGAATTATCACTTTTGGAACAAAAATAAGGGTGTTTAGAGTCACTTTAATGCCTGAAATTGGTCGAAATAGAAGCTTCTGAATAGGAGCAAAAGTGTGTAATAATGGCAATTTTGTCACATTGAAGCTTTAAAAAGTAGTTATTCAACATGAGGCACATTCCAAATGACATTTTTAATCAATTTTTCTACAGTCCAAAAAATCAATTTTCTGATAAAAAATGATGACCCGTGACCTCTCGAAATTTCTCTAGATGGTCAGAAATGGAATTTTTTTAACGTTTAATTTTTTGACTGCAAATGACTATTCCATGTGAATTATCACTTTTGGAACTAAAATAAGTGTGTTTAGAGTAATTTTAATTACTGAAATTGGTCAAAAAAGAAGCTACTGAGTAGGAGAAAATGTCTGTAAAAATGGCAATTTTGGTCACGTTGAGGCTTCAAAAAGGAGTTATTCGACATGAGGCACAATCCAAACGACATTTTGAATCAATTTTTCTAGAGTCCAAAAAATCAATTTTCTGATGAAAAACGATGACCCGTGACCTGTCGAAATTTCTCCAGATTGTCAGAAATGGAAATTTTTTAATGTTTAGTTTTTTGACTGCAAATAACTATTCCATGTAAACTATCACTTTTGGAACTAAAATAAGTGTTTAGAGTCACTTTAATGCCTGAAATTGGTCAAAATAGAAGCTTCTGAATAGGAGCAAAAGTCTGTAATAATGGCAATTTTGGTCACATTGAAGCTTTAAAAAGTAGTTATTCAACATGAGGCACATTCCAAATGACATTTTTACTCAATTTTTCTACAGTCCAAAAAATCAATTTTCTGATGAAAAACGATGACCAGTGACCTCTCGAAATTTCTCCAGATGGTCAGAAATGGAAATATTTTAACGTTTAATTTTTATACTGTAAATGTCTATTCCATGTGAATTATCACTTTTGGAATTTAAATAAGTGTGTTTAGAGTCACTTTAATGCCTGAAATTGGTCGAAGTAGAAGCTTCTGAATAGGAGAAAATGTCTGTATTAATGGCAATTCTGGTCACATTGAGGCTTCAAAAAGTAGTTATTCAACATGAGGCACAATCCAAATGACATTTTGAATCAATTTTTCTACAGTCCAAAAAAATCAATTTTCTGATGAAAAACGATGACCTGTGACCTGTTGAAATTTCTCCAGATGGTCAGAAATGGACATTTTTTAATGTTTCATTTTTTGACTGCAAATGACTATTCCATGTAAATTATCACTTTTGGAACAAAAACAAGTGTGCTTAGAGTCACTTTAATGCCTGAAATTGGTCGAAATAGAAGCTTCTGAATAGGAGAAAAAGTCTGTAATAATGGCAATTTTGGTCACATTGAGGCTTTAAAAAGTAGTTATTCAACATAAGGCACATTCCAAATGACATTTTGAATCAATTTTTCTAGAGTCCAAAAACTCAATTTTCTGATGAAAAACGATGACCCGTGACCTGTCGAAATTTCTCCAGATGGTCAGAAATGGACATTTTTTAATGTTTAATATTTTTACTGTAAAAGACTATTCCATGTAAATTATCACTTTTGGAACTAAAATAAGTGTTTAGAGTCACTTTAATGCCTGAAATTGGTCATAAATAGAAGCTTCTGAATAGGAGCAAAAGTTTGTAATAATGGCAATTTTGGTCACATTGAAGCTTTAAAAAGTAGTTATTCAACAGGAGGCACATTCCAAATGACATTTTTAATCAATTTTTCTACAGTCCAAAAAAGCAATTTTCTGATGAAAAACGATGACCCGTGACCTCTCGAAATTTCTCCAGATGGTCAGAAATGGAAATTTTTTAATGTTTATTTTTTTTACTGTAAATGACTATTCCATGTGAATTATCACTTTTGGAACAAAAATAAGGGTGTTTAGAGTCACTTTAATGCCTGAAATTGGTCGAAATAGAAGCTTCGGAATAGGAGAAAATGTCTTTAAAAATGGCAATTTTCGTCACATTGAGGCTTTAAAAAGTAGATATTCAACATGAGGCACAATCCAAATGACATTTTGAATCAATTTTTCTACAGTCCAAAAAATCAATTTTCTGATGAAAAACGATGACCCGTGACCTGTCGAAATTACTCCAGATGGTCAGAAATGGAAATTTTTTAATGTTTAATTTTTATACTGTAAATGACTATTCCATGTGAATTATCACTTTTGGAATTTAAATAAGTGTGTTTAGAGTCACTTTAATGCCTGAAATTGGTCGAAATAGAAGCTTCTGAATAGGAGAAACTGTCTGTATTAATGGCAATTTTGGTCACATTGAGGCTTCAAAAAGTAGTTATTCAACATGAGGCACAATCCAAATGACATTTTGAATAAATTTTTCTACAGTCCAAAAAATCTATTTTCTGATGAAAAACGATGACCCGTGACCTGTCGAAATTTCTCCAGATTGTCAGAAATGGAAATTTTTTAATGTTTAGTTTTTTGACTGCAAATAACTATTCCATGTAAAATATCACTTTTGGAACAAAAATAAGTGTGTTTAGAGTCACTTTAATGCCTGAAATTGGTCGAAAAAGAAGCTTCTGAGTAGGAGAAAATGTCTGTAAAAATGGCAATTTTGGTCACATTGAGGCTTTAAAAAGTAGTTATTCAACACGATGCACATTCCAAATGACATTTTGAATCAATTTTTCTACAGTCCAAAAAATCAATTTTCTGATGAAAAACGATGACCCGTGACCTGTCGAAATTTCTCCAGATGGTCAGAAATGGAAATTTTTTAATGTTTAATATTTTTACTGTAAATGACTATTCCATGTAAATTATCACTTTTGGAACTAAAATAAGTGTTTAGAGTCACTTTAATGCCTGAAATTGGTCAAAATAGAAGCTTCTGAATAGGAGCAAAAGTCTGTAATAATGGCAATTTTGTCACATTGAAGCTTTAAAAAGTAGTTATTCAACATGAGGCACATTCCAAATGACATTTTTAATCAATTTTTCTACAGTCCAAAAAATCAATTTTCTGATAAAAAATGATGACCCGTGACCTCTCGAAATTTCTCCAGATGGTCAGAAATGGATTTTTTTTAACGTTTAATTTTTTGACTGCAAATGACTATTCCATGTGAATTATCACTTTTGGAACTAAAATAAGTGTGTTTAGAGTAATTTTAATTACTGAAATTGGTCAAAAAAGAAGCTTCTGAGTAGGAGAAAATGTCTGTAAAAATGGCAATTTTGGTCACGTTGAGGCTTCAAAAAGTAGTTATTCAACATGAGGCACAATCCAAATGACATTTTGAATCAATTTTTCTAGAGTCCAAAAAATCAATTTTCTGATGAAAAACGATGACCCGTGACCTGTCGAAATTTCTCCAGATTGTCAGAAATGGAAATTTTTTAATGTTTAGTTTTTTGACTGCAAATACCTATTCCATGTAAACTATCACTTTTGGAACTAAAATAAGTGTTTAGAGTCACTTTAATGCCTGAAATTGGTCAAAATAGAAGCTTCTGAATAGGAGCAAAAGTCTGTAATAATGGCAATTTTGGTCACATTGAGGCTTCAAAAAGTAGTTATTCAACATGAGGCACAATCCAAATGACATTTTGAATAAATTTTTCTACAGTCCAAAAAATCTATTTTCTGATGAAAAACGATGACCCGTGACCTGTCGAAATTTCTCCAGATTGTCAGAAATGGAAATTTTTTAATGTTTAGTTTTTTGACTGCAAATAACTATTCCATGTAAAATATCACTTTTGGAACAAAAATAAGTGTGTTTAGAGTCACTTTAATGCCTGAAATTGGTCGAAAAAGAAGCTTCTGAGTAGGAGAAAATGTCTGTAAAAATGGCAATTTTGGTCACATTGAGGCTTTAAAAAGTAGTTATTCAACACGATGCACATTCCAAATGACATTTTGAATCAATTTTTCTACAGTCCAAAAAATCAATTTTCTGATGAAAAACGATGACCCGTGACCTGTCGAAATTTCTCCAGATGGTCAGAAATGGAAATTTTTTAATGTTTAATATTTTTACTGTAAATGACTATTCCATGTAAATGATCACTTTTGGAACTAAAATAAGTGTTTAGAGTCACTTTAATGCCTGAAATTGGTCAAAATAGAAGCTTCTGAATAGGAGCAAAAGTCTGTAATAATGGCAATTTTGTCACATTGAAGCTTTAAAAAGTAGTTATTCAACATGAGGCACATTCCAAATGACATTTTTAATCAATTTTTCTACAGTCCGAAAAATCAATTTTCTGATAAAAAATGATGACCCGTGACCTCTCGAAATTTCTCCAGATGGTCAGAAATGGAATTTTTTTAACGTTTAATTTTTTGACTGCAAATGACTATTCCATGTGAATTATCACTTTTGGAACTAAAATAAGTGTGTTTAGAGTAATTTTAATTACTGAAATTGGTCAAAAAAGAAGCTTCTGAGTAGGAGAAAATGTCTGTAAAAATGGCAATTTTGGTCACGTTGAGGCTTCAAAAAGTAGTTATTCAACATGAGGCACAATCCAAATGACATTTTGAATCAATTTTTCTAGAGTCCAAAAAATCAATTTTCTGATGAAAAACGATGACCCGTGACCTGTCGAAATTTCTCCAGATTGTCAGAAATGGAAATTTTTTAATGTTTAGTTTTTTGACTGCAAATACCTATTCCATGTAAACTATCACTTTTGGAACTAAAATAAGTGTTTAGAGTCACTTTAATGCCTGAAATTGGTCAAAATAGAAGCTTCTGAATAGGAGCAAAAGTCTGTAATAATGGCAATTTTGGTCACATTGAAGCTTTAAAAAGTAGTTATTCAACATGAGGCACATTCCAAATGACATTTTTAATCAATTTTTCTACAGTCCAAAAAATCAATTTTCTGATGAAAAACGATGACCCGTGACCTCTCGAAATTTCTCCAGATGGTCAGAAATGGAAATATTTTAACGTTTAATTTTTTGACTGCAAATGACTATTCCATGTAAATTATCACTTTTGGAACACAAATAAGGGTGTTTAGAGTCACTTTAATGCCTGAAATTGGTCGAAATAGAAGCTTCGGAATAGGAGAAAATGTCTTTAAAAATGGCAATTTTCGTCACATTGAGGCTTTAAAAAGTAGATATTCAACATGAGGCACAATCCAAATGACATTTTGAATCAATTTTTCTACAGTCCAAAAAATCAATTTTCTGATGAAAAACGATGACCCGTGACCTGTCGAAATTTCTCCAGATGGTCAGAAATGGAAATTTTTTAATGTTTAATTTTTATACTGTAAATGACTATTCCATGTGAATTATCACTTTTGGAATTTAAATAAGTGTGTTTAGAGTCACTTTAATGCCTGCAATTGGTCGAAAAAGAAGCTTCTGAGTAGGAGAAAAAGTCTGTAATTATATCAATTTTGGTCACATTGAAGCTTTAAAAAGTAGTTATTCAACATGAGGCACATTCCAAATGACATTTTTAATCAATTTTTCTACAGTCCAAAAAAATCAATTTTCTGATGAAAAACGATGACCCGTGACCTCTCGAAATTTCTCCAGATGGTCAGAAATGGAATTTTTTTAACGTTTAATTTTTTGACTGCAAATGACTATTCCATGTGAATTATCACTTTTGGAACTAAAATAATTGTGTTTAGAGTAATTTTAATTACTGAAATTGGTCAAAAAAGAAGCTTCTGAGTAGGAGAAAATGTCTGTAAAAATGGCAATTTTGGTCACGTTGAGGCTTCAAAAAGTAGTTATTCAACATGAGGCACAATCCAAATGACATTTTGAATCAATTTTTCTAGAGTCCAAAAAATCAATTTTCTGATGAAAAACGATGACCCGTGACCTGTCGAAATTTCTCCAGATGGTCAGAAATGGAAATTTTTTAATGTTTAATATTTTTACTGTAAATGACTATTCCATGTAAATTATCACTTTTGGAACTAAAATAAGTGTTTAGAGTCACTTTAATGCCTGAAATTGGTCAAAATAGAAGCTTCTGAATAGGAGCAAAAGTCTGTAATAATGGCAATTTTGGTCACATTGAAGCTTTAAAAAGTAGTTAATCAACAGGAGGCACATTCCAAATGACATTTTTAATCAATTTTTCTACAGTCCAAAAAAGCAATTTTCTGATGAAAAACGATGACCCGTGACCTCTCGAAATTTCTCCAGATGGTCATAAATGGAAATTTTTTAATGTTTAATTTTTATACTGTAAATGACTATTCCATGTGAATTATCACTTTTGGAATTTAAATAAGTGTGTTTAGAGTCACTTTAATGCCTGAAATTGGTCGAAGTAGAAGCTTCTGAATAGGAGAAAATGTCTGTATTAATGGCAATTTTGGTCACATTGAGGCTTCAAAAAGTAGTTATTCAACATGAGGCACAATCCAAATGACATTTTGAATCAATTTTTCTACAGTCCAAAAAAATCTATTTTCTGATGAAAAACGATGACCTGTGACCTGTTGAAATTTCTCCAGATGGTCAGAAATGGACATTTTTTAATGTTTCATTTTTTGACTGCAAATGACTATTCCATGTAAATTATCACTTTTGGAACAAAAACAAGTGTGCTTAGAGTCACTTTAATGCCTGAAATTGGTCGAAATAGAAGCTTCTGAATAGGAGAAACTGTCTGTATTAATGGCAATTTTGGTCACATTGAGGCTTCAAAAAGTAGTTATTCAACATGAGGCACAATCCAAATGACATTTTGAATAAATTTTTCTACAGTCCAAAAAAATCAATTTTCTGATGAAAAACGATGACCCGTGACCTGTCGAAATTTCTCCAGATGGTCAGAAATGGAAATTTTTTTATGTTTAATTTTTTTACTGTAAATGACTATTCCATGTGAATTATCACTTTTGGAACAAAAACAAGTGTGTTTAGAGTCACTTTAATGCCTGAAATTGGTCGAAATAGAAGCTTCTGAATTGGAGAAAATGTCTTTAAAAATGGCAATTTTCGTCACATTGAGGCTTTAAAAAGTAGTTATCCAACATGAGGCACAATCCAAATGACATTTTGAATCAATTTTTCTACAGTCCAAAAAATCAATTTTCTGATGAAAAACGATGACCCGTGACCTGTCGAAATTTTTCCAGATGGTCAGAAATGGAAATTTTTTAATGTTTAATTTTTATACTGTAAATGACTATTCCATGTGAATTATCACTTTTGGAATTTAAATAAGTGTGTTTAGAGTCACTTTAATGCCTGAAATTGGTCGAAGTAGAAGCTTCTGAATAGGAGAAAATGTCTGTATTAATGGCAATTCTGGTCACATTGAGGCTTCAAAAAGTAGTTATTCAACATGAGGCACAATCCAAATGACATTTTGAATCAATTTTTCTACAGTCCAAAAAAATCAATTTTCTGATGAAAAACGATGACCTGTGACCTGTTGAAATTTCTCCAGATGGTCAGAAATGGACATTTTTTAATGTTTCATTTTTTGACTGCAAATGACTATTCCATGTAAATTATCACTTTTGGAACAAAAACAAGTGTGCTTAGAGTCACTTTAATGCCTGAAATTGGTCGAAATAGAAGCTTCTGAATAGGAGAAAAAGTCTGTAATAATGGCAATTTTGGTCACATTGAGGCTTTAAAAAGTAGTTATTCAACATAAGGCACATTCCAAATGACATTTTGAATCAATTTTTCTAGAGTCCAAAAACTCAATTTTCTGATGAAAAACGATGACCCGTGACCTGTCGAAATTTCTCCAGATGGTCAGAAATGGAAATTTTTTAATGTTTAATATTTTTACTGTAAAAGACTATTCCATGTAAATTATCACTTTTGGAACTAAAATAAGTGTTTAGAGTCACTTTAATGCCTGAAATTGGTCAAAATAGAAGCTTCTGAATAGGAGCAAAAGTCTGTAATAATGGCAATTTTGGTCACATTGAAGCTTTAAAAAGTAGTTATTCAACAGGAGGCACATTCCAAATGACATTTTTAATCAATTTTTCTACAGTCCAAAAAAGCAATTTTCTGATGAAAAACGATGACCCGTGACCTCTCGAAATTTCTCCAGATGGTCAGAAATGGAAATTTTTTAATGTTTATTTTTTTTACTGTAAATGACTATTCCATGTGAATTATCACTTTTGGAACTAAAATAAGGGTGTTTAGAGTCACTTTAATGCCTGAAATTGGTCGAAATAGAAGCTTCGGAATAGGAGAAAATGTCTTTAAAAATGGCAATTTTCGTCACATTGAGGCTTTAAAAAGTAGATATTCAACATGAGGCACAATCCAAATGACATTTTGAATCAATTTTTCTACAGTCCAAAAAATCAATTTTCTGATGAAAAACGATGACCCGTGACCTGTCGAAATTTCTCCAGATGGTCAGAAATAGAAATTTTTTAATGTTTAATTTTTATACTGTAAATGACTATTCCATGTGAATTATCACTTTTGGAATTTAAATAAGTGTGTTTAGAGTCACTTTAATGCCTGAAATTGGTCGAAATAGAAGCTTCTGAATAGGAGAAACTGTCTGTATTAATGGCAATTTTGGTCACATTGAGGCTTCAAAAAGTAGTTATTCAACATGAGGCACAATCCAAATGACATTTTGAATAAATTTTTCTACAGTCCAAAAAATCTATTTTCTGATGAAAAACGATGACCCGTGACCTGTCGAAATTTCTCCAGATTGTCAGAAATGGAAATTTTTTAATGTTTAGTTTTTTGACTGCAAATAACTATTCCATGTAAAATATCACTTTTGGAACAAAAATAAGTGTGTTTAGAGTCACTTTAATGCCTGAAATTGGTCGAAAAAGAAGCTTCTGAGTAGGAGAAAATGTCTGTAAAAATGTCAATTTTGGTCACATTGAGGCTTTAAAAAGTAGTTATTCAACACGATGCACATTCCAAATGACATTTTGAATCAATTTTTCTACAGTCCAAAAAATCAATTTTCTGATGAAAAACGATGACCCGTGACCTGTCGAAATTTCTCCAGATGGTCAGAAATGGAAATTTTTTAATGTTTAATATTTTTACTGTAAATGACTATTCCATGTAAATTATCACTTTTGGAACTAAAATAAGTGTTTAGAGTCACTTTAATGCCTGAAATTGGTCAAAATAGAAGCTTCTGAATAGGAGCAAAAGTCTGTAATAATGGCAATTTTGGTCACATTGAAGCTTTAAAAAGTAGTTATTCAACAGGAGGCACATTCCAAATGACATTTTTAATCAATTTTTCTACAGTCCAAAAAAGCAATTTTCTGATGAAAAACGATGACCCGTGACCTCTCGAAATTTCTCCAGATGGTCAGAAATGGAAATTTTTTAATGTTTATTTTTTTTACTGTAAATGACTATTCCATGTGAATTATCACTTTTGGAACAAAAATAAGGGTGTTTAGAGTCACTTTAATGCCTGAAATTGGTCGAAATAGAAGCTTCGGAATAGGAGAAAATGTCTTTAAAAATGGCAATTTTGGTCACATTGAGGCTTTAAAAAGTAGATATTCAACATGAGGCACAATCCAAATGACATTTTGAATCAATTTTTCTACAGTCCAAAAAATCAATTTTCTGATGAAAAACGATGACCCGTGACCTGTCGAAATTTCTCCAGATGGTCAGAAATGGAAATTTTTTAATGTTTAATTTTTATACTGTAAATGACTATTCCATGTGAATTATCACTTTTGGAATTTAAATAAGTGTGTTTAGAGTCACTTTAATGCCTGAAATTGGTCGAAATAGAAGCTTCTGAATAGGAGAAACTGTCTGTATTAATGGCAATTTTGGTCACATTGAGGCTTCAAAAAGTAGTTATTCAACATAAGGCACATTCCAAATGACATTTTGAATCAATTTTTCTAGAGTCCAAAAAATCAATTTTCTGATGAAAAACGATGACCCGTGACCTGTCGAAATTTTCCAGATTGTCAGAAATGGAAATTTTTTAATGTTTAGTTTTATGACTGCAAATAACTATTCCATGTAAAATATCACTTTTGGAACAAAAATAAGGGTGTTTAGAGTCACTTTAATGCCTGAAATTGGTCGAAATAGAAGCTTCTGAATAGGAGAAAATGTCTTTAAAATGGCAATTTTCGTCACATTGAGGCTTTAAAAAGTAGTTATTCAACATGAGGCACAATCCAAATGACATTTTGAATCAATTTTTCTACAGTCCAAAAAATCAATTTTCTGATGAAAAACGATGACCCGTGACCTGTCGAAATTTCTCCAGATGGTCAGAAATGGAAATTTTTTAATGTTTAATTTTTATACTGTAAATGACTATTCCATGTGAATTATCACTTTTGGAATTTAAATAAGTGTGTTTAGAGTCACTTTAATGCCTGAAATTGGTCGAAGTAGCAGCTTCAGAATAGGAGAAAATGTCTGTATTAATGGCAATTTTGGTCACATTGAGGCTTCAAAAAGTAGTTATTCAACATGAGGCACAATCCAAATGACATTTTGAATCAATTTTTCTACAGTCCAAAAAAATCAATTTTCTGATGAAAAACGATGACCCGTGACCTGTCGAAATTTCTCCAGATGGTCAGAAATGGAATTTTTTTATGTTTAATTTTTTTTACTGTAAATGACTATTCCATGTGAATTATCACTTTTGGAACAAAAATAAGGGTGTTTAGAGTCACTTTAATGCCTGAAATTGGTCGAAATAGAAGCTTCTGAATAGGAGCAAAAGTGTGTAATAATGGCAATTTTGTCACATTGAAGCTTTAAAAAGTAGTTATTCAACATGAGGCACATTCCAAATGACATTTTTAATCAATTTTTCTACAGTCCAAAAAATCAATTTTCTGATAAAAAATGATGACCCGTGACCTCTCGAAATTTCTCTAGATGGTCAGAAATGGAATTTTTTTAACGTTTAATTTTTTGACTGCAAATGACTATTCCATGTGAATTATCACTTTTGGAACTAAAATAAGTGTGTTTAGAGTAATTTTAATTACTGAAATTGGTCAAAAAAGAAGCTACTGAGTAGGAGAAAATGTCTGTAAAAATGGCAATTTTGGTCACGTTGAGGCTTCAAAAAGGAGTTATTCGACATGAGGCACAATCCAAACGACATTTTGAATCAATTTTTCTAGAGTCCAAAAAATCAATTTTCTGATGAAAAACGATGACCCGTGACCTGTCGAAATTTCTCCAGATTGTCAGAAATGGAAATTTTTTAATGTTTAGTTTTTTGACTGCAAATAACTATTCCATGTAAACTATCACTTTTGGAACTAAAATAAGTGTTTAGAGTCACTTTAATGCCTGAAATTGGTCAAAATAGAAGCTTCTGAATAGGAGCAAAAGTCTGTAATAATGGCAATTTTGGTCACATTGAAGCTTTAAAAAGTAGTTATTCAACATGAGGCACATTCCAAATGACATTTTTACTCAATTTTTCTACAGTCCAAAAAATCAATTTTCTGATGAAAAACGATGACCAGTGACCTCTCGAAATTTCTCCAGATGGTCAGAAATGGAAATATTTTAACGTTTAATTTTTATACTGTAAATGTCTATTCCATGTGAATTATCACTTTTGGAATTTAAATAAGTGTGTTTAGAGTCACTTTAATGCCTGAAATTGGTCGAAGTAGAAGCTTCTGAATAGGAGAAAATGTCTGTATTAATGGCAATTCTGGTCACATTGAGGCTTCAAAAAGTAGTTATTCAACATGAGGCACAATCCAAATGACATTTTGAATCAATTTTTCTACAGTCCAAAAAAATCAATTTTCTGATGAAAAACGATGACCTGTGACCTGTTGAAATTTCTCCAGATGGTCAGAAATGGACATTTTTTAATGTTTCATTTTTTGACTGCAAATGACTATTCCATGTAAATTATCACTTTTGGAACAAAAACAAGTGTGCTTAGAGTCACTTTAATGCCTGAAATTGGTCGAAATAGAAGCTTCTGAATAGGAGAAAAAGTCTGTAATAATGGCAATTTTGGTCACATTGAGGCTTTAAAAAGTAGTTATTCAACATAAGGCACATTCCAAATGACATTTTGAATCAATTTTTCTAGAGTCCAAAAACTCAATTTTCTGATGAAAAACGATGACCCGTGACCTGTCGAAATTTCTCCAGATGGTCAGAAATGGACATTTTTTAATGTTTAATATTTTTACTGTAAAAGACTATTCCATGTAAATTATCACTTTTGGAACTAAAATAAGTGTTTAGAGTCACTTTAATGCCTGAAATTGGTCATAAATAGAAGCTTCTGAATAGGAGCAAAAGTTTGTAATAATGGCAATTTTGGTCACATTGAAGCTTTAAAAAGTAGTTATTCAACAGGAGGCACATTCCAAATGACATTTTTAATCAATTTTTCTACAGTCCAAAAAAGCAATTTTCTGATGAAAAACGATGACCCGTGACCTCTCGAAATTTCTCCAGATGGTCAGAAATGGAAATTTTTTAATGTTTATTTTTTTTACTGTAAATGACTATTCCATGTGAATTATCACTTTTGGAACAAAAATAAGGGTGTTTAGAGTCACTTTAATGCCTGAAATTGGTCGAAATAGAAGCTTCGGAATAGGAGAAAATGTCTTTAAAAATGGCAATTTTCGTCACATTGAGGCTTTAAAAAGTAGATATTCAACATGAGGCACAATCCAAATGACATTTTGAATCAATTTTTCTACAGTCCAAAAAATCAATTTTCTGATGAAAAACGATGACCCGTGACCTGTCGAAATTACTCCAGATGGTCAGAAATGGAAATTTTTTAATGTTTAATTTTTATACTGTAAATGACTATTCCATGTGAATTATCACTTTTGGAATTTAAATAAGTGTGTTTAGAGTCACTTTAATGCCTGAAATTGGTCGAAATAGAAGCTTCTGAATAGGAGAAACTGTCTGTATTAATGGCAATTTTGGTCACATTGAGGCTTCAAAAAGTAGTTATTCAACATGAGGCACAATCCAAATGACATTTTGAATACATTTTTCTACAGTCCAAAAAATCTATTTTCTGATGAAAAACGATGACCCGTGACCTGTCGAAATTTCTCCAGATTGTCAGAAATGGAAATTTTTTAATGTTTAGTTTTTTGACTGCAAATAACTATTCCATGTAAAATATCACTTTTGGAACAAAAATAAGTGTGTTTAGAGTCACTTTAATGCCTGAAATTGGTCGAAAAAGAAGCTTCTGAGTAGGAGAAAATGTCTGTAAAAATGGCAATTTTGGTCACATTGAGGCTTTAAAAAGTAGTTATTCAACACGATGCACATTCCAAATGACATTTTGAATCAATTTTTCTACAGTCCAAAAAATCAATTTTCTGATGAAAAACGATGACCCGTGACCTGTCGAAATTTCTCCAGATGGTCAGAAATGGAAATTTTTTAATGTTTAATATTTTTACTGTAAATGACTATTCCATGTAAATTATCACTTTTGGAACTAAAATAAGTGTTTAGAGTCACTTTAATGCCTGAAATTGGTCAAAATAGAAGCTTCTGAATAGGAGCAAAAGTCTGTAATAATGGCAATTTTGTCACATTGAAGCTTTAAAAAGTAGTTATTCAACATGAGGCACATTCCAAATGACATTTTTAATCAATTTTTCTACAGTCCAAAAAATCAATTTTCTGATAAAAAATGATGACCCGTGACCTCTCGAAATTTCTCCAGATGGTCAGAAATGGAATTTTTTTAACGTTTAATTTTTTGACTGCAAATGACTATTCCATGTGAATTATCACTTTTGGAACTAAAATAAGTGTGTTTAGAGTAATTTTAATTACTGAAATTGGTCAAAAAAGAAGCTTCTGAGTAGGAGAAAATGTCTGTAAAAATGGCAATTTTGGTCACGTTGAGGCTTCAAAAAGTAGTTATTCAACATGAGGCACAATCCAAATGACATTTTGAATCAATTTTTCTAGAGTCCAAAAAATCAATTTTCTGATGAAAAACGATGACCCGTGACCTGTCGAAATTTCTCCAGATTGTCAGAAATGGAAATTTTTTAATGTTTAGTTTTTTGACTGCAAATACCTATTCCATGTAAACTATCACTTTTGGAACTAAAATAAGTGTTTAGAGTCACTTTAATGCCTGAAATTGGTCAAAATAGAAGCTTCTGAATAGGAGCAAAAGTCTGTAATAATGGCAATTTTGGTCACATTGAGGCTTCAAAAAGTAGTTATTCAACATGAGGCACAATCCAAATGACATTTTGAATAAATTTTTCTACAGTCCAAAAAATCTATTTTCTGATGAAAAACGATGACCCGTGACCTGTCGAAATTTCTCCAGATTGTCAGAAATGGAAATTTTTTAATGTTTAGTTTTTTGACTGCAAATAACTATTCCATGTAAAATATCACTTTTGGAACAAAAATAAGTGTGTTTAGAGTCACTTTAATGCCTGAAATTGGTCGAAAAAGAAGCTTCTGAGTAGGAGAAAATGTCTGTAAAAATGGCAATTTTGGTCACATTGAGGCTTTAAAAAGTAGTTATTCAACACGATGCACATTCCAAATGACATTTTGAATCAATTTTTCTACAGTCCAAAAAATCAATTTTCTGATGAAAAACGATGACCCGTGACCTGTCGAAATTTCTCCAGATGGTCAGAAATGGAAATTTTTTAATGTTTAATATTTTTACTGTAAATGACTATTCCATGTAAATGATCACTTTTGGAACTAAAATAAGTGTTTAGAGTCACTTTAATGCCTGAAATTGGTCAAAATAGAAGCTTCTGAATAGGAGCAAAAGTCTGTAATAATGGCAATTTTGTCACATTGAAGCTTTAAAAAGTAGTTATTCAACATGAGGCACATTCCAAATGACATTTTTAATCAATTTTTCTACAGTCCAAAAAATCAATTTTCTGATAAAAAATGATGACCCGTGACCTCTCGAAATTTCTCCAGATGGTCAGAAATGGAATTTTTTTAACGTTTAATTTTTTGACTGCAAATGACTATTCCATGTGAATTATCACTTTTGGAACTAAAATAAGTGTGTTTAGAGTAATTTTAATTACTGAAATTGGTCAAAAAAGAAGCTTCTGAGTAGGAGAAAATGTCTGTAAAAATGGCAATTTTGGTCACGTTGAGGCTTCAAAAAGTAGTTATTCAACATGAGGCACAATCCAAATGACATTTTGAATCAATTTTTCTAGAGTCCAAAAAATCAATTTTCTGATGAAAAACGATGACCCGTGACCTGTCGAAATTTCTCCAGATTGTCAGAAATGGAAATTTTTTAATGTTTAGTTTTTTGACTGCAAATACCTATTCCATGTAAACTATCACTTTTGGAACTAAAATAAGTGTTTAGAGTCACTTTAATGCCTGAAATTGGTCAAAATAGAAGCTTCTGAATAGGAGCAAAAGTCTGTAATAATGGCAATTTTGGTCACATTGAAGCTTTAAAAAGTAGTTATTCAACATGAGGCACATTCCAAATGACATTTTTAATCAATTTTTCTACAGTCCAAAAAATCAATTTTCTGATGAAAAACGATGACCCGTGACCTCTCGAAATTTCTCCAGATGGTCAGAAATGGAAATATTTTAACGTTTAATTTTTTGACTGCAAATGACTATTCCATGTAAATTATCACTTTTGGAACACAAATAAGGGTGTTTAGAGTCACTTTAATGCCTGAAATTGGTCGAAATAGAAGCTTCGGAATAGGAGAAAATGTCTTTAAAAATGGCAATTTTCGTCACATTGAGGCTTTAAAAAGTAGATATTCAACATGAGGCACAATCCAAATGACATTTTGAATCAATTTTTCTACAGTCCAAAAAATCAATTTTCTGATGAAAAACGATGACCCGTGACCTGTCGAAATTTCTCCAGATGGTCAGAAATGGAAATTTTTTAATGTTTAATTTTTATACTGTAAATGACTATTCCATGTGAATTATCACTTTTGGAATTTAAATAAGTGTGTTTAGAGTCACTTTAATGCCTGCAATTGGTCGAAAAAGAAGCTTCTGAGTAGGAGAAAAAGTCTGTAATTATATCAATTTTGGTCACATTGAAGCTTTAAAAAGTAGTTATTCAACATGAGGCACATTCCAAATGACATTTTTAATCAATTTTTCTACAGTCCAAAAAAATCAATTTTCTGATGAAAAACGATGACCCGTGACCTCTCGAAATTTCTCCAGATGGTCAGAAATGGAATTTTTTTAACGTTTAATTTTTTGACTGCAAATGACTATTCCATGTGAATTATCACTTTTGGAACTAAAATAATTGTGTTTAGAGTAATTTTAATTACTGAAATTGGTCAAAAAAGAAGCTTCTGAGTAGGAGAAAATGTCTGTAAAAATGGCAATTTTGGTCACGTTGAGGCTTCAAAAAGTAGTTATTCAACATGAGGCACAATCCAAATGACATTTTGAATCAATTTTTCTAGAGTCCAAAAAATCAATTTTCTGATGAAAAACGATGACCCGTGACCTGTCGAAATTTCTCCAGATGGTCAGAAATGGAAATTTTTTAATGTTTAATTTTTATACTGTAAAATACTATTCCATGTGAATTATCACTTTTGGAATTTAAATAAGTGTGTTTAGAGTCACTTTAATGCCTGCAATTGGTCGAAAAAGAAGCTTCTGAGTAGGAGAAAAAGTCTGTAATTATATCAATTTTGGTCACATTGAAGCTTTAAAAAGTAGTTATTCAACATGAGGCACATTCCAAATGACATCTTGAATCAATTTTTCTACAGTCCAAAAAATCAATTTTCTGATGAAAAACGATGACACGTGACCTGTCGAAATTTCTCCAGATGGTCAGAAATGGAAATTTTTTAATGTTTAATATTTTTACTGTAAATGACTATTCCATGTAAATTATCACTTTTGGAACTAAAATAAGTGTTTAGAGTCACTTTAATGCCTGAAATTGGTCAAAATAGAAGCTTCTGAATAGGAGCAAAAGTCTGTAATAATGGCAATTTTGGTCACATTGAAGCTTTAAAAAGTAGTTATTCAACATGAGGCACATTCCAAATGACATTTTTAATCAATTTTTCTACAGTCCAAAAAAATCAATTTTCTGATGAAAAACGATGACCCGTGACCTCTCGAAATTTCTCCAGATGGTCAGAAATGGAAATTTTTTAACGTTTAATTTTTTGACTGCAAATGACTATTCCATGTGAATTATCACTTTTGGAACTAAAATAAGTGTGTTTAGAGTAATTTTAATTACTGAAATTGGATGAAAAAGAAACTTCTGAGTAGGAGAAAATGTCTGTAAAAATGGCAATTTTGGTCACGTTGAGGCTTCAAAAAGTAGTTATTCAACATGAGGCACAATCCAAATGACATTTTGAATCAATTTTTCTACAGTCCAAAAAATCAATTTTCTGATGAAAAACGAAGACCCGTGACCTGTCGAAATTTCTCCAGATGGTCAGAAATGGAAATTTTTTAATGTTTAATTTTTATACTGTAAATGACTATTCCATGTGAATTATCACTTTTGGAATTTAAATAAGTGTGTTTAGAGTCACTTTAATGCCTGAAATTGGTCGAAGTAGAAGCTTCTGAATAGGAGAAAATGTCTGTATTCATGGCAATTTTGGTCACATTGAGGCTTCAAAAAGTAGTTATTCAACATGAGGCACAATCCAAATGACATTTTGAATCAATTTTTCTACAGTCCGAAAAAATCAATTTTCTGATGAAAAACGATGACCTGTGACCTGTTGAAATTTCTCCAGATGGTCAGAAATGGACATTTTTTAATGCTTCATTTTTTGACTGCAAATTACTATTCCATGTAAATTATCACTTTTGGAACAAAAACAAGTGTGTTTAGAGGCACTTTAATGCCTGAAATTGGTCGAAAAAGAAGCTTCTGAGTAGGAGAAAAAGTCTGTAATTATATCAATTTTGGTCACATTGAGGCTTTAAAAAGTAGTTATTCAACATGAGGCACATTCTAAATGACATTTTGAATCAATTTTTCTACAGTCCAAAAAATCAATTTTCTGATGAAAAACGATGACCCGTGACCTGTCAAAATTTCTCCAGATCGTCGGAAAGGGAAATATTTAATGTTTAATTTTTTGGCTGCAAATGACTATTCCATGTAAATTATCACTTTTGGAACAAAAACAAGTGTGCTTAGAGTCACTTTAATGCCTGAAATTGGTCGAAATAGAAGCTTCTGAATAGGAGAAACTGTCTGTATTAATGGCAATTTTGGTCACATTGAGGCTTCAAAAAGTAGTTATTCAACATAAGGCACATTCCAAATGACATTTTGAATCAATTTTTCTAGAGTCCAAAAAATCAATTTTCTGATGAAAAACGATGACCCGTGACCTGTCGAAATTTCTCCAGATGGTCAGAAATGGAAATTTTTTAATGTTTAATTTTTATACTGTAAATGACTATTCCATGTGAATTATCACTTTTGGAATTTAAATAAGTGTGTTTAGAGTCACTTTAATGCCTGAAATTGGTCGAAATAGAAGCTTCTGAATAGGAGAAACTGTCTGTATTAATGGCAATTTTGGTCACATTGAGGCTTCAAAAAGTAGTTATTCAACATAAGGCACATTCCAAATGACATTTTGAATCAATTTTTCTAGAGTCCAAAAAATCAATTTTCTGATGAAAAACGATGACCCGTGACCTGTCGAAATTTTCCAGATTGTCAGAAATGGAAATTTTTTAATGTTTAGTTTTATGACTGCAAATAACTATTCCATGTAAAATATCACTTTTGGAACAAAAATAAGGGTGTTTAGAGTCACTTTAATGCCTGAAATTGGTCGAAATAGAAGCTTCTGAATAGGAGAAAATGTCTTTAAAATGGCAATTTTCGTCACATTGAGGCTTTAAAAAGTAGTTATTCAACATGAGGCACAATCCAAATGACATTTTGAATCAATTTTTCTACAGTCCAAAAAATCAATTTTCTGATGAAAAACGATGACCCGTGACCTGTCGAAATTTCTCCAGATGGTCAGAAATGGAAATTTTTTAATGTTTAATTTTTATACTGTAAATGACTATTCCATGTGAATTATCACTTTTGGAATTTAAATAAGTGTGTTTAGAGTCACTTTAATGCCTGAAATTGGTCGAAGTAGCAGCTTCAGAATAGGAGAAAATGTCTGTATTAATGGCAATTTTGGTCACATTGAGGCTTCAAAAAGTAGTTATTCAACATGAGGCACAATCCAAATGACATTTTGAATCAATTTTTCTACAGTCCAAAAAAATCAATTTTCTGATGAAAAACGATGACCCGTGACCTGTCGAAATTTCTCCAGATGGTCAGAAATGGAATTTTTTTATGTTTAATTTTTTTTACTGTAAATGACTATTCCATGTGAATTATCACTTTTGGAACAAAAATAAGGGTGTTTAGAGTCACTTTAATGCCTGAAATTGGTCGAAATAGAAGCTTCTGAATAGGAGCAAAAGTGTGTAATAATGGCAATTTTGTCACATTGAAGCTTTAAAAAGTAGTTATTCAACATGAGGCACATTCCAAATGACATTTTTAATCAATTTTTCTACAGTCCAAAAAATCAATTTTCTGATAAAAAATGATGACCCGTGACCTCTCGAAATTTCTCTAGATGGTCAGAAATGGAATTTTTTTAACGTTTAATTTTTTGACTGCAAATGACTATTCCATGTGAATTATCACTTTTGGAACTAAAATAAGTGTGTTTAGAGTAATTTTAATTACTGAAATTGGTCAAAAAAGAAGCTACTGAGTAGGAGAAAATGTCTGTAAAAATGGCAATTTTGGTCACGTTGAGGCTTCAAAAAGGAGTTATTCGACATGAGGCACAATCCAAACGACATTTTGAATCAATTTTTCTAGAGTCCAAAAAATCAATTTTCTGATGAAAAACGATGACCCGTGACCTGTCGAAATTTCTCCAGATTGTCAGAAATGGAAATTTTTTAATGTTTAGTTTTTTGACTGCAAATAACTATTCCATGTAAACTATCACTTTTGGAACTAAAATAAGTGTTTAGAGTCACTTTAATGCCTGAAATTGGTCAAAATAGAAGCTTCTGAATAGGAGCAAAAGTCTGTAATAATGGCAATTTTGGTCACATTGAAGCTTTAAAAAGTAGTTATTCAACATGAGGCACATTCCAAATGACATTTTTACTCAATTTTTCTACAGTCCAAAAAATCAATTTTCTGATGAAAAACGATGACCAGTGACCTCTCGAAATTTCTCCAGATGGTCAGAAATGGAAATATTTTAACGTTTAATTTTTATACTGTAAATGTCTATTCCATGTGAATTATCACTTTTGGAATTTAAATAAGTGTGTTTAGAGTCACTTTAATGCCTGAAATTGGTCGAAGTAGAAGCTTCTGAATAGGAGAAAATGTCTGTATTAATGGCAATTCTGGTCACATTGAGGCTTCAAAAAGTAGTTATTCAACATGAGGCACAATCCAAATGACATTTTGAATCAATTTTTCTACAGTCCAAAAAAATCAATTTTCTGATGAAAAACGATGACCTGTGACCTGTTGAAATTTCTCCAGATGGTCAGAAATGGACATTTTTTAATGTTTCATTTTTTGACTGCAAATGACTATTCCATGTAAATTATCACTTTTGGAACAAAAACAAGTGTGCTTAGAGTCACTTTAATGCCTGAAATTGGTCGAAATAGAAGCTTCTGAATAGGAGAAAAAGTCTGTAATAATGGCAATTTTGGTCACATTGAGGCTTTAAAAAGTAGTTATTCAACATAAGGCACATTCCAAATGACATTTTGAATCAATTTTTCTAGAGTCCAAAAACTCAATTTTCTGATGAAAAACGATGACCCGTGACCTGTCGAAATTTCTCCAGATGGTCAGAAATGGACATTTTTTAATGTTTAATATTTTTACTGTAAAAGACTATTCCATGTAAATTATCACTTTTGGAACTAAAATAAGTGTTTAGAGTCACTTTAATGCCTGAAATTGGTCATAAATAGAAGCTTCTGAATAGGAGCAAAAGTTTGTAATAATGGCAATTTTGGTCACATTGAAGCTTTAAAAAGTAGTTATTCAACAGGAGGCACATTCCAAATGACATTTTTAATCAATTTTTCTACAGTCCAAAAAAGCAATTTTCTGATGAAAAACGATGACCCGTGACCTCTCGAAATTTCTCCAGATGGTCAGAAATGGAAATTTTTTAATGTTTATTTTTTTTACTGTAAATGACTATTCCATGTGAATTATCACTTTTGGAACAAAAATAAGGGTGTTTAGAGTCACTTTAATGCCTGAAATTGGTCGAAATAGAAGCTTCGGAATAGGAGAAAATGTCTTTAAAAATGGCAATTTTCGTCACATTGAGGCTTTAAAAAGTAGATATTCAACATGAGGCACAATCCAAATGACATTTTGAATCAATTTTTCTACAGTCCAAAAAATCAATTTTCTGATGAAAAACGATGACCCGTGACCTGTCGAAATTACTCCAGATGGTCAGAAATGGAAATTTTTTAATGTTTAATTTTTATACTGTAAATGACTATTCCATGTGAATTATCACTTTTGGAATTTAAATAAGTGTGTTTAGAGTCACTTTAATGCCTGAAATTGGTCGAAATAGAAGCTTCTGAATAGGAGAAACTGTCTGTATTAATGGCAATTTTGGTCACATTGAGGCTTCAAAAAGTAGTTATTCAACATGAGGCACAATCCAAATGACATTTTGAATACATTTTTCTACAGTCCAAAAAATCTATTTTCTGATGAAAAACGATGACCCGTGACCTGTCGAAATTTCTCCAGATTGTCAGAAATGGAAATTTTTTAATGTTTAGTTTTTTGACTGCAAATAACTATTCCATGTAAAATATCACTTTTGGAACAAAAATAAGTGTGTTTAGAGTCACTTTAATGCCTGAAATTGGTCGAAAAAGAAGCTTCTGAGTAGGAGAAAATGTCTGTAAAAATGGCAATTTTGGTCACATTGAGGCTTTAAAAAGTAGTTATTCAACACGATGCACATTCCAAATGACATTTTGAATCAATTTTTCTACAGTCCAAAAAATCAATTTTCTGATGAAAAACGATGACCCGTGACCTGTCGAAATTTCTCCAGATGGTCAGAAATGGAAATTTTTTAATGTTTAATATTTTTACTGTAAATGACTATTCCATGTAAATTATCACTTTTGGAACTAAAATAAGTGTTTAGAGTCACTTTAATGCCTGAAATTGGTCAAAATAGAAGCTTCTGAATAGGAGCAAAAGTCTGTAATAATGGCAATTTTGTCACATTGAAGCTTTAAAAAGTAGTTATTCAACATGAGGCACATTCCAAATGACATTTTTAATCAATTTTTCTACAGTCCAAAAAATCAATTTTCTGATAAAAAATGATGACCCGTGACCTCTCGAAATTTCTCCAGATGGTCAGAAATGGAATTTTTTTAACGTTTAATTTTTTGACTGCAAATGACTATTCCATGTGAATTATCACTTTTGGAACTAAAATAAGTGTGTTTAGAGTAATTTTAATTACTGAAATTGGTCAAAAAAGAAGCTTCTGAGTAGGAGAAAATGTCTGTAAAAATGGCAATTTTGGTCACGTTGAGGCTTCAAAAAGTAGTTATTCAACATGAGGCACAATCCAAATGACATTTTGAATCAATTTTTCTAGAGTCCAAAAAATCAATTTTCTGATGAAAAACGATGACCCGTGACCTGTCGAAATTTCTCCAGATTGTCAGAAATGGAAATTTTTTAATGTTTAGTTTTTTGACTGCAAATACCTATTCCATGTAAACTATCACTTTTGGAACTAAAATAAGTGTTTAGAGTCACTTTAATGCCTGAAATTGGTCAAAATAGAAGCTTCTGAATAGGAGCAAAAGTCTGTAATAATGGCAATTTTGGTCACATTGAGGCTTCAAAAAGTAGTTATTCAACATGAGGCACAATCCAAATGACATTTTGAATAAATTTTTCTACAGTCCAAAAAATCTATTTTCTGATGAAAAACGATGACCCGTGACCTGTCGAAATTTCTCCAGATTGTCAGAAATGGAAATTTTTTAATGTTTAGTTTTTTGACTGCAAATAACTATTCCATGTAAAATATCACTTTTGGAACAAAAATAAGTGTGTTTAGAGTCACTTTAATGCCTGAAATTGGTCGAAAAAGAAGCTTCTGAGTAGGAGAAAATGTCTGTAAAAATGGCAATTTTGGTCACATTGAGGCTTTAAAAAGTAGTTATTCAACACGATGCACATTCCAAATGACATTTTGAATCAATTTTTCTACAGTCCAAAAAATCAATTTTCTGATGAAAAACGATGACCCGTGACCTGTCGAAATTTCTCCAGATGGTCAGAAATGGAAATTTTTTAATGTTTAATATTTTTACTGTAAATGACTATTCCATGTAAATGATCACTTTTGGAACTAAAATAAGTGTTTAGAGTCACTTTAATGCCTGAAATTGGTCAAAATAGAAGCTTCTGAATAGGAGCAAAAGTCTGTAATAATGGCAATTTTGTCACATTGAAGCTTTAAAAAGTAGTTATTCAACATGAGGCACATTCCAAATGACATTTTTAATCAATTTTTCTACAGTCCAAAAAATCAATTTTCTGATAAAAAATGATGACCCGTGACCTCTCGAAATTTCTCCAGATGGTCAGAAATGGAATTTTTTTAACGTTTAATTTTTTGACTGCAAATGACTATTCCATGTGAATTATCACTTTTGGAACTAAAATAAGTGTGTTTAGAGTAATTTTAATTACTGAAATTGGTCAAAAAAGAAGCTTCTGAGTAGGAGAAAATGTCTGTAAAAATGGCAATTTTGGTCACGTTGAGGCTTCAAAAAGTAGTTATTCAACATGAGGCACAATCCAAATGACATTTTGAATCAATTTTTCTAGAGTCCAAAAAATCAATTTTCTGATGAAAAACGATGACCCGTGACCTGTCGAAATTTCTCCAGATTGTCAGAAATGGAAATTTTTTAATGTTTAGTTTTTTGACTGCAAATACCTATTCCATGTAAACTATCACTTTTGGAACTAAAATAAGTGTTTAGAGTCACTTTAATGCCTGAAATTGGTCAAAATAGAAGCTTCTGAATAGGAGCAAAAGTCTGTAATAATGGCAATTTTGGTCACATTGAAGCTTTAAAAAGTAGTTATTCAACATGAGGCACATTCCAAATGACATTTTTAATCAATTTTTCTACAGTCCAAAAAATCAATTTTCTGATGAAAAACGATGACCCGTGACCTCTCGAAATTTCTCCAGATGGTCAGAAATGGAAATATTTTAACGTTTAATTTTTTGACTGCAAATGACTATTCCATGTAAATTATCACTTTTGGAACACAAATAAGGGTGTTTAGAGTCACTTTAATGCCTGAAATTGGTCGAAATAGAAGCTTCGGAATAGGAGAAAATGTCTTTAAAAATGGCAATTTTCGTCACATTGAGGCTTTAAAAAGTAGATATTCAACATGAGGCACAATCCAAATGACATTTTGAATCAATTTTTCTACAGTCCAAAAAATCAATTTTCTGATGAAAAACGATGACCCGTGACCTGTCGAAATTTCTCCAGATGGTCAGAAATGGAAATTTTTTAATGTTTAATTTTTATACTGTAAATGACTATTCCATGTGAATTATCACTTTTGGAATTTAAATAAGTGTGTTTAGAGTCACTTTAATGCCTGCAATTGGTCGAAAAAGAAGCTTCTGAGTAGGAGAAAAAGTCTGTAATTATATCAATTTTGGTCACATTGAAGCTTTAAAAAGTAGTTATTCAACATGAGGCACATTCCAAATGACATTTTTAATCAATTTTTCTACAGTCCAAAAAAATCAATTTTCTGATGAAAAACGATGACCCGTGACCTCTCGAAATTTCTCCAGATGGTCAGAAATGGAATTTTTTTAACGTTTAATTTTTTGACTGCAAATGACTATTCCATGTGAATTATCACTTTTGGAACTAAAATAATTGTGTTTAGAGTAATTTTAATTACTGAAATTGGTCAAAAAAGAAGCTTCTGAGTAGGAGAAAATGTCTGTAAAAATGGCAATTTTGGTCACGTTGAGGCTTCAAAAAGTAGTTATTCAACATGAGGCACAATCCAAATGACATTTTGAATCAATTTTTCTAGAGTCCAAAAAATCAATTTTCTGATGAAAAACGATGACCCGTGACCTGTCGAAATTTCTCCAGATGGTCAGAAATGGAAATTTTTTAATGTTTAATTTTTATACTGTAAAATACTATTCCATGTGAATTATCACTTTTGGAATTTAAATAAGTGTGTTTAGAGTCACTTTAATGCCTGCAATTGGTCGAAAAAGAAGCTTCTGAGTAGGAGAAAAAGTCTGTAATTATATCAATTTTGGTCACATTGAAGCTTTAAAAAGTAGTTATTCAACATGAGGCACATTCCAAATGACATCTTGAATCAATTTTTCTACAGTCCAAAAAATCAATTTTCTGATGAAAAACGATGACACGTGACCTGTCGAAATTTCTCCAGATGGTCAGAAATGGAAATTTTTTAATGTTTAATATTTTTACTGTAAATGACTATTCCATGTAAATTATCACTTTTGGAACTAAAATAAGTGTTTAGAGTCACTTTAATGCCTGAAATTGGTCAAAATAGAAGCTTCTGAATAGGAGCAAAAGTCTGTAATAATGGCAATTTTGGTCACATTGAAGCTTTAAAAAGTAGTTATTCAACATGAGGCACATTCCAAATGACATTTTTAATCAATTTTTCTACAGTCCAAAAAAATCAATTTTCTGATGAAAAACGATGACCCGTGACCTCTCGAAATTTCTCCAGATGGTCAGAAATGGAAATTTTTTAACGTTTAATTTTTTGACTGCAAATGACTATTCCATGTGAATTATCACTTTTGGAACTAAAATAAGTGTGTTTAGAGTAATTTTAATTACTGAAATTGGATGAAAAAGAAACTTCTGAGTAGGAGAAAATGTCTGTAAAAATGGCAATTTTGGTCACGTTGAGGCTTCAAAAAGTAGTTATTCAACATGAGGCACAATCCAAATGACATTTTGAATCAATTTTTCTACAGTCCAAAAAATCAATTTTCTGATGAAAAACGAAGACCCGTGACCTGTCGAAATTTCTCCAGATGGTCAGAAATGGAAATTTTTTAATGTTTAATTTTTATACTGTAAATGACTATTCCATGTGAATTATCACTTTTGGAATTTAAATAAGTGTGTTTAGAGTCACTTTAATGCCTGAAATTGGTCGAAGTAGAAGCTTCTGAATAGGAGAAAATGTCTGTATTCATGGCAATTTTGGTCACATTGAGGCTTCAAAAAGTAGTTATTCAACATGAGGCACAATCCAAATGACATTTTGAATCAATTTTTCTACAGTCCGAAAAAATCAATTTTCTGATGAAAAACGATGACCTGTGACCTGTTGAAATTTCTCCAGATGGTCAGAAATGGACATTTTTTAATGCTTCATTTTTTGACTGCAAATTACTATTCCATGTAAATTATCACTTTTGGAACAAAAACAAGTGTGTTTAGAGGCACTTTAATGCCTGAAATTGGTCGAAAAAGAAGCTTCTGAGTAGGAGAAAAAGTCTGTAATTATATCAATTTTGGTCACATTGAGGCTTTAAAAAGTAGTTATTCAACATGAGGCACATTCTAAATGACATTTTGAATCAATTTTTCTACAGTCCAAAAAATCAATTTTCTGATGAAAAACGATGACCCGTGACCTGTCAAAATTTCTCCAGATCGTCGGAAAGGGAAATATTTAATGTTTAATTTTTTGGCTGCAAATGACTATTCCATGTAAATTATCACTTTTGGAACAAAAACAAGTGTGCTTAGAGTCACTTTAATGCCTGAAATTGGTCGAAATAGAAGCTTCTGAATAGGAGAAACTGTCTGTATTAATGGCAATTTTGGTCACATTGAGGCTTCAAAAAGTAGTTATTCAACATAAGGCACATTCCAAATGACATTTTGAATCAATTTTTCTAGAGTCCAAAAAATCAATTTTCTGATGAAAAACGATGACCCGTGACCTGTCGAAATTTCTCCAGATTGTCAGAAATGGAAATTTTTTAATGTTTAGTTTTTTGACTGCAAATAACTATTCCATGTAAAATATCACTTTTGGAACAAAAATAAGGGTGTTTAGAGTCACTTTAATGCCTGAAATTGGTCGAAATAGAAGCTTCTGAATAGGAGAAAATGTCTTTAAAATGGCAATTTTCGTCACATTGAGGCTTTAAAAAGTAGTTATTCAACATGAGGCACAATCGAAATGACATTTTGAATCAATTTTTCTACAGTCCAAAAAATCAATTTTCTGATGAAAAACGATGACCCGTGACCTGTCGAAATTTCTCCAGATGGTCAGAAATGGAAATTTTTTAATGTTTAATTTTTATACTGTAAATGACTATTCCATGTGAATTATCACTTTTGGAATTTAAATAAGTGTGTTTAGAGTCACTTTAATGCCTGAAATTGGTCGAAGTAGCAGCTTCAGAATAGGAGAAAATGTCTGTATTAATGGCAATTTTGGTCACATTGAGGCTTCAAAAAGTAGTTATTCAACATGAGGCACAATCCAAATGACATTTTGAATCAATTTTTCTACAGTCCAAAAAAATCAATTTTCTGATGAAAAACGATGACCCGTGACCTGTCGAAATTTCTCCAGATGGTCAGAAATGGAATTTTTTTATGTTTAAATTTTTTTACTGTAAATGACTATTCCATGTGAATTATCACTTTTGGAACAAAAACAAGTGTGTTTAGAGGCACTTTAATGCCTGAAATTGGTCGAAAAAGAAGCTTCTGAGTAGGAGAAAAAGTCTGTAATTATATCAATTTTGGTCACATTGAGGCTTTAAAAAGTAGTTATTCAACATGAGGCGCATTATAAATGACATTTTGAATCAATTTTTCTACAGTCCAAAAAATCAATTTTCTGATGAAAAACGATGACCCGTGACCTGTCAAAATTTTTCCAGATCGTCAGAAATGGAAATTTTTTAATGTTTAATTTTTTGACTGCAAATGACTATTCCATGTAAATTATCACTTTTGGAACAAAAACAAGTGTGCTTAGAGTCACTTTAATGCCTGAAATTGGTCGAAATAGAAGCTTCTGAATAGGAGAAAAAATCTGTAATAATGGCAATTTTGGTCACATTGAGGCTTTAAAAAGCAGTTATTCAACATAAGGCACATTCCAAATGACATTTTGAATCAATTTTTCTAGCGTCCAAAAAATCAATTTTCTGATGAAAAACGATGACCCGTGACCTGTCGAAATTTCTCCAGATGGTCAGAAATGGAAATTTTTTAATAATTAATATTTTTACTGTAAATGACTATTCCATGTAAATTGTCACTTTTGGAACTAAAATAAGTGTTTAGAGTCACTTTAATGCCTGAAATTGGTCGAAGTAGAAGCTTCTGAATAGGAGAAACTGTCTGTATTAATGGCAATTTTGGTCACATTGAGGCTTCAAAAAGTAGTTATTCAACATAAGGCACATTCCAAATGACATTTTGAATCAATTTTTCTAGAGTCCAAAAAATCAATTTTCTGATGAAAAACGATGACCCGTGACCTGTCGAAATTTTCCAGATTGTCAGAAATGGAAATTTTTTAATGTTTAGTTTTTTGACTGCAAATAACTATTCCATGTAAAATATCACTTTTGGAACAAAAATAAGGGTGTTTAGAGTCACTTTAATGCCTGAAATTGGTCGAAATAGAAGCTTCTGAATAGGAGAAAATGTCTTTAAAATGGCAATTTTCGTCACATTGAGGCTTTAAAAAGTAGTTATTCAACATGAGGCACAATCCAAATGACATTTTGAATCAATTTTTCTACAGTCCAAAAAATCAATTTTCTGATGAAAAACGATGACCCGTGACCTGTCGAAATTTCTCCAGATGGTCAGAAATGGAAATTTTTTAATGTTTAATTTTTATACTGTAAATGACTATTCCATGTGAATTATCACTTTTGGAACAAAAATAAGGGTGTTTAGAGTCACTTTAATGCCTGAAATTGGTCGAAATAGAAGCTTCTGAATAGGAGCAAAAGTGTGTAATAATGGCAATTTTGTCACATTGAAGCTTTAAAAAGTAGTTATTCAACAAGAGGCACATTCCAAATGACATTTTTAATCAATTTTTCTACAGTCCAAAAAATCAATTTTCTGATAAAAAATGATGACCCGTGACCTCTCGAAATTTCTCCAGATGGTCAGAAATGGAATTTTTTTAACGTTTAATTTTTTGACTGCAAATGACTATTCCATGTGAATTATCACTTTTGGAACTAAAATAAGTGTGTTTAGAGTAATTTTAATTACTGAAATTGGTCAAAAAAGAAGCTTCTGAGTAGGAGAAAATGTCTGTAAAAATGGCAATTTTGGTCACGTTGAGGCTTCAAAAAGGAGTTATTCGACATGAGGCACAATCCAAATGACATTTTGAATCAATTTTTCTAGAGTCCAAAAAATCAATTTTCTGATGAAAAACGATGACCCGTGACCTGTCGAAATTTCTCCAGATTGTCAGAAATGGAAATTTTTTAATGTTTAGTTTTTTGACTGCAAATAACTATTCCATGTAAACTATCACTTTTGGAACTAAAATAAGTGTTTAGAGTCACTTTAATGCCTGAAATTGGTCAAAATAGAAGCTTCTGAATAGGAGCAAAAGTCTGTAATAATGGCAATTTTGGTCACATTGAAGCTTTAAAAAGTAGTTATTCAACATGAGGCACATTCCAAATGACATTTTTACTCAATTTTTCTACAGTCCAAAAAATCAATTTTCTGATGAAAAACGATGACCAGTGACCTCTCGAAATTTCTCCAGATGGTCAGAAATGGAAATATTTTAACGTTTAATTTTTTGACTGCAAATGACTATTCCATGTGAATTATCACTTTTGGAATTTAAATAAGTGTGTTTAGAGTCACTTTAATGCCTGAAATTGGTCGAAGTAGCAGCTTCAGAATAGGAGAAAATGTCTGTATTAATGGCAATTTTAGTCACATTGAGGCTTTAAAAAGTAGTTATTCAACATAAGGCACATTCCAAATGACATTTTGAATCAATTTTTCTAGAGTCCAAAAAATCAATTTTCTGATGAAAAACGATGACCCGTGACCTGTCGAAATTTCTCCAGATGGTCAGAAATGGAAATTTTTTAATGTTTAATATTTTTACTGTAAATGACTATTCCATGTAAATTATCACTTTTGGAACTAAAATAAGTGTTTAGAGTCACTTTAATGCCTGAAATTGGTCAAAATAGAAGCTTCTGAATAGGAGCAAAAGTCTGTAATAATGGCAATTTTGGTCACATTGAAGCTTTAAAAAGTAGTTAATCAACAGGAGGCACATTCCAAATGACATTTTTAATCAATTTTTCTACAGTCCAAAAAAGCAATTTTCTGATGAAAAACGATGACCCGTGACCTCTCGAAATTTCTCCAGATGGTCATAAATGGAAATTTTTTAATGTTTAATTTTTATACTGTAAATGACTATTCCATGTGAATTATCACTTTTGGAATTTAAATAAGTGTGTTTAGAGTCACTTTAATGCCTGAAATTGGTCGAAGTAGAAGCTTCTGAATAGGAGAAAATGTCTGTATTAATGGCAATTTTGGTCACATTGAGGCTTCAAAAAGTAGTTATTCAACATGAGGCACAATCCAAATGACATTTTGAATCAATTTTTCTACAGTCCAAAAAAATCTATTTTCTGATGAAAAACGATGACCTGTGACCTGTTGAAATTTCTCCAGATGGTCAGAAATGGACATTTTTTAATGTTTCATTTTTTGACTGCAAATGACTATTCCATGTAAATTATCACTTTTGGAACAAAAACAAGTGTGCTTAGAGTCACTTTAATGCCTGAAATTGGTCGAAATAGAAGCTTCTGAATAGGAGAAACTGTCTGTATTAATGGCAATTTTGGTCACATTGAGGCTTCAAAAAGTAGTTATTCAACATGAGGCACAATCCAAATGACATTTTGAATACATTTTTCTACAGTCCAAAAAAATCAATTTTCTGATGAAAAACGATGACCCGTGACCTGTCGAAATTTCTCCAGATGGTCAGAAATGGAAATTTTTTTATGTTTAATTTTTTTACTGTAAATGACTATTCCATGTGAATTATCACTTTTGGAACAAAAACAAGTGTGTTTAGAGTCACTTTAATGCCTGAAATTGGTCGAAATAGAAGCTTCTGAATTGGAGAAAATGTCTTTAAAAATGGCAATTTTCGTCACATTGAGGCTTTAAAAAGTAGTTATCCAACATGAGGCACAATCCAAATGACATTTTGAATCAATTTTTCTACAGTCCAAAAAATCAATTTTCTGATGAAAAACGATGACCCGTGACCTGTCGAAATTTTTCCAGATGGTCAGAAATGGAAATTTTTTAATGTTTAATTTTTATACTGTAAATGACTATTCCATGTGAATTATCACTTTTGGAATTTAAATAAGTGTGTTTAGAGTCACTTTAATGCCTGAAATTGGTCGAAGTAGAAGCTTCTGAATAGGAGAAAATGTCTGTATTAATGGCAATTCTGGTCACATTGAGGCTTCAAAAAGTAGTTATTCAACATGAGGCACAATCCAAATGACATTTTGAATCAATTTTTCTACAGTCCAAAAAAATCAATTTTCTGATGAAAAACGATGACCTGTGACCTGTTGAAATTTCTCCAGATGGTCAGAAATGGACATTTTTTAATGTTTTATTTTTTGACTGCAAATGACTATTCCATGTAAATTATCACTTTTGGAACAAAAACAAGTGTGCTTAGAGTCACTTTAATGCCTGAAATTGGTCGAAATAGAAGCTTCTGAATAGGAGAAAAAGTCTGTAATAATGGCAATTTTGGTCACATTGAGGCTTTAAAAAGTAGTTATTCAACATAAGGCACATTCCAAATGACATTTTGAATCAATTTTTCTAGAGTCCAAAAACTCAATTTTCTGATGAAAAACGATGACCCGTGACCTGTCGAAATTTCTCCAGATGGTCAGAAATGGAAATTTTTTAATGTTTAATATTTTTACTGTAAAAGACTATTCCATGTAAATTATCACTTTTGGAACTAAAATAAGTGTTTAGAGTCACTTTAATGCCTGAAATTGGTCAAAATAGAAGCTTCTGAATAGGAGCAAAAGTCTGTAATAATGGCAATTTTGGTCACGTTGAGGCTTCAAAAAGTAGTTATTCAACATGAGGCACAATCCAAATGACATTTTGAATCAATTTTTCTACAGTCCAAAAAATCAATTTTCTGATGAAAAACGAAGACCCGTGACCTGTCGAAATTTCTCCAGATGGTCAGAAATGGAAATTTTTTAATGTTTGATTTTTATACTGTAAATGACTATTCCATGTGAATTATCACTTTTGGAATTTAAATAAGTGTGTTTAGAGTCACTTTAATGCCTGAAATTGGTCGAAGTAGAAGCTTCTGAATAGGAGAAAATGTCTGTATTCATGGCAATTTTGGTCACATTGAGGCTTCAAAAAGTAGTTATTCAACATGAGGCACAATCCAAATGACATTTTGAATCAATTTTTCTACAGTCCGAAAAAATCAATTTTCTGATGAAAAACGATGACCTGTGACCTGTTGAAATTTCTCCAGATGGTCAGAAATGGACATTTTTTAATGCTTCATTTTTTGACTGCAAATTACTATTCCATGTAAATTATCACTTTTGGAACAAAAACAAGTGTGTTTAGAGGCACTTTAATGCCTGAAATTGGTCGAAAAAGAAGCTTCTGAGTAGGAGAAAAAGTCTGTAATTATATCAATTTTGGTCACATTGAGGCTTTAAAAAGTAGTTATTCAACATGAGGCACATTCTAAATGACATTTTGAATCAATTTTTCTACAGTCCAAAAAATCAATTTTCTGATGAAAAACGATGACCCGTGACCTGTCAAAATTTCTCCAGATCGTCGGAAAGGGAAATATTTAATGTTTAATTTTTTGGCTGCAAATGACTATTCCATGTAAATTATCACTTTTGGAACAAAAACAAGTGTGCTTAGAGTCACTTTAATGCCTGAAATTGGTCGAAATAGAAGCTTCTGAATAGGAGAAACTGTCTGTATTAATGGCAATTTTGGTCACATTGAGGCTTCAAAAAGTAGTTATTCAACATAAGGCACATTCCAAATGACATTTTGAATCAATTTTTCTAGAGTCCAAAAAATCAATTTTCTGATGAAAAACGATGACCCGTGACCTGTCGAAATTTCTCCAGATTGTCAGAAATGGAAATTTTTTAATGTTTAGTTTTTTGACTGCAAATAACTATTCCATGTAAAATATCACTTTTGGAACAAAAATAAGGGTGTTTAGAGTCACTTTAATGCCTGAAATTGGTCGAAATAGAAGCTTCTGAATAGGAGAAAATGTCTTTAAAATGGCAATTTTCGTCACATTGAGGCTTTAAAAAGTAGTTATTCAACATGAGGCACAATCGAAATGACATTTTGAATCAATTTTTCTACAGTCCAAAAAATCAATTTTCTGATGAAAAACGATGACCCGTGACCTGTCGAAATTTCTCCAGATGGTCAGAAATGGAAATTTTTTAATGTTTAATTTTTATACTGTAAATGACTATTCCATGTGAATTATCACTTTTGGAATTTAAATAAGTGTGTTTAGAGTCACTTTAATGCCTGAAATTGGTCGAAGTAGCAGCTTCAGAATAGGAGAAAATGTCTGTATTAATGGCAATTTTGGTCACATTGAGGCTTCAAAAAGTAGTTATTCAACATGAGGCACAATCCAAATGACATTTTGAATCAATTTTTCTACAGTCCAAAAAAATCAATTTTCTGATGAAAAACGATGACCCGTGACCTGTCGAAATTTCTCCAGATGGTCAGAAATGGAATTTTTTTATGTTTAAATTTTTTTACTGTAAATGACTATTCCATGTGAATTATCACTTTTGGAACAAAAACAAGTGTGTTTAGAGGCACTTTAATGCCTGAAATTGGTCGAAAAAGAAGCTTCTGAGTAGGAGAAAAAGTCTGTAATTATATCAATTTTGGTCACATTGAGGCTTTAAAAAGTAGTTATTCAACATGAGGCGCATTATAAATGACATTTTGAATCAATTTTTCTACAGTCCAAAAAATCAATTTTCTGATGAAAAACGATGACCCGTGACCTGTCAAAATTTTTCCAGATCGTCAGAAATGGAAATTTTTTAATGTTTAATTTTTTGACTGCAAATGACTATTCCATGTAAATTATCACTTTTGGAACAAAAACAAGTGTGCTTAGAGTCACTTTAATGCCTGAAATTGGTCGAAATAGAAGCTTCTGAATAGGAGAAAAAATCTGTAATAATGGCAATTTTGGTCACATTGAGGCTTTAAAAAGCAGTTATTCAACATAAGGCACATTCCAAATGACATTTTGAATCAATTTTTCTAGCGTCCAAAAAATCAATTTTCTGATGAAAAACGATGACCCGTGACCTGTCGAAATTTCTCCAGATGGTCAGAAATGGAAATTTTTTAATAATTAATATTTTTACTGTAAATGACTATTCCATGTAAATTGTCACTTTTGGAACTAAAATAAGTGTTTAGAGTCACTTTAATGCCTGAAATTGGTCGAAGTAGAAGCTTCTGAATAGGAGAAACTGTCTGTATTAATGGCAATTTTGGTCACATTGAGGCTTCAAAAAGTAGTTATTCAACATAAGGCACATTCCAAATGACATTTTGAATCAATTTTTCTAGAGTCCAAAAAATCAATTTTCTGATGAAAAACGATGACCCGTGACCTGTCGAAATTTTCCAGATTGTCAGAAATGGAAATTTTTTAATGTTTAGTTTTTTGACTGCAAATAACTATTCCATGTAAAATATCACTTTTGGAACAAAAATAAGGGTGTTTAGAGTCACTTTAATGCCTGAAATTGGTCGAAATAGAAGCTTCTGAATAGGAGAAAATGTCTTTAAAATGGCAATTTTCGTCACATTGAGGCTTTAAAAAGTAGTTATTCAACATGAGGCACAATCCAAATGACATTTTGAATCAATTTTTCTACAGTCCAAAAAATCAATTTTCTGATGAAAAACGATGACCCGTGACCTGTCGAAATTTCTCCAGATGGTCAGAAATGGAAATTTTTTAATGTTTAATTTTTATACTGTAAATGACTATTCCATGTGAATTATCACTTTTGGAACAAAAATAAGGGTGTTTAGAGTCACTTTAATGCCTGAAATTGGTCGAAATAGAAGCTTCTGAATAGGAGCAAAAGTGTGTAATAATGGCAATTTTGTCACATTGAAGCTTTAAAAAGTAGTTATTCAACAAGAGGCACATTCCAAATGACATTTTTAATCAATTTTTCTACAGTCCAAAAAATCAATTTTCTGATAAAAAATGATGACCCGTGACCTCTCGAAATTTCTCCAGATGGTCAGAAATGGAATTTTTTTAACGTTTAATTTTTTGACTGCAAATGACTATTCCATGTGAATTATCACTTTTGGAACTAAAATAAGTGTGTTTAGAGTAATTTTAATTACTGAAATTGGTCAAAAAAGAAGCTTCTGAGTAGGAGAAAATGTCTGTAAAAATGGCAATTTTGGTCACGTTGAGGCTTCAAAAAGGAGTTATTCGACATGAGGCACAATCCAAATGACATTTTGAATCAATTTTTCTAGAGTCCAAAAAATCAATTTTCTGATGAAAAACGATGACCCGTGACCTGTCGAAATTTCTCCAGATTGTCAGAAATGGAAATTTTTTAATGTTTAGTTTTTTGACTGCAAATAACTATTCCATGTAAACTATCACTTTTGGAACTAAAATAAGTGTTTAGAGTCACTTTAATGCCTGAAATTGGTCAAAATAGAAGCTTCTGAATAGGAGCAAAAGTCTGTAATAATGGCAATTTTGGTCACATTGAAGCTTTAAAAAGTAGTTATTCAACATGAGGCACATTCCAAATGACATTTTTACTCAATTTTTCTACAGTCCAAAAAATCAATTTTCTGATGAAAAACGATGACCAGTGACCTCTCGAAATTTCTCCAGATGGTCAGAAATGGAAATATTTTAACGTTTAATTTTTTGACTGCAAATGACTATTCCATGTGAATTATCACTTTTGGAATTTAAATAAGTGTGTTTAGAGTCACTTTAATGCCTGAAATTGGTCGAAGTAGCAGCTTCAGAATAGGAGAAAATGTCTGTATTAATGGCAATTTTAGTCACATTGAGGCTTTAAAAAGTAGTTATTCAACATAAGGCACATTCCAAATGACATTTTGAATCAATTTTTCTAGAGTCCAAAAAATCAATTTTCTGATGAAAAACGATGACCCGTGACCTGTCGAAATTTCTCCAGATGGTCAGAAATGGAAATTTTTTAATGTTTAATATTTTTACTGTAAATGACTATTCCATGTAAATTATCACTTTTGGAACTAAAATAAGTGTTTAGAGTCACTTTAATGCCTGAAATTGGTCAAAATAGAAGCTTCTGAATAGGAGCAAAAGTCTGTAATAATGGCAATTTTGGTCACATTGAAGCTTTAAAAAGTAGTTAATCAACAGGAGGCACATTCCAAATGACATTTTTAATCAATTTTTCTACAGTCCAAAAAAGCAATTTTCTGATGAAAAACGATGACCCGTGACCTCTCGAAATTTCTCCAGATGGTCATAAATGGAAATTTTTTAATGTTTAATTTTTATACTGTAAATGACTATTCCATGTGAATTATCACTTTTGGAATTTAAATAAGTGTGTTTAGAGTCACTTTAATGCCTGAAATTGGTCGAAGTAGAAGCTTCTGAATAGGAGAAAATGTCTGTATTAATGGCAATTTTGGTCACATTGAGGCTTCAAAAAGTAGTTATTCAACATGAGGCACAATCCAAATGACATTTTGAATCAATTTTTCTACAGTCCAAAAAAATCTATTTTCTGATGAAAAACGATGACCTGTGACCTGTTGAAATTTCTCCAGATGGTCAGAAATGGACATTTTTTAATGTTTCATTTTTTGACTGCAAATGACTATTCCATGTAAATTATCACTTTTGGAACAAAAACAAGTGTGCTTAGAGTCACTTTAATGCCTGAAATTGGTCGAAATAGAAGCTTCTGAATAGGAGAAACTGTCTGTATTAATGGCAATTTTGGTCACATTGAGGCTTCAAAAAGTAGTTATTCAACATGAGGCACAATCCAAATGACATTTTGAATACATTTTTCTACAGTCCAAAAAAATCAATTTTCTGATGAAAAACGATGACCCGTGACCTGTCGAAATTTCTCCAGATGGTCAGAAATGGAAATTTTTTTATGTTTAATTTTTTTACTGTAAATGACTATTCCATGTGAATTATCACTTTTGGAACAAAAACAAGTGTGTTTAGAGTCACTTTAATGCCTGAAATTGGTCGAAATAGAAGCTTCTGAATTGGAGAAAATGTCTTTAAAAATGGCAATTTTCGTCACATTGAGGCTTTAAAAAGTAGTTATCCAACATGAGGCACAATCCAAATGACATTTTGAATCAATTTTTCTACAGTCCAAAAAATCAATTTTCTGATGAAAAACGATGACCCGTGACCTGTCGAAATTTTTCCAGATGGTCAGAAATGGAAATTTTTTAATGTTTAATTTTTATACTGTAAATGACTATTCCATGTGAATTATCACTTTTGGAATTTAAATAAGTGTGTTTAGAGTCACTTTAATGCCTGAAATTGGTCGAAGTAGAAGCTTCTGAATAGGAGAAAATGTCTGTATTAATGGCAATTCTGGTCACATTGAGGCTTCAAAAAGTAGTTATTCAACATGAGGCACAATCCAAATGACATTTTGAATCAATTTTTCTACAGTCCAAAAAAATCAATTTTCTGATGAAAAACGATGACCTGTGACCTGTTGAAATTTCTCCAGATGGTCAGAAATGGACATTTTTTAATGTTTCATTTTTTGACTGCAAATGACTATTCCATGTAAATTATCACTTTTGGAACAAAAACAAGTGTGCTTAGAGTCACTTTAATGCCTGAAATTGGTCGAAATAGAAGCTTCTGAATAGGAGAAAAAGTCTGTAATAATGGCAATTTTGGTCACATTGAGGCTTTAAAAAGTAGTTATTCAACATAAGGCACATTCCAAATGACATTTTGAATCAATTTTTCTAGAGTCCAAAAACTCAATTTTCTGATGAAAAACGATGACCCGTGACCTGTCGAAATTTCTCCAGATGGTCAGAAATGGAAATTTTTTAATGTTTAATATTTTTACTGTAAAAGACTATTCCATGTAAATTATCACTTTTGGAACTAAAATAAGTGTTTAGAGTCACTTTAATGCCTGAAATTGGTCAAAATAGAAGCTTCTGAATAGGAGCAAAAGTCTGTAATAATGGCAATTTTGGTCACATTGAAGCTTTAAAAAGTAGTTATTCAACAGGAGGCACATTCCAAATGACATTTTTAATCAATTTTTCTACAGTCCAAAAAAGCAATTTTCTGATGAAAAACGATGACCCGTGACCTCTCGAAATTTCTCCAGATGGTCAGAAATGGAAATTTTTTAATGTTTATTTTTTTTACTGTAAATGACTATTCCATGTGAATTATCACTTTTGGAACTAAAATAAGGGTGTTTAGAGTCACTTTAATGCCTGAAATTGGTCGAAATAGAAGCTTCGGAATAGGAGAAAATGTCTTTAAAAATGGCAATTTTCGTCACATTGAGGCTTTAAAAAGTAGATATTCAACATGAGGCACAATCCAAATGACATTTTGAATCAATTTTTCTACAGTCCAAAAAATCAATTTTCTGATGAAAAACGATGACCCGTGACCTGTCGAAATTTCTCCAGATGGTCAGAAATGGAAATTTTTTAATGTTTAATTTTTATACTGTAAATGACTATTCCATGTGAATTATCACTTTTGGAATTTAAATAAGTGTGTTTAGAGTCACTTTAATGCCTGAAATTGGTCGAAATAGAAGCTTCTGAATAGGAGAAACTGTCTGTATTAATGGCAATTTTGGTCACATTGAGGCTTCAAAAAGTAGTTATTCAACATGAGGCACAATCCAAATGACATTTTGAATAAATTTTTCTACAGTCCAAAAAATCTATTTTCTGATGAAAAACGATGACCCGTGACCTGTCGAAATTTCTCCAGATTGTCAGAAATGGAAATTTTTTAATGTTTAGTTTTTTGACTGCAAATAACTATTCCATGTAAAATATCACTTTTGGAACAAAAATAAGTGTGTTTAGAGTCACTTTAATGCCTGAAATTGGTCGAAAAAGAAGCTTCTGAGTAGGAGAAAATGTCTGTAAAAATGTCAATTTTGGTCACATTGAGGCTTTAAAAAGTAGTTATTCAACACGATGCACATTCCAAATGACATTTTGAATCAATTTTTCTACAGTCCAAAAAATCAATTTTCTGATGAAAAACGATGACCCGTGACCTGTCGAAATTTCTCCAGATGGTCAGAAATGGAAATTTTTTAATGTTTAATATTTTTACTGTAAATGACTATTCCATGTAAATTATCACTTTTGGAACTAAAATAAGTGTTTAGAGTCACTTTAATGCCTGAAATTGGTCAAAATAGAAGCTTCTGAATAGGAGCAAAAGTCTGTAATAATGGCAATTTTGGTCACATTGAAGCTTTAAAAAGTAGTTATTCAACAGGAGGCACATTCCAAATGACATTTTTAATCAATTTTTCTACAGTCCAAAAAAGCAATTTTCTGATGAAAAACGATGACCCGTGACCTCTCGAAATTTCTCCAGATGGTCAGAAATGGAAATTTTTTAATGTTTATTTTTTTTACTGTAAATGACTATTCCATGTGAATTATCACTTTTGGAACAAAAATAAGGGTGTTTAGAGTCACTTTAATGCCTGAAATTGGTCGAAATAGAAGCTTCGGAATAGGAGAAAATGTCTTTAAAAATGGCAATTTTGGTCACATTGAGGCTTTAAAAAGTAGATATTCAACATGAGGCACAATCCAAATGACATTTTGAATCAATTTTTCTACAGTCCAAAAAATCAATTTTCTGATGAAAAACGATGACCCGTGACCTGTCGAAATTTCTCCAGATGGTCAGAAATGGAAATTTTTTAATGTTTAATTTTTATACTGTAAATGACTATTCCATGTGAATTATCACTTTTGGAATTTAAATAAGTGTGTTTAGAGTCACTTTAATGCCTGAAATTGGTCGAAATAGAAGCTTCTGAATAGGAGAAACTGTCTGTATTAATGGCAATTTTGGTCACATTGAGGCTTCAAAAAGTAGTTATTCAACATAAGGCACATTCCAAATGACATTTTGAATCAATTTTTCTAGAGTCCAAAAAATCAATTTTCTGATGAAAAACGATGACCCGTGACCTGTCGAAATTTTCCAGATTGTCAGAAATGGAAATTTTTTAATGTTTAGTTTTATGACTGCAAATAACTATTCCATGTAAAATATCACTTTTGGAACAAAAATAAGGGTGTTTAGAGTCACTTTAATGCCTGAAATTGGTCGAAATAGAAGCTTCTGAATAGGAGAAAATGTCTTTAAAATGGCAATTTTCGTCACATTGAGGCTTTAAAAAGTAGTTATTCAACATGAGGCACAATCCAAATGACATTTTGAATCAATTTTTCTACAGTCCAAAAAATCAATTTTCTGATGAAAAACGATGACCCGTGACCTGTCGAAATTTCTCCAGATGGTCAGAAATGGAAATTTTTTAATGTTTAATTTTTATACTGTAAATGACTATTCCATGTGAATTATCACTTTTGGAATTTAAATAAGTGTGTTTAGAGTCACTTTAATGCCTGAAATTGGTCGAAGTAGCAGCTTCAGAATAGGAGAAAATGTCTGTATTAATGGCAATTTTGGTCACATTGAGGCTTCAAAAAGTAGTTATTCAACATGAGGCACAATCCAAATGACATTTTGAATCAATTTTTCTACAGTCCAAAAAAATCAATTTTCTGATGAAAAACGATGACCCGTGACCTGTCGAAATTTCTCCAGATGGTCAGAAATGGAATTTTTTTATGTTTAATTTTTTTTACTGTAAATGACTATTCCATGTGAATTATCACTTTTGGAACAAAAATAAGGGTGTTTAGAGTCACTTTAATGCCTGAAATTGGTCGAAATAGAAGCTTCTGAATAGGAGCAAAAGTGTGTAATAATGGCAATTTTGTCACATTGAAGCTTTAAAAAGTAGTTATTCAACATGAGGCACATTCCAAATGACATTTTTAATCAATTTTTCTACAGTCCAAAAAATCAATTTTCTGATAAAAAATGATGACCCGTGACCTCTCGAAATTTCTCTAGATGGTCAGAAATGGAATTTTTTTAACGTTTAATTTTTTGACTGCAAATGACTATTCCATGTGAATTATCACTTTTGGAACTAAAATAAGTGTGTTTAGAGTAATTTTAATTACTGAAATTGGTCAAAAAAGAAGCTACTGAGTAGGAGAAAATGTCTGTAAAAATGGCAATTTTGGTCACGTTGAGGCTTCAAAAAGGAGTTATTCGACATGAGGCACAATCCAAACGACATTTTGAATCAATTTTTCTAGAGTCCAAAAAATCAATTTTCTGATGAAAAACGATGACCCGTGACCTGTCGAAATTTCTCCAGATTGTCAGAAATGGAAATTTTTTAATGTTTAGTTTTTTGACTGCAAATAACTATTCCATGTAAACTATCACTTTTGGAACTAAAATAAGTGTTTAGAGTCACTTTAATGCCTGAAATTGGTCAAAATAGAAGCTTCTGAATAGGAGCAAAAGTCTGTAATAATGGCAATTTTGGTCACATTGAAGCTTTAAAAAGTAGTTATTCAACATGAGGCACATTCCAAATGACATTTTTACTCAATTTTTCTACAGTCCAAAAAATCAATTTTCTGATGAAAAACGATGACCAGTGACCTCTCGAAATTTCTCCAGATGGTCAGAAATGGAAATATTTTAACGTTTAATTTTTATACTGTAAATGTCTATTCCATGTGAATTATCACTTTTGGAATTTAAATAAGTGTGTTTAGAGTCACTTTAATGCCTGAAATTGGTCGAAGTAGAAGCTTCTGAATAGGAGAAAATGTCTGTATTAATGGCAATTCTGGTCACATTGAGGCTTCAAAAAGTAGTTATTCAACATGAGGCACAATCCAAATGACATTTTGAATCAATTTTTCTACAGTCCAAAAAAATCAATTTTCTGATGAAAAACGATGACCTGTGACCTGTTGAAATTTCTCCAGATGGTCAGAAATGGACATTTTTTAATGTTTCATTTTTTGACTGCAAATGACTATTCCATGTAAATTATCACTTTTGGAACAAAAACAAGTGTGCTTAGAGTCACTTTAATGCCTGAAATTGGTCGAAATAGAAGCTTCTGAATAGGAGAAAAAGTCTGTAATAATGGCAATTTTGGTCACATTGAGGCTTTAAAAAGTAGTTATTCAACATAAGGCACATTCCAAATGACATTTTGAATCAATTTTTCTAGAGTCCAAAAACTCAATTTTCTGATGAAAAACGATGACCCGTGACCTGTCGAAATTTCTCCAGATGGTCAGAAATGGACATTTTTTAATGTTTAATATTTTTACTGTAAAAGACTATTCCATGTAAATTATCACTTTTGGAACTAAAATAAGTGTTTAGAGTCACTTTAATGCCTGAAATTGGTCATAAATAGAAGCTTCTGAATAGGAGCAAAAGTTTGTAATAATGGCAATTTTGGTCACATTGAAGCTTTAAAAAGTAGTTATTCAACAGGAGGCACATTCCAAATGACATTTTTAATCAATTTTTCTACAGTCCAAAAAAGCAATTTTCTGATGAAAAACGATGACCCGTGACCTCTCGAAATTTCTCCAGATGGTCAGAAATGGAAATTTTTTAATGTTTATTTTTTTTACTGTAAATGACTATTCCATGTGAATTATCACTTTTGGAACAAAAATAAGGGTGTTTAGAGTCACTTTAATGCCTGAAATTGGTCGAAATAGAAGCTTCGGAATAGGAGAAAATGTCTTTAAAAATGGCAATTTTCGTCACATTGAGGCTTTAAAAAGTAGATATTCAACATGAGGCACAATCCAAATGACATTTTGAATCAATTTTTCTACAGTCCAAAAAATCAATTTTCTGATGAAAAACGATGACCCGTGACCTGTCGAAATTACTCCAGATGGTCAGAAATGGAAATTTTTTAATGTTTAATTTTTATACTGTAAATGACTATTCCATGTGAATTATCACTTTTGGAATTTAAATAAGTGTGTTTAGAGTCACTTTAATGCCTGAAATTGGTCGAAATAGAAGCTTCTGAATAGGAGAAACTGTCTGTATTAATGGCAATTTTGGTCACATTGAGGCTTCAAAAAGTAGTTATTCAACATGAGGCACAATCCAAATGACATTTTGAATAAATTTTTCTACAGTCCAAAAAATCTATTTTCTGATGAAAAACGATGACCCGTGACCTGTCGAAATTTCTCCAGATTGTCAGAAATGGAAATTTTTTAATGTTTAGTTTTTTGACTGCAAATAACTATTCCATGTAAAATATCACTTTTGGAACAAAAATAAGTGTGTTTAGAGTCACTTTAATGCCTGAAATTGGTCGAAAAAGAAGCTTCTGAGTAGGAGAAAATGTCTGTAAAAATGGCAATTTTGGTCACATTGAGGCTTTAAAAAGTAGTTATTCAACACGATGCACATTCCAAATGACATTTTGAATCAATTTTTCTACAGTCCAAAAAATCAATTTTCTGATGAAAAACGATGACCCGTGACCTGTCGAAATTTCTCCAGATGGTCAGAAATGGAAATTTTTTAATGTTTAATATTTTTACTGTAAATGACTATTCCATGTAAATTATCACTTTTGGAACTAAAATAAGTGTTTAGAGTCACTTTAATGCCTGAAATTGGTCAAAATAGAAGCTTCTGAATAGGAGCAAAAGTCTGTAATAATGGCAATTTTGTCACATTGAAGCTTTAAAAAGTAGTTATTCAACATGAGGCACATTCCAAATGACATTTTTAATCAATTTTTCTACAGTCCAAAAAATCAATTTTCTGATAAAAAATGATGACCCGTGACCTCTCGAAATTTCTCCAGATGGTCAGAAATGGAATTTTTTTAACGTTTAATTTTTTGACTGCAAATGACTATTCCATGTGAATTATCACTTTTGGAACTAAAATAAGTGTGTTTAGAGTAATTTTAATTACTGAAATTGGTCAAAAAAGAAGCTTCTGAGTAGGAGAAAATGTCTGTAAAAATGGCAATTTTGGTCACGTTGAGGCTTCAAAAAGTAGTTATTCAACATGAGGCACAATCCAAATGACATTTTGAATCAATTTTTCTAGAGTCCAAAAAATCAATTTTCTGATGAAAAACGATGACCCGTGACCTGTCGAAATTTCTCCAGATTGTCAGAAATGGAAATTTTTTAATGTTTAGTTTTTTGACTGCAAATACCTATTCCATGTAAACTATCACTTTTGGAACTAAAATAAGTGTTTAGAGTCACTTTAATGCCTGAAATTGGTCAAAATAGAAGCTTCTGAATAGGAGCAAAAGTCTGTAATAATGGCAATTTTGGTCACATTGAGGCTTCAAAAAGTAGTTATTCAACATGAGGCACAATCCAAATGACATTTTGAATAAATTTTTCTACAGTCCAAAAAATCTATTTTCTGATGAAAAACGATGACCCGTGACCTGTCGAAATTTCTCCAGATTGTCAGAAATGGAAATTTTTTAATGTTTAGTTTTTTGACTGCAAATAACTATTCCATGTAAAATATCACTTTTGGAACAAAAATAAGTGTGTTTAGAGTCACTTTAATGCCTGAAATTGGTCGAAAAAGAAGCTTCTGAGTAGGAGAAAATGTCTGTAAAAATGGCAATTTTGGTCACATTGAGGCTTTAAAAAGTAGTTATTCAACACGATGCACATTCCAAATGACATTTTGAATCAATTTTTCTACAGTCCAAAAAATCAATTTTCTGATGAAAAACGATGACCCGTGACCTGTCGAAATTTCTCCAGATGGTCAGAAATGGAAATTTTTTAATGTTTAATATTTTTACTGTAAATGACTATTCCATGTAAATTATCACTTTTGGAACTAAAATAAGTGTTTAGAGTCACTTTAATGCCTGAAATTGGTCAAAATAGAAGCTTCTGAATAGGAGCAAAAGTCTGTAATAATGGCAATTTTGTCACATTGAAGCTTTAAAAAGTAGTTATTCAACATGAGGCACATTCCAAATGACATTTTTAATCAATTTTTCTACAGTCCAAAAAATCAATTTTCTGATAAAAAATGATGACCCGTGACCTCTCGAAATTTCTCCAGATGGTCAGAAATGGAATTTTTTTAACGTTTAATTTTTTGACTGCAAATGACTATTCCATGTGAATTATCACTTTTGGAACTAAAATAAGTGTGTTTAGAGTAATTTTAATTACTGAAATTGGTCAAAAAAGAAGCTTCTGAGTAGGAGAAAATGTCTGTAAAAATGGCAATTTTGGTCACGTTGAGGCTTCAAAAAGTAGTTATTCAACATGAGGCACAATCCAAATGACATTTTGAATCAATTTTTCTAGAGTCCAAAAAATCAATTTTCTGATGAAAAACGATGACCCGTGACCTGTCGAAATTTCTCCAGATTGTCAGAAATGGAAATTTTTTAATGTTTAGTTTTTTGACTGCAAATACCTATTCCATGTAAACTATCACTTTTGGAACTAAAATAAGTGTTTAGAGTCACTTTAATGCCTGAAATTGGTCAAAATAGAAGCTTCTGAATAGGAGCAAAAGTCTGTAATAATGGCAATTTTGGTCACATTGAAGCTTTAAAAAGTAGTTATTCAACATGAGGCACATTCCAAATGACATTTTTAATCAATTTTTCTACAGTCCAAAAAATCAATTTTCTGATGAAAAACGATGACCCGTGACCTCTCGAAATTTCTCCAGATGGTCAGAAATGGAAATATTTTAACGTTTAATTTTTTGACTGCAAATGACTATTCCATGTAAATTATCACTTTTGGAACACAAATAAGGGTGTTTAGAGTCACTTTAATGCCTGAAATTGGTCGAAATAGAAGCTTCGGAATAGGAGAAAATGTCTTTAAAAATGGCAATTTTCGTCACATTGAGGCTTTAAAAAGTAGATATTCAACATGAGGCACAATCCAAATGACATTTTGAATCAATTTTTCTACAGTCCAAAAAATCAATTTTCTGATGAAAAACGATGACCCGTGACCTGTCGAAATTTCTCCAGATGGTCAGAAATGGAAATTTTTTAATGTTTAATTTTTATACTGTAAATGACTATTCCATGTGAATTATCACTTTTGGAATTTAAATAAGTGTGTTTAGAGTCACTTTAATGCCTGCAATTGGTCGAAAAAGAAGCTTCTGAGTAGGAGAAAAAGTCTGTAATTATATCAATTTTGGTCACATTGAAGCTTTAAAAAGTAGTTATTCAACATGAGGCACATTCCAAATGACATTTTTAATCAATTTTTCTACAGTCCAAAAAAATCAATTTTCTGATGAAAAACGATGACCCGTGACCTCTCGAAATTTCTCCAGATGGTCAGAAATGGAAATTTTTTAACGTTTAATTTTTTGACTGCAAATGACTATTCCATGTGAATTATCACTTTTGGAACTAAAATAAGTGTGTTTAGAGTAATTTTAATTACTGAAATTGGTTGAAAAAGAAACTTCTGAGTAGGAGAAAATGTCTGTAAAAATGGCAATTTTGGTCACGTTGAGGCTTCAAAAAGTAGTTATTCAACATGAGGCACAATCCAAATGACATTTTGAATCAATTTTTCTACAGTCCAAAAAATCAATTTTCTGATGAAAAATGAAGACCCGTGACCTGTTGAAATTTCTCCAGATGGTCAGAAATGGACATTTTTTAATGTTTAATTTTTATACTGTAAATGACTATTCCATGTGAATTATCACTTTTGGAATTTAAATAAGTGTGTTTAGAGTCACTTTAATGCCTGAAATTGGTCGAAGTAGAAGCTTCTGAATAGGAGAAAATGTCTGTATTCATGGCAATTTTGGTCACATTGAGGCTTCAAAAAGTAGTTATTCAACATGAGGCACAATCCAAATGACATTTTGAATCAATTTTTCTACAGTCCGAAAAAATCAATTTTCTGATGAAAAACGATGACCTGTGACCTGTTGAAATTTCTCCAGATGGTCAGAAATGGACATTTTTTAATGTTTCATTTTTTGACTGCAAATTACTATTCCATGTAAATTATCACTTTTGGAACAAAAACAAGTGTGTTTAGAGGCACTTTAATGCCTGAAATTGGTCGAAAAAGAAGCTTCTGAGTAGGAGAAAAAGTCTGTAATTATATCAATTTTGGTCACATTGAGGCTTTAAAAAGTAGTTATTCAACATGAGGCGCATTCTAAATGACATTTTGAATCAATTTTTCTACAGTCCAAAAAATCAATTTTCTGATGAAAAACGATGACCCGTGACCTGTCAAAATTTCTCCAGATCGTCAGAAATGGAAATATTTAATGTTTAATTTTTTGGCTGCAAATGACTATTCCATGTAAATTATCACTTTTGGAACAAAAACAAGTGTGCTTAGAGTCACTTTAATGCCTGAAATTGGTCGAAATAGAAGCTTCTGAATAGGAGAAACTGTCTGTATTAATGGCAATTTTGGTCACATTGAGGCTTCAAAAAGTAGTTATTCAACATAAGGCACATTCCAAATGACATTTTGAATCAATTTTTCTAGAGTCCAAAAAATCAATTTTCTGATGAAAAACGATGACCCGTGACCTGTCGAAATTTCTCCAGATTGTCAGAAATGGAAATTTTTTAATGTTTAGTTTTTTGACTGCAAATAACTATTCCATGTAAACTATCACTTTTGGAACAAAAATAAGGGTGTTTAGAGTCACTTTAATGCCTGAAATTGGTCGAAATAGAAGCTTCTGAATAGGAGAAAATGTCTTTAAAATGGCAATTTTCGTCACATTGAGGCTTTAAAAAGTAGTTATTCAACATGAGGCACAATCGAAATGACATTTTGAATCAATTTTTCTACAGTCCAAAAAATCAATTTTCTGATGAAAACCGATGACCCGTGACCTGTCGAAATTTCTCCAGATGGTCAGAAATGGAAATTTTTTAATGTTTAATTTTTATACTGTAAATGACTATTCCATGTGAATTATCACTTTTGGAATTTAAATAAGTGTGTTTAGAGTCACTTTAATGCCTGAAATTGGTCGAAGTAGCAGCTTCAGAATAGGAGAAAATGTCTGTATTAATGGCAATTTTGGTCACATTGAGGCTTCAAAAAGTAGTTATTCAACATGAGGCACAATCCAAATGACATTTTGAATCAATTTTTCTACAGTCCAAAAAAATCAATTTTCTGATGAAAAACGATGACCCGTGACCTGTCGAAATTTCTCCAGATGGTCAGAAATGGAATTTTTTTATGTTTAAATTTTTTTACTGTAAATGACTATTCCATGTGAATTATCACTTTTGGAACAAAAACAAGTGTGTTTAGAGGCACTTTAATGCCTGAAATTGGTCGAAAAAGAAGCTTCTGAGTAGGAGAAAAAGTCTGTAATTATATCAATTTTGGTCACATTGAGGCTTTAAAAAGTAGTTATTCAACATGAGGCGCATTCCAAATGACATTTTGAATCAATTTTTCTACAGTCCAAAAAATCAATTTTCTGATGAAAAACGATGACCCGTGACCTGTCGAAATTTCTCCAGATGGTCAGAAATGGAAATTTTTTAATGTTTAATATTTTTACTGTAAATGACTATTCCATGTAAATTATCACTTTTGGAACTAAAATAAGTGTTTAGAGTCACTTTAATGCCTGAAATTGGTCAAAATAGAAGCTTCTGAATAGGAGCAAAAGTCTGTAATAATGGCAATTTTGTCACATTGAAGCTTTAAAAAGTAGTTATTCAACATGAGGCACATTCCAAATGACATTTTTAATCAATTTTTCTACAGTCCAAAAAATCAATTTTCTGATAAAAAATGATGACCCGTGACCTCTCGAAATTTCTCCAGATGGTCAGAAATGGAATTTTTTTAACGTTTAATTTTTTGACTGCAAATGACTATTCCATGTGAATTATCACTTTTGGAACTAAAATAAGTGTGTTTAGAGTAATTTTAATTACTGAAATTGGTCAAAAAAGAAGCTTCTGAGTAGGAGAAAATGTCTGTAAAAATGGCAATTTTGGTCACGTTGAGGCTTCAAAAAGTAGTTATTCAACATGAGGCACAATCCAAATGACATTTTGAATCAATTTTTCTAGAGTCCAAAAAATCAATTTTCTGATGAAAAACGATGACCCGTGACCTGTCGAAATTTCTCCAGATTGTCAGAAATGGAAATTTTTTAATGTTTAGTTTTTTGACTGCAAATACCTATTCCATGTAAACTATCACTTTTGGAACTAAAATAAGTGTTTAGAGTCACTTTAATGCCTGAAATTGGTCAAAATAGAAGCTTCTGAATAGGAGCAAAAGTCTGTAATAATGGCAATTTTGGTCACATTGAAGCTTTAAAAAGTAGTTATTCAACATGAGGCACATTCCAAATGACATTTTTAATCAATTTTTCTACAGTCCAAAAAATCAATTTTCTGATGAAAAACGATGACCCGTGACCTCTCGAAATTTCTCCAGATGGTCAGAAATGGAAATATTTTAACGTTTAATTTTTTGACTGCAAATGACTATTCCATGTAAATTATCACTTTTGGAACACAAATAAGGGTGTTTAGAGTCACTTTAATGCCTGAAATTGGTCGAAATAGAAGCTTCGGAATAGGAGAAAATGTCTTTAAAAATGGCAATTTTCGTCACATTGAGGCTTTAAAAAGTAGATATTCAACATGAGGCACAATCCAAATGACATTTTGAATCAATTTTTCTACAGTCCAAAAAATCAATTTTCTGATGAAAAACGATGACCCGTGACCTGTCGAAATTTCTCCAGATGGTCAGAAATGGAAATTTTTTAATGTTTAATTTTTATACTGTAAATGACTATTCCATGTGAATTATCACTTTTGGAATTTAAATAAGTGTGTTTAGAGTCACTTTAATGCCTGCAATTGGTCGAAAAAGAAGCTTCTGAGTAGGAGAAAAAGTCTGTAATTATATCAATTTTGGTCACATTGAAGCTTTAAAAAGTAGTTATTCAACATGAGGCACATTCCAAATGACATTTTTAATCAATTTTTCTACAGTCCAAAAAAATCAATTTTCTGATGAAAAACGATGACCCGTGACCTCTCGAAATTTCTCCAGATGGTCAGAAATGGAAATTTTTTAACGTTTAATTTTTTGACTGCAAATGACTATTCCATGTGAATTATCACTTTTGGAACTAAAATAAGTGTGTTTAGAGTAATTTTAATTACTGAAATTGGTTGAAAAAGAAACTTCTGAGTAGGAGAAAATGTCTGTAAAAATGGCAATTTTGGTCACGTTGAGGCTTCAAAAAGTAGTTATTCAACATGAGGCACAATCCAAATGACATTTTGAATCAATTTTTCTACAGTCCAAAAAATCAATTTTCTGATGAAAAATGAAGACCCGTGACCTGTTGAAATTTCTCCAGATGGTCAGAAATGGACATTTTTTAATGTTTAATTTTTATACTGTAAATGACTATTCCATGTGAATTATCACTTTTGGAATTTAAATAAGTGTGTTTAGAGTCACTTTAATGCCTGAAATTGGTCGAAGTAGAAGCTTCTGAATAGGAGAAAATGTCTGTATTCATGGCAATTTTGGTCACATTGAGGCTTCAAAAAGTAGTTATTCAACATGAGGCACAATCCAAATGACATTTTGAATCAATTTTTCTACAGTCCGAAAAAATCAATTTTCTGATGAAAAACGATGACCTGTGACCTGTTGAAATTTCTCCAGATGGTCAGAAATGGACATTTTTTAATGTTTCATTTTTTGACTGCAAATTACTATTCCATGTAAATTATCACTTTTGGAACAAAAACAAGTGTGTTTAGAGGCACTTTAATGCCTGAAATTGGTCGAAAAAGAAGCTTCTGAGTAGGAGAAAAAGTCTGTAATTATATCAATTTTGGTCACATTGAGGCTTTAAAAAGTAGTTATTCAACATGAGGCGCATTCTAAATGACATTTTGAATCAATTTTTCTACAGTCCAAAAAATCAATTTTCTGATGAAAAACGATGACCCGTGACCTGTCAAAATTTCTCCAGATCGTCAGAAATGGAAATATTTAATGTTTAATTTTTTGGCTGCAAATGACTATTCCATGTAAATTATCACTTTTGGAACAAAAACAAGTGTGCTTAGAGTCACTTTAATGCCTGAAATTGGTCGAAATAGAAGCTTCTGAATAGGAGAAACTGTCTGTATTAATGGCAATTTTGGTCACATTGAGGCTTCAAAAAGTAGTTATTCAACATAAGGCACATTCCAAATGACATTTTGAATCAATTTTTCTAGAGTCCAAAAAATCAATTTTCTGATGAAAAACGATGACCCGTGACCTGTCGAAATTTCTCCAGATTGTCAGAAATGGAAATTTTTTAATGTTTAGTTTTTTGACTGCAAATAACTATTCCATGTAAACTATCACTTTTGGAACAAAAATAAGGGTGTTTAGAGTCACTTTAATGCCTGAAATTGGTCGAAATAGAAGCTTCTGAATAGGAGAAAATGTCTTTAAAATGGCAATTTTCGTCACATTGAGGCTTTAAAAAGTAGTTATTCAACATGAGGCACAATCGAAATGACATTTTGAATCAATTTTTCTACAGTCCAAAAAATCAATTTTCTGATGAAAACCGATGACCCGTGACCTGTCGAAATTTCTCCAGATGGTCAGAAATGGAAATTTTTTAATGTTTAATTTTTATACTGTAAATGACTATTCCATGTGAATTATCACTTTTGGAATTTAAATAAGTGTGTTTAGAGTCACTTTAATGCCTGAAATTGGTCGAAGTAGCAGCTTCAGAATAGGAGAAAATGTCTGTATTAATGGCAATTTTGGTCACATTGAGGCTTCAAAAAGTAGTTATTCAACATGAGGCACAATCCAAATGACATTTTGAATCAATTTTTCTACAGTCCAAAAAAATCAATTTTCTGATGAAAAACGATGACCCGTGACCTGTCGAAATTTCTCCAGATGGTCAGAAATGGAATTTTTTTATGTTTAAATTTTTTTACTGTAAATGACTATTCCATGTGAATTATCACTTTTGGAACAAAAACAAGTGTGTTTAGAGGCACTTTAATGCCTGAAATTGGTCGAAAAAGAAGCTTCTGAGTAGGAGAAAAAGTCTGTAATTATATCAATTTTGGTCACATTGAGGCTTTAAAAAGTAGTTATTCAACATGAGGCGCATTATAAATGACATTTTGAATCAATTTTTCTACAGTCCAAAAAATCAATTTTCTGATGAAAAACGATGACCCGTGACCTGTCAAAATTTTTCCAGATCGTCAGAAATGGAAATTTTTTAATGTTTAATTTTTTGACTGCAAATGACTATTCCATGTAAATTATCACTTTTGGAACAAAAACAAGTGTGCTTAGAGTCACTTTAATGCCTGAAATTGGTCGAAATAGAAGCTTCTGAATAGGAGAAAAAATCTGTAATAATGGCAATTTTGGTCACATTGAGGCTTTAAAAAGTAGTTATTCAACATAAGGCACATTCCAAATGACATTTTGAATCAATTTTTCTAGAGTCCAAAAAATCAATTTTCTGATGAAAAACGATGACCCGTGACCTGTCGAAATTTCTCCAGATGGTCAGAAATGGAAATTTTTTAATGTTTAATATTTTTACTGTAAATGACTATTCCATGTAAATTATCACTTTTGGAACTAAAATAAGTGTTTAGAGTCACTTTAATGCCTGAAATTGGTCGAAGTAGAAGCTTCTGAATAGGAGAAACTGTCTGTATTAATGGCAATTTTGGTCACATTGAGGCTTCAAAAAGTAGTTATTCAACATAAGGCACATTCCAAATGACATTTTGAATCAATTTTTCTAGAGTCCAAAAAATCAATTTTCTGATGAAAAACGATGACCCGTGACCTGTCGAAATTTTCCAGATTGTCAGAAATGGAAATTTTTTAATGTTTAGTTTTTTGACTGCAAATAACTATTCCATGTAAAATATCACTTTTGGAACAAAAATAAGGGTGTTTAGAGTCACTTTAATGCCTGAAATTGGTCGAAATAGAAGCTTCTGAATAGGAGAAAATGTCTTTAAAATGGCAATTTTCGTCACATTGAGGCTTTAAAAAGTAGTTATTCAACATGAGGCACAATCCAAATGACATTTTGAATCAATTTTTCTACAGTCCAAAAAATCAATTTTCTGATGAAAAACGATGACCCGTGACCTGTCGAAATTTCTCCAGATGGTCAGACATGGAAATTTTTTAATGTTTAATTTTTATACTGTAAATGACTATTCCATGTGAATTATCACTTTTGGAATTTAAATAAGTGTGTTTAGAGTCACTTTAATGCCTGAAATTGGTCGAAGTAGCAGCTTCAGAATAGGAGAAAATGTCTGTATTAATGGCAATTTTGGTCACATTGAGGCTTCAAAAAGTAGTTATTCAACATGAGGCACAATCCAAATGACATTTTGAATCAATTTTTCTACAGTCCAAAAAAATCAATTTTCTGATGAAAAACGATGACCCGTGACCTGTCAAATTTCTCCAGATGGTCAGAAATGGAATTTTTTTATGTTTAATTTTTTTTACTGTAAATGACTATTCCATGTGAATTATCACTTTTGGAACAAAAATAAGGGTGTTTAGAGTCACTTTAATGCCTGAAATTGGTCGAAATAGAAGCTTCGGAATAGGAGAAAATGTCTTTAAAAATGGCAATTTTCGTCACATTGAGGCTTTAAAAAGTAGATATTCAACATGAGGCACAATCCAAATGACATTTTGAATCAATTTTTCTACAGTCCAAAAAATCAATTTTCTGATGAAAAACGATGACCCGTGACCTGTCGAAATTTCTCCAGATGGTCAGAAATGGAAATTTTTTAATGTTTAATTTTTATACTGTAAATGACTATTCCATGTGAATTATCACTTTTGGAATTTAAATAAGTGTGTTTAGAGTCACTTTAATGCCTGAAATTGGTCGAAGTAGAAGCTTCTGAATAGGAGAAAATGTCTGTATTAATGGCAATTTTGGTCACATTGAGGCTTCAAAAAGTAGTTATTCAACATGAGGCACAATCCAAATGACATTTTGAATCAATTTTTCTACAGTCCAAAAAAATCAATTTTCTGATGAAAAACGATGACCTGTGACCTGTTGAAATTTCTCCAGATGGTCAGAAATGGACATTTTTTAATGTTTCATTTTTTGACTGCAAATGACTATTCCATGTAAATTATCACTTTTGGAACAAACACAAGTGTGCTTAGAGTCACTTTAATGCCTGAAATTGGTCGAAATAGAAGCTTCTGAATAGGAGAAACTGTCTGTATTAATGGCAATTTTGGTCACATTGAGGCTTCAAAAAGTAGTTATTCAACATGAGGCACAATCCAAATGACATTTTGAATACATTTTTCTACAGTCCAAAAAAATCAATTTTCTGATGAAAAACGATGACCCGTGACCTGTCGAAATTTCTCCAGATGGTCAGAAAAGGAAATTTTTTTATGTTTAATTTTTTTACTGTAAATGACTATTCCATGTGAATTATCACTTTTGGAACAAAAACAAGTGTGTTTAGAGTCACTTTAATACCTGAAATTGGTCGAAATAGAAGCTTCTGAATGGGAGAAAATGTCTTTAAAAATGGCAATTTTCGTCACATTGAGGCTTTAAAAAGTAGATATTCAACATGAGGCACAATCCAAATGACATTTTGAATCAATTTTTCTACAGTCCAAAAAATCAATTTTCTGATGAAAAACGATGACCCGTGACCTGTCGAAATTTCTCCAGATGGTCAGAAATGGAAATTTTTTAATGTTTAATTTTTATACTGTAAATGACTATTCCATGTGAATTATCACTTTTGGAATTTAAATAAGTGTGTTTAGAGTCACTTTAATGCCTGAAATTGGTCGAAGTAGAAGCTTCTGAATAGGAGAAAATGTCTGTATTAATGGCAATTTTGGTCACATTGAGGCTTCAAAACGTAGTTATTCAACATGAGGCACAATCCAAATGACATTTTGAATCAATTTTTCTACAGTCCAAAAAAATCAATTTTCTGATGAAAAACGATGACCTGTGACCTGTTGAAATTTCTCCAGATGGTCAGAAATGGACATTTTTTAATGTTTCATTTTTTGACTGCAAATGACTATTCCATGTAAATTATCACTTTTGGAACAAAAACAAGTGTGCTTAGAGTCACTTTAATGCCTGAAATTGGTCGAAATAGAAGCTTCTGAATAGGAGAAACTGTCTGTATTAATGGCAATTTTGGTCACATTGAGGCTTCAAAAAGTAGTTATTCAACATGAGGCACAATCCAAATGACATTTTGAATACATTTTTCTACAGTCCAAAAAAAATCAATTTTCTGATGAAAAACGATGACCCGTGACCTGTCGAAATTTCTCCAGATGGTCAGAAAAGGAAATTTTTTTATGTTTAATTTTTTTACTGTAAATGACTATTCCATGTGAATTATCACTTTTGGAACAAAAACAAGTGTGTTTAGAGTCACTTTAATGCCTGAAATTGGTCGAAATAGAAGCTTCTGAATGGGAGAAAATGTCTGTATTAATGGCAATTTTGGTCACATTGAGGCTTCAAAAAGTAGTAATTCAACATGAGGCACAATCCAAATGACATTTTGAATCAATTTTTCTACAGTCCAAAAAAATCAATTTTCTGACGAAAAACGATGACCCGTGACCTGTCGAAATTTCACCAGATGGTCAGAAATGGAATTTTTTTTATTGTAAATGACTATTCCATGTGAATTATCACTTTTGGAACAAAAACAAGTGTGTTTAGAGTCACGTTAATGCCTGAAATTGGTTGAAACAAAAGCTTCTGAATAGAAGAAAAAGTCTCTAATAATGGCAATTTTGGTCACATTGAGGCTTCAAAAAGTAGTTATTCAACATGAGGCACAATCCAAATGACATTTTGAATAAATTTTTCTACAGTCCAAAAAAATCAATTTTCTGATGAAAAACGATGACCCGTGACCTGTCGAAATTTCTCCAGATTGTCAGAAATGGAAATTTTTTAATGTTTAGTTTTTTGACTGCAAATAACTATTCCATGTAAAATATCACTTTTGGAACAAAAATAAGGGTGTTTAGAGTCACTTTAATGCCTGAAATTGGTCGAAATAGAAGCTTCTGAATAGGAGAAAATGTCTTTAAAATGGCAATTTTCGTCACATTGAGGCTTTAAAAAGTAGTTATTCAACATGAGGCACAATCCAAATGACATTTTGAATCAATTTTTCTACAGTCCAAAAAATCAATTTTCTGATGAAAAACGATGACCCGTGACCTGTCGAAATTTCTCCAGATGGTCAGAAATTGAATTTTTTTATGTTTAATTTTTTTACTGTAAATGACTATTCCATGTGAATTATCACTTTTGGAACAAAAACAAGTGTGTTTAGAGGCACTTTAATGCCTGAAATTGGTCGAAAAAGAAGCTTCTGAGTAGGAGAAAAAGTCTGTAATTATATCAATTTTGGTCACATTGAGGCTTTAAAAAGTAGTTATTCAACATGAGGCGCATTATAAATGACATTTTGAATCAATTTTTCTACAGTCCAAAAAATCAATTTTCTGATGAAAAACGATGACCCGTGACCTGTCAAAATTTTTCCAGATCATCATAAATGGAACTTTTTTAATGTTTAATTTTTTAACTGCAAATGACTATTCCATGTAAATTATCACTTTTGGAACAAAAACAAGTGTGCTTAGAGTCACTTTAATGCCTGAAATTGGTTGAAATAGAAGCTTCTGAATAGGAGAAAAAATCTGTAATAATGGCAATTTTGGTCACATTGAGGCTTCAAAAAGTAGTTATTCAACATGAGGCACAATCCAAATGACATTTTGAATCAATTTTTCTACAGTCCAAAAAAATCAATTTTCTGATGAAAAACGATGACCCGTGACCTGTCGAAATTTCTCCAGATGGTCAGAAATGGAATTTTTTTATGTTTAAATTTTTTTACTGTAAATGACTATTCCATGTGAATTATCACTTTTGGAACAAAAACAAGTGTGTTTAGAGGCACTTTAATGCCTGAAATTGGTCGAAAAAGAAGCTTCTGAGTAGGAGAAAAAGTCTGTAATTATATCAATTTTGGTCACATTGAGGCTTTAAAAAGTAGTTATTCAACATGAGGCGCATTATAAATGACATTTTGAATCAATTTTTCTACAGTCCAAAAAATCAAATTTCTGATGAAAAACGATGACCCGTGACCTGTCAAAATTTTTCCGGATCGTCAGAAATGGAAATTTTTTAATGTTTAATTTTTTGACTGCAAATGACTATTCCATGTAAATTATCACTTTTGGAACAAAAGCAAGTGTGCTTAGAGTCACTTTAATGCCTGAAATTGGTCGAAATAGAAGCTTCTGAATAGGAGAAAAAATCTGTAATAATGGCAATTTTGGTCACATTGAGGCTTTAAAAAGTAGTTATTCAACATAAGGCACATTCCAAATAACATTTTGAATCAATTTTTCTAGAGTCCAAAAAATCAATTTTCTGATGAAAAACGATGACCCGTGACCTGTCGAAATTTCTCCAGATGGTCAGAAATGGAAATTTTTTTAATGTTTAATATTTTTACTGTAAATGACTATTCCATGTAAATTATCACTTTTGGAACTAAAATAAGTGTTTAGAGTCACTTTAATGCCTGAAATTGGTCGAAGTAGAAGCTTCTGAATAGGAGAAACTGTCTGTATTAATGGCAATTTTGGTCACATTGAGGCTTCAAAAAGTAGTTATTCAACATAAGGCACATTCCAAATGACATTTTGAATCAATTTTTCTAGAGTCCAAAAAATCAATTTTCTGATGAAAAACGATGACCCGTGACCTGTCGAAATTTCTCCAGATTGTCAGAAATGGAAATTTTTTAATGTTTAGTTTTTTGACTGCAAATAACTATTCCATGTAAAATATCACTTTTGGAACAAAAATAAGGGTGTTTAGAGTCACTTTAATGCCTGAAATTGCTCGAAAAAGAAGCTTCTGAATAGGAGAAAATGTCTTTAAAATGGCAATTTTCGTCACATTGAGGCTTTAAAAAGTAGTTATTCAACATGAGGCACAATCCAAATGACATTTTGAATCAATTTTTCTACAGTCCAAAAAATCAATTTTCTGATGAAAAACGATGACCCGTGACCTGTCGAAATTTCTCCAGATGGTCAGAAATGGAAATTTTTTAATGTTTAATTTTTATACTGTAAATGACTATTCCATGTGAATTATCACTTTTGGAATTTAAAGAAGTGTGTTTAGAGTCACTTTAATGCCTGAAATTGGTCAAAGTAGCAGCTTCAGAATAGGAAAAAATGTCTGTATTAATGGCAATTTTGGTCACATTGAGGCTTCAAAAAGTAGTTATTCAACATGAGGCACAATCCAAATGACATTTTGAATCAATTTTTCTACAGTCCAAAAAAATCAATTTTCTGATGAAAAACGATGACCCGTGACCTGTCGAAATTTCTCCAGATGGTCAGAAATGGAATTTTTTTATGTTTAATTTTTTTACTGTAAATGACTATTCCATGTGAATTATCACTTTTGGAACAAAAATAAGGGTGTTTAGAGTCACTTTAATGCCTGAAATTGGTCGAAATAGAAGCTTCTGAATAGGAGAAAATGTCTTTAAAAATGGCAATTTTTGTCACATTGAGGCTTTAAAAAGTACATATTCAACATGAGGCACAATCCAAATGACATTTTGAATCAATTTTTCTACAGTCCAAAAAATCAATTTTCTGATGAAAAACGATGACCCGTGACCTGTCGAAATTTCTCCAGATTGTCAGAAATGGAAATTTTTTAATGTTTAATGTTTATACTGTAAATGACTATTCCATGTGAATTATCACTTTTGGAATTTAAATAAGTGTGTTTAGAGTCACTTTAATGTCTGAAATTGGTCGAAGTAGAAGCTTCTGAATAGGAGAAAATGTCTGTATTAATGGCAATTTTGGTCACATTGAGGCTTCAAAAAGTAGTTATTCAACATGAGGCACAATCCAAATGACATTTTGAATAAATCTTTCTACAGTCCAAAAAAATCAATTTTCTGATGAAAAACGATGACCCGTGACCTGTCGAAATTTCTCCAGATTGTCAGAAATGGAAATTTTTTTATGTTTAATTTTTTTACTGTAAATGACTATTCCATGTGAATTATCATTTTTGGAACAAAAACAAGTGTGTTTAGAGTCACTTTAATGCCTGAAATTGATCGAAATAGAAGCTTCTGAATAGGAGAAAAAGTCTGTAATGATGGCAATTTTGGTCACATTGAGGCTTTAAAAAGTAGTTATTCAACATAAGGCACATTCCAAATGACATTTTGAATAAATTTTTCTAGAGTCCAAAAAATCAATTTTCTGATGAAAAACATTTTTTAATGTTTAATATTTTTACTGTAAAAGACTATTCCATGTAAATTATCACTTTTGGAACTAAAATAAGTGTTTAGAGTCACTTTAATGCCTGAAATTGGTCAAAATAGAAGCTTCTGAATAGGAGCAAAAGTCTGTAATAATGGCAATTTTGGTCACATTGAAGCTTTAAAAAATAGTTATTCAACAGGAGGCACATTCCAAATGACATTTTTAATCAATTTTTCTACAGTCCAAAAAAGCAATTTTCTGATGAAAAACGATGACCCGTGACCTCTCGAAATTTCTCCAGATGGTCGGAAATGGAAATTTTTTAATGTTTATTTTTTTTTACTGTAAATGACTATTCCATGTGCAATTATCACTTTTGGAACAAAAATAAGGGTGTTTAGAGTCACTTTAATGCCTGAAATTGGTCGAAGTAGCAGCTTCAGAATAGGAGAAAATGTCTGTATTAATGGCAATTTTGGTCACATTGAGGCTTCAAAAAGTAGTTATTCAACATGAGGCACAATCCAAATGACATTTTGAATCAATTTTTCTACAGTCCAAAAAAATCAATTTTCTGATGAAAAACGATGACCCGTGACCTGTCGAAATTTCTCCAGATGGTCAGAAATGGAATTTTTTTATGTTTAAATTTTTTTACTGTAAATGACTATTCCATGTGAATTATCACTTTTGGAACAAAAACAAGTGTGTTTAGAGGCACTTTAATGCCTGAAATTGGTCGAAAAGGAAGCTTCTGAGTAGGAGAAAAAGTCTGTAATTATATCAATTTTGGTCACATTGAGGCTTTAAAAAGTAGTTATTCAACATGAGGCGCATTATAAATGACATTTTGAATCAATTTTTCTACAGTCCAAAAAATCAAATTTCTGATGAAAAACGATGACCCGTGACCTGTCAAAATTTTTCCGGATCGTCAGAAATGGAAATTTTTTAATGTTTAATTTTTTGACTGCAAATGACTATTCCATGTAAATTATCACTTTTGGAACAAAAGCAAGTGTGCTTAGAGTCACTTTAATGCCTGAAATTGGTCGAAATAGAAGCTTCTGAATAGGAGAAAAAATCTGTAATAATGGCAATTTTGGTCACATTGAGGCTTTAAAAAGTAGTTATTCAACATAAGGCACATTCCAAATAACATTTTGAATCAATTTTTCTAGAGTCCAAAAAATCAATTTTCTGATGAAAAACGATGACCCGTGACCTGTCGAAATTTCACCAGATGGTCAGAAATGGAATTTTTTTTATTGTAAATGACTATTCCATGTGAATTATCACTTTTGGAACAAAAACAAGTGTGTTTAGAGTCACGTTAATGCCTGAAATTGGTTGAAACAAAAGCTTCTGAATAGAAGAAAAAGTCTCTAATAATGGCAATTTTGGTCACATTGAGGCTTCAAAAAGTAGTTATTCAACATGAGGCACAATCCAAATGACATTTTGAATAAATTTTTCTACAGTCCAAAAAAATCAATTTTCTGATGAAAAACGATGACCCGTGACCTGTCGAAATTTCTCCAGATTGTCAGAAATGGAAATTTTTTAATGTTTAATTTTTATACTGTAAATGACTATTCCATGTGAATTATCACTTTTGGAATTTAAATAAGTGTGTTTAGAGTCACTTTAATGCCTGAAATTGGTCGAAGTAGAAGCTTCTGAATAGGAGAAAATGTCTGTATTAATGGCAATTTTGGTCACATTGAGGCTTCAAAAAGTAGTTATTCAACATGAGGCACAATCCAAATGACATTTTGAATCAATTTTTCTACAGTCCAAAAAAATCAATTTTCTGATGAAAAACGATGACCCGTGACCTGTCGAAATTTCTCCAGATGGTCAGAAATGGAATTTTTTTATGTTTAATTTTTTTACTGTAAATGACTATTCCATGTGAATTATCACTTTTGGAACAAAAACAAGTGTGTTTAGAGGCACTTTAATGCCTGAAATTGGTCGAAAAAGAAGCTTCTGAGTAGGAGAAAAAGTCTGTAATTATATCAATTTTGGTCACATTGAGGCTTTAAAAAGTAGTTATTCAACATGAGGCGCATTATAAATGACATTTTGAATCAATTTTTCTACAGTCCAAAAAATCAATTTTCTGATGAAAAACGATGACCCGTGACCTGTCAAAATTTTTCCAGATCATCATAAATGGAACTTTTTTAATGTTTAATTTTTTAACTGCAAATGACTATTCCATGTAAATTATCACTTTTGGAACAAAAACAAGTGTGCTTAGAGTCACTTTAATGCCTGAAATTGGTTGAAATAGAAGCTTCTGAATAGGAGAAAAAATCTGTAATAATGGCAATTTTGGTCACATTGAGGCTTCAAAAAGTAGTTATTCAACATGAGGCACAATCCAAATGACATTTTGAATCAATTTTTCTACAGTCCAAAAAAATCAATTTTCTGATGAAAAACGATGACCCGTGACCTGTCGAAATTTCTCCAGATGGTCAGAAATGGAATTTTTTTATGTTTAAATTTTTTTACTGTAAATGACTATTCCATGTGAATTATCACTTTTGGAACAAAAACAAGTGTGTTTAGAGGCACTTTAATGCCTGAAATTGGTCGAAAAAGAAGCTTCTGAGTAGGAGAAAAAGTCTGTAATTATATCAATTTTGGTCACATTGAGGCTTTAAAAAGTAGTTATTCAACATGAGGCGCATTATAAATGACATTTTGAATCAATTTTTCTACAGTCCAAAAAATCAAATTTCTGATGAAAAACGATGACCCGTGACCTGTCAAAATTTTTCCGGATCGTCAGAAATGGAAATTTTTTAATGTTTAATTTTTTGACTGCAAATGACTATTCCATGTAAATTATCACTTTTGGAACAAAAGCAAGTGTGCTTAGAGTCACTTTAATGCCTGAAATTGGTCGAAATAGAAGCTTCTGAATAGGAGAAAAAATCTGTAATAATGGCAATTTTGGTCACATTGAGGCTTTAAAAAGTAGTTATTCAACATAAGGCACATTCCAAATAACATTTTGAATCAATTTTTCTAGAGTCCAAAAAATCAATTTTCTGATGAAAAACGATGACCCGTGACCTGTCGAAATTTCTCCAGATGGTCAGAAATGGAAATTTTTTAATGTTTAATATTTTTACTGTAAATGACTATTCCATGTAAATTATCACTTTTGGAACTAAAATAAGTGTTTAGAGTCACTTTAATGCCTGAAATTGGTCGAAGTAGAAGCTTCTGAATAGGAGAAACTGTCTGTATTAATGGCAATTTTGGTCACATTGAGGCTTCAAAAAGTAGTTATTCAACATAAGGCACATTCCAAATGACATTTTGAATCAATTTTTCTAGAGTCCAAAAAATCAATTTTCTGATGAAAAACGATGACCCGTGACCTGTCGAAATTTCTCCAGATTGTCAGAAATGGAAATTTTTTAATGTTTAGTTTTTTGACTGCAAATAACTATTCCATGTAAAATATCACTTTTGGAACAAAAATAAGGGTGTTTAGAGTCACTTTAATGCCTGAAATTGCTCGAAATAGAAGCTTCTGAATAGGAGAAAATGTCTTTAAAATGGCAATTTTCGTCACATTGAGGCTTTAAAAAGTAGTTATTCAACATGAGGCACAATCCAAATGACATTTTGAATCAATTTTTCTACAGTCCAAAAAATCAATTTTCTGATGAAAAACGATGACCCGTGACCTGTCGAAATTTCTCCAGATGGTCAGAAATGGAAATTTTTTAATGTTTAATTTTTATACTGTAAATGACTATTCCATGTGAATTATCACTTTTGGAATTTAAAGAAGTGTGTTTAGAGTCACTTTAATGCCTGAAATTGGTCAAAGTAGCAGCTTCAGAATAGGAAAAAATGTCTGTATTAATGGCAATTTTGGTCACATTGAGGCTTCAAAAAGTAGTTATTCAACATGAGGCACAATCCAAATGACATTTTGAATCAATTTTTCTACAGTCCAAAAAAATCAATTTTCTGATGAAAAACGATGACCCGTGACCTGTCGAAATTTCTCCAGATGGTCAGAAATGGAATTTTTTTATGTTTAATTTTTTTACTGTAAATGACTATTCCATGTGAATTATCACTTTTGGAACAAAAATAAGGGTGTTTAGAGTCACTTTAATGCCTGAAATTGGTCGAAATAGAAGCCTCTGAATAGGAGAAAATGTCTTTAAAAATGGCAATTTTTGTCACATTGAGGCTTTAAAAAGTAGATATTCAACATGAGGCACAATCCAAATGACATTTTGAATCAATTTTTCTACAGTCCAAAAAATCAATTTTCTGATGAAAAACGATGACCCGTGACCTGTCGAAATTTCTCCAGATGGTCAGAAATGGAAATTTTTTAATGTTTAATGTTTATACTGTAAATGACTATTCCATGTGAATTATCACTTTTGGAATTTAAATAAGTGTGTTTAGAGTCACTTTAATGTCTGAAATTGGTCGAAGTAGAAGCTTCTGAATAGGAGAAAATGTCTGTATTAATGGCAATTTTGGTCACATTGAGGCTTCAAAAAGTAGTTATTCAACATGAGGCACAATCCAAATGACATTTTGAATAAATCTTTCTACAGTCCAAAAAAATCAATTTTCTGATGAAAAACGATGACCCGTGACCTGTCGAAATTTCTCCAGATTGTCAGAAATGGAAATTTTTTTATGTTTAATTTTTTTACTGTAAATGACTATTCCATGTGAATTATCATTTTTGGAACAAAAACAAGTGTGTTTAGAGTCACTTTAATGCCTGAAATTGGTCGAAATAGAAGCTTCTGAATAGGAGAAAAAGTCTGTAATGATGGCAATTTTGGTCACATTGAGGCTTTAAAAAGTAGTTATTCAACATAAGGCACATTCCAAATGACATTTTGAATAAATTTTTCTAGAGTCCAAAAAATCAATTTTCTGATGAAAAACATTTTTTAATGTTTAATATTTTTACTGTAAAAGACTATTCCATGTAAATTATCACTTTTGGAACTAAAATAAGTGTTTAGAGTCACTTTAATGCCTGAAATTGGTCAAAATAGAAGCTTCTGAATAGGAGCAAAAGTCTGTAATAATGGCAATTTTGGTCACATTGAAGCTTTAAAAAATAGTTATTCAACAGGAGGCACATTCCAAATGACATTTTTAATCAATTTTTCTACAGTCCAAAAAAGCAATTTTCTGATGAAAAACGATGACCCGTGACCTCTCGAAATTTCTCCAGATGGTCGGAAATGGAAATTTTTTAATGTTTATTTTTTTTTACTGTAAATGACTATTCCATGTGCAATTATCACTTTTGGAACAAAAATAAGGGTGTTTAGAGTCACTTTAATGCCTGAAATTGGTCGAAGTAGCAGCTTCAGAATAGGAGAAAATGTCTGTATTAATGGCAATTTTGGTCACATTGAGGCTTCAAAAAGTAGTTATTCAACATGAGGCACAATCCAAATGACATTTTGAATCAATTTTTCTACAGTCCAAAAAAATCAATTTTCTGATGAAAAACGATGACCCGTGACCTGTCGAAATTTCTCCAGATGGTCAGAAATGGAATTTTTTTATGTTTAAATTTTTTTACTGTAAATGACTATTCCATGTGAATTATCACTTTTGGAACAAAAACAAGTGTGTTTAGAGGCACTTTAATGCCTGAAATTGGTCGAAAAAGAAGCTTCTGAGTAGGAGAAAAAGTCTGTAATTATATCAATTTTGGTCACATTGAGGCTTTAAAAAGTAGTTATTCAACATGAGGCGCATTATAAATGACATTTTGAATCAATTTTTCTACAGTCCAAAAAATCAATTTTCTGATGAAAAACGATGACCCGTGACCTGTCAAAATTTTTCCAGATCGTCAGAAATGGAAATTTTTTAATGTTTAATTTTTTGACTGCAAATGACTATTCCATGTAAATTATCACTTTTGGAACAAAAACAAGTGTGCTTAGAGTCACTTTAATGCCTGAAATTGGTCGAAATAGAAGCTTCTGAATAGGAGAAAAAATCTGTAATAATGGCAATTTTGGTCACATTGAGGCTTTAAAAAGTAGTTATTCAACATAAGGCACATTCCAAATGACATTTTGAATCAATTTTTCTAGAGTCCAAAAAATCAATTTTCTGATGAAAAACGATGACCCGTGACCTGTCGAAATTTCACCAGATGGTCAGAAATGGAATTTTTTTTATTGTAAATGACTATTCCATGTGAATTATCACTTTTGGAACAAAAACAAGTGTGTTTAGAGTCACGTTAATGCCTGAAATTGGTTGAAACAAAAGCTTCTGAATAGAAGAAAAAGTCTCTAATAATGGCAATTTTGGTCACATTGAGGCTTCAAAAAGTAGTTATTCAACATGAGGCACAATCCAAATGACATTTTGAATAAATTTTTCTACAGTCCAAAAAAATCAATTTTCTGATGAAAAACGATGACCCGTGACCTGTCGAAATTTCTCCAGATTGTCAGAAATGGAAATTTTTTAATGTTTAATTTTTATACTGTAAATGACTATTCCATGTGAATTATCACTTTTGGAATTTAAATAAGTGTGTTTAGAGTCACTTTAATGCCTGAAATTGGTCGAAGTAGAAGCTTCTGAATAGGAGAAAATGTCTGTATTAATGGCAATTTTGGTCACATTGAGGCTTCAAAAAGTAGTTATTCAACATGAGGCACAATCCAAATGACATTTTGAATCAATTTTTCTACAGTCCAAAAAAATCAATTTTCTGATGAAAAACGATGACCCGTGACCTGTCGAAATTTCTCCAGATGGTCAGAAATGGAATTTTTTTATGTTTAATTTTTTTACTGTAAATGACTATTCCATGTGAATTATCACTTTTGGAACAAAAACAAGTGTGTTTAGAGGCACTTTAATGCCTGAAATTGGTCGAAAAAGAAGCTTCTGAGTAGGAGAAAAAGTCTGTAATTATATCAATTTTGGTCACATTGAGGCTTTAAAAAGTAGTTATTCAACATGAGGCGCATTATAAATGACATTTTGAATCAATTTTTCTACAGTCCAAAAAATCAATTTTCTGATGAAAAACGATGACCCGTGACCTGTCAAAATTTTTCCAGATCATCATAAATGGAACTTTTTTAATGTTTAATTTTTTAACTGCAAATGACTATTCCATGTAAATTATCACTTTTGGAACAAAAACAAGTGTGCTTAGAGTCACTTTAATGCCTGAAATTGGTTGAAATAGAAGCTTCTGAATAGGAGAAAAAATCTGTAATAATGGCAATTTTGGTCACATTGAGGCTTCAAAAAGTAGTTATTCAACATGAGGCACAATCCAAATGACATTTTGAATCAATTTTTCTACAGTCCAAAAAAATCAATTTTCTGATGAAAAACGATGACCCGTGACCTGTCGAAATTTCTCCAGATGGTCAGAAATGGAATTTTTTTATGTTTAAATTTTTTTACTGTAAATGACTATTCCATGTGAATTATCACTTTTGGAACAAAAACAAGTGTGTTTAGAGGCACTTTAATGCCTGAAATTGGTCGAAAAAGAAGCTTCTGAGTAGGAGAAAAAGTCTGTAATTATATCAATTTTGGTCACATTGAGGCTTTAAAAAGTAGTTATTCAACATGAGGCGCATTATAAATGACATTTTGAATCAATTTTTCTACAGTCCAAAAAATCAAATTTCTGATGAAAAACGATGACCCGTGACCTGTCAAAATTTTTCCGGATCGTCAGAAATGGAAATTTTTTAATGTTTAATTTTTTGACTGCAAATGACTATTCCATGTAAATTATCACTTTTGGAACAAAAGCAAGTGTGCTTAGAGTCACTTTAATGCCTGAAATTGGTCGAAATAGAAGCTTCTGAATAGGAGAAAAAATCTGTAATAATGGCAATTTTGGTCACATTGAGGCTTTAAAAAGTAGTTATTCAACATAAGGCACATTCCAAATAACATTTTGAATCAATTTTTCTAGAGTCCAAAAAATCAATTTTCTGATGAAAAACGATGACCCGTGACCTGTCGAAATTTCTCCAGATGGTCAGAAATGGAAATTTTTTAATGTTTAATATTTTTACTGTAAATGACTATTCCATGTAAATTATCACTTTTGGAACTAAAATAAGTGTTTAGAGTCACTTTAATGCCTGAAATTGGTCGAAGTAGAAGCTTCTGAATAGGAGAAACTGTCTGTATTAATGGCAATTTTGGTCACATTGAGGCTTCAAAAAGTAGTTATTCAACATAAGGCACATTCCAAATGACATTTTGAATCAATTTTTCTAGAGTCCAAAAAATCAATTTTCTGATGAAAAACGATGACCCGTGACCTGTCGAAATTTCTCCAGATTGTCAGAAATGGAAATTTTTTAATGTTTAGTTTTTTGACTGCAAATAACTATTCCATGTAAAATATCACTTTTGGAACAAAAATAAGGGTGTTTAGAGTCACTTTAATGCCTGAAATTGCTCGAAATAGAAGCTTCTGAATAGGAGAAAATGTCTTTAAAATGGCAATTTTCGTCACATTGAGGCTTTAAAAAGTAGTTATTCAACATGAGGCACAATCCAAATGACATTTTGAATCAATTTTTCTACAGTCCAAAAAATCAATTTTCTGATGAAAAACGATGACCCGTGACCTGTCGAAATTTCTCCAGATGGTCAGAAATGGAAATTTTTTAATGTTTAATTTTTATACTGTAAATGACTATTCCATGTGAATTATCACTTTTGGAATTTAAAGAAGTGTGTTTAGAGTCACTTTAATGCCTGAAATTGGTCAAAGTAGCAGCTTCAGAATAGGAAAAAATGTCTGTATTAATGGCAATTTTGGTCACATTGAGGCTTCAAAAAGTAGTTATTCAACATGAGGCACAATCCAAATGACATTTTGAATCAATTTTTCTACAGTCCAAAAAAATCAATTTTCTGATGAAAAACGATGACCCGTGACCTGTCGAAATTTCTCCAGATGGTCAGAAATGGAATTTTTTTATGTTTAATTTTTTTACTGTAAATGACTATTCCATGTGAATTATCACTTTTGGAACAAAAATAAGGGTGTTTAGAGTCACTTTAATGCCTGAAATTGGTCGAAATAGAAGCCTCTGAATAGGAGAAAATGTCTTTAAAAATGGCAATTTTTGTCACATTGAGGCTTTAAAAAGTAGATATTCAACATGAGGCACAATCCAAATGACATTTTGAATCAATTTTTCTACAGTCCAAAAAATCAATTTTCTGATGAAAAACGATGACCCGTGACCTGTCGAAATTTCTCCAGATGGTCAGAAATGGAAATTTTTTAATGTTTAATGTTTATACTGTAAATGACTATTCCATGTGAATTATCACTTTTGGAATTTAAATAAGTGTGTTTAGAGTCACTTTAATGTCTGAAATTGGTCGAAGTAGAAGCTTCTGAATAGGAGAAAATGTCTGTATTAATGGCAATTTTGGTCACATTGAGGCTTCAAAAAGTAGTTATTCAACATGAGGCACAATCCAAATGACATTTTGAATAAATCTTTCTACAGTCCAAAAAAATCAATTTTCTGATGAAAAACGATGACCCGTGACCTGTCGAAATTTCTCCAGATTGTCAGAAATGGAAATTTTTTTATGTTTAATTTTTTTACTGTAAATGACTATTCCATGTGAATTATCATTTTTGGAACAAAAACAAGTGTGTTTAGAGTCACTTTAATGCCTGAAATTGGTCGAAATAGAAGCTTCTGAATAGGAGAAAAAGTCTGTAATGATGGCAATTTTGGTCACATTGAGGCTTTAAAAAGTAGTTATTCAACATAAGGCACATTCCAAATGACATTTTGAATAAATTTTTCTAGAGTCCAAAAAATCAATTTTCTGATGAAAAACATTTTTTAATGTTTAATATTTTTACTGTAAAAGACTATTCCATGTAAATTATCACTTTTGGAACTAAAATAAGTGTTTAGAGTCACTTTAATGCCTGAAATTGGTCAAAATAGAAGCTTCTGAATAGGAGCAAAAGTCTGTAATAATGGCAATTTTGGTCACATTGAAGCTTTAAAAAATAGTTATTCAACAGGAGGCACATTCCAAATGACATTTTTAATCAATTTTTCTACAGTCCAAAAAAGCAATTTTCTGATGAAAAACGATGACCCGTGACCTCTCGAAATTTCTCCAGATGGTCGGAAATGGAAATTTTTTAATGTTTATTTTTTTTTACTGTAAATGACTATTCCATGTGCAATTATCACTTTTGGAACAAAAATAAGGGTGTTTAGAGTCACTTTAATGCCTGAAATTGGTCGAAGTAGCAGCTTCAGAATAGGAGAAAATGTCTGTATTAATGGCAATTTTGGTCACATTGAGGCTTCAAAAAGTAGTTATTCAACATGAGGCACAATCCAAATGACATTTTGAATCAATTTTTCTACAGTCCAAAAAAATAAATTTTCTGATGAAAAACGATGACCCGTGACCTGTCGAAATTTCTCCAGATGGTCAGAAATGGAATTTTTTTATGTTTAAATTTTTTTACTGTAAATGACTATTCCATGTGAATTATCACTTTTGGAACAAAAACAAGTGTGTTTAGAGGCACTTTAATGCCTGAAATTGGTCGAAAAAGAAGCTTCTGAGTAGGAGAAAAAGTCTGTAATTATATCAATTTTGGTCACATTGAGGCTTTAAAAAGTAGTTATTCAACATGAGGCGCATTATAAATGACATTTTGAATCAATTTTTCTACAGTCCAAAAAATCAATTTTCTGATGAAAAACGATGACCCGTGACCTGTCAAAATTTTTCCAGATCGTCAGAAATGGAAATTTTTTAATGTTTAATTTTTTGACTGCAAATGACTATTCCATGTAAATTATCACTTTTGGAACAAAAACAAGTGTGCTTAGAGTCACTTTAATGCCTGAAATTGGTCGAAATAGAAGCTTCTGAATAGGAGAAAAAATCTGTAATAATGGCAATTTTGGTCACATTGAGGCTTTAAAAAGTAGTTATTCAACATAAGGCACATTCCAAATGACATTTTGAATCAATTTTTCTAGAGTCCAAAAAATCAATTTTCTGATGAAAAACGATGACCCGTGACCTGTCGAAATTTCTCCAGATGGTCAGAAATGGAAATTTTTTAATGTTTAATATTTTTACTGTAAATGACTATTCCATGTAAATTATCACTTTTGGAACTAAAATAAGTGTTTAGAGTCACTTTAATGCCTGAAATTGGTCGAAGTAGAAGCTTCTGAATAGGAGAAACTGTCTGTATTAATGGCAATTTTGGTCACATTGAGGCTTCAAAAAGTAGTTATTCAACATAAGGCACATTCCAAATGACATTTTGAATCAATTTTTCTAGAGTCCAAAAAATCAATTTTCTGATGAAAAACGATGACCCGTGACCTGTCGAAATTTTCCAGATTGTCAGAAATGGAAATTTTTTAATGTTTAGTTTTTTGACTGCAAATAACTATTCCATGTAAAATATCACTTTTGGAACAAAAATAAGGGTGTTTAGAGTCACTTTAATGCCTGAAATTGGTCGAAATAGAAGCTTCTGAATAGGAGAAAATGTCTTTAAAATGGCAATTTTCGTCACATTGAGGCTTTAAAAAGTAGTTATTCAACATGAGGCACAATCCAAATGACATTTTGAATCAATTTTTCTACAGTCCAAAAAATCAATTTTCTGATGAAAAACGATGACCCGTGACCTGTCGAAATTTCTCCAGATGGTCAGAAATGGAAATTTTTTAATGTTTAATATTTTTACTGTAAATGACTATTCCATGTAAATTATCACTTTTGGAACTAAAATAAGTGTTTAGAGTCACTTTAATGCCTGAAATTGGTCGAAGTAGAAGCTTCTGAATAGGAGAAACTGTCTGTATTAATGGCAATTTTGGTCACATTGAGGCTTCAAAAAGTAGTTATTCAACATAAGGCACATTCCAAATGACATTTTGAATCAATTTTTCTAGAGTCCAAAAAATCAATTTTCTGATGAAAAACGATGACCCGTGACCTGTCGAAATTTTCCAGATTGTCAGAAATGGAAATTTTTTAATGTTTAGTTTTTTGACTGCAAATAACTATTCCATGTAAAATATCACTTTTGGAACAAAAATAAGGGTGTTTAGAGTCACTTTAATGCCTGAAATTGGTCGAAATAGAAGCTTCTGAATAGGAGAAAATGTCTTTAAAATGGCAATTTTCGTCACATTGAGGCTTTAAAAAGTAGTTATTCAACATGAGGCACAATCCAAATGACATTTTGAATCAATTTTTCTACAGTCCAAAAAATCAATTTTCTGATGAAAAACGATGACCCGTGACCTGTCGAAATTTCTCCAGATGGTCAGAAATGGAAATTTTTTAATGTTTAATTTTTATACTGTAAATGACTATTCCATGTGAATTATCACTTTTGGAATTTAAATAAGTGTGTTTAGAGTCACTTTAATGCCTGAAATTGGTCGAAGTAGCAGCTTCAGAATAGGAGAAAATGTCTGTATTAATGGCAATTTTGGTCACATTGAGGCTTCAAAAAGTAGTTATTCAACATGAGGCACAATCCAAATGACATTTTGAATCAATTTTTCTACAGTCCAAAAAAATCAATTTTCTGATGAAAAACGATGACCCGTGACCTGTCGAAATTTCTCCAGATGGTCAGAAATGGAATTTTTTTATGTTTAATTTTTTTTACTGTAAATGACTATTCCATGTGAATTATCACTTTTGGAACAAAAATAAGGGTGTTTAGAGTCACTTTAATGCCTGAAATTGGTCGAAATAGAAGCTTCGGAATAGGAGAAAATGTCTTTAAAAATGGCAATTTTCGTCACATTGAGGCTTTAAAAAGTAGATATTCAACATGAGGCACAATCCAAATGACATTTTGAATCAATTTTTCTACAGTCCAAAAAATCAATTTTCTGATGAAAAACGATGACCCGTGACCTGTCGAAATTTCTCCAGATGGTCAGAAATGGAAATTTTTTAATGTTTAATTTTTATACTGTAAATGACTATTCCATGTGAATTATCACTTTTGGAATTTAAATAAGTGTGTTTAGAGTCACTTTAATGCCTGAAATTGGTCGAAGTAGAAGCTTCTGAATAGGAGAAAATGTCTGTATTAATGGCAATTTTGGTCACATTGAGGCTTCAAAAAGTAGTTATTCAACATGAGGCACAATCCAAATGACATTTTGAATCAATTTTTCTACAGTCCAAAAAAATCAATTTTCTGATGAAAAACGATGACCTGTGACCTGTTGAAATTTCTCCAGATGGTCAGAAATGGACATTTTTTAATGTTTCATTTTTTGACTGCAAATGACTATTCCATGTAAATTATCACTTTTGGAACAAACACAAGTGTGCTTAGAGTCACTTTAATGCCTGAAATTGGTCGAAATAGAAGCTTCTGAATAGGAGAAACTGTCTGTATTAATGGCAATTTTGGTCACATTGAGGCTTCAAAAAGTAGTTATTCAACATGAGGCACAATCCAAATGACATTTTGAATACATTTTTCTACAGTCCAAAAAAATCAATTTTCTGATGAAAAACGATGACCCGTGACCTGTCGAAATTTCTCCAGATGGTCAGAAAAGGAAATTTTTTTATGTTTAATTTTTTTACTGTAAATGACTATTCCATGTGAATTATCACTTTTGGAACAAAAACAAGTGTGTTTAGAGTCACTTTAATACCTGAAATTGGTCGAAATAGAAGCTTCTGAATGGGAGAAAATGTCTTTAAAAATGGCAATTTTCGTCACATTGAGGCTTTAAAAAGTAGATATTCAACATGAGGCACAATCCAAATGACATTTTGAATCAATTTTTCTACAGTCCAAAAAATCAATTTTCTGATGAAAAACGATGACCCGTGACCTGTCGAAATTTCTCCAGATGGTCAGAAATGGAAATTTTTTAATGTTTAATTTTTATACTGTAAATGACTATTCCATGTGAATTATCACTTTTGGAATTTAAATAAGTGTGTTTAGAGTCACTTTAATGCCTGAAATTGGTCGAAGTAGAAGCTTCTGAATAGGAGAAAATGTCTGTATTAATGGCAATTTTGGTCACATTGAGGCTTCAAAACGTAGTTATTCAACATGAGGCACAATCCAAATGACATTTTGAATCAATTTTTCTACAGTCCAAAAAAATCAATTTTCTGATGAAAAACGATGACCTGTGACCTGTTGAAATTTCTCCAGATGGTCAGAAATGGACATTTTTTAATGTTTCATTTTTTGACTGCAAATGACTATTCCATGTAAATTATCACTTTTGGAACAAAAACAAGTGTGCTTAGAGTCACTTTAATGCCTGAAATTGGTCGAAATAGAAGCTTCTGAATAGGAGAAACTGTCTGTATTAATGGCAATTTTGGTCACATTGAGGCTTCAAAAAGTAGTTATTCAACATGAGGCACAATCCAAATGACATTTTGAATACATTTTTCTACAGTCCAAAAAAAATCAATTTTCTGATGAAAAACGATGACCCGTGACCTGTCGAAATTTCTCCAGATGGTCAGAAAAGGAAATTTTTTTATGTTTAATTTTTTTACTGTAAATGACTATTCCATGTGAATTATCACTTTTGGAACAAAAACAAGTGTGTTTAGAGTCACTTTAATGCCTGAAATTGGTCGAAATAGAAGCTTCTGAATGGGAGAAAATGTCTGTATTAATGGCAATTTTGGTCACATTGAGGCTTCAAAAAGTAGTTATTCAACATGAGGCACAATCCAAATGACATTTTGAATCAATTTTTCTACAGTCCAAAAAAATCAATTTTCTGACGAAAAACGATGACCCGTGACCTGTCGAAATTTCACCAGATGGTCAGAAATGGAATTTTTTTTATTGTAAATGACTATTCCATGTGAATTATCACTTTTGGAACAAAAACAAGTGTGTTTAGAGTCACGTTAATGCCTGAAATTGGTTGAAACAAAAGCTTCTGAATAGAAGAAAAAGTCTCTAATAATGGCAATTTTGGTCACATTGAGGCTTCAAAAAGTAGTTATTCAACATGAGGCACAATCCAAATGACATTTTGAATAAATTTTTCTACAGTCCAAAAAAATCAATTTTCTGATGAAAAACGATGACCCGTGACCTGTCGAAATTTCTCCAGATTGTCAGAAATGGAAATTTTTTAATGTTTAGTTTTTTGACTGCAAATAACTATTCCATGTAAAATATCACTTTTGGAACAAAAATAAGGGTGTTTAGAGTCACTTTAATGCCTGAAATTGGTCGAAATAGAAGCTTCTGAATAGGAGAAAATGTCTTTAAAATGGCAATTTTCGTCACATTGAGGCTTTAAAAAGTAGTTATTCAACATGAGGCACAATCCAAATGACATTTTGAATCAATTTTTCTACAGTCCAAAAAATCAATTTTCTGATGAAAAACGATGACCCGTGACCTGTCGAAATTTCTCCAGATGGTCAGAAATGGAATTTTTTTATGTTTAATTTTTTTACTGTAAATGACTATTCCATGTGAATTATCACTTTTGGAACAAAAACAAGTGTGTTTAGAGGCACTTTAATGCCTGAAATTGGTCGAAAAAGAAGCTTCTGAGTAGGAGAAAAAGTCTGTAATTATATCAATTTTGGTCACATTGAGGCTTTAAAAAGTAGTTATTCAACATGAGGCGCATTATAAATGACATTTTGAATCAATTTTTCTACAGTCCAAAAAATCAATTTTCTGATGAAAAACGATGACCCGTGACCTGTCAAAATTTTTCCAGATCATCATAAATGGAACTTTTTTAATGTTTAATTTTTTAACTGCAAATGACTATTCCATGTAAATTATCACTTTTGGAACAAAAACAAGTGTGCTTAGAGTCACTTTAATGCCTGAAATTGGTTGAAATAGAAGCTTCTGAATAGGAGAAAAAATCTGTAATAATGGCAATTTTGGTCACATTGAGGCTTCAAAAAGTAGTTATTCAACATGAGGCACAATCCAAATGACATTTTGAATCAATTTTTCTACAGTCCAAAAAAATCAATTTTCTGATGAAAAACGATGACCCGTGACCTGTCGAAATTTCTCCAGATGGTCAGAAATGGAATTTTTTTATGTTTAAATTTTTTTACTGTAAATGACTATTCCATGTGAATTATCACTTTTGGAACAAAAACAAGTGTGTTTAGAGGCACTTTAATGCCTGAAATTGGTCGAAAAAGAAGCTTCTGAGTAGGAGAAAAAGTCTGTAATTATATCAATTTTGGTCACATTGAGGCTTTAAAAAGTAGTTATTCAACATGAGGCGCATTATAAATGACATTTTGAATCAATTTTTCTACAGTCCAAAAAATCAAATTTCTGATGAAAAACGATGACCCGTGACCTGTCAAAATTTTTCCGGATCGTCAGAAATGGAAATTTTTTAATGTTTAATTTTTTGACTGCAAATGACTATTCCATGTAAATTATCACTTTTGGAACAAAAATAAGGGTGTTTAGAGTCACTTTAATGCCTGAAATTGGTCGAAGTAGCAGCTTCAGAATAGGAGAAAATGTCTGTATTAATGGCAATTTTGGTCACATTGAGGCTTCAAAAAGTAGTTATTCAACATGAGGCACAATCCAAATGACATTTTGAATCAATTTTTCTACAGTCCAAAAAAATCAATTTTCTGATGAAAAACGATGACCCGTGACCTGTCGAAATTTCTCCAGATGGTCAGAAATGGAATTTTTTTATGTTTAAATTTTTTTACTGTAAATGACTATTCCATGTGAATTATCACTTTTGGAACAAAAACAAGTGTGTTTAGAGGCACTTTAATGCCTGAAATTGGTTGAAAAAGAAGCTTCTGAGTAGGAGAAAAAGTCTGTAATTATATCAATTTTGGTCACATTGAGGCTTTAAAAAGTAGTTATTCAACATGAGGCGCATTATAAATGACATTTTGAATCAATTTTTCTACAGTCCAAAAAATCTATTTTCTGATGAAAAACGATGACCCGTGACCTGTCAAAATTTTTCCAGATCGTCAGAAATGGAAATTTTTTAATGTTTAATTTTTTGACTGCAAATGACTATTCCATGTAAATTATCACTTTTGGAACAAAAACAAGTGTGCTTAGAGTCACTTTAATGCCTGAAATTGGTCGAAATAGAAGCTTCTGAATAGGAGAAAAAATCTGTAATAATGGCAATTTTGGTCACATTGAGGCTTTAAAAAGTAGTTATTCAACATAAGGCACATTCCAAATGACATTTTGAATCAATTTTTCTAGAGTCCAAAAAATCAATTTTCTGATGAAAAACGATGACCCGTGACCTGTCGAAATTTCTCCAGATGGTCAGAAATGGAAATTTTTTAATGTTTAATATTTTTACTGTAAATGACTATTCCATGTAAATTATCACTTTTGGAACTAAAATAAGTGTTTAGAGTCACTTTAATGCCTGAAATTGGTCGAAGTAGAAGCTTCTGAATAGGAGAAACTGTCTGTATTAATGGCAATTTTGGTCACATTGAGGCTTCAAAAAGTAGTTATTCAACATAAGGCACATTCCAAATGACATTTTGAATCAATTTTTCTAGAGTCCAAAAAATCAATTTTCTGATGAAAAACGATGACCCGTGACCTGTCGAAATTTTCCAGATTGTCAGAAATGGAAATTTTTTAATGTTTAGTTTTTTGACTGCAAATAACTATTCCATGTAAAATATCACTTTTGGAACAAAAATAAGGGTGTTTAGAGTCACTTTAATGCCTGAAATTGGTCGAAATAGAAGCTTCTGAATAGGAGAAAATGTCTTTAAAATGGCAATTTTCGTCACATTGAGGCTTTAAAAAGTAGTTATTCAACATGAGGCACAATCCAAATGACATTTTGAATCAATTTTTCTACAGTCCAAAAAATCAATTTTCTGATGAAAAACGATGACCCGTGACCTGTCGAAATTTCTCCAGATGGTCAGAAATGGAAATTTTTTAATGTTTAATTTTTATACTGTAAATGACTATTCCATGTGAATTATCACTTTTGGAATTTAAATAAGTGTGTTTAGAGTCACTTTAATGCCTGAAATTGGTCGAAGTAGCAGCTTCAGAATAGGAGAAAATGTCTGTATTAATGGCAATTTTGGTCACATTGAGGCTTCAAAAAGTAGTTATTCAACATGAGGCACAATCCAAATGACATTTTGAATCAATTTTTCTACAGTCCAAAAAAATCAATTTTCTGATGAAAAACGATGACCCGTGACCTGTCGAAATTTCTCCAGATGGTCAGAAATGGAATTTTTTTATGTTTAATTTTTTTTACTGTAAATGACTATTCCATGTGAATTATCACTTTTGGAACAAAAATAAGGGTGTTTAGAGTCACTTTAATGCCTGAAATTGGTCGAAATAGAAGCTTCGGAATAGGAGAAAATGTCTTTAAAAATGGCAATTTTCGTCACATTGAGGCTTTAAAAAGTAGATATTCAACATGAGGCACAATCCAAATGACATTTTGAATCAATTTTTCTACAGTCCAAAAAATCAATTTTCTGATGAAAAACGATGACCCGTGACCTGTCGAAATTTCTCCAGATGGTCAGAAATGGAAATTTTTTAATGTTTAATTTTTATACTGTAAATGACTATTCCATGTGAATTATCACTTTTGGAATTTAAATAAGTGTGTTTAGAGTCACTTTAATGCCTGAAATTGGTCGAAGTAGAAGCTTCTGAATAGGAGAAAATGTCTGTATTAATGGCAATTTTGGTCACATTGAGGCTTCAAAAAGTAGTTATTCAACATGAGGCACAATCCAAATGACATTTTGAATCAATTTTTCTACAGTCCAAAAAAATCAATTTTCTGATGAAAAACGATGACCTGTGACCTGTTGAAATTTCTCCAGATGGTCAGAAATGGACATTTTTTAATGTTTCATTTTTTGACTGCAAATGACTATTCCATGTAAATTATCACTTTTGGAACAAACACAAGTGTGCTTAGAGTCACTTTAATGCCTGAAATTGGTCGAAATAGAAGCTTCTGAATAGGAGAAACTGTCTGTATTAATGGCAATTTTGGTCACATTGAGGCTTCAAAAAGTAGTTATTCAACATGAGGCACAATCCAAATGACATTTTGAATACATTTTTCTACAGTCCAAAAAAATCAATTTTCTGATGAAAAACGATGACCCGTGACCTGTCGAAATTTCTCCAGATGGTCAGAAAAGGAAATTTTTTTATGTTTAATTTTTTTACTGTAAATGACTATTCCATGTGAATTATCACTTTTGGAACAAAAACAAGTGTGTTTAGAGTCACTTTAATACCTGAAATTGGTCGAAATAGAAGCTTCTGAATGGGAGAAAATGTCTTTAAAAATGGCAATTTTCGTCACATTGAGGCTTTAAAAAGTAGATATTCAACATGAGGCACAATCCAAATGACATTTTGAATCAATTTTTCTACAGTCCAAAAAATCAATTTTCTGATGAAAAACGATGACCCGTGACCTGTCGAAATTTCTCCAGATGGTCAGAAATGGAAATTTTTTAATGTTTAATTTTTATACTGTAAATGACTATTCCATGTGAATTATCACTTTTGGAATTTAAATAAGTGTGTTTAGAGTCACTTTAATGCCTGAAATTGGTCGAAGTAGAAGCTTCTGAATAGGAGAAAATGTCTGTATTAATGGCAATTTTGGTCACATTGAGGCTTCAAAACGTAGTTATTCAACATGAGGCACAATCCAAATGACATTTTGAATCAATTTTTCTACAGTCCAAAAAAATCAATTTTCTGATGAAAAACGATGACCTGTGACCTGTTGAAATTTCTCCAGATGGTCAGAAATGGACATTTTTTAATGTTTCATTTTTTGACTGCAAATGACTATTCCATGTAAATTATCACTTTTGGAACAAAAACAAGTGTGCTTAGAGTCACTTTAATGCCTGAAATTGGTCGAAATAGAAGCTTCTGAATAGGAGAAACTGTCTGTATTAATGGCAATTTTGGTCACATTGAGGCTTCAAAAAGTAGTTATTCAACATGAGGCACAATCCAAATGACATTTTGAATACATTTTTCTACAGTCCAAAAAAAATCAATTTTCTGATGAAAAACGATGACCCGTGACCTGTCGAAATTTCTCCAGATGGTCAGAAAAGGAAATTTTTTTATGTTTAATTTTTTTACTGTAAATGACTATTCCATGTGAATTATCACTTTTGGAACAAAAACAAGTGTGTTTAGAGTCACTTTAATGCCTGAAATTGGTCGAAATAGAAGCTTCTGAATGGGAGAAAATGTCTGTATTAATGGCAATTTTGGTCACATTGAGGCTTCAAAAAGTAGTTATTCAACATGAGGCACAATCCAAATGACATTTTGAATCAATTTTTCTACAGTCCAAAAAAATCAATTTTCTGACGAAAAACGATGACCCGTGACCTGTCGAAATTTCACCAGATGGTCAGAAATGGAATTTTTTTTATTGTAAATGACTATTCCATGTGAATTATCACTTTTGGAACAAAAACAAGTGTGTTTAGAGTCACGTTAATGCCTGAAATTGGTTGAAACAAAAGCTTCTGAATAGAAGAAAAAGTCTCTAATAATGGCAATTTTGGTCACATTGAGGCTTCAAAAAGTAGTTATTCAACATGAGGCACAATCCAAATGACATTTTGAATAAATTTTTCTACAGTCCAAAAAAATCAATTTTCTGATGAAAAACGATGACCCGTGACCTGTCGAAATTTCTCCAGATTGTCAGAAATGGAAATTTTTTAATGTTTAGTTTTTTGACTGCAAATAACTATTCCATGTAAAATATCACTTTTGGAACAAAAATAAGGGTGTTTAGAGTCACTTTAATGCCTGAAATTGGTCGAAATAGAAGCTTCTGAATAGGAGAAAATGTCTTTAAAATGGCAATTTTCGTCACATTGAGGCTTTAAAAAGTAGTTATTCAACATGAGGCACAATCCAAATGACATTTTGAATCAATTTTTCTACAGTCCAAAAAATCAATTTTCTGATGAAAAACGATGACCCGTGACCTGTCGAAATTTCTCCAGATGGTCAGAAATGGAATTTTTTTATGTTTAATTTTTTTACTGTAAATGACTATTCCATGTGAATTATCACTTTTGGAACAAAAACAAGTGTGTTTAGAGGCACTTTAATGCCTGAAATTGGTCGAAAAAGAAGCTTCTGAGTAGGAGAAAAAGTCTGTAATTATATCAATTTTGGTCACATTGAGGCTTTAAAAAGTAGTTATTCAACATGAGGCGCATTATAAATGACATTTTGAATCAATTTTTCTACAGTCCAAAAAATCAATTTTCTGATGAAAAACGATGACCCGTGACCTGTCAAAATTTTTCCAGATCATCATAAATGGAACTTTTTTAATGTTTAATTTTTTAACTGCAAATGACTATTCCATGTAAATTATCACTTTTGGAACAAAAACAAGTGTGCTTAGAGTCACTTTAATGCCTGAAATTGGTTGAAATAGAAGCTTCTGAATAGGAGAAAAAATCTGTAATAATGGCAATTTTGGTCACATTGAGGCTTCAAAAAGTAGTTATTCAACATGAGGCACAATCCAAATGACATTTTGAATCAATTTTTCTACAGTCCAAAAAAATCAATTTTCTGATGAAAAACGATGACCCGTGACCTGTCGAAATTTCTCCAGATGGTCAGAAATGGAATTTTTTTATGTTTAAATTTTTTTACTGTAAATGACTATTCCATGTGAATTATCACTTTTGGAACAAAAACAAGTGTGTTTAGAGGCACTTTAATGCCTGAAATTGGTCGAAAAAGAAGCTTCTGAGTAGGAGAAAAAGTCTGTAATTATATCAATTTTGGTCACATTGAGGCTTTAAAAAGTAGTTATTCAACATGAGGCGCATTATAAATGACATTTTGAATCAATTTTTCTACAGTCCAAAAAATCAAATTTCTGATGAAAAACGATGACCCGTGACCTGTCAAAATTTTTCCGGATCGTCAGAAATGGAAATTTTTTAATGTTTAATTTTTTGACTGCAAATGACTATTCCATGTAAATTATCACTTTTGGAACAAAAGCAAGTGTGCTTAGAGTCACTTTAATGCCTGAAATTGGTCGAAATAGAAGCTTCTGAATAGGAGAAAAAATCTGTAATAATGGCAATTTTGGTCACATTGAGGCTTTAAAAAGTAGTTATTCAACATAAGGCACATTCCAAATAACATTTTGAATCAATTTTTCTAGAGTCCAAAAAATCAATTTTCTGATGAAAAACGATGACCCGTGACCTGTCGAAATTTCTCCAGATGGTCAGAAATGGAAATTTTTTAATGTTTAATATTTTTACTGTAAATGACTATTCCATGTAAATTATCACTTTTGGAACTAAAATAAGTGTTTAGAGTCACTTTAATGCCTGAAATTGGTCGAAGTAGAAGCTTCTGAATAGGAGAAACTGTCTGTATTAATGGCAATTTTGGTCACATTGAGGCTTCAAAAAGTAGTTATTCAACATAAGGCACATTCCAAATGACATTTTGAATCAATTTTTCTAGAGTCCAAAAAATCAATTTTCTGATGAAAAACGATGACCCGTGACCTGTCGAAATTTCTCCAGATTGTCAGAAATGGAAATTTTTTAATGTTTAGTTTTTTGACTGCAAATAACTATTCCATGTAAAATATCACTTTTGGAACAAAAATAAGGGTGTTTAGAGTCACTTTAATGCCTGAAATTGCTCGAAATAGAAGCTTCTGAATAGGAGAAAATGTCTTTAAAATGGCAATTTTCGTCACATTGAGGCTTTAAAAAGTAGTTATTCAACATGAGGCACAATCCAAATGACATTTTGAATCAATTTTTCTACAGTCCAAAAAATCAATTTTCTGATGAAAAACGATGACCCGTGACCTGTCGAAATTTCTCCAGATGGTCAGAAATGGAAATTTTTTAATGTTTAATTTTTATACTGTAAATGACTATTCCATGTGAATTATCACTTTTGGAATTTAAAGAAGTGTGTTTAGAGTCACTTTAATGCCTGAAATTGGTCAAAGTAGCAGCTTCAGAATAGGAAAAAATGTCTGTATTAATGGCAATTTTGGTCACATTGAGGCTTCAAAAAGTAGTTATTCAACATGAGGCACAATCCAAATGACATTTTGAATCAATTTTTCTACAGTCCAAAAAAATCAATTTTCTGATGAAAAACGATGACCCGTGACCTGTCGAAATTTCTCCAGATGGTCAGAAATGGAATTTTTTTATGTTTAATGTTTATACTGTAAATGACTATTCCATGTGAATTATCACTTTTGGAATTTAAATAAGTGTGTTTAGAGTCACTTTAATGTCTGAAATTGGTCGAAGTAGAAGCTTCTGAATAGGAGAAAATGTCTGTATTAATGGCAATTTTGGTCACATTGAGGCTTCAAAAAGTAGTTATTCAACATGAGGCACAATCCAAATGACATTTTGAATAAATCTTTCTACAGTCCAAAAAAATCAATTTTCTGATGAAAAACGATGACCCGTGACCTGTCGAAATTTCTCCAGATTGTCAGAAATGGAAATTTTTTTATGTTTAATTTTTTTACTGTAAATGACTATTCCATGTGAATTATCATTTTTGGAACAAAAACAAGTGTGTTTAGAGTCACTTTAATGCCTGAAATTGGTCGAAATAGAAGCTTCTGAATAGGAGAAAAAGTCTGTAATGATGGCAATTTTGGTCACATTGAGGCTTTAAAAAGTAGTTATTCAACATAAGGCACATTCCAAATGACATTTTGAATAAATTTTTCTAGAGTCCAAAAAATCAATTTTCTGATGAAAAACATTTTTTAATGTTTAATATTTTTACTGTAAAAGACTATTCCATGTAAATTATCACTTTTGGAACTAAAATAAGTGTTTAGAGTCACTTTAATGCCTGAAATTGGTCAAAATAGAAGCTTCTGAATAGGAGCAAAAGTCTGTAATAATGGCAATTTTGGTCACATTGAAGCTTTAAAAAATAGTTATTCAACAGGAGGCACATTCCAAATGACATTTTTAATCAATTTTTCTACAGTCCAAAAAAGCAATTTTCTGATGAAAAACGATGACCCGTGACCTCTCGAAATTTCTCCAGATGGTCGGAAATGGAAATTTTTTAATGTTTATTTTTTTTTACTGTAAATGACTATTCCATGTGCAATTATCACTTTTGGAACAAAAATAAGGGTGTTTAGAGTCACTTTAATGCCTGAAATTGGTCGAAGTAGCAGCTTCAGAATAGGAGAAAATGTCTGTATTAATGGCAATTTTGGTCACATTGAGGCTTCAAAAAGTAGTTATTCAACATGAGGCACAATCCAAATGACATTTTGAATCAATTTTTCTACAGTCCAAAAAAATCAATTTTCTGATGAAAAACGATGACCCGTGACCTGTCGAAATTTCTCCAGATGGTCAGAAATGGAATTTTTTTATGTTTAAATTTTTTTACTGTAAATGACTATTCCATGTGAATTATCACTTTTGGAACAAAAACAAGTGTGTTTAGAGGCACTTTAATGCCTGAAATTGGTCGAAAAAGAAGCTTCTGAGTAGGAGAAAAAGTCTGTAATTATATCAATTTTGGTCACATTGAGGCTTTAAAAAGTAGTTATTCAACATGAGGCGCATTATAAATGACATTTTGAATCAATTTTTCTACAGTCCAAAAAATCAAATTTCTGATGAAAAACGATGACCCGTGACCTGTCAAAATTTTTCCGGATCGTCAGAAATGGAAATTTTTTAATGTTTAATTTTTTGACTGCAAATGACTATTCCATGTAAATTATCACTTTTGGAACAAAAGCAAGTGTGCTTAGAGTCACTTTAATGCCTGAAATTGGTCGAAATAGAAGCTTCTGAATAGGAGAAAAAATCTGTAATAATGGCAATTTTGGTCACATTGAGGCTTTAAAAAGTAGTTATTCAACATAAGGCACATTCCAAATAACATTTTGAATCAATTTTTCTAGAGTCCAAAAAATCAATTTTCTGATGAAAAACGATGACCCGTGACCTGTCGAAATTTCACCAGATGGTCAGAAATGGAATTTTTTTTATTGTAAATGACTATTCCATGTGAATTATCACTTTTGGAACAAAAACAAGTGTGTTTAGAGTCACGTTAATGCCTGAAATTGGTTGAAACAAAAGCTTCTGAATAGAAGAAAAAGTCTCTAATAATGGCAATTTTGGTCACATTGAGGCTTCAAAAAGTAGTTATTCAACATGAGGCACAATCCAAATGACATTTTGAATAAATTTTTCTACAGTCCAAAAAAATCAATTTTCTGATGAAAAACGATGACCCGTGACCTGTCGAAATTTCTCCAGATTGTCAGAAATGGAAATTTTTTAATGTTTAGTTTTTTGACTGCAAATAACTATTCCATGTAAAATATCACTTTTGGAACAAAAATAAGGGTGTTTAGAGTCACTTTAATGCCTGAAATTGGTCGAAATAGAAGCTTCTGAATAGGAGAAAATGTCTTTAAAATGGCAATTTTCGTCACATTGAGGCTTTAAAAAGTAGTTATTCAACATGAGGCACAATCCAAATGACATTTTGAATCAATTTTTCTACAGTCCAAAAAATCAATTTTCTGATGAAAAACGATGACCCGTGACCTGTCGAAATTTCTCCAGATGGTCAGAAATGGAATTTTTTTATGTTTAATTTTTTTACTGTAAATGACTATTCCATGTGAATTATCACTTTTGGAACAAAAACAAGTGTGTTTAGAGGCACTTTAATGCCTGAAATTGGTCGAAAAAGAAGCTTCTGAGTAGGAGAAAAAGTCTGTAATTATATCAATTTTGGTCACATTGAGGCTTTAAAAAGTAGTTATTCAACATGAGGCGCATTATAAATGACATTTTGAATCAATTTTTCTACAGTCCAAAAAATCAATTTTCTGATGAAAAACGATGACCCGTGACCTGTCAAAATTTTTCCAGATCATCATAAATGGAACTTTTTTAATGTTTAATTTTTTAACTGCAAATGACTATTCCATGTAAATTATCACTTTTGGAACAAAAACAAGTGTGCTTAGAGTCACTTTAATGCCTGAAATTGGTTGAAATAGAAGCTTCTGAATAGGAGAAAAAATCTGTAATAATGGCAATTTTGGTCACATTGAGGCTTCAAAAAGTAGTTATTCAACATGAGGCACAATCCAAATGACATTTTGAATCAATTTTTCTACAGTCCAAAAAAATCAATTTTCTGATGAAAAACGATGACCCGTGACCTGTCGAAATTTCTCCAGATGGTCAGAAATGGAATTTTTTTATGTTTAAATTTTTTTACTGTAAATGACTATTCCATGTGAATTATCACTTTTGGAACAAAAACAAGTGTGTTTAGAGGCACTTTAATGCCTGAAATTGGTCGAAAAAGAAGCTTCTGAGTAGGAGAAAAAGTCTGTAATTATATCAATTTTGGTCACATTGAGGCTTTAAAAAGTAGTTATTCAACATGAGGCGCATTATAAATGACATTTTGAATCAATTTTTCTACAGTCCAAAAAATCAAATTTCTGATGAAAAACGATGACCCGTGACCTGTCAAAATTTTTCCGGATCGTCAGAAATGGAAATTTTTTAATGTTTAATTTTTTGACTGCAAATGACTATTCCATGTAAATTATCACTTTTGGAACAAAAGCAAGTGTGCTTAGAGTCACTTTAATGCCTGAAATTGGTCGAAATAGAAGCTTCTGAATAGGAGAAAAAATCTGTAATAATGGCAATTTTGGTCACATTGAGGCTTTAAAAAGTAGTTATTCAACATAAGGCACATTCCAAATAACATTTTGAATCAATTTTTCTAGAGTCCAAAAAATCAATTTTCTGATGAAAAACGATGACCCGTGACCTGTCGAAATTTCTCCAGATGGTCAGAAATGGAAATTTTTTAATGTTTAATATTTTTACTGTAAATGACTATTCCATGTAAATTATCACTTTTGGAACTAAAATAAGTGTTTAGAGTCACTTTAATGCCTGAAATTGGTCGAAGTAGAAGCTTCTGAATAGGAGAAACTGTCTGTATTAATGGCAATTTTGGTCACATTGAGGCTTCAAAAAGTAGTTATTCAACATAAGGCACATTCCAAATGACATTTTGAATCAATTTTTCTAGAGTCCAAAAAATCAATTTTCTGATGAAAAACGATGACCCGTGACCTGTCGAAATTTCTCCAGATTGTCAGAAATGGAAATTTTTTAATGTTTAGTTTTTTGACTGCAAATAACTATTCCATGTAAAATATCACTTTTGGAACAAAAATAAGGGTGTTTAGAGTCACTTTAATGCCTGAAATTGCTCGAAATAGAAGCTTCTGAATAGGAGAAAATGTCTTTAAAATGGCAATTTTCGTCACATTGAGGCTTTAAAAAGTAGTTATTCAACATGAGGCACAATCCAAATGACATTTTGAATCAATTTTTCTACAGTCCAAAAAATCAATTTTCTGATGAAAAACGATGACCCGTGACCTGTCGAAATTTCTCCAGATGGTCAGAAATGGAAATTTTTTAATGTTTAATTTTTATACTGTAAATGACTATTCCATGTGAATTATCACTTTTGGAATTTAAAGAAGTGTGTTTAGAGTCACTTTAATGCCTGAAATTGGTCAAAGTAGCAGCTTCAGAATAGGAAAAAATGTCTGTATTAATGGCAATTTTGGTCACATTGAGGCTTCAAAAAGTAGTTATTCAACATGAGGCACAATCCAAATGACATTTTGAATCAATTTTTCTACAGTCCAAAAAAATCAATTTTCTGATGAAAAACGATGACCCGTGACCTGTCGAAATTTCTCCAGATGGTCAGAAATGGAATTTTTTTATGTTTAATTTTTTTACTGTAAATGACTATTCCATGTGAATTATCACTTTTGGAACAAAAATAAGGGTGTTTAGAGTCACTTTAATGCCTGAAATTGGTCGAAATAGAAGCTTCTGAATAGGAGAAAATGTCTTTAAAAATGGCAATTTTTGTCACATTGAGGCTTTAAAAAGTAGATATTCAACATGAGGCACAATCCAAATGACATTTTGAATCAATTTTTCTACAGTCCAAAAAATCAATTTTCTGATGAAAAACGATGACCCGTGACCTGTCGAAATTTCTCCAGATGGTCAGAAATGGAAATTTTTTAATGTTTAATGTTTATACTGTAAATGACTATTCCATGTGAATTATCACTTTTGGAATTTAAATAAGTGTGTTTAGAGTCACTTTAATGTCTGAAATTGGTCGAAGTAGAAGCTTCTGAATAGGAGAAAATGTCTGTATTAATGGCAATTTTGGTCACATTGAGGCTTCAAAAAGTAGTTATTCAACATGAGGCACAATCCAAATGACATTTTGAATAAATCTTTCTACAGTCCAAAAAAATCAATTTTCTGATGAAAAACGATGACCCGTGACCTGTCGAAATTTCTCCAGATTGTCAGAAATGGAAATTTTTTTATGTTTAATTTTTTTTACTGTAAATGACTATTCCATGTGAATTATCATTTTTGGAACAAAAACAAGTGTGTTTAGAGTCACTTTAATGCCTGAAATTGGTCGAAATAGAAGCTTCTGAATAGGAGAAAAAGTCTGTAATGATGGCAATTTTGGTCACATTGAGGCTTTAAAAAGTAGTTATTCAACATAAGGCACATTCCAAATGACATTTTGAATAAATTTTTCTAGAGTCCAAAAAATCAATTTTCTGATGAAAAACATTTTTTAATGTTTAATATTTTTACTGTAAAAGACTATTCCATGTAAATTATCACTTTTGGAACTAAAATAAGTGTTTAGAGTCACTTTAATGCCTGAAATTGGTCAAAATAGAAGCTTCTGAATAGGAGCAAAAGTCTGTAATAATGGCAATTTTGGTCACATTGAAGCTTTAAAAAATAGTTATTCAACAGGAGGCACATTCCAAATGACATTTTTAATCAATTTTTCTACAGTCCAAAAAAGCAATTTTCTGATGAAAAACGATGACCCGTGACCTCTCGAAATTTCTCCAGATGGTCGGAAATGGAAATTTTTTAATGTTTATTTTTTTTTACTGTAAATGACTATTCCATGTGCAATTATCACTTTTGGAACAAAAATAAGGGTGTTTAGAGTCACTTTAATGCCTGAAATTGGTCGAAGTAGCAGCTTCAGAATAGGAGAAAATGTCTGTATTAATGGCAATTTTGGTCACATTGAGGCTTCAAAAAGTAGTTATTCAACATGAGGCACAATCCAAATGACATTTTGAATCAATTTTTCTACAGTCCAAAAAAATCAATTTTCTGATGAAAAACGATGACCCGTGACCTGTCGAAATTTCTCCAGATGGTCAGAAATGGAATTTTTTTATGTTTAAATTTTTTTACTGTAAATGACTATTCCATGTGAATTATCACTTTTGGAACAAAAACAAGTGTGTTTAGAGGCACTTTAATGCCTGAAATTGGTCGAAAAAGAAGCTTCTGAGTAGGAGAAAAAGTCTGTAATTATATCAATTTTGGTCACATTGAGGCTTTAAAAAGTAGTTATTCAACATGAGGCGCATTATAAATGACATTTTGAATCAATTTTTCTACAGTCCAAAAAATCAAATTTCTGATGAAAAACGATGACCCGTGACCTGTCAAAATTTTTCCGGATCGTCAGAAATGGAAATTTTTTAATGTTTAATTTTTTGACTGCAAATGACTATTCCATGTAAATTATCACTTTTGGAACAAAAGCAAGTGTGCTTAGAGTCACTTTAATGCCTGAAATTGGTCGAAATAGAAGCTTCTGAATAGGAGAAAAAATCTGTAATAATGGCAATTTTGGTCACATTGAGGCTTTAAAAAGTAGTTATTCAACATAAGGCACATTCCAAATAACATTTTGAATCAATTTTTCTAGAGTCCAAAAAATCAATTTTCTGATGAAAAACGATGACCCGTGACCTGTCGAAATTTCTCCAGATGGTCAGAAATGGAAATTTTTTAATGTTTAATATTTTTACTGTAAATGACTATTCCATGTAAATTATCACTTTTGGAACTAAAATAAGTGTTTAGAGTCACTTTAATGCCTGAAATTGGTCGAAGTAGAAGCTTCTGAATAGGAGAAACTGTCTATATTAATGGCAATTTTGGTCACATTGAGGCTTCAAAAAGTAGTTATTCAACATAAGGCACATTCCAAATGACATTTTGAATCAATTTTTCTAGAGTCCAAAAAATCAATTTTCTGATGAAAAACGATGACCCGTGACCTGTCGAAATTTCTCCAGATTGTCAGAAATGGAAATTTTTTAATGTTTAGTTTTTTGACTGCAAATAACTATTCCATGTAAAATATCACTTTTGGAACAAAAATAAGGGTGTTTAGAGTCACTTTAATGCCTGAAATTGCTCGAAATAGAAGCTTCTGAATAGGAGAAAATGTCTTTAAAATGGCAATTTTCGTCACATTGAGGCTTTAAAAAGTAGTTATTCAACATGAGGCACAATCCAAATGACATTTTGAATCAATTTTTCTACAGTCCAAAAAATCAATTTTCTGATGAAAAACGATGACCCGTGACCTGTCGAAATTTCTCCAGATGGTCAGAAATGGAAATTTTTTAATGTTTAATTTTTATACTGTAAATGACTATTCCATGTGAATTATCACTTTTGGAATTTAAAGAAGTGTGTTTAGAGTCACTTTAATGCCTGAAATTGGTCAAAGTAGCAGCTTCAGAATAGGAAAAAATGTCTGTATTAATGGCAATTTTGGTCACATTGAGGCTTCAAAAAGTAGTTATTCAACATGAGGCACAATCCAAATGACATTTTGAATCAATTTTTCTACAGTCCAAAAAAATCAATTTTCTGATGAAAAACGATGACCCGTGACCTGTCGAAATTTCTCCAGATGGTCAGAAATGGAATTTTTTTATGTTTAATTTTTTTACTGTAAATGACTATTCCATGTGAATTATCACTTTTGGAACAAAAATAAGGGTGTTTAGAGTCACTTTAATGCCTGAAATTGGTCGAAATAGAAGCTTCTGAATAGGAGAAAATGTCTTTAAAAATGGCAATTTTTGTCACATTGAGGCTTTAAAAAGTAGATATTCAACATGAGGCACAATCCAAATGACATTTTGAATCAATTTTTCTACAGTCCAAAAAATCAATTTTCTGATGAAAAACGATGACCCGTGACCTGTCGAAATTTCTCCAGATGGTCAGAAATGGAAATTTTTTAATGTTTAATGTTTATACTGTAAATGACTATTCCATGTGAATTATCACTTTTGGAATTTAAATAAGTGTGTTTAGAGTCACTTTAATGTCTGAAATTGGTCGAAGTAGAAGCTTCTGAATAGGAGAAAATGTCTGTATTAATGGCAATTTTGGTCACATTGAGGCTTCAAAAAGTAGTTATTCAACATGAGGCACAATCCAAATGACATTTTGAATAAATCTTTCTACAGTCCAAAAAAATCAATTTTCTGATGAAAAACGATGACCCGTGACCTGTCGAAATTTCTCCAGATTGTCAGAAATGGAAATTTTTTTATGTTTAATTTTTTTACTGTAAATGACTATTCCATGTGAATTATCATTTTTGGAACAAAAACAAGTGTGTTTAGAGTCACTTTAATGCCTGAAATTGGTCGAAATAGAAGCTTCTGAATAGGAGAAAAAGTCTGTAATGATGGCAATTTTGGTCACATTGAGGCTTTAAAAAGTAGTTATTCAACATAAGGCACATTCCAAATGACATTTTGAATAAATTTTTCTAGAGTCCAAAAAATCAATTTTCTGATGAAAAACATTTTTTAATGTTTAATATTTTTACTGTAAAAGACTATTCCATGTAAATTATCACTTTTGGAACTAAAATAAGTGTTTAGAGTCACTTTAATGCCTGAAATTGGTCAAAATAGAAGCTTCTGAATAGGAGCAAAAGTCTGTAATAATGGCAATTTTGGTCACATTGAAGCTTTAAAAAATAGTTATTCAACAGGAGGCACATTCCAAATGACATTTTTAATCAATTTTTCTACAGTCCAAAAAAGCAATTTTCTGATGAAAAACGATGACCCGTGACCTCTCGAAATTTCTCCAGATGGTCGGAAATGGAAATTTTTTAATGTTTATTTTTTTTTACTGTAAATGACTATTCCATGTGCAATTATCACTTTTGGAACAAAAATAAGGGTGTTTAGAGTCACTTTAATGCCTGAAATTGGTCGAAGTAGCAGCTTCAGAATAGGAGAAAATGTCTGTATTAATGGCAATTTTGGTCACATTGAGGCTTCAAAAAGTAGTTATTCAACATGAGGCACAATCCAAATGACATTTTGAATCAATTTTTCTACAGTCCAAAAAAATCAATTTTCTGATGAAAAACGATGACCCGTGACCTGTCGAAATTTCTCCAGATGGTCAGAAATGGAATTTTTTTATGTTTAATTTTTTAACTGTAAATGACTATTCCATGTGAATTATCACTTTTGGAACAAAAACAAGTGTGTTTAGAGGCACTTTAATGCCTGAAATTGGTCGAAAAAGAAGCTTCTGAGTAGGAGAAAAAGTCTGTAATTATATCAATTTTGGTCACATTGAGGCTTTAAAAAGTAGTTATTCAACATGAGGCGCATTATAAATGACATTTTGAATCAATTTTTCTACAGTCCAAAAAATCAATTTTCTGATGAAAAACGATGACCCGTGACCTGTCAAAAATTTTCCAGATCATCAGAAATGGAAATTTTTTAATGTTTAATTTTTTGACTGCAAATGACTATTCCATGTAAATTATCACTTTTGGAACAAAAACAAGTGTGCTTAGAGTCACTTTAATGCCTGAAATTGGTAGAAATAGAAGCTTCTGAATAGGAGAACAAATCTGTAATAATGGCAATTTTGGTCACATTGAGGCTTTAAAAAGTAGTTATTCAACATAAGGCACATTCCAAATTACATTTTGAATCAATTTTTCTAGAGTCCAAAAAATCAATTTTCTGATGAAAAACGATGACCCGTGACCTGTCGAAATTTCTCCAGATGGTCAGAAATGGAAATTTTTTAATGTTTAATATTTTTACTGTAAATGACTATTCCATGTAAATTATCACTTTTGGAACTAAAATAAGTGTTTAGAGTCACTTTAATGCCTGAAATTGGTCGAAGTAGAAGCTTCTGAATAGGAGAAACTGTCTGTATTAATGGCAATTTTGGTCACATTGAGGCTTCAAAAAGTAGTTATTCAACATAAGGCACATTCCAAATGACATTTTGAATCAATTTTTCTAGAGTCCAAAAAATCAATTTTCTGATGAAAAACGATGACCCGTGACCTGTCGAAATTTCTCCAGATTGTCAGAAATGGAAATTTTTTAATGTTTAGTTTTTTGACTGCAAATAACTATTCCATGTAAAATATCACTTTTGGAACAAAAATAAGGGTGTTTAGAGTCACTTTAATGCCTGAAATTGCTCGAAATAGAAGCTTCTGAATAGGAGAAAATGTCTTTAAAATGGCAATTTTCGTCACATTGAGGCTTTAAAAAGTAGTTATTCAACATGAGGCACAATCCAAATGACATTTTGAATCAATTTTTCTACAGTCCAAAAAATCAATTTTCTGATGAAAAACGATGACCCGTGACCTGTCGAAATTTCTCCAGATGGTCAGAAATGGAAATTTTTTAATGTTTAATTTTTATACTGTAAATGACTATTCCATGTGAATTATCACTTTTGGAATTTAAAGAAGTGTGTTTAGAGTCACTTTAATGCCTGAAATTGGTCGAAGTAGCAGCTTCAGAATAGGAGAAAATGTCTGTATTAATGGCAATTTTGGTCACATTGAGGCTTCAAAAAGTAGTTATTCAACATGAGGCACAATCCAAATGACATTTTGAATCAATTTTTCTACAGTCCAAAAAAATCAATTTTCTGATGAAAAACGATGACCCGTGACCTGTCGAAATTTCTCCAGATGGTCAGAAATGGAATTTTTTTATGTTTAATTTTTTTACTGTAAATGACTATTCCATGTGAATTATCACTTTTGGAACAAAAATAAGGGTGTTTAGAGTCACTTTAATGCCTGAAATTGGTCGAAATAGAAGCTTCGGAATAGGAGAAAATGTCTTTAAAAATGGCAATTTTTGTCACATTGAGGCTTTAAAAAGTAGATATTCAACATGAGGCACAATCCAAATGACATTTTGAATCAATTTTTCTACAGTCCAAAAAATCAATTTTCTGATGAAAAACGATGACCCGTGACCTGTCGAAATTTCTCCAGATGGTCAGAAATGGAAATTTTTTAATGTTTAATGTTTATACTGTAAATGACTATTCCATGTGAATTATCACTTTTGGAATTTAAATAAGTGTGTTTAGAGTCACTTTAATGTCTGAAATTGGTCGAAGTAGAAGCTTCTGAATAGGAGAAAATGTCTGTATTAATGGCAATTTTGGTCACATTGAGGCTTCAAAAAGTAGTTATTCAACATGAGGCACAATCCAAATGACATTTTGAATCAATTTTTCTACAGTCCAAAAAAATCAATTTTCTGATGAAAAACGATGACCTGTGACCTGTTGAAATTTCTCCAGATGGTCAGAAATGGACATTTTTTAATGTTTCAATTTTTGACTGCAAATGACTATTCCATGTAAATTATCACTTTTGGAACAAAAACAAGTGTGCTTAGAGTCACTTTAATGCCTGAAATTGGTCGAAATAGAAGCTTCTGAATAGGAGAAACTGTCTGTATTAATGGCAATTTTGGTCACATTGAGGCTTCAAAAAGTAGTTATTCAACATGAGGCACAATCTAAATGACATTTTGAATACATTTTTCTACAGTCCAAAAAAATCAATTTTCTGATGAAAAACGATGACCCGTGACCTGTCGAAATTTCTCCAGATGGTCAGAAATGGACATTTTGTTATGTTTAATTTTTTTACTGTAAATGACTATTCCATGTGAATTATCACTTTTGGAACAAAAACAAGTGTGTTTAGAGTCACTTTAATGCCTGAAATTGGTCGAAATAGAAGCTTCTGAATAGGAGAAAATGTCTGTATTAATGGCAATTTTGGTCACATTGAGGCTTCAAAAAGTAGTTATTCAACATGAGGCACAATCCAAATGACATTTTGAATCAATTTTTCTACAGTCCAAAAAAATCAATTTTCTGATGAAAAACGATGACCCGTGACCTGTCGAAATTTCTCCAGATGGTCAGAAATGGAATTTTTTTACTGTAAATGACTATTCCATGTGAATTATCACTTTTGGAACAAAAACAAGTGTGTTTAGAGTCACTTTAATGCCTGAAATTGGTTGAAACAAAAGCTTCTGAATAGAAGAAAAAGTCTGTAATAATGGCAATTTTGGTCACATTGAGGCTTCAAAAAGTAGTTATTCAACATGAGGCACAATCCAAATGACATTTTGAATAAATCTTTCTACAGTCCAAAAAAATCAATTTTCTGATGAAAAACGATGACCCGTGACCTGTCGAAATTTCTCCAGATGGTCAGAAATGGAAATTTTTTTATGTTTAATTTTTTTACTGTAAATGACTATTCCATGTGAATTATCATTTTTGGAACAAAAACAAGTGTGTTTAGAGTCACTTTAATGCCTGAAATTGGTCGAAATAGAAGCTTCTGAATAGGAGAAAAAGTCTGTAATGATGGCAATTTTGGTCACATTGAGGCTTTAAAAAGTAGTTATTCAACATAAGGCACATTCCAAATGACATTTTGAATAAATTTTTCTAGAGTCCAAAAAATCAATTTTCTGATGAAAAACGATGACCCGTGACCTGTCGAAATTTCTCCAGATTGTCAGAAATGGAAATTTTTTAATGTTTAATTTGTATACTGTAAATGACTATTCCATGTGAATTATCACTTTTGGAACAAAGATAAGTGTGTTTAGAGTCACTTTAATGCCTGAAATTGGTCGAAATAGAAGCTTCTGAATTGGAGAAAATGTCTTTAAAAATGGCAATTTTCGTCACATTGAGGCTTTAAAAAGTAGTTATCCAACATGAGGCACAATCCAAATGACATTTTGAATCAATTTATCTACAGTCCAAAAAATCAATTTTCTGATGAAAAACGATGACCCGTGACCTGTCGAAATTTCTCCAGATGGTCAGAAATGGAAATTTTTTAATGTTTAATTTTTATACTGTAAATGACTATTCCATGTGAATTATCACTTTTGGAATTTAAATAAGTGTGTTTAGAGTCACTTTAATGCCTGAAATTGGTCGAAGTAGAAGCTTCTGAATAGGAGAAAATGTCTGTATTAATGGCAATTTTGGTCACATTGAGGCTTCAAAAAGTAGTTATTCAACATGAGGCACAATCCAAATGACATTTTGAATCAATTTTTCTACAGTCCAAAAAAATCAATTTTCTGAAGAAAAACGCTGACCTGTGACCTGTTGAAATTTCTCCAGATGGTCAGAAATGGACATTTTTTAATGTTTCATTTTTTGACTGCAAATGACTATTCCATGTAAATTATCACTTTTGGAACAAAAACAAGTGTGCTTAGAGTCACTTTAATGCCTGAAATTGGTCGAAATAGAAGCTTCTGAATAGGAGAAAAAGTCTGTAATAATGGCAATTTTGGTCACATTGAGGCTTCAAAAAGTAGTTATTCAACATGAGGCACAATCCAAATGACATTTTGAATAAATCTTTCTACAGTCCAAAAAAATCAATTTTCTGATGAAAAACGATGACCCGTGACCTGTCGAAATTTCTCCAGATGGTCAGAAATGGAAATTTTTTTATGTTTAATTTTTTTACTGTAAATGACTATTCCATGTGAATTATCATTTTTGGAACAAAAACAAGTGTGTTTAGAGTCACTTTAATGCCTGAAATTGGTCGAAATAGAAGCTTCTGAATAGGAGAAAAAGTCTGTAATTATGGCAATTTTGGTCACATTGAGGCTTTAAAAAGTAGTTATTCAACATAAGGCACATTCCAAATGACATTTTGAATAAATTTTTCTAGAGTCCAAAAAATCAATTTTCTGATGAAAAACGATGACCCGTGACCTGTCGAAATTTCTCCAGATTGTCAGAAATGGAAATTTTTTAATGTTTAATTTGTATACTGTAAATGACTATTCCATGTGAATTATCACTTTTGGAACAAAGATAAGTGTGTTTAGAGTCACTTTAATGCCTGAAATTGGTCGAAATAGAAGCTTCTGAATTGGAGAAAATGTCTTTAAAAATGGCAATTTTCGTCACATTGAGGCTTTAAAAAGTAGTTATCCAACATGAGGCACAATCCAAATGACATTTTGAATCAATTTATCTACAGTCCAAAAAATCAATTTTCTGATGAAAAACGATGACCCGTGACCTGTCGAAATTTCTCCAGATGGTCAGAAATGGAAATTTTTTAATGTTTAATTTTTATACTGTAAATGACTATTCCATGTGAATTATCACTTTTGGAATTTAAATAAGTGTGTTTAGAGTCACTTTAATGCCTGAAATTGGTCGAAGTAGAAGCTTCTGAATAGGAGAAAATGTCTGTATTAATGGCAATTTTGGTCACATTGAGGCTTCAAAAAGTAGTTATTCAACATGAGGCACAATCCAAATGACATTTTGAATCAATTTTTCTACAGTCCAAAAAAATCAATTTTCTGAAGAAAAACGCTGACCTGTGACCTGTTGAAATTTCTCCAGATGGTCAGAAATGGACATTTTTTAATGTTTCATTTTTTGACTGCAAATGACTATTCCATGTAAATTATCACTTTTGGAACAAAAACAAGTGTGCTTAGAGTCACTTTAATGCCTGAAATTGGTCGAAATAGAAGCTTCTGAATAGGAGAAAAAGTCTGTAATAATGGCAATTTTGGTCACATTGAGGCTTTAAAAAGTAGTTATTCAACATAAGGCACATTCCAAATGACATTTTGAATCAATTTTTCTAGAGTCCAAAAACTCAATTTTCTGATGAAAAATGATGACCCGTGACCTGTCGAAATTTCTCCAGATGGTCAGAAATGGAAATTTTTTAATGTTTAATATTTTTACTGTAAAAGACTATTCCATGTAAATTATCACTTTTGGAACTAAAATAAGTGTTTAGAGTCACTTTAATGCCTGAAATTGGTCAAAATAGAAGCTTCTGAATAGGAGCAAAAGTCTGTAATAATGGCAATTTTGGTCACATTGAAGCTTTAAAAAATAGTTATTCAACAGGAGGCACATTCCAAATGACATTTTTAATCAATTTTTCTACAGTCCAAAAAAGCAATTTTCTGATGAAAAACGATGACCCGTGACCTCTCGAAATTTCTCCAGATGGTCGGAAATGGAAATTTTTTAATGTTTATTTTTTTTTACTGTAAATGACTATTCCATGTGCAATTATCACTTTTGGAACAAAAATAAGGGTGTTTAGAGTCACTTTAATGCCTGAAATTGGTCGAAATAGAAGCTTCGGAATAGGAGAAAATGTCTTTAAAAATGGCAATTTTCGTCACATTGAGGCTTTAAAAAGTAGATATTCAACATGAGGCACAATCCAAATGATATTTTGAATCAATTTTTCTACAGTCCAAAAAATCAATTTTCTTATGAAAAACGATGACCCGTGACCTGTCGAAATTTCTCCAGATGGTCAGAAAAGAAAATTTTTTAATGTTTAATTTTTATACTGTAAATGACTATTCCATGTGAATTATCACTTTTGGAATTTAAATAAGTGTGTTTAGAGTCACTTTAATGCCTGAAATTGGTCGAAGTAGAAGCTTCTGAATAGGAGAAAATGTCTGTATTAATGGCAATTTTGGTCACATTGAGGCTTCAAAAAGTAGTTATTCAACATGAGGCACAATCCAAATGACATTTTGAATCAATTTTTCTACAGTCCAAAAAAATCTATTTTCTGATGAAAAACGATGACCTGTGACCTGTTGAAATTTCTCCAGATGGTCAGAAATGGACATTTTTTAATGTTTCATTTTTTGACTGCAAATGACTATTCCATGTAAATTATCACTTTTGGAACAAAAACAAGTGTGCTTAGAGTCACTTTAATGCCTGAAATTGGTCGAAATAGAAGCTTCTGAATAGGAGAAACTGTCTGCACTATTGGCAATTTTGGTCACATTGAGGCTTCAAAAAGTAGTTATTCAACATGAGGCACAATCCAAATGACATTTTGAATCAATTTTTCTACAGTCCAAAAAATCTATTTTCTGATGAAAAACGATGACCCGTGACCTGTCGAAATTTCTCCAGATTGTCAGAAATGGACATTTTTTCATGTTTAGTTTTTTGACTGCAAATAACTATTCCATGTAAAATATCACTTTTGGAACAAAAATAAGTGTGTTTAGAGTCACTTTAATGCCTGAAATTGGTCGAAAAAGAAGCTTCTGAGTAGGAGAAAATGTCTGTAAAAATGGCAATTTTGGTCACATTGAGGCTTTAAAAAGTAGTTATTCAACATGAGGCACAATCTAAATGACATTTTGAATCAATTTTTCTACAGTCCAAAAACTCAATTTTCTGATGAAAAACGAAGACCCGTGACCTGTCGAAATTTCTCTAGATGGTCAGAAATGGAAATTTTTTAATGTTTAATTTTTATACTGTAAATGACTATTCCATGTGAATTATCACTTTTGGAATTTAAATAAGTGTGTTTAGAGTCACTTTAATGCCTGAAATTGGTCGAAGTAGAAGCTTCTGAATAGGAGAAAATGTTTGTATTCATGGCAATTTTGGTCACATTGAGGCTTCAAAAAGTAGTTATTCAACATGAGGCACAATCCAAATGACATTTTGAATCAATTTTTCTACAGTCCAAAAAAATCAATTTTCTGATGAAAAACGATGACCCGTGACCTGTCGAAATTTCTCCAGATGGTCAGAAATGGAATTTTTTTATGTTTAATTTTTTTACTGTAAATGACTATTCCATGTGAATTATCACTTTTGGAACAAAAACAAGTGTGTTTAGAGGCACTTTAATGCCTGAAATTGGTCGAAAAAGAAGCTTCTGAGTAGGAGAAAAAGTCTGTAATTATATCAATTTTGGTCACATTGAGGCTTTAAAAAGTAGTTATTCAACATGAGGCGCATTATAAATGACATTTTGAATCAATTTTTCTACAGTCCAAAAAATCAATTTTCTGATGAAAAAGGATGACCCGTGACCTGTCAAAATTTTTCCAGATCGTCAGAAATGGACATTTTTTAATGTTTAATTTTTTGACTGCAAATGACAATTCCATGTAAATTATCACTTTTGGAACAAAAACAAGTGTGCTTAGAGTCACTTTAATGCCTGAAATTGGTCGAAATAGAAGCTTCTGAATAGGAGAAAAAATCTGTAATAATGGCAATTTTGGTCACATTGAGGCTTTAAAAAGTAGTTATTCAACATAAGGCACATTCCAAATGACATTTTGAATCAATTTTTCTAGAGTCCAATAAATCAATTTTCTGATGAAAAACGATGACCCGTGACCTGTCGAAATTTCTCCAGATGGTCAGAAATGGAAAATTTTTAATGTTTAATATTTTTACTGTAAATGACTATTCCATGTAAATTATCACTTTTGGAACTAAAATAAGTGTTTAGAGTCACTTTAATGCCTGAAATTGGTCAAAATAGAAGCTTCTGAATAGGAGCAAAAGTCTGTAATAATGGCAATTTTGGTCACATTGAAGCTTTAAAAAGTAGTTAATCAACAGGAGGCACATTCCAAATGACATTTTTAATCAATTTTTCTACAGTCCAAAAAAGCAATTTTCTGATGAAAAACGATGACCCGTGACCTGTCGAAATTTCTCCAGATGGTCAGAAATGGAAATTTTTTAATGTTTAATTTTTTGACTGTAAATGACTATTCCATGTGAATTATCACTTTTGGAACAAAAATAAGGGTGTTTAGAGTCACTTTAATGCCTGAAATTGGTCGAAATAGAAGCTTCGGAATAGGAGAAAATGTCTTTAAAAATGGCAATTTTCGTCACATTGAGGCTTTAAAAAGTAGATATTCAACATGAGGCACAATCCAAATGACATTTTGAATCAATTTTTCTACAGTCCAAAAAATCAATTTTCTGATGAAAAACGAAGACCCGTGACCTGTCGAAATTTCTCTAGATGGTCAGAAATGGAAATTTTTTAATGTTTAATTTTTATACTGTAAATGACTATTCCATGTGAATTATCACTTTTGGAATTTAAATAAGTGTGTTTAGAGTCACTTTAATGCCTGAAATTGGTCGAAGTAGAAGCTTCTGAATAGGAGAAAATGTTTGTATTCATGGCAATTTTGGTCACATTGAGGCTTCAAAAAGTAGTTATTCAACATGAGGCACAATCCAAATGACATTTTGAATCAATTTTTCTACAGTCCAAAAAAATCAATTTTCTGATGAAAAACGATGACCCGTGACCTGTCGAAATTTCTCCAGATGGTCAGAAATGGAATTTTTTTATGTTTAATTTTTTTACTGTAAATGACTATTCCATGTGAATTATCACTTTTGGAACAAAAACAAGTGTGTTTAGAGGCACTTTAATGCCTGAAATTGGTCGAAAAAGAAGCTTCTGAGTAGGAGAAAAAGTCTGTAATTATATCAATTTTGGTCACATTGAGGCTTTAAAAAGTAGTTATTCAACATGAGGCGCATTATAAATGACATTTTGAATCAATTTTTCTACAGTCCAAAAAATCAATTTTCTGATGAAAAAGGATGACCCGTGACCTGTCAAAATTTTTCCAGATCGTCAGAAATGGACATTTTTTAATGTTTAATTTTTTGACTGCAAATGACAATTCCATGTAAATTATCACTTTTGGAACAAAAACAAGTGTGCTTAGAGTCACTTTAATGCCTGAAATTGGTCGAAATAGAAGCTTCTGAATAGGAGAAAAAATCTGTAATAATGGCAATTTTGGTCACATTGAGGCTTTAAAAAGTAGTTATTCAACATAAGGCACATTCCAAATGACATTTTGAATCAATTTTTCTAGAGTCCAATAAATCAATTTTCTGATGAAAAACGATGACCCGTGACCTGTCGAAATTTCTCCAGATGGTCAGAAATGGAAAATTTTTAATGTTTAATATTTTTACTGTAAATGACTATTCCATGTAAATTATCACTTTTGGAACTAAAATAAGTGTTTAGAGTCACTTTAATGCCTGAAATTGGTCAAAATAGAAGCTTCTGAATAGGAGCAAAAGTCTGTAATAATGGCAATTTTGGTCACATTGAAGCTTTAAAAAGTAGTTAATCAACAGGAGGCACATTCCAAATGACATTTTTAATCAATTTTTCTACAGTCCAAAAAAGCAATTTTCTGATGAAAAACGATGACCCGTGACCTGTCGAAATTTCTCCAGATGGTCAGAAATGGAAATTTTTTAATGTTTAATTTTTTGACTGTAAATGACTATTCCATGTGAATTATCACTTTTGGAACAAAAATAAGGGTGTTTAGAGTCACTTTAATGCCTGAAATTGGTCGAAGTAGAAGCTTCTGAATAGGAGAAAATGTCTGTATTAATGGCAATTTTGGTCACATTGAGGCTTCAAAAAGTAGTTATTCAACATGAGGCACAATCCAAATGACATTTTGAATCAATTTTTCTACAGTCCAAAAAAATCTATTTTCTGATGAAAAACGATGACCTGTGACCTGTTGAAATTTCTCCAGATGGTCAGAAATGGACATTTTTTAATGTTTCATTTTTTGACTGCAAATGACTATTCCATGTAAATTATCACTTTTGGAACAAAAACAAGTGTGCTTAGAGTCACTTTAATGCCTGAAATTGGTCGAAATAGAAGCTTCTGAATAGGAGAAACTGTCTGTATTAATGGCAATTTTGGTCACATTGAGGCTTCAAAAAGTAGTTATTCAACATGAGGCACAATCCAAATGACATTTTGAATACATTTTTCTACAGTCCCAAAAAATCAATTTTCTGATGAAAAACGATGACCCGTGACCTGTCGAAATTTCTCCAGATGGTCAGAAATGGAAATTTTTTTATGTTTAATTTTTTTACTGTAAATGACTATTCCATGTGAATTATCACTTTTGGAACAAAAACAAGTGTGTTTAGAGTCACTTTAATGCCTGAAATTGGTCGAAATAGAAGCTTCTGAATAGGAGAAAATGTCTTTAAAAATGGCAATTTTCGTCACATTGAGGCTTTAAAAAGTAGTTATTCAACATGAGGCACAATCCAAATGACATTTTGAATCAATTTTTCTACAGTCCAAAAAAATCTATTTTCTGATGAAAAACGATGACCTGTGACCTGTTGAAATTTCTCCAGATGGTCAGAAATGGACATTTTTTAATGCTTCATTTTTTGACTGCAAATGACTATTCCATGTAAATTATCACTTTTGGAACAAAAACAAGTGTGCTTAGAGTCACTTTAATGCCTGAAATTGGTCGAAATAGAAGCTTCTGAATAGGAGAAACTGTCTGTATTAATGGCAATTTTGGTCACATTGAGGTTTTAAAAAGTAGTTATTCAACAAGAGGCACATTCCAAATGACATTTTGAATCAATTTTTCTACAGTCCAAAAAATCAATTTTCTGATGAAAAACGATGACCCGTGACCTGTCGAAATTTCTCCAGATTGTCAGAAATGGAAAAAATTTTATGTTTAATTTTTTTACTGTAAATGACTATTCCATGTGAATTATCACTTTTGGAACAAAAACAAGTGTGTTTAGAGGCCCTTTAATGCCTGAAATTGGTCGAAAAAGAAGCTTCTGAGTAGGAGAAAAAGTCTGTAATTATATCAATTTTGGTCACATTGAGGCTTTAAAAAGTAGTTATTCAACATGAGGCGCATTCTAAATGACATTTTGAATCAATTTTTCTACAGTCCAAAAAATCAATTTTCTGATGAAAAACGATGACCCGTGACCTGTCGAAATTTCTCCAGATGGTCAGAAATGGAAATTTTTTAATGTTTAGTTTTTTTTACTGTAAATGACTATTCCATGTAAATTATCACTTTTGCAACAAAAATAAGGGTGTTTAGAGTCACTTTAATGCCTGAAATTGGTCGAAATAGAAGCTTCTGAATAGGAGAAAAAGTCTGTAATAATGGCAATTTTGGTCACATTGAGGCTTTAAAAAGTAGTTATTCAACATAAGGCACATTCCAAATGACATTTTGAATCAATTTTTCTAGAGTCCAAAAAATCAATTTTCTGATGAAAAACGATGACCCGTGACCTGTCGAAATTTCTCCAGATGGTCAAAAATGGAATTTTTTTATGTTTAATTTTTTTACTGTAAATGACTATTCCATGTGAATTATCACTTTTGGAACAAAAACAAGTGTGTTTAGAGGCACTTTAATGCCTGAAATTGGTCGAAAAAGAAGCTTCTGAGTAGGAGAAAAAGTCTGTAATTATATCAATTTTGGTCACATTGAGGCTTTAAAAAGTAGTTATTCAACATGAGGCGCATTATAAATGACATTTTGAATCAATTTTTCTACAGTCCAAAAAATCAATTTTCTGATGAAAAACGATGACCCGTGACCTGTCAAAATTTCTCCAGATGGTCAGAAATGGAAATTTTTTAATGTTTAATATTTTTACTGTAAATGACTATTCCATGTAAATTATCACTTTTGGAACTAAAATAAGTGTTTAGAGTCACTTTAATGCCTGAAATTGGTCAAAATAGAAGCTTCTGAATAGGAGCAAAAGTCTGTAATAATGGCAATTTTGGTCACATTGAGGTTTTAAAAAGTAGTTATTCAACATGAGGCACATTCCAAATGACATTTTGAATCAATTTTTCTACAGTCCAAAAAAGCAGTTTTCTGATGAAAAACGATGACCCGTGACCTCTCGAAATTTCTCCAGATGGTCAGAAATGGAAATTTTTTTATGTTTATTTTTTTTTACTGTAAATGACTATTCCATGTGAATTATCACTTTTGGAACAAAAATAAGGGTGTTTAGAGTCACTTTAATGCCTGAAATTGGTCGAAATAGACGCTTCGGAATAGGAGAAAATGTCTTTAAAAATGGCAATTTTCGTCACATTGAGGCTTTAAAAAGTAGATATTCAACATGAGGCACAATCCAAATGACATTTTGAATCAATTTTTCTACAGTCCAAAAAATCAATTTTCCGATGAAAAACGATGACCCGTGACCTGTCGAAATTTCTCCAGATGGTCAGAAATGGAAATTTTTTAATGTTTAATTTTTATACTGTAAATGACTATTCCATGTGAATTATCACTTTTGGAATTTAAATAAGTGTGTTTAGAGTCACTTTAATGCCTGAAATTGGTCGAAGTAGAAGCTTCTGAATAGGAGAAAATGTCTGTATTAATGGCAATTTTGGTCACATTGAGGCTTCAAAAAGTAGTTATTCAACATGAGGCACAATCCAAATGACATTTTGAATCAATTTTTCTACAGTCCAAAAAAATCTATTTTCTGATGAAAAACGATGACCTGTGACCTGTTGAAATTTCTCCAGATGGTCAGAAATGGACAGTTTTTTAATGTTTCATTTTTTGACTGCAAATGACTATTCCATGTAAATTATCACTTTTGGAACAAAAACTAGTGTGCTTAGAGTCACTTTAATGCCTGAAATTGGTCGAAATAGAAGCTTCTGAATAGGAGAAACTGTCTGTATTAATGGCAATTTTGGTCACATTGAGGCTTCAAAAAGTAGTTATTCAACATGAGGCACAATCCAAATGACATTTTGAATAAATTTTTCTACAGTCCAAAAAAATCAATTTTCTGATGAAAAACGATGACCCGTGACCTGTCAAAATTTCTCCAGATAGTCACAAATGGAAATTTTTTAATGTTGAATTTTTTGGCTGCAAATGACTATTCCATGTAAATTATCACTTTTGGAACAAAAACAAGTGTGCTTAGAGTCACTTTAATGCCTGAAATTGGTCGAAATAGAAGCTTCTGAATAGGAGAAAAAGTCTGTAATAATGGCAATTTTGGACACATTGAGGCTTTAAAAAGTGGTTATTCAACATAAGGCACATTCCAAATGACATTTTGAATCAATTTTTCTAGAGTCCAAAAAATCTATTTTCTGATGAAAAACGATGACCCGTGACCTGTCGAAATTTCTCCAGATTGTCAGAAATGGAAATTTTTTAATGTTTAGTTTTTTGACTGCAAATAACTATTCCATGTAAAATATCACTTTTGGAACAAAAATAAGTGTGTTTAGAGTCACTTTAATCCCTCAAATTGGTCGAAAAAGAAGCTTCTGAGTAGGAGAAAATGTCTGTAAAAATGGCAATTTTGGTCACATTGAGGCTTTAAAAAGTAGTTATTCAACACGATGCACATTCCAAATGACATTTTGAATCAATTTATCTACAGTCCAAAAAATCAATTTTCTGATGAAAAACGATGACCCGTGACCTGTCGAAATTTCTCCAGATGGTCAGAAATGGAAATTTTTTAATGTTTAATATTTTTACTGCAAATGACTATTCCATGTAAATTATCACTTTTGGAACTAAAATAAGTGTTTAGAGTCACTTTAATGCCTGAAATTGGTCAAAACAGAAGCTTCTGAATAGGAGCAAAAGTCTGTAATAATGGCAATTTTGTCACATTGAAGCTTTAAAAAGTAGTTATTCAACATGAGGCACATTCCAAATGACATTTTTAATCAATTTTTCTACAGTCCAAAAAATCAATTTTCTGATGAAAAATGATGACCCGTGACCTCTCAAAATTTCTCCAGATGGTCAGAAATGGAAATTTTTTAATGTTTAATTTTTTGACTGCAAATGACTATTCCATGTGAATTATCACTTTTGGAACAAAGATAAGTGTGTTTAGAGTCACTTTAATGCCTGAAATTGGTCGAAATAGAAGCTTCTGAATAGGAGAAAATGTCTTTAAAAATGGCAATTTTCGTCACATTGAGGCTTTAAAAAGTAGTTATTCAACATGAGGCACAATCCAAATGACATTTTGAATCAATTTTTCTACAGTCCAAAAAAATCAATTTTCTGATGAAAAACAATGACCTGTGACCTGTTGAAATTTCTCCAGATGGTCAGAAATGGACATTTTTTAATGTTTCATTTTTTGACTGCAAATGACTATTCCATGTAAATTATCACTTTTGGAACAAAAACAAGTGTGCTTAGAGTCACTTTTATGCCTGAAATTGGTCGAAATAGAAGCTTCTGAATAGGAGAAACTGTCTGTATTAATGGCAATTTTGGTCACATTGAGGCTTCAAAAAGTAGTTATTCAACATGAGGCACAATCCAAATGACATTTTGAATAAATTTTTCTACAGTCCAAAAAAATCAATTTTCTGATGAAAAACGATGACCCGTGACCTGTCGAAATTTCTCCAGATGGTCAGAAATGGAAATTTTTTTATGTTTAATTTTTTTACTGTAAATGACTATTCCATGTGAATTATCACTTTTGGAACAAAAACAAGTGTGTTTAGAGGCACTTTAATGCCTGAAATTGGTCGAAAAAGAAGCTTCTGAGTAGGAGAAAAAGTCTGTAATTATATCAATTTTGGTCACATTGAGGCATTAAAAAGTAGTTATTCAACATGAGGCGCATTCTAAATTACATTTTGAATCAATTTTTCTACAGTCCAAAAAATCAATTTTCTGATGAAAAACGATGACCCGTGACCTGTCAAAATTTCTCCAAATCGTCAGAAATGGAAATTTTTTAATGTTTAATTTTTTGACTGCAAATGACTATTCCATGTAAATTATCACTTTTGGAACAAAAACAAGTGTGCTTAGAGTCACTTTAATGCCTGAAATTGGTCGAAATAGAAGCTTCTGAATAGGAGAAAAAGTCTGTAATAATGGCAATTTTGGTCACATTGAGGCTTTAAAAAGTAGTTATTCAACATAAGGCACATTCCAAATGACATTTTGAATCAATTTTTCTAGAGTCCAAAAAATCAATTTTCTGATGAAAAACGATGACCCGTGACCTGTCGAAATTTCTCCAGATTGTCAGAAATGGAAATTTTTTAATGTTTCGTTTTTTGACTGCAAATAACTATTCCATGTAAACTATCGAACTAAAATAAGTGTTTAGAGTCACTTTAATGCCTGAAATTGGTCAAAATAGAAGCTTCTGAATAGGAGCAAAAGTCTGTAATAATGGCAATTTTGGTCACATTGAAGCTTTAAAAAGTAGTTATTCAACATGAGGCACATTCCAAATGACATTTTTAATCAATTTTTCTACAGTCCAAAAAATCAATTTTCTGATGAAAAACGATGACCCGTGACCTCTCGAAATTTCTCCAGATGGTCAGAAATGGAAATATTTTAACGTTTAATTTTTTGACTGCAAATGACTATTCCATGTGAATTATCACTTTTGGAACAAAAATAAGGGTGTTTAGAGTCACTTTAATGCCTGAAATTGGTCGAAATAGAAGCTTCTGAATAGGAGAAAAAGTCTGTAATAATGGCAATTTTGGTCACATTAAGGTTTTAAAAAGTAGTTATTCAACATGAGGCACATTCCAAATGACATTTTTAATCAATTTTTCTACAGTCCAAAAAATCAATTTTCTGATGAAAAACGATGACCCGTGACCTGTCGAAATTTCTCCAGATTGTCAGAAATGGAAATTTTTTTATGTTTAATTTTTTTACTGTAAATGACTATTCCATGTGAATTATCACTTTTGGAACAAAAACAAGTGTGTTTAGAGGCACTTTAATGCCTGAAATTGGTCGAAAAAGAAGCTTCTGAGTAGGAGAAAAAGTCTGTAATTATATCAATTTTGGTCACATTGAGGCTTTAAAAAGTAGTTATTCAACATGAGGCGCATTCTAAATGACATTTTGAATCAATTTTTCTACAGTCCAAAAAATCAATTTTCTGATGAAAAACGATGACCCGTGACCTGTCGAAATTTCTCCAGATTGTCAGAAATGGAAATTTTTTAATGTTTAATTTGTATACTGTAAATGACTATTCCATGTGAGTTATCACTTTTGGAACAAAGATAAGTGTGTTTAGAGTCACTTTCATGCCTGAAATTGGTCGAAATAGAAGCTTCTGAATTGGAGAAAATGTCTTTAAAAATGGCAATTTTCGTCACATTGAGGCTTTAAATAGTAGTTATCCAACATGAGGCACAATCCAAATGACATTTTGAATCAATTTTTCTACAGTCCAAAAAATCAATTTTCTGATGAAAAACGATGACCCGTGACCTGTCGAAATTTCTCCAGATGGTCAGAAATGGAAATTTTTTAATGTTTAATTTTTATACTGTAAATGACTATTCCATGTGAATTATCACTTTTGGAATTTAAATAAGTGTGTTTAGAGTCACTTTAATGCCTGAAATTGGTCGAAGTAGAAGCTTCTGAATAGGAGAAAATGTCTGTATTAATGGCAATTTTAGTCACATTGAGGCTTCAAAAAGTAGTTATTCAACATGAGGCACAATCCAAATGACATTTTGAATCAATTTTTCTACAGTCCAAAAAAATCAATTTTCTGATGAAAAACGATGACCTGTGACCTGTTGAAATTTCTCCAGATGGTCAGAAATGGACATTTTTTAATGTTTCATTTTTTGACTGCAAATGACTATTCCATGTAAATTATCACTTTTGGAACAAAACAAGTGTGCTTAGAGTCACTTTAATGCCTGAAATTGGTCGAAATAGAAGCTTCTGAATAGGAGAAAAAGTCTGTAATAATGGCAATTTTGGTCACATTGAGGCTTTAAAAAGTAGTTATTCAACATAAGGCACATTCCAAATGACATTTTGAATCAATTTTTCTAGAGTCCAAAAACTCAATTTTCTGATGAAAAACGATGACCCGTGACCTGTCGAAATTTCTCCAGATGGTCAGAAATGGACATTTTTTAATGTTTAATATTTTTACTGTAAATGACTATTCCATGTAAATTATCACTTTTGGAACTAAAATAAGTGTTTAGAGTCACTTTAATGCCTGAAATTGGTCGAAATAGAAGCTTCTGAATTGGAGAAAATGTCTTTAAAAATGGCAATTTTCGTCACATTGAGGCTTTAAAAAGTAGTTATCCAACATGAGGCACAATCCAAATGACATTTTGAATCAATTTTTCTACAGTCCAAAAAATCAATTTTCTGATGAAAAACGATGACCCGTGACCTGTCGAAATTTCTCCAGATGGTCAGAAATGGAAATTTTTTAATGTTTAATTTTTATACTGTAAATGACTATTCCATGTGAATCATCACTTTTGGAATTTAAATAAGTGTGTTTAGAGTCACTTTAATGCCTGAAATTGGTCGAAGTAGAAGCTTCTGAATAGGAGAAAATGTCTGTATTAATGGCAATTTTGGTCACATTGAGGCTTCAAAAAGTAGTTATTCAACATGAGGCACAATCCAAATGACATTTTGAATCAATTTTTCTACACTCCAAAAAAATCTATTTTCTGATGAAAAACGATGACCTGTGACCTGTTGAAATTTCTCCAGATGGTCAGAAATGGACATTTTTTAATGTTTCATTTTTTGACTGCAAATGACTATTCCATGTAAATTATCACTTTTGGAACAAAAACAAGTGTGCTTAGAGTCACTTTAATGCCTGAAATTGGTCGAAATAGAAGCTTCTGAATAGGAGAAACTGTCTGTATTAATGGCAATTTTGGTCACATTGAGGCTTCAAAAAGTAGTTATTCAACATGAGGCACAATCCAAATGACATTTTGAATACATTTTTCTACAGTCCAAAAAATCTATTTTCTGATGAAAAACGATGACCCGTGACCTGTCGAAATTTCTCCAGATTGTCAGAAATGGAAATTTTTTAATGTTTAGTTTTTTGACTGCAAATAACTATTCCATGTAAAATATCACTTTTGGAACAAAAATAAGTGTGTTTAGAGTCACTTTAATGCCTGAAATTGGTCGAAAAAGAAGCTTCTGAGTAGGAGAAAATGTCTGTAAAAATGGCAATTTTGGTCACATTGAGGCTTTAAAAAGTAGTTATTCAACACGATGCACATTCCAAATGACATTTTGAATCAATTTTTCTACAGTCCAAAAAATCAATTTTCTGATGAAAAACGATGACCCGTGACCTGTCGAAATTTCTCCAGATGGTCAGAAATGGAAATTTTTTAATGTTTAATATTTTTACTGTAAATGACTATTCCATGTAAATTATCACTTTTGGAACTAAAATAAGTGTTTAGAGTCACTTTAATGCCTGAAATTGGTCAAAATAGAAGCTTCTGAATAGGAGCAAAAGTCTGTAATAATGGCAATTTTGTCACATTGAAGCTTTAAAAGTAGATATTCAACATGAGGTACATTCCAAATGACATTTTTAATCAATTTTTCTACAGTCCAAAAAATCAATTTTCTGATGAAAAATGATGACCCGTGACCTCTCGAAATTTCTCCAGATGGTCAGAAATGGAAATTTTTTGACGTTTAATTTTTTGACTGCAAATGACTATTCCATGTGAATTATCACTTTTGGAACTAAAATAAGTGTGTTTAGAGTAATTTTAATTACTGAAATTGGTCAAAAAAGAAGCTTCTGAGTAGGAGAAAATGTCTGTAAAAATGGCAATTTTGGTCACGTTGAGGCTTCAAAAAGTAGTTATTCAACATGAGGCACAATCCAAATGACATTTTTAATCAATTTTTCTACAGTCCAAAAAATCAATTTTCTGATGAAAAACGATGACCCTTGACCTGTCGAAATTTCTCCAGATGGTCAGAAATGGAAATTTTTTAATGTTTAATTTTTTGACTGCAAATGACTATTCCATGTGAATTATCACTTTTGGAACAAAGATAAGTGTGTTTAGAGGCACTTTAATGCCTGAAATTGGTCGAAAAAGAAGCTTCTGAGTAGGAGAAAAAGTCTGTAATTATATCAATTTTGGTCACATTGAGGCTTTAAAAAGTAGTTATTCAACATGAGGCGCATTCTAAATGACATTTTGAATCAATTTTTCTACAGTCCAAAAAATCAATTTTCTGATGAAAAACGATGACCCGTGACCTGTCAAAATTTCTCCAAATCGTCAGAAATGGAAATTTTTTAATGTTTAATTTTTTGACTGCAAATGACTATTCCATGTGAATTATCACTTTTGGAACAAAGATAAGTGTGTTTAGAGTCACTTTAATGCCTGAAATTGGTCGAAATAGAAGCTTCTGAATAGGAGAAAATGTCTTTAAAAATGGCAATTTTCGTCACATTGAGGCTTTAAAAAGTAGTTATTCAACATGAGGCACAATCCAAATGACATTTTGAATCAATTTTTCTACAGTCCAAAAAAAAAAAATTTCTGATGAAAAACGATGACCTGTGACCTGTTGAAATTTCTCCAGATGGTCAGAAATGAACATTTTTTAATGTTTCATTTTTTGACTGCAAATGACTATTCCATGTAAATTATCACTTTTGGAACAAAAACAAGTGTGCTTGGAGTCACTTTAATGCCTGAAATTGGTTGAAATAGAAGATTCTGAATAGGAGAAAATGTCTGTATTAATGGCAATTTTGGTCACATTGAGGCTTCAAAAAGTAGATATTCAACATGAGGCACAATCCAAATGACATTTTGAATACATTTTTCTACAGTCCAAAAAAATCAATTTTCTGATGAAAAACGATGACCCGTGACCTGTCGAAATTTCTCCAGATGGTCAGAAATGGAAATTTTTTTATGTTTAATTTTTTTACTGTAAATGACTATTCCATGTGAATTATCACTTTTGGAACAAAAACAAGTGTGTTTAGAGGCACTTTAATGCCTGAAATTGGTCGAAAAAGAAGCTTCTGAGTAGGAGAAAAAGTCTGTAATTATATCAATTTTGGTCACATTGAGGCTTTAAAAAGTAGTTATTCAACATAAGGCACATTCCAAATGACATTTTGAATCAATTTTTCTAGAGTCCAAAAAATCTATTTTCTGATGAAAAACGATGACCCGTGACCTGTCGAAATTTCTCCAGATTGTCAGAAATGGAAATTTTTTAATGTTTAGTTTTTTGACTGCAAATAACTATTCCATGTAAAATATCACTTTTGGAACAAAAATAAGTGTGTTTAGAGTCACTTTAATGCCTGAAATGGGTCGAAAAAGAAGCTTCTGAGTAGGAGAAAATGTCTGTAAAAATGGCAATTTTGGTCACATTGAGGCTTTAAAAAGTAGTTATTCAACACGATGCACATTCCAAATGACATTTTGAATCAATTTTTCTACGGTCCAAAAAATCAATTTTCTGATGAAAAACGATGACCCGTGACCTGTCGAAATTTCTCCAGATGGTCAGAAATGGAAATTTTTTAATGTTTAATATTTTTACTGTAAATGACTATTCCATGTAAATTATCACTTTTGGAACTAAAATAAGTGTTTAGAGTCACTTTAATGCCTGAAATTGGTCAAAATAGAAGCTTCTGAATAGGAGCAAAAGTCTGTAATAATGGCAATTTTGTCACATTGAAGCTTTAAAAAGTAGTTATTCAACATGAGGCGCATTATAAATGACATTTTGAATCAATTTTTCTACAGTCCAAAAAATCAATTTTCTGATGAAAAAGGATGACCCGTGACCTGTCGAAATTTCTCCAGATTGTCAGAAATGGAAATTTTTTAATGTTTAGTTTTTTGACTGCAAATAACTATTCCATGTAAAATATCACTTTTGGAACAAAAATAAGGGTGTTTAGAGTCACTTTAATGCCTGAAATTGGTCGAAATAGAAGCTTCTGAATAGGAGAAAATGTCTTTAAAAATGGCAATTTTCGTCACATTGAGGCTTTAAAAAGTAGTTTTTCAACATGAGGCACAATCCAAATGACATTTTGAATCAATTTTTCTACAGTCCAAAAAATCAATTTTCTGATGAAAAACGATGACCTGTGACCTGTTGAAATTTCTCCAGATGGTCAGAAATGGAAATTTTTTAATGTTTAATATTTTTACTGTAAATGACTATTCCATGTAAATTATCACTTTTGGAACTAAAATAAGTGTTTAGAGTCACTTTAATGCCTGAAATTGGTCAAAATAGAAGCTTCTGAATAGGAGCAAAAGTCTGTAATAATGGCAATTTTGTCACATTGAAGCTTTAAAAAGTAGTTATTCAACATGAGGCGCATTATAAATGACATTTTGAATCAATTTTTCTACAGTCCAAAAAATCAATTTTCTGATGAAAAAGGATGACCCGTGACCTGTCAAAATTTTTCCAGATCGTCAGAAATGGACATTTTTTAATGTTAAATTTTTTGACTGCAAATGACAATTCCATGTAAATTATCACTTTTGGAACAAAAACAAGTGTGCTTAGAGTCACTTTAATGCCTGAAATTGGTCGAAATAGAAGCTTCTGAATAGGAGAAAAAGTCTGTAATAATGGCAATTTTGGTCACATTGAGGCTTTAAAAAGTAGTTATTCAACATAAGGCACATTCCAAATGACATTTTGAATCAATTTTTCTAGAGTCCAAAAAATCAATTTTCTGATGAAAAACGATGACCCGTGACCTGTCGAAATTTCTCCAGATTGTCAGAAATGGAAATTTTTTAATGTTTCATTTTTTGACTGCAAATGACTATTCCATGTAAATTATCACTTTTGGAACAAAAACTAGTGTGCTTAGAGTCACTTTAATGCCTGAAATTGGTCGAAATAGAAGCTTCTGAATAGGAGAAACTGTCTGTATTAATGGCAATTTTGGTCACATTGAGGCTTCAAAAAGTAGTTATTCAACATGAGGCACAATCCAAATGACATTTTGAATAAATTTTTCTACAGTCCAAAAAAATCAATTTTCTGATGAAAAACGATGACCCGTGACCTGTCAAAATTTCTCCAGATAGTCACAAATGGAAATTTTTTAATGTTGAATTTTTTGGCTGCAAATGACTATTCCATGTAAATTATCACTTTTGGAACAAAAACAAGTGTGCTTAGAGTCACTTTAATGCCTGAAATTGGTCGAAATAGAAGCTTCTGAATAGGAGAAAAAGTCTGTAATAATGGCAATTTTGGTCACATTGAGGCTTTAAAAAGTGGTTATTCAACATAAGGCACATTCCAAATGACATTTTGAATCAATTTTTCTAGAGTCCAAAAAATCTATTTTCTGATGAAAAACGATGACCCGTGACCTGTCGAAATTTCTCCAGATTGTCAGAAATGGAAATTTTTTAATGTTTAGTTTTTTGACTGCAAATAACTATTCCATGTAAAATATCACTTTTGGAACAAAAATAAGTGTGTTTAGAGTCACTTTAATCCCTCAAATTGGTCGAAAAAGAAGCTTCTGAGTAGGAGAAAATGTCTGTAAAAATGGCAATTTTGGTCACATTGAGGCTTTAAAAAGTAGTTATTCAACACGATGCACATTCCAAATGACATTTTGAATCAATTTATCTACAGTCCAAAAAATCAATTTTCTGATGAAAAACGATGACCCGTGACCTGTCGAAATTTCTCCAGATGGTCAGAAATGGAAATTTTTTAATGTTTAATATTTTTACTGCAAATGACTATTCCATGTAAATTATCACTTTTGGAACTAAAATAAGTGTTTAGAGTCACTTTAATGCCTGAAATTGGTCAAAACAGAAGCTTCTGAATAGGAGCAAAAGTCTGTAATAATGGCAATTTTGTCACATTGAAGCTTTAAAAAGTAGTTATTCAACATGAGGCACATTCCAAATGACATTTTTAATCAATTTTTCTACAGTCCAAAAAATCAATTTTCTGATGAAAAATGATGACCCGTGACCTCTCGAAATTTCTCCAGATGGTCAGAAATGGAAATTTTTTAATGTTTAATTTTTTGACTGCAAATGACTATTCCATGTGAATTATCACTTTTGGAACAAAGATAAGTGTGTTTAGAGTCACTTTAATGCCTGAAATTGGTCGAAATAGAAGCTTCTGAATAGGAGAAAATGTCTTTAAAAATGGCAATTTTCGTCACATTGAGGCTTTAAAAAGTAGTTATTCAACATGAGGCACAATCCAAATGACATTTTGAATCAATTTTTCTACAGTCCAAAAAAATCAATTTTCTGATGAAAAACAATGACCTGTGACCTGTTGAAATTTCTCCAGATGGTCAGAAATGGACATTTTTTAATGTTTCATTTTTTGACTGCAAATGACTATTCCATGTAAATTATCACTTTAGGAACAAAAACAAGTGTGCTTAGAGTCACTTTTATGCCTGAAATTGGTCGAAATAGAAGCTTCTGAATAGGAGAAACTGTCTGTATTAATGGCAATTTTGGTCACATTGAGGCTTCAAAAAGTAGTTATTCAACATGAGGCACAATCCAAATGACATTTTGAATAAATTTTTCTACAGTCCAAAAAATCAATTTTCTGATGAAAAACGATGACCCGTGACCTGTCGAAATTTCTCCAGATGGTCAGAAATGGAAATTTTTTTATGTTTAATTTTTTTACTGTAAATGACTATTCCATGTGAATTATCACTTTTGGAACAAAAACAAGTGTGTTTAGAGGCACTTTAATGCCTGAAATTGGTCGAAAAAGAAGCTTCTGAGTAGGAGAAAAAGTCTGTAATTATATCAATTTTGGTCACATTGAGGCTTTAAAAAGTAGTTATTCAACATGAGGCGCATTCTAAATTACATTTTGAATCAATTTTTCTACAGTCCAAAAAATCAATTTTCTGATGAAAAACGATGACCCGTGACCTGTCAAAATTTCTCCAAATTGTCAGAAATGGAAATTTTTTAATGTTTAATTTTTGACTGCAAATGACTATTCCATGTAAATTATCACTTTTGGAACAAAAACAAGTGTGCTTAGAGTCACTTTAATGCCTGAAATTGGTCGAAATAGAAGCTTCTGAATAGGAGAAAAAGTCTGTAATAATGGCAATTTTGGTCACATTGAGGCTTTAAAAAGTAGTTATTCAACATAAGGCACATTCCAAATGACATTTTGAATCAATTTTTCTAGAGTCCAAAAAATCAATTTTCTGATGAAAAACGATGACCCGTGACCTGTCGAAATTTCTCCAGATTGTCAGAAATGGAAATTTTTTAATGTTTAGTTTTTTGACTGCAAATAACTATTCCATGTAAACTATCACTTTTGGAACTAAAATAAGTGTTTAGAGTCACTTTAATGCCTGAAATTGGTCAAAATAGAAGCTTCTGAATAGGAGCAAAAGTCTGTAATAATGGCAATTTTGGTCACATTGAAGCTTTAAAAAGTAGTTATTCAACATGAGGCACATTCCAAATGACATTTTTAATCAATTTTTCTACAGTCCAAAAAATCAATTTTCTGATGAAAAACGATGACCCGTGACCTCTCGAAATTTCTCCAGATGGTCAGAAATGGAAATATTTTAACGTTTAATTTTTTGACTGCAAATGACTATTCCATGTGAATTATCACTTTTGGAACAAAAATAAGGGTGTTTAGAGTCACTTTAATGCCTGAAATTGGTCGAAATAGAAGCTTCTGAATAGGAGAAAAAGTCTGTAATAATGGCAATTTTGGTCACATTAAGGTTTTAAAAAGTAGTTATTCAACATGAGGCACATTCCAAATGACATTTTTAATCAATTTTTCTACAGTCCAAAAAATCAATTTTCTGATGAAAAACGATGACCCGTGACCTGTCGAAATTTCTCCAGATTGTCAGAAATGGAATTTTTTTTATGTTTAATTTTTTTACTGTAAATGACTATTCCATGTGAATTATCACTTTTGGAACAAAAACAAGTGTGTTTAGAGGCACTTTAATGCCTGAAATTGGTCGAAAAAGAAGCTTCTGAGTAGGAGAAAAAGTCTGTAATTATATCAATTTTGGTCACATTGAGGCTTTAAAAAGTAGTTATTCAACATGAGGCGCATTCTAAATGACATTTTGAATCAATTTTTCTACAGTCCAAAAAATCAATTTTCTGATGAAAAACGATGACCCGTGACCAGTCGAAATTTCTCCAGATTGTCAGAAATGGAAATTTTTTAATGTTTAATTTGTATACTGTAAATGACTATTCCATGTGAGTTATCACTTTTGGAACAAAGATAAGTGTGTTTAGAGTCACTTTCATGCCTGAAATTGGTCGAAATAGAAGCTTCTGAATTGGAGAAAATGTCTTTAAAAATGGCAATTTTCGTCACATTGAGGCTTTAAATAGTAGTTATCCAACATGAGGCACAATCCAAATGACATTTTGAATCAATTTTTCGACAGTCCAAAAAATCAATTTTCTGATGAAAAACGATGACCCGTGACCTGTCGAAATTTCTCCAGATGGTCAGAAATGGAAATTTTTTAATGTTTAATTTTTATACTGTAAATGACTATTCCATGTGAATTATCACTTTTGGAATTTAAATAAGTGTGTTTAGAGTCACTTTAATGCCTGAAATTGGTCGAAGTAGAAGCTTCTGAATAGGAGAAAATGTCTGTATTAATGGCAATTTTAGTCACATTGAGGCTTCAAAAAGTAGTTATTCAACATGAGGCACAATCCAAATGACATTTTGAATCAATTTTTCTACAGTCCAAAAAAATCAATTTTCTGATGAAAAACGATGACCCGTGACCTGTTGAAATTTCTCCAGATGGTCAGAAATGGACATTTTTTAATGTTTCATTTTTTGACTGCAAATGACTATTCCATGTAAATTATCACTTTTGGAACAAAAACAAGTGTGCTTAGAGTCACTTTAATGCCTGAAATTGGTCGAAATAGAAGCTTCTGAATAGGAGAAAAAGTCTGTAATAATGGCAATTTTGGTCACATTGAGGCTTTAAAAAGTAGTTATTCAACATAAGGCACATTCCAAATGACATTTTGAATCAATTTTTCTAGAGTCCAAAAACTCAATTTTCTGATGAAAAACGATGACCCGTGACCTGTCGAAATTTCTCCAGATGGTCAGAAATGGAAATTTTTTAATGTTTAATATTTTTACTGTAAATGACTATTCCATGTAAATTATCACTTTTGGAACTAAAATAAGTGTTTAGAGTCACTTTAATGCCTGAAATTGGTCGAAATAGAAGCTTCTGAATTGGAGAAAATGTCTTTAAAAATGGCAATTTTCGTCACATTGAGGCTTTAAAAAGTAGTTATCCAACATGAGGCACAATCCAAATGACATTTTGAATCAATTTTTCTACAGTCCAAAAAATCAATTTTCTGATGAAAAACGATGACCCGTGACCTGTCGAAATTTCTCCAGATGGTCAGAAATGGAAATTTTTTAATGTTTAATTTTTATACTGTAAATGACTATTCCATGTGAATCATCACTTTTGGAATTTAAATAAGTGTGTTTAGAGTCACTTTAATGCCTGAAATTGGTCGAAGTAGAAGCTTCTGAATAGGAGAAAATGTCTGTATTAATGGCAATTTTGGTCACATTGAGGCTTCAAAAAGTAGTTATTCAACATGAGGCACAATCCAAATGACATTTTGAATCAATTTTTCTACAGTCCAAAAAAATCTATTTTCTGATGAAAAACGATGACCTGTGACCTGTTGAAATTTCTCCAGATGGTCAGAAATGGACATTTTTTAATGTTTCATTTTTTGACTGCAAATGACTATTCCATGTAAATTATCACTTTTGGAACAAAAACAAGTGTGCTTAGAGTCACTTTAATGCCTGAAATTGGTCGAAATAGAAGCTTCTGAATAGGAGAAACTGTCTGTATTAATGGCAATTTTGGTCACATTGAGGCTTCAAAAAGTAGTTATTCAACATGAGGCACAATCCAAATGACATTTTGAATACATTTTTCTACAGTCCAAAAAATCTATTTTCTGATGAAAAACGATGACCCGTGACCTGTCGAAATTTCTCCAGATTGTCAGAAATGGAAATTTTTTAATGTTTAGTTTTTTGACTGCAAATAACTATTCCATGTAAAATATCACTTTTGGAACAAAAATAAGTGTGTTTAGAGTCACTTTAATGCCTGAAATTGGTCGAAAAAGAAGCTTCTGAGTAGGAGAAAATGTCTGTAAAAATGGCAATTTTGGTCACATTGAGGCTTTAAAAAGTAGTTATTCAACACGATGCACATTCCAAATGACATTTTTAATCAATTTTTCTACAGTCCAAAAAATCAATTTTCTGATGAAAAATGATGACCCGTGACCTCTCGAAATTTCTCCAGATGGTCAGAAATGGAAATTTTTTGACGTTTAATTTTTTGACTGCACATGACTATTCCATGTGAATTATCACTTTTGGAACTAAAATAAGTGTGTTTAGAGTAATTTTAATTACTGAAATTGGTCAAAAAAGAAGCTTCTGAGTAAGAGAAAATGTCTGTAAAAATGGCAATTTTGGTCACGTTGAGGCTTCAAAAAGTAGTTATTCAACATGAGGCACAATCCAAATGACATTTTTAATCAATTTTTCTACAGTCCAAAAAATCAATTTTCTGATGAAAAACGATGACCCTTGACCTGTCGAAATTTCTCCAGATGGTCAGAAATGGAAATTTTTTAATGTTTAATTTTTTGACTGCAAATGACTATTCCATGTGAATTATCACTTTTGGAACAAAGATAAGTGTGTTTAGAGGCACTTTAATGCCTGAAATTGGTCGAAAAAGAAGCTTCTGAGTAGGAGAAAAAGTCTGTAATTATATCAATTTTGGTCACATTGAGGCTTTAAAAAGTAGTTATTCAACATGAGGCGCATTCTAAATGACATTTTGAATCAATTTTTCTACAGTCCAAAAAATCAATTTTCTGATGAAAAACGATGACCCGTGACCTGTCAAAATTTCTCCAAATCGTCAGAAATGGAAATTTTTTAATGTTTAATTTTTTGACTGCAAATGACTATTCCATGTGAATTATCACTTTTGGAACAAAGATAAGTGTGTTTAGAGTCACTTTAATGCCTGAAATTGGTCGAAATAGAAGCTTCTGAATAGGAGAAAATGTCTTTAAAAATGGCAATTTTTGTCACATTGAGGCTTTAAAAAGTAGTTATTCAACATGAGGCACAATCCAAATGACATTTTGAATCAATTTTTCTACAGTCCAAAAAAAAAAATTTTCTGATGAAAAACGATGACCTGTGACCTGTTGAAATTTCTCCAGATGGTCAGAAATGGACATTTTTTAATGTTTCATTTTTTGACTGCAAATGACTATTCCATGTAAATTATCACTTTTGGAACAAAAACAAGTGTGCTTGGAGTCACTTTAATGCCTGAAATTGGTTGAAATAGAAGCTTCTGAGTAGGAGAAAATGTCTGTAAAAATGGCAATTTTGGTCACGTTGAGGCTTCAAAAAGTAGTTATTCAACATGAGGCACAATCCAAATGACATTTTTAATCAATTTTTCTACAGTCCAAAAAATCAATTTTCTGATGAAAAACGATGACCCTTGACCTGTCGAAATTTCTCCAGATGGTCAGAAATGGAAATTTTTTAATGTTTAATTTTTTGACTGCAAATGACTATTCCATGTGAATTATCACTTTTGGAACAAAGATAAGTGTGTTTAGAGGCACTTTAATGCCTGAAATTGGTCGAAAAAGAAGCTTCTGAGTAGGAGAAAAAGTCTGTAATTATATCAATTTTGGTCACATTGAGGCTTTAAAAAGTAGTTATTCAACATGAGGCGCATTCTAAATGACATTTTGAATCAATTTTTCTACAGTCCAAAAAATCAATTTTCTGATGAAAAACGATGACCCGTGACCTGTCAAAATTTCTCCAAATCGTCAGAAATGGAAATTTTTTAATGTTTAATTTTTTGACTGCAAATGACTATTCCATGTGAATTATCACTTTTGGAACAAAGATAAGTGTGTTTAGAGTCACTTTAATGCCTGAAATTGGTCGAAATAGAAGCTTCTGAATAGGAGAAAATGTCTTTAAAAATGGCAATTTTCGTCACATTGAGGCTTTAAAAAGTAGTTATTCAACATGAGGCACAATCCAAATGACATTTTGAATCAATTTTTCTACAGTCCAAAAAAAAAAAATTTCTGATGAAAAACGATGACCTGTGACCTGTTGAAATTTCTCCAGATGGTCAGAAATGAACATTTTTTAATGTTTCATTTTTTGACTGCAAATGACTATTCCATGTAAATTATCACTTTTGGAACAAAAACAAGTGTGCTTGGAGTCACTTTAATGCCTGAAATTGGTTGAAATAGAAGATTCTGAATAGGAGAAAATGTCTGTATTAATGGCAATTTTGGTCACATTGAGGCTTCAAAAAGTAGTTATTCAACATGAGGCACAATCCAAATGACATTTTGAATACATTTTTCTACAGTCCAAAAAAATCAATTTTCTGATGAAAAACGATGACCCGTGACCTGTCGAAATTTCTCCAGATGGTCAGAAATGGAAATTTTTTTATGTTTAATTTTTTTACTGTAAATGACTATTCCATGTGAATTATCACTTTTGGAACAAAAACAAGTGTGTTTAGAGGCACTTTAATGCCTGAAATTGGTCGAAAAAGAAGCTTCTGAGTAGGAGAAAAAGTCTGTAATTATATCAATTTTGGTCACATTGAGGCTTTAAAAAGTAGTTATTCAACATAAGGCACATTCCAAATGACATTTTGAATCAATTTTTCTAGAGTCCAAAAAATCTATTTTCTGATGAAAAACGATGAACCGTGACCTGTCGAAATTTCTCCAGATTGTCAGAAATGGAAATTTTTTAATGTTTAGTTTTTTGACTGCAAATAACTATTCCATGTAAAATATCACTTTTGGAACAAAAATAAGTGTGTTTAGAGTCACTTTAATGCCTGAAATGGGTCGAAAAAGAAGCTTCTGAGTAGGAGAAAATGTCTGTAAAAATGGCAATTTTGGTCACATTGAGGCTTTAAAAAGTAGTTATTCAACACGATGCACATTCCAAATGACATTTTGAATCAATTTTTCTACGGTCCAAAAAATCAATTTTCTGATGAAAAACGATGACCCGTGACCTGTCGAAATTTCTCCAGATGGTCAGAAATGGAAATTTTTTAATGTTTAATATTTTTACTGTAAATGACTATTCCATGTAAATTATCACTTTTGGAACTAAAATAAGTGTTTAGAGTCACTTTAATGCCTGAAATTGGTCAAAATAGAAGCTTCTGAATAGGAGCAAAAGTCTGTAATAATGGCAATTTTGTCACATTGAAGCTTTAAAAAGTAGTTATTCAACATGAGGCGCATTATAAATGACATTTTGAATCAATTTTTCTACAGTCCAAAAAATCAATTTTCTGATGAAAAAGGATGACCCGTGACCTGTCGAAATTTCTCCAGATTGTCAGAAATGGAAATTTTTTAATGTTTAGTTTTTTGACTGCAAATAACTATTCCATGTAAAATATCACTTTTGGAACAAAAATAAGGGTGTTTAGAGTCACTTTAATGCCTGAAATTGGTCGAAATAGAAGCTTCTGAATAGGAGAAAATGTCTTTAAAAATGGCAATTTTCGTCACATTGAGGCTTTAAAAAGTAGTTTTTCAACATGAGGCACAATCCAAATGACATTTTGAATCAATTTTTCTACAGTCCAAAAAATCAATTTTCTGATGAAAAACGATGACCTGTGACCTGTTGAAATTTCTCCAGATGGTCAGAAATGGAAATTTTTTAATGTTTAATATTTTTACTGTAAATGACTATTCCATGTAAATTATCACTTTTGGAACTAAAATAAGTGTTTAGAGTCACTTTAATGCCTGAAATTGGTCAAAATAGAAGCTTCTGAATAGGAGCAAAAGTCTGTAATAATGGCAATTTTGTCACATTGAAGCTTTAAAAAGTAGTTATTCAACATGAGGCGCATTATAAATGACATTTTGAATCAATTTTTCTACAGTCCAAAAAATCAATTTTCTGATGAAAAAGGATGACCCGTGACCTGTCAAAATTTTTCCAGATCGTCAGAAATGGACATTTTTTAATGTTAAATTTTTTGACTGCAAATGACAATTCCATGTAAATTATCACTTTTGGAACAAAAACAAGTGTGCTTAGAGTCACTTTAATGCCTGAAATTGGTCGAAATAGAAGCTTCTGAATAGGAGAAAAAGTCTGTAATAATGGCAATTTTGGTCACATTGAGGCTTTAAAAAGTAGTTATTCAACATAAGGCACATTCCAAATGACATTTTGAATCAATTTTTCTAGAGTCCAAAAAATCAATTTTCTGATGAAAAACGATGACCCGTGACCTGTCGAAATTTCTCCAGATTGTCAGAAATGGAAATTTTTTAATGTTTCATTTTTTGACTGCAAATGACTATTCCATGTAAATTATCACTTTTGGAACAAAAACTAGTGTGCTTAGAGTCACTTTAATGCCTGAAATTGGTCGAAATAGAAGCTTCTGAATAGGAGAAACTGTCTGTATTAATGGCAATTTTGGTCACATTGAGGCTTCAAAAAGTAGTTATTCAACATGAGGCACAATCCAAATGACATTTTGAATACATTTTTCTACAGTCCAAAAAAATCAATTTTCTGATGAAAAACGATGACCCGTGACCTGTCAAAATTTCTCCAGATAGTCACAAATGGAAATTTTTTAATGTTGAATTTTTTGGCTGCAAATGACTATTCCATGTAAATTATCACTTTTGGAACAAAAACAAGTGTGCTTAGAGTCACTTTAATGCCTGAAATTGGTCGAAATAGAAGCTTCTGAATAGGAGAAAAAGTCTGTAATAATGGCAATTTTGGTCACATTGAGGCTTTAAAAAGTGGTTATTCAACATAAGGCACATTCCAAATGACATTTTGAATCAATTTTTCTAGAGTCCAAAAAATCTATTTTCTGATGAAAAACGATGACCCGTGACCTGTCGAAATTTCTCCAGATTGTCAGAAATGGAAATTTTTTAATGTTTAGTTTTTTGACTGCAAATAACTATTCCATGTAAAATATCACTTTTGGAACAAAAATAAGTGTGTTTAGAGTCACTTTAATCCCTCAAATTGGTCGAAAAAGAAGCTTCTGAGTAGGAGAAAAAGTCTGTAATAATGGCAATTTTGGTCACATTGAGGCTTTAAAAAGTGGTTATTCAACATAAGGCACATTCCAAATGACATTTTGAATCAATTTTTCTAGAGTCCAAAAAATCTATTTTCTGATGAAAAACGATGACCCGTGACCTGTCGAAATTTCTCCAGATGGTCAGAAATGGAAATTTTTTAATGTTTAATATTTTTACTGCAAATGACTATTCCATGTAAATTATCACTTTTGGAACTAAAATAAGTGTTTAGAGTCACTTTAATGCCTGAAATTGGTCAAAACAGAAGCTTCTGAATAGGAGCAAAAGTCTGTAATAATGGCAATTTTGTCACATTGAAGCTTTAAAAAGTAGTTATTCAACATGAGGCACATTCCAAATGACATTTTTAATCAATTTTTCTACAGTCCAAAAAATCAATTTTCTGATGAAAAATGATGACCCGTGACCTCTCGAAATTTCTCCAGATGGTCAGAAATGGAAATTTTTTAATGTTTAATTTTTTGACTGCAAATGACTATTCCATGTGAATTATCACTTTTGGAACAAAGATAAGTGTGTTTAGAGTCACTTTAATGCCTGAAATTGGTCGAAATAGAAGCTTCTGAATAGGAGAAAATGTCTTTAAAAATGGCAATTTTCGTCACATTGAGGCTTTAAAAAGTAGTTATTCAACATGAGGCACAATCCAAATGACATTTTGAATCAATTTTTCTACAGTCCAAAAAAATCAATTTTCTGATGAAAAACAATGACCTGTGACCTGTTGAAATTTCTCCAGATGGTCAGAAATGGACATTTTTTAATGTTTCATTTTTTGACTGCAAATGACTATTCCATGTAAATTATCACTTTTGGAACAAAAACAAGTGTGCTTAGAGTCACTTTTATGCCTGAAATTGGTCGAAATAGAAGCTTCTGAATAGGAGAAACTGTCTGTATTAATGGCAATTTTGGTCACATTGAGGCTTCAAAAAGTAGTTATTCAACATGAGGCACAATCCAAATGACATTTTGAATAAATTTTTCTACAGTCCAAAAAATCAATTTTCTGATGAAAAACGATGACCCGTGACCTGTCGAAATTTCTCCAGATGGTCAGAAATGGAAATTTTTTTATGTTTAATTTTTTTACTGTAAATGACTATTCCATGTGAATTATCACTTTTGGAACAAAAACAAGTGTGTTTAGAGGCACTTTAATGCCTGAAATTGGTCGAAAAAGAAGCTTCTGAGTAGGAGAAAAAGTCTGTAATTATATCAATTTTGGTCACATTGAGGCTTTAAAAAGTAGTTATTCAACATGAGGCGCATTCTAAATTACATTTTGAATCAATTTTTCTACAGTCCAAAAAATCAATTTTCTGATGAAAAACGATGACCCGTGACCTGTCAAAATTTCTCCAAATTGTCAGAAATGGAAATTTTTTAATGTTTAATTTTTGACTGCAAATGACTATTCCATGTAAATTATCACTTTTGGAACAAAAACAAGTGTGCTTAGAGTCACTTTAATGCCTGAAATTGGTCGAAATAGAAGCTTCTGAATAGGAGAAAAAGTCTGTAATAATGGCAATTTTGGTCACATTGAGGCTTTAAAAAGTAGTTATTCAACATAAGGCACATTCCAAATGACATTTTGAATCAATTTTTCTAGAGTCCAAAAAATCAATTTTCTGATGAAAAACGATGACCCGTGACCTGTCGAAATTTCTCCAGATTGTCAGAAATGGAAATTTTTTAATGTTTAGTTTTTTGACTGCAAATAACTATTCCATGTAAACTATCACTTTTGGAACTAAAATAAGTGTTTAGAGTCACTTTAATGCCTGAAATTGGTCAAAATAGAAGCTTCTGAATAGGAGCAAAAGTCTGTAATAATGGCAATTTTGGTCACATTGAAGCTTTAAAAAGTAGTTATTCAACATGAGGCACATTCCAAATGACATTTTTAATCAATTTTTCTACAGTCCAAAAAATCAATTTTCTGATGAAAAACGATGACCCGTGACCTCTCGAAATTTCTCCAGATGGTCAGAAATGGAAATATTTTAACGTTTAATTTTTTGACTGCAAATGACTATTCCATGTGAATTATCACTTTTGGAACAAAAATAAGGGTGTTTAGAGTCACTTTAATGCCTGAAATTGGTCGAAATAGAAGCTTCTGAATAGGAGAAAAAGTCTGTAATAATGGCAATTTTGGTCACATTAAGGTTTTAAAAAGTAGTTATTCAACATGAGGCACATTCCAAATGACATTTTTAATCAATTTTTCTACAGTCCAAAAAATCAATTTTCTGATGAAAAACGATGACCCGTGACCTGTCGAAATTTCTCCAGATTGTCAGAAATGGAATTTTTTTTATGTTTAATTTTTTTACTGTAAATGACTATTCCATGTGAATTATCACTTTTGGAACAAAAACAAGTGTGTTTAGAGGCACTTTAATGCCTGAAATTGGTCGAAAAAGAAGCTTCTGAGTAGGAGAAAAAGTCTGTAATTATATCAATTTTGGTCACATTGAGGCTTTAAAAAGTAGTTATTCAACATGAGGCGCATTCTAAATGACATTTTGAATCAATTTTTCTACAGTCCAAAAAATCAATTTTCTGATGAAAAACGATGACCCGTGACCAGTCGAAATTTCTCCAGATTGTCAGAAATGGAAATTTTTTAATGTTTAATTTGTATACTGTAAATGACTATTCCATGTGAGTTATCACTTTTGGAACAAAGATAAGTGTGTTTAGAGTCACTTTCATGCCTGAAATTGGTCGAAATAGAAGCTTCTGAATTGGAGAAAATGTCTTTAAAAATGGCAATTTTCGTCACATTGAGGCTTTAAATAGTAGTTATCCAACATGAGGCACAATCCAAATGACATTTTGAATCAATTTTTCTACAGTCCAAAAAATCAATTTTCTGATGAAAAACGATGACCCGTGACCTGTCGAAATTTCTCCAGATGGTCAGAAATGGAAATTTTTTAATGTTTAATTTTTATACTGTAAATGACTATTCCATGTGAATTATCACTTTTGGAATTTAAATAAGTGTGTTTAGAGTCACTTTAATGCCTGAAATTGGTCGAAGTAGAAGCTTCTGAATAGGAGAAAATGTCTGTATTAATGGCAATTTTAGTCACATTGAGGCTTCAAAAAGTAGTTATTCAACATGAGGCACAATCCAAATGACATTTTGAATCAATTTTTCTACAGTCCAAAAAAATCAATTTTCTGATGAAAAACGATGACCCGTGACCTGTTGAAATTTCTCCAGATGGTCAGAAATGGACATTTTTTAATGTTTCATTTTTTGACTGTAAATGACTATTCCATGTGAATTATCACTTTTGGAACAAAAACAAGTGTGTTTAGAGGCACTTTAATGCCTGAAATTGGTCGAAAAAGAAGCTTCTGAGTAGGAGAAAAAGTCTGTAATTATATCAATTTTGGTCACATTGAGGCTTTAAAAAGTAGTTATTCAACATGAGGCGCATTCTAAATGACATTTTGAATCAATTTTTCTACAGTCCAAAAAATCAATTTTCTGATGAAAAACGATGACCCGTGACCAGTCGAAATTTCTCCAGATTGTCAGAAATGGAAATTTTTTAATGTTTAATTTGTATACTGTAAATGACTATTCCATGTGAGTTATCACTTTTGGAACAAAGATAAGTGTGTTTAGAGTCACTTTCATGCCTGAAATTGGTCGAAATAGAAGCTTCTGAATTGGAGAAAATGTCTTTAAAAATGGCAATTTTCGTCACATTGAGGCTTTAAATAGTAGTTATCCAACATGAGGCACAATCCAAATGACATTTTGAATCAATTTTTCTACAGTCCAAAAAATCAATTTTCTGATGAAAAACGATGACCCGTGACCTGTCGAAATTTCTCCAGATGGTCAGAAATGGAAATTTTTTAATGTTTAATTTTTATACTGTAAATGACTATTCCATGTGAATTATCACTTTTGGAATTTAAATAAGTGTGTTTAGAGTCACTTTAATGCCTGAAATTGGTCGAAGTAGAAGCTTCTGAATAGGAGAAAATGTCTGTATTAATGGCAATTTTAGTCACATTGAGGCTTCAAAAAGTAGTTATTCAACATGAGGCACAATCCAAATGACATTTTGAATCAATTTTTCTACAGTCCAAAAAAATCAATTTTCTGATGAAAAACGATGACCCGTGACCTGTTGAAATTTCTCCAGATGGTCAGAAATGGACATTTTTTAATGTTTCATTTTTTGACTGCAAATGACTATTCCATGTAAATTATCACTTTTGGAACAAAAACAAGTGTGCTTAGAGTCACTTTAATGCCTGAAATTGGTCGAAATAGAAGCTTCTGAATAGGAGAAAAAGTCTGTAATAATGGCAATTTTGGTCACATTGAGGCTTTAAAAAGTAGTTATTCAACATAAGGCACATTCCAAATGACATTTTGAATCAATTTTTCTAGAGTCCAAAAACTCAATTTTCTGATGAAAAACGATGACCCGTGACCTGTCGAAATTTCTCCAGATGGTCAGAAATGGAAATTTTTTAATGTTTAATATTTTTACTGTAAATGACTATTCCATGTAAATTATCACTTTTGGAACTAAAATAAGTGTTTAGAGTCACTTTAATGCCTGAAATTGGTCGAAATAGAAGCTTCTGAATTGGAGAAAATGTCTTTAAAAATGGCAATTTTCGTCACATTGAGGCTTTAAAAAGTAGTTATCCAACATGAGGCACAATCCAAATGACATTTTGAATCAATTTTTCTACAGTCCAAAAAATCAATTTTCTGATGAAAAACGATGACCCGTGACCTGTCGAAATTTCTCCAGATGGTCAGAAATGGAAATTTTTTAATGTTTAATTTTTATACTGTAAATGACTATTCCATGTGAATCATCACTTTTGGAATTTAAATAAGTGTGTTTAGAGTCACTTTAATGCCTGAAATTGGTCGAAGTAGAAGCTTCTGAATAGGAGAAAATGTCTGTATTAATGGCAATTTTGGTCACATTGAGGCTTCAAAAAGTAGTTATTCAACATGAGGCACAATCCAAATGACATTTTGAATCAATTTTTCTACAGTCCAAAAAAATCTATTTTCTGATGAAAAACGATGACCTGTGACCTGTTGAAATTTCTCCAGATGGTCAGAAATGGACATTTTTTAATGTTTCATTTTTTGACTGCAAATGACTATTCCATGTAAATTATCACTTTTGGAACAAAAACAAGTGTGCTTAGAGTCACTTTAATGCCTGAAATTGGTCGAAATAGAAGCTTCTGAATAGGAGAAACTGTCTGTATTAATGGCAATTTTGGTCACATTGAGGCTTCAAAAAGTAGTTATTCAACATGAGGCACAATCCAAATGACATTTTGAATACATTTTTCTACAGTCCAAAAAATCTATTTTCTGATGAAAAACGATGACCCGTGACCTGTCGAAATTTCTCCAGATTGTCAGAAATGGAAATTTTTTAATGTTTAGTTTTTTGACTGCAAATAACTATTCCATGTAAAATATCACTTTTGGAACAAAAATAAGTGTGTTTAGAGTCACTTTAATGCCTGAAATTGGTCGAAAAAGAAGCTTCTGAGTAGGAGAAAATGTCTGTAAAAATGGCAATTTTGGTCACATTGAGGCTTTAAAAAGTAGTTATTCAACACGATGCACATTCCAAATGACATTTTTAATCAATTTTTCTACAGTCCAAAAAATCAATTTTCTGATGAAAAATGATGACCCGTGACCTCTCGAAATTTCTCCAGATGGTCAGAAATGGAAATTTTTTGACGTTTAATTTTTTGACTGCACATGACTATTCCATGTGAATTATCACTTTTGGAACTAAAATAAGTGTGTTTAGAGTAATTTTAATTACTGAAATTGGTCAAAAAAGAAGCTTCTGAGTAAGAGAAAATGTCTGTAAAAATGGCAATTTTGGTCACGTTGAGGCTTCAAAAAGTAGTTATTCAACATGAGGCACAATCCAAATGACATTTTTAATCAATTTTTCTACAGTCCAAAAAATCAATTTTCTGATGAAAAACGATGACCCTTGACCTGTCGAAATTTCTCCAGATGGTCAGAAATGGAAATTTTTTAATGTTTAATTTTTTGACTGCAAATGACTATTCCATGTGAATTATCACTTTTGGAACAAAGATAAGTGTGTTTAGAGGCACTTTAATGCCTGAAATTGGTCGAAAAAGAAGCTTCTGAGTAGGAGAAAAAGTCTGTAATTATATCAATTTTGGTCACATTGAGGCTTTAAAAAGTAGTTATTCAACATGAGGCGCATTCTAAATGACATTTTGAATCAATTTTTCTACAGTCCAAAAAATCAATTTTCTGATGAAAAACGATGACCCGTGACCTGTCAAAATTTCTCCAAATCGTCAGAAATGGAAATTTTTTAATGTTTAATTTTTTGACTGCAAATGACTATTCCATGTGAATTATCACTTTTGGAACAAAGATAAGTGTGTTTAGAGTCGTTTTAATGCCTGAAATTGGTCGAAATAGAAGCTTCTGAATAGGAGAAAATGTCTTTAAAAATGGCAATTTTTGTCACATTGAGGCTTTAAAAAGTAGTTATTCAACATGAGGCACAATCCAAATGACATTTTGAATCAATTTTTCTACAGTCCAAAAAAAAAAATTTTCTGATGAAAAACGATGACCTGTGACCTGTTGAAATTTCTCCAGATGGTCAGAAATGGACATTTTTTAATGTTTCATTTTTTGACTGCAAATGACTATTCCATGTAAATTATCACTTTTGGAACAAAAACAAGTGTGCTTGGAGTCACTTTAATGCCTGAAATTGGTTGAAATAGAAGATTCTGAATAGGAGAAAATGTCTGTATTAATGGCAATTTTGGTCACATTGAGGCTTCAAAAAGTAGTTATTCAACATGAGGCACAATCCAAATGACATTTTGAATAAATTTTTCTACAGTCCAAAAAAATCAATTTTCTGATGAAAAACGATGACCCGTGACCTGTCGAAATTTCTCCAGATGGTCAGAAATGGAAATTTTTTTATGTTTAATTTTTTTACTGTAAATGACTATTCCATGTGAATTATTACTTTTGGAACAAAAACAAGTGTGTTTAGAGGCACTTTAATGCCTGAAATTGGTCGAAAAAGAAGCTTCTGAGTAGGAGAAAAAGTCTGTAATTATATCAATTTTGGTCACATTGAGGCTTTAAAAAGTAGTTATTCAACATAAGGCACATTCCAAATGACATTTTGAATCAATTTTTCTAGAGTCCAAAAAATCTATTTTCTGATGAAAAACGATGACCCGTGACCTGTCGAAATTTCTCCAGATTGTCAGAAATGGAAATTTTTTAATGTTTAGTTTTTTGACTGCAAATAACTATTCCATGTAAAATATCACTTTTGGAACAAAAATAAGTGTGTTTAGAGTCACTTTAATGCCTGAAATGGGTCGAAAAAGAAGCTTCTGAATAGGAGCAAAAGTCTGTAATAATGGCAATTTTGTCACATTGAAGCTTTAAAAAGTAGTTATTCAACATGAGGCACATTCCAAATGACATTTTTAATCAATTTTTCTACAGTACAAAAAATCAATTTTCTGATGAAAAATGATGACCCGTGACCTCTCGAAATTTCTCCAGATGGTCAGAAATGGAAATTTTTTAACGTTTAATTTTTTGACTGCAAATGACTATTCCATGTGAATTATCACTTTTGGAACTAAAATAAGTGTGTTTAGAGTAATTTTAATTACTGAAATGGGTCTAAAAAGAAGCTTCTGAGTAGGAGAAAATGTCTGTAAAAATGGCAATTTTGGTCACGTTGAGGCTTCAAAAAGTAGTTATTCAACATGAGGCACAATCCAAATGACATTTTTAATCAATTTTTCTACAGTCCAAAAAAATCAATTTTCTGATGAAAAACGATGACCCGTGACCTGTCGAAATTTCTCCAGATGGTCAGAAATGGAAATTTTTTTATGTTTAATTTTTTTACTGTAAATGACTATTCCATGTGAATTATCACTTTTGGAACAAAAATAAGGGTGTTTAGAGTCACTTTAATGCCTGAAATTGGTCGAAATAGAAGCTTCTGAATAGGAGAAAAAGTCTGTAATTATGGCAATTTTGGTCACATTAAGGTTTTAAAAAGTAGTTATTCAACATGAGGCACATTCCAAATGACATTTTTAATCAATTTTTCTACAGTCCAAAAAATCAATTTTCTGATGAAAAACGATGACCCGTGACCTGTCGAAATTTCTCCAGATGGTCAGAAATGGAAAATTTTTAATGTTTAATTTTTTGACTGCAAATGACTATTCCATGTAAATTATCACTTTTGAAACAAAAATAAGTGTGTTTAGAGTCACTTTAATGCCTGAAATTGGTCAAAATAGAAGCTTCTGAATAGGAGAAAAAGTCTATAATAATGGCAATTTTGTCACATTGAAGCTTTAAAAAGTAGTTATTCAACATGAGGCACATTCCAAATGACATTTTTAATCAATTTTTCTACAGTCCAAAAAAATCAATTTTCTGATGAAAAATGATGACCCGTGACCTCTCGAAATTTCTCCAGATGGTCAGAAATGGAAATTTTTTGACGTTTAATTTTTTGACTGCAAATGACTATTCCATGTGAATTATCACTTTTGGAACTAAAATAAGTGTGTTTAGAGTAATTTTAATTACTGAAATTGGTCAAAAAAGAAGCTTCTGAGTAGGAGAAAATGTCTGTAAAAATGGCAATTTTGGTCACGTTGAGGCTTCAAAAAGTAGTTATTCAACATGAGGCACAATCCAAATGACATTTTTAATCAATTTTTCTACAGTCCAAAAAATCAATTTTCTGATGAAAAACGATGACCCTTGACCTGTCGAAATTTCTCCAGATGGTCAGAAATGGAAATTTTTTAATGTTTAATTTTTTGACTGCAAATGACTATTCCATGTGAATTATCACTTTTGGAACAAAGATAAGTGTGTTTAGAGTCACTTTAATGCCTGAAATTGGTCGAAATAGAAGCTTCTGAATAGGAGAAAATGTCTTTAAAAATGGCAATTTTCGTCACATTGAGGCTTTAAAAAGTAGTTATTCAACATGAGGCACAATCCGAATGACATTTTGAATCAATTTTTCTACAGTCCAAAAAAATCAATTTCTGATGAAAAACGATGACCTGTGACCTGTTGAAATTTCTCCAGATGGTCATAAATGGACATTTTTTAATGTTTCATTTTTTGACTGCAGATGACTATTCCATGTAAATTATCACTTTTGGAACAAAAACAAGTGTGCTTAGAGTCACTTTAATGCCTGAAATTGGTCGAAATAGAAGCTTCTGAATAGGAGAAACTGTCTATATTAATGGCAATTTTGGTCACATTGAGGCTTCAAAAAGTAGTTATTCAACATGAGGCACAATCCAAATGACATTTTGAATCAATTTTTCTAGAGTCCAAAAAAATCAATTTTCTGATGAAAAACGATGACCCGTGACCTGTCGAAATTTCTCCAGATGGTCAGAAATGGAAATTTTTTTATGTTTAATTTTTTTACTGTAAATGACTATTCCATGTGAATTATCACTTTTGGAACAAAAACAAGTGTGTTTAGAGGCACTTTAATGCCTGAAATTGGTCGAAAAAGAAGCTTCTGAGTAGGAGAAAAAGTCTGTAATTATATCAATTTTGGTCACATTGAGGCTTTAAAAAGTAGTTATTCAACATGAGGCGCATTCTAAATGACATTTTGAATCAATTTTTCTACAGTCCAACAAATCAATTTTCTGATGAAAAACGATGACCCGTGACCTGTCGAAATTTCTCCAGATCGTCAGAAATGGAAATTTTTTAATGTTTAATTTTTTGACTGCAAATGACTATTCCATGTAAATTATCACTTTTGGAACAAAAATAAGTGTGCTTAGAGTCACTTTAATGCCTGAAATTGGTCAAAATAGAAGCTTCTGAATAGGAGAAAAAGTCTGTAATAATGGCAATTTTGGTCACATTGAGGCTTTAAAAAGTAGTTATTCAACATAAGGCACATTCCAAATGACATTTTGAATCAATTTTTCTAGAGTCCAAAAAATCAATTTTCTGATGAAAAACGATGACCCGTGACCTGTCGAAATTTCTCCAGATTGTCAGAAATGGAAATTTTTTAATGTTTAGTTTTTTGACTGCAAATAACTATTCCATGTAAACTATCACTTTTGGAACTAAAATAAGTGTTTAGAGTCACTTTAATGCCTGAAATTGGTCAAAATAGAAGCTTCTGAATAGGAGCAAAAGCCTGTAATAATGGCAATTTTGGTCACATTGAAGCTTTAAAAAGTAGTTATTCAACATGAGGCACATTCCAAATGACATTTTTAATCAATTTTTCTACAGTCCAAAAAATCAATTTTCTGATGAAAAACGATGACCCGTGACCTCTCGAAATTTCTCCAGATGGTCAGAAATGGATATATTTTAACGTTTAATTTTTTGACTGCAAATGACTATTCCATGTGAATTATCACTTTTGGAACTAAAATAAGTGTGTTTAGAGTAATTTTAATTACTGAAATTGGTCGAAAAAGAAGCTTCTGAGTAGGAGAAAATCTCTGTTAAAATGGCAATTTTGGTCACGTTGAGGCTTCAAAAAGTAGTTATTCAACATGAGGCACAATCCAAATGACATTTTTAATCAATTTTTCTACAGTCCAAAAAATCAATTTTCTGATGAAAAACGATGACCCGTTACCTGTCGAAATTTCTCCAGATGGTCAGAAATGGAAATTTTTTAATGTTTAATTTTTTGACTGCAAATGACTATTCCATGTGAATTATCACTTTTGGAACTAAAATAAGTGTGTTTAGAGTAATTTTAATTACTGAAATTGCTCGAAAAAGAAGCTTCTGAGTAGGAGAAAATCTCTGTTAAAATGGCAATTTTGGTCACGTTGAGGCTTCAAAAAGTAGTTATTCAACATGAGGCACAATCCAAATGACATTTTTAATCAATTTTTCTACAGTCCAAAAAATCTATTTTCTGATGAAAAACGATGACCCGTGACCTCTCGAAATTTCTCCAGATGGTCAGAAATGGATATATTTTAACATTTAATTTTTTGACTGCAAATGACTATTCCATGTGAATTATCACTTTTGGAACTAAAATAAGTGTGTTTAGAGTAATTTTAATTACTGAAATTGGTCGAAAAAGAAGCTTCTGAGTAGGAGAAAATCTCTGTTAAAATGGCAATTTTGGTCACGTTGAGGCTTCAAAAAGTAGTTATTCAACATGAGGCACAATCCAAATGACATTTTTAATCAATTTTTCTACAGTCCAAAAAAATCAATTTTCTGATGAAAAACGATGACCCGTGACCTGTCGAAATTTCTCCAGATGGTCAGAAATGGAAATTTTTTAATGTTTATTTTTTTTTACTGTAAATGACTATTCCATGTGAATTATCACTTTTGGAACAAAAATAAGGGTGTTTAGAGTCACTTTAATGCCTGAAATTGGTCGAAATAGAAGCTTCTGAATAGGAGAAAAAGTCTGTAATAATGGCAATTTTGGTCACATTAAGGTTTTAAAAAGTAGTTATTCAACATGAGGCACATTCCAAATGACATTTTTAATCAATTTTTCTACAGTCCAAAAAATCAATTTTCTGATGAAAAACGATGACCCGTGACCTGTCGAAATTTCTCCAGATGGTCAGAAATGGAAATTTTTTTATGTTTAATTTTTTTACTGTAAATGACTATTCCATGTGAATTATCACTTTTGGAACAAAAACAAGTGTGTTTAGAGGCACTTTAATGCCTGAAATTGGTCAAAAAAGAAGCTTCTGAGTAGGAGAAAAAGTCTGTAATTATATCAATTTTGGTCACATTGAGGCTTTAAAAAGTAGTTATTCAACATGAGGCGCATTCTAAATGAGATTTTGAATCAATTTTTCTACAGTCCAAAAAATCAATTTTCTGATGAAAAACGATGACCCGTGACCTGTCAAAATTTCTCCAGATCGTCAGAAATGGAAATATTTAATGTTTAATTTTTTGGCTGCAAATGACTATTCCATGTAAATTATCACTTTTGGAACAAAAACAAGTGTGCTTAGAGTCACTTTAATGCCTGAAATTGGTCGAAATAGAAGCTTCTGAATAGGAGAAAAAGTCTGTAATAATGGCAATTTTGGTCACATTGAGGCTTTAAAAAGTGGTTATTCAACATAAGGCACATTCCAAATGACATTTTGAATCAATTTTTCTAGAGTCCAAAAAATCTATTTTCTGATGAAAAACGATGACCCGTGACCTGTCGAAATTTCTCCAGATTGTCAGAAATGGAAATTTTTTAATGTTTAGTTTTTTGCATGCATATAACTATTCCATGTAAAATATCACTTTTGGAACAAAAATAAGTGTGTTTAGAGTCACTTTAATGCCTGAAATTGGTCGAAAAAGAAGCTTCTGAGTAGGAGAAAATGTCTGTAAAAATGGCAATTTTGGTCACATTGAGGCTTTAAAAAGTAGTTATTCAACACGATGCACATTCCAAATGACATTTTGAATCAATTTTTCTACAGTCCAAAAAATCAATTTTCTGATGAAAAACGATGACCCGTGACCTGTCGAAATTTCTCCAGATGGTCAGAAATGGAAATTTTTTAATGTTTAATATTTTTACTGTAAATGACTATTCCATGTAAATTATCACTTTTGGAACTAAAATAAGTGTTTAGAGTCACTTTAATGCCTGAAATTGGTCAAAATAGAAGCTTCTGAATAGGAGCAAAAGTCTGTAATAATGGCAATTTTGTCACATTGAAGCTTTAAAAAGTAGTTATTCAACATGAGGCACATTCCAAATGACATTTTGAATCAATTTTTCTACAGTCCAAAAAATCAATTTTCTGATGAAAAATGATGACCCGTGACCTCTCGAAATTTCTCCAGATGGTCAGAAATGGAAATTTTTTAACGTTTAATTTTTTGACTGCAAATGACTATTCCATGTGAATTATCACTTTTGGAACTAAAATAAGTGTGTTTAGAGTAATTTTAATGACTGAAATTGGTCGAAAAAGAAGCTTCTGAGTAGGAGAAAATGTCTGTAAAAATGGCAATTTTGGTCACGTTGAGGCTTCAAAAAGTAGTTATTCAACATGAGGCACTATCCAAATGACATTTTTAATCAATTTTTCTACAGTCCAAAAAATCAATTTTCTGATGAAAAACGATGACCCTTGACCTGTCGAAATTTCTCCAGATGGTCAGAAATGGAAATTTTTTAATGTTTAATTTTTTGACTGCAAATGACTATTCCATGTGAATTATCACTTTTGGAACAAAGATAAGTGTGTTTAGAGTCACTTTAATGCCTGAAATTGGTCGAAATAGAAGCTTCTGAATAGGAGAAAATGTCTTTAAAAATGGCAATTTTCGTCACATTGAGGCTTTAAAAAGTAGTTATTGAACATGAGGCACAATCCAAATGACATTTTGAATCAATTTTTCTACAGTCCAAAAAAATCAATTTCTGATGAAAAACGATGACCTGTGACCTGTTGAAATTTCTCCAGATGGTCATAAATGGACATTTTTTAATGTTTCATTTTTTGACTGCAGATGACTATTCCATGTAAATTATCACTTTTGGAACAAAAACAAGTGTGCTTAGAGTCACTTTAATGCCTGAAATTGGTCGAAATAGAAGCTTCTGAATAGGAGAAACTGTCTATATTAATGGCAATTTTGGTCACATTGAGGCTTCAAAAAGTAGTTATTCAACATGAGGCACAATCCAAATGACATTTTGAATCAATTTTTCTAGAGTCCAAAAAAATCAATTTTCTGATGAAAAACGATGACCCGTGACCTGTCGAAATTTCTCCAGATGGTCAGAAATGGAAATTTTTTTATGTTTAATTTTTTTACTGTAAATGACTATTCCATGTGAATTATCACTTTTGGAACAAAAACAAGTGTGTTTAGAGGCACTTTAATGCCTGAAATTGGTCGAAAAAGAAGCTTCTGAGTAGGAGAAAAAGTCTGTAATTATATCAATTTTGGTCACATTGAGGCTTTAAAAAGTAGTTATTCAACATGAGGCGCATTCTAAATGACATTTTGAATCAATTTTTCTACAGTCCAACAAATCAATTTTCTGATGAAAAACGATGACCCGTGACCTGTCAAAATTTCTCCAGATCGTCAGAAATGGAAATTTTTTAATGTTTAATTTTTTGACTGCAAATGACTATTCCATGTAAATTATCACTTTTGGAACAAAAATAAGTGTGCTTAGAGTCACTTTAATGCCTGAAATTGGTCAAAATAGAAGCTTCTGAATAGGAGAAAATGTCTGTAATAATGGCAATTTTGGTCACATTGAGGCTTTAAAAAGTAGTTATTCAACATAAGGCACATTCCAAATGACATTTTGAATCAATTTTTCTAGAGTCCAAAAAATCAATTTTCTGATGAAAAACGATGACCCGTGACCTGTCGAAATTTCTCCAGATTGTCAGAAATGGAAATTTTTTAATGTTTAGTTTTTTGACTGCAAATAACTATTCCATGTAAACTATCACTTTTGGAACTAAAATAAGTGTTTAGAGTCACTTTAATGCCTGAAATTGGTCAAAATAGAAGCTTCTGAATAGGAGCAAAAGCCTGTAATAATGGCAATTTTGGTCACATTGAAGCTTTAAAAATTAGTTATTCAACATGAGGCACATTCCAAATGACATTTTTAATCAATTTTTCTACAGTCCAAAAAATCAATTTTCTGATGAAAAACGATGACCCGTGACCTCTCGAAATTTCTCCAGATGGTCAGAAATGGATATATTTTAACGTTTAATTTTTTGACTGCAAATGACTATTCCATGTGAATTATCACTTTTGGAACTAAAATAAGTGTGTTTAGAGTAATTTTAATTACTGAAATTGGTCGAAAAAGAAGCTTCTGAGTAGGAGAAAATCTCTGTTAAAATGGCAATTTTGGTCACGTTGAGGCTTCAAAAAGTAGTTATTCAACATGAGGCACAATCCAAATGACATTTTTAATCAATTTTTCTACAGTCCAAAAAATCAATTTTCTGATGAAAAACGATGACCCGTTACCTGTCGAAATTTCTCCAGATGGTCAGAAATGGAAATTTTTTAATGTTTAATTTTTTGACTGCAAATGACTATTCCATGTGAATTATCACTTTTGGAACTAAAATAAGTGTGTTTAGAGTAATTTTAATTACTGAAATTGGTCGAAAAAGAAGCTTCTGAGTAGGAGAAAATCTCTGTTAAAATGGCAATTTTGGTCACGTTGAGGCTTCAAAAAGTAGTTATTCAACATGAGGCACAATCCAAATGACATTTTTAATCAATTTTTCTACAGTCCAAAAAATCTATTTTCTGATGAAAAACGATGACCCGTGACCTCTCGAAATTTCTCCAGATGGTCAGAAATGGATATATTTTAACATTTAATTTTTTGACTGCAAATGACTATTCCATGTGAATTATCACTTTTGGAACTAAAATAAGTGTGTTTAGAGTAATTTTAATTACTGAAATTGGTCGAAAAAGAAGCTTCTGAGTAGGAGAAAATCTCTGTTAAAATGGCAATTTTGGTCACGTTGAGGCTTCAAAAAGTAGTTATTCAACATGAGGCACAATCCAAATGACATTTTTAATCAATTTTTCTACAGTCCAAAAAAATCAATTTTCTGATGAAAAACGATGACCCGTGACCTGTCGAAATTTCTCCAGATGGTCAGAAATGGAAATTTTTTAATGTTTATTTTTTTTTACTGTAAATGACTATTCCATGTGAATTATCACTTTTGGAACAAAAATAAGGGTGTTTAGAGTCACTTTAATGCCTGAAATTGGTCGAAATAGAAGCTTCTGAATAGGAGAAAAAGTCTGTAATAATGGCAATTTTGGTCACATTAAGGTTTTAAAAAGTAGTTATTCAACATGAGGCACATTCCAAATGACATTTTTAATCAATTTTTCTACAGTCCAAAAAATCAATTTTCTGATGAAAAACGATGACCCGTGACCTGTCGAAATTTCTCCAGATGGTCAGAAATGGAAATTTTTTTATGTTTAATTTTTTTACTGTAAATGACTATTCCATGTGAATTATCACTTTTGGAACAAAAACAAGTGTGTTTAGAGGCACTTTAATGCCTGAAATTGGTCAAAAAAGAAGCTTCTGAGTAGGAGAAAAAGTCTGTAATTATATCAATTTTGGTCACATTGAGGCTTTAAAAAGTAGTTATTCAACATGAGGCGCATTCTAAATGAGATTTTGAATCAATTTTTCTACAGTCCAAAAAATCAATTTTCTGATGAAAAACGATGACCCGTGACCTGTCAAAATTTCTCCAGATCGTCAGAAATGGAAATATTTAATGTTTAATTTTTTGGCTGCAAATGACTATTCCATGTAAATTATCACTTTTGGAACAAAAACAAGTGTGCTTAGAGTCACTTTAATGCCTGAAATTGGTCGAAATAGAAGCTTCTGAATAGGAGAAAAAGTCTGTAATAATGGCAATTTTGGTCACATTGAGGCTTTAAAAAGTGGTTATTCAACATAAGGCACATTCCAAATGACATTTTGAATCAATTTTTCTAGAGTCCAAAAAATCTATTTTCTGATGAAAAACGATGACCCGTGACCTGTCGAAATTTCTCCAGATTGTCAGAAATGGAAATTTTTTAATGTTTAGTTTTTTGACTGCAAATAACTATTCCATGTAAAATATCACTTTTGGAACAAAAATAAGTGTGTTTAGAGTCACTTTAATGCCTGAAATTGGTCGAAAAAGAAGCTTCTGAGTAGGAGAAAATGTCTGTAAAAATGGCAATTTTGGTCACATTGAGGCTTTAAAAAGTAGTTATTCAACACGATGCACATTCCAAATGACATTTTGAATCAATTTTTCTACAGTCCAAAAAATCAATTTTCTGATGAAAAACGATGACCCGTGACCTGTCGAAATTTCTCCAGATGGTCAGAAATGGAAATTTTTTAATGTTTAATATTTTTACTGTAAATGACTATTTCATGTAAATTATCACTTTTGGAACTAAAATAAGTGTTTAGAGTCACTTTAATGCCTGAAATTGGTCAAAATAGAAGCTTCTGAATAGGAGCAAAAGTCTGTAATAATGGCAATTTTGTCACATTGAAGCTTTAAAAAGTAGTTATTCAACATGAGGCACATTCCAAATGACATTTTGAATCAATTTTTCTACAGTCCAAAAAATCAATTTTCTGATGAAAAATGATGACCCGTGACCTCTCGAAATTTCTCCAGATGGTCAGAAATGGAAATTTTTTAACGTTTAATTTTTTGACTGCAAATGACTATTCCATGTGAATTATCACTTTTGGAACTAAAATAAGTGTGTTTAGAGTAATTTTAATTACTGAAATTGGTCGAAAAAGAAGCTTCTGAGTAGGAGAAAATGTCTGTAAAAATGGCAATTTTGGTCACGTTGAGGCTTCAAAAAGTAGTTATTCAACATGAGGCACTATCCAAATGACATTTTTAATCAATTTTTCTACAGTCCAAAAAATCAATTTTCTGATGAAAAACGATGACCCTTGACCTGTCGAAATTTCTCCAGATGGTCAGAAATGGAAATTTTTTAATGTTTAATTTTTTGACTGCAAATGACTATTCCATGTGAATTATCACTTTTGGAACAAAGATACGTGTGTTTAGAGTCACTTTAATGCCTGAAATTGGTCGAAATAGAAGCTTCTGAATAGGAGAAAATGTCTTTAAAAATGGCAATTTTCGTCACATTGAGGCTTTAAAAAGTAGTTATTCAACATGAGGCACAATCCAAATGACATTTTGAATCAATTTTTCTACAGTCCAAAAAAATCAATTTTCTGATGAAAAACGATGACCTGTGTCCTGTTGAAATTTCTCCAGATGGTCAGAAATGGACATTTTTTAATGTTTCATTTTTTGACTGCAAATGACTATTCCATGTAAATTATCACTTTTGGAACAAAAACAAGTGTGCTTGGAGTCACTTTAATGCCTGAAATTGGTCGAAATAGAAGCTTCTGAATAGGAGAAAATGTCTGTATTAATGGCAATTTTGGTCACATTGAGGCTTCAAAAAGTAGTTATTCAACATGAGGCACAATCCAAATGACATTTTGAATAAATTTTTCTACAGTCCAAAAAAATCAATTTTCTGATGAAAAACGATGACCCGTGACCTGTCGAAATTTCTCCAGATGGTCAGAAATGGAAATTTTTTTATGTTTAATTTTTTTACTGTAAATGACTATTCCATGTGAATTATCACTTTTGGAACAAAACAAGTGTGTTTAGAGGCACGTTAATGCCTGAAATTGGTCGAAAAAGAAGCTTCTGAGTAGGAGAAAAAGTCTGTAATTATATCAATTTTGGTCACATTGAGGCTTTAAAAAGTAGTTATTCAACATAAGGCACATTCCAAATGACATTTTGAATCAATTTTTCTAGAGTCCAAAAAATCTATTTTCTGATGAAAAATGATGACCCGTGACCTGTCGAAATTTCTCCAGATTGTCAGAAATGGAAATTTTTGAATGTTTAGTTTTTTGACTGCAAATAACTATTCCATGTAAAATATCACTTTTGGAACAAAAATAAGTGTGTTTAGAGTCACTTTAATGCCTGAAATGGGTCGAAAAAGAAGCTTCTGAGTAGGAGAAAATGTCTGTAAAAATGGCAATTTTGGTCACATTGAGGCTTTAAAAAGTAGTTATTCAACACGATGCACATTCCAAATGACATTTTGAATCAATTTTTCTACAGTCCAAAAAATCAATTTTCTGATGAAAAACGATGACCCGTGACCTGTCGAAATTTCTCCAGATGGTCAGAAATGGAAATTTTTTAATGTTTAATATTTTTACTGTAAATGACTATTTCATGTAAATTATCACTTTTGGAACTAAAATAAGTGTTTAGAGTCACTTTAATGCCTGAAATTGGTCAAAATAGAAGCTTCTGAATAGGAGCAAAAGTCTGTAATAATGGCAATTTTGTCACATTGAAGCTTTAAAAAGTAGTTATTCAACATGAGGCACATTCCAAATGACATTTTGAATCAATTTTTCTACAGTCCAAAAAATCAATTTTCTGATGAAAAATGATGACCCGTGACCTCTCGAAATTTCTCCAGATGGTCAGAAATGGAAATTTTTTAACGTTTAATTTTTTGACTGCAAATGACTATTCCATGTGAATTATCACTTTTGGAACTAAAATAAGTGTGTTTAGAGTAATTTTAATTACTGAAATTGGTCGAAAAAGAAGCTTCTGAGTAGGAGAAAATGTCTGTAAAAATGGCAATTTTGGTCACGTTGAGGCTTCAAAAAGTAGTTATTCAACATGAGGCACTATCCAAATGACATTTTTAATCAATTTTTCTACAGTCCAAAAAATCAATTTTCTGATGAAAAACGATGACCCTTGACCTGTCGAAATTTCTCCAGATGGTCAGAAATGGAAATTTTTTAATGTTTAATTTTTTGACTGCAAATGACTATTCCATGTGAATTATCACTTTTGGAACAAAGATACGTGTGTTTAGAGTCACTTTAATGCCTGAAATTGGTCGAAATAGAAGCTTCTGAATAGGAGAAAATGTCTTTAAAAATGGCAATTTTCGTCACATTGAGGCTTTAAAAAGTAGTTATTCAACATGAGGCACAATCCAAATGACATTTTGAATCAATTTTTCTACAGTCCAAAAAAATCAATTTTCTGATGAAAAACGATGACCTGTGTCCTGTTGAAATTTCTCCAGATGGTCAGAAATGGACATTTTTTAATGTTTCATTTTTTGACTGCAAATGACTATTCCATGTAAATTATCACTTTTGGAACAAAAACAAGTGTGCTTGGAGTCACTTTAATGCCTGAAATTGGTCGAAATAGAAGCTTCTGAATAGGAGAAAATGTCTGTATTAATGGCAATTTTGGTCACATTGAGGCTTCAAAAAGTAGTTATTCAACATGAGGCACAATCCAAATGACATTTTGAATAAATTTTTCTACAGTCCAAAAAAATCAATTTTCTGATGAAAAACGATGACCCGTGACCTGTCGAAATTTCTCCAGATGGTCAGAAATGGAAATTTTTTTATGTTTAATTTTTTTACTGTAAATGACTATTCCATGTGAATTATCACTTTTGGAACAAAACAAGTGTGTTTAGAGGCACGTTAATGCCTGAAATTGGTCGAAAAAGAAGCTTCTGAGTAGGAGAAAAAGTCTGTAATTATATCAATTTTGGTCACATTGAGGCTTTAAAAAGTAGTTATTCAACATAAGGCACATTCCAAATGACATTTTGAATCAATTTTTCTAGAGTCCAAAAAATCTATTTTCTGATGAAAAATGATGACCCGTGACCTGTCGAAATTTCTCCAGATTGTCAGAAATGGAAATTTTTGAATGTTTAGTTTTTTGACTGCAAATAACTATTCCATGTAAAATATCACTTTTGGAACAAAAATAAGTGTGTTTAGAGTCACTTTAATGCCTGAAATGGGTCGAAAAAGAAGCTTCTGAGTAGGAGAAAATGTCTGTAAAAATGGCAATTTTGGTCACATTGAGGCTTTAAAAAGTAGTTATTCAACACGATGCACATTCCAAATGACATTTTGAATACATTTTTCTACAGTCCAAAAAATCAATTTTCTGATGAAAAACGATGACCCGTGACCTGTCGAAATTTCTCCAGATGGTCAGAAATGGAAATTTTTTAATGTTTAATATTTTTACTGTAAATGACTATTCCATGTAAATTATCACTTTTGGAACTAAAATAGGTGTTTAGAGTCACTTTAATGCCTGAAATTGGTCAAAATAGAAGCTTCTGAATAGGAGCAAAAGTCTGTAATAATGGCAATTTTGTCACATTGAAGCTTTAAAAAGTAGTTATTCAACATGAGGCACATTCCAAATGACATTTTTAATCAATTTTTCTACAGTCCAAAAAATCAATTTTCTGATGAAAAATGATGACCCGTGACCTCTCGAAATTTCTCCAGATGGTCAGAAATGGAAATTTTTTAACGTTTAATTTTTTGACTGCAAATGACTATTCCATGTGAATTATCACTTTTGGAACTAAAATAAGTGTGTTTAGAGTAATTTTAATTACTGAAATTGGTCTAAAAAGAAGCTTCTGAGTAGGAGAAAATGTCTGTAAAAATGGCAATTTTGGTCACGTTGAGGCTTCAAAAAGTAGTTATTCAACATGAGGCACAATCCAAATGACATTTTTAATCAATTTTTCTACAGTCCAAAAAATCAATTTTCTGATGAAAAACGATGACCCTTGACCTGTTGAAATTTCTCCAGATGGTCAGAAATGGACATTTTTTAATGTTTTATTTTTTGACTGCAAATGACTATTCCATGTAAATTATCACTTTTGGAACAAAAACAAGTGTGCTTAGAGTCACTTTAATGCTTCAAATTGGTCGAAATAGAAGCTTCTGAATAGGAGAAAATGTCTTTAAAAATTGCAATTTTCGTCACATTGAGGCTTCAAAAAGTAGTTATTCAACATGAGGCACAATCCAAATGACATTTTGAATAAATTTTTCTACAGTCCAAAAAAATCAATTTTCTGATAAAAAACGATGACCCGTGACCTGTCGAAATTTCTCCAGATGGTCAGAAATGGAAATTTTTTTATGTTTAATTTTTTTACTGTAAATGACTATTCCATGTGAATTATCACTTTTGGAACAAAAACAAGTGTGTTTAGAGGCACTTTAATGCCTGAAATTGGTCGAAAAAGAAGCTTCTGAGTAGGAGAAAAAGTCTGTAATTATATCAATTTTGGTCACATTGAGGCTTTAAAAAGTAGTTATTCAACATGAGACGCATTCGAAATGACATTTTGAATCAATTTTTCTACAGTCTAAAAAATCAATTTTCTGATGAAAAACGATGACCCTTGACCTGTCGAAATTTCTCCAGATGGTCAGAAATGGAAATTTTTTAATGTTTAATTTTTTGACTGCAAATGACTATTCCATGTGAATTATCACTTTTGGAACAAAGATAAGTGTGTTTAGAGTCACTTTAATGCCTGAAATTGGTCGAAATAGAAGCTTCTGAATAGGAGAAAATGTCTTTAAAAATGGCAATTTTCGTCACATTGAGGCTTTCAAAAGTAGTTATTCAACATGAGGCACAATCCAAATGACATTTTGAATCAATTTTTCTACAGTCTAAAAAAATCAATTTTCTGATGAAAAACGATGACCCGTGACCTGTCGAAATTTCTCCAGATGGTCAGAAATGGAAATTTTTTTATGTTTAATTTTTTTACTGTAAATGACTATTCCATGTGAATTATCACTTTTGGAACAAAAACAAGTGTGCTTAGAGTCACTTTAATGCCTGAAATTGGTCGAAATAGAAGCTTCTGAATAGGAGAAACTGTCTATATTAATGGCAATTTTGGTCACATTGAGGCTTCAAAAAGTAGTTATTCAACATGAGGCACAATCCAAATGACATTTTGAATCAATTTTTCTAGAGTCCAAAAAAATCAATTTTCTGATGAAAAACGATGACCCGTGACCTGTCGAAATTTCTCCAGATGGTCAGAAATGGAAAAATTTTTATGTTTAATTTTTTTACTGTAAATGACTATTCCATGTGAATTATCACTTTTGGAACAAAAACAAGTGTGTTTAGAGGCACTTTAATGCCTGAAATTGGTCAAAAAAGAAGCTTCTGAGTAGGAGAAAAAGTCTGTAATTATATCAATTTTGGTCACATTGAGGCTTTAAAAAGTAGTTATTCAACATGAGGCGCATTCTAAATGAGATTTTGAATCAATTTTTCTACAGTCCAAAAAATCAATTTTCTGATGAAAAACGATGACCCGTGACCTGTCAAAATTTCTCCAGATCGTCAGAAATGGAAATATTTAATGTTTAATTTTTTGGCTGCAAATGACTATTCCATGTAAATTATCACTTTTGGAACAAAAACAAGTGTGCTTAGAGTCACTTTAATGCCTGAAATTGGTCGAAATAGAAGCTTCTGAATAGGAGAAAAAGTCTGTAATAATGGCAATTTTGGTCACATTGAGGCTTTAAAAAGTGGTTATTCAACATAAGGCACATTCCAAATGACATTTTGAATCAATTTTTCTAGAGTCCAAAAAATCTATTTTCTGATGAAAAACGATGACCCGTGACCTGTCGAAATTTCTCCAGATTGTCAGAAATGGAAATTTTTTAATGTTTAGTTTTTTGCATGCATATAACTATTCCATGTAAAATATCACTTTTGGAACAAAAATAAGTGTGTTTAGAGTCACTTTAATGCCTGAAATTGGTCGAAAAAGAAGCTTCTGAGTAGGAGAAAATGTCTGTAAAAATGGCAATTTTGGTCACATTGAGGCTTTAAAAAGTAGTTATTCAACACGATGCACATTCCAAATGACATTTTGAATCAATTTTTCTACAGTCCAAAAAATCAATTTTCTGATGAAAAACGATGACCCGTGACCTGTCGAAATTTCTCCAGATGGTCAGAAATGGAAATTTTTTAATGTTTAATATTTTTACTGTAAATGACTATTCCATGTAAATTATCACTTTTGGAACTAAAATAAGTGTTTAGAGTCACTTTAATGCCTGAAATTGGTCAAAATAGAAGCTTCTGAATAGGAGCAAAAGTCTGTAATAATGGCAATTTTGTCACATTGAAGCTTTAAAAAGTAGTTATTCAACATGAGGCACATTCCAAATGACATTTTGAATCAATTTTTCTACAGTCCAAAAAATCAATTTTCTGATGAAAAATGATGACCCGTGACCTCTCGAAATTTCTCCAGATGGTCAGAAATGGAAATTTTTTAACGTTTAATTTTTTGACTGCAAATGACTATTCCATGTGAATTATCACTTTTGGAACTAAAATAAGTGTGTTTAGAGTAATTTTAATGACTGAAATTGGTCGAAAAAGAAGCTTCTGAGTAGGAGAAAATGTCTGTAAAAATGGCAATTTTGGTCACGTTGAGGCTTCAAAAAGTAGTTATTCAACATGAGGCACTATCCAAATGACATTTTTAATCAATTTTTCTACAGTCCAAAAAATCAATTTTCTGATGAAAAACGATGACCCTTGACCTGTCGAAATTTCTCCAGATGGTCAGAAATGGAAATTTTTTAATGTTTAATTTTTTGACTGCAAATGACTATTCCATGTGAATTATCACTTTTGGAACAAAGATAAGTGTGTTTAGAGTCACTTTAATGCCTGAAATTGGTCGAAATAGAAGCTTCTGAATAGGAGAAAATGTCTTTAAAAATGGCAATTTTCGTCACATTGAGGCTTTAAAAAGTAGTTATTGAACATGAGGCACAATCCAAATGACATTTTGAATCAATTTTTCTACAGTCCAAAAAAATCAATTTCTGATGAAAAACGATGACCTGTGACCTGTTGAAATTTCTCCAGATGGTCATAAATGGACATTTTTTAATGTTTCATTTTTTGACTGCAGATGACTATTCCATGTAAATTATCACTTTTGGAACAAAAACAAGTGTGCTTAGAGTCACTTTAATGCCTGAAATTGGTCGAAATAGAAGCTTCTGAATAGGAGAAACTGTCTATATTAATGGCAATTTTGGTCACATTGAGGCTTCAAAAAGTAGTTATTCAACATGAGGCACAATCCAAATGACATTTTGAATCAATTTTTCTAGAGTCCAAAAAAATCAATTTTCTGATGAAAAACGATGACCCGTGACCTGTCGAAATTTCTCCAGATGGTCAGAAATGGAAATTTTTTTATGTTTAATTTTTTTACTGTAAATGACTATTCCATGTGAATTATCACTTTTGGAACAAAAACAAGTGTGTTTAGAGGCACTTTAATGCCTGAAATTGGTCGAAAAAGAAGCTTCTGAGTAGGAGAAAAAGTCTGTAATTATATCAATTTTGGTCACATTGAGGCTTTAAAAAGTAGTTATTCAACATGAGGCGCATTCTAAATGACATTTTGAATCAATTTTTCTACAGTCCAACAAATCAATTTTCTGATGAAAAACGATGACCCGTGACCTGTCAAAATTTCTCCAGATCGTCAGAAATGGAAATTTTTTAATGTTTAATTTTTTGACTGCAAATAACTATTCCATGTAAATTATCACTTTTGGAACAAAAATAAGTGTGCTTAGAGTCACTTTAATGCCTGAAATTGGTCAAAATAGAAGCTTCTGAATAGGAGAAAAAGTCTGTAATAATGGCAATTTTGGTCACATTGAGGCTTTAAAAAGTAGTTATTCAACATAAGGCACATTCCAAATGACATTTTGAATCAATTTTTCTAGAGTCCAAAAAATCAATTTTCTGATGAAAAACGATGACCCGTGACCTGTCGAAATTTCTCCAGATTGTCAGAAATGGAAATTTTTTAATGTTTAGTTTTTTGACTGCAAATAACTATTCCATGTAAACTATCACTTTTGGAACTAAAATAAGTGTTTAGAGTCACTTTAATGCCTGAAATTGGTCAAAATAGAAGCTTCTGAATAGGAGCAAAAGCCTGTAATAATGGCAATTTTGGTCACATTGAAGCTTTAAAAATTAGTTATTCAACATGAGGCACATTCCAAATGACATTTTTAATCAATTTTTCTACAGTCCAAAAAATCAATTTTCTGATGAAAAACGATGACCCGTGACCTCTCGAAATTTCTCCAGATGGTCAGAAATGGATATATTTTAACGTTTAATTTTTTGACTGCAAATGACTATTCCATGTGAATTATCACTTTTGGAACTAAAATAAGTGTGTTTAGAGTAATTTTAATTACTGAAATTGGTCGAAAAAGAAGCTTCTGAGTAGGAGAAAATCTCTGTTAAAATGGCAATTTTGGTCACGTTGAGGCTTCAAAAAGTAGTTATTCAACATGAGGCACAATCCAAATGACATTTTTAATCAATTTTTCTACAGTCCAAAAAATCAATTTTCTGATGAAAAACGATGACCCGTTACCTGTCGAAATTTCTCCAGATGGTCAGAAATGGAAATTTTTTAATGTTTAATTTTTTGACTGCAAATGACTATTCCATGTGAATTATCACTTTTGGAACTAAAATAAGTGTGTTTAGAGTAATTTTAATTACTGAAATTGGTCGAAAAAGAAGCTTCTGAGTAGGAGAAAATCTCTGTTAAAATGGCAATTTTGGTCACGTTGAGGCTTCAAAAAGTAGTTATTCAACATGAGGCACAATCCAAATGACATTTTTAATCAATTTTTCTACAGTCCAAAAAATCAATTTTCTGATGAAAAACGATGACCCGTGACCTCTCGAAATTTCTCCAGATGGTCAGAAATGGATATATTTTAACATTTAATTTTTTGACTGCAAATGACTATTCCATGTGAATTATCACTTTTGGAACTAAAATAAGTGTGTTTAGAGTAATTTTAATTACTGAAATTGGTCGAAAAAGAAGCTTCTGAGTAGGAGAAAATCTCTGTTAAAATGGCAATTTTGGTCACGTTGAGGCTTCAAAAAGTAGTTATTCAACATGAGGCACAATCCAAATGACATTTTTAATCAATTTTTCTACAGTCCAAAAAATCAATTTTCTGATGAAAAACGATGACCCGTGACCTGTCGAAATTTCTCCAGATGGTCAGAAATGGAAATTTTTTAATGTTTATTTTTTTTTACTGTAAATGACTATTCCATGTGAATTATCACTTTTGGAACAAAAATAAGGGTGTTTAGAGTCACTTTAATGCCTGAAATTGGTCGAAATAGAAGCTTCTGAATAGGAGAAAAAGTCTGTAATAATGGCAATTTTGGTCACATTAAGGTTTTAAAAAGTAGTTATTCAACATGAGGCACATTCCAAATGACATTTTTAATCAATTTTTCTACAGTCCAAAAAATCAATTTTCTGATGAAAAACGATGACCCGTGACCTGTCGAAATTTCTCCAGATGGTCAGAAATGGAAAATTTTTTATGTTTAATTTTTTTTACTGTAAATGACTATTCCATGTTAATTATCACTTTTGGAACAAAAACAAGTGTGTTTAGAGGCACTTTAATGCCTGAAATTGGTCAAAAAAGAAGCTTCTGAGTAGGAGAAAAAGTCTGTAATTATATCAATTTTGGTCACATTGAGGCTTTAAAAAGTAGTTATTCAACATGAGGCGCATTCTAAATGAGATTTTGAATCAATTTTTCTACAGTCCAAAAAATCAATTTTCTGATGAAAAACGATGACCCGTGACCTGTCAAAATTTCTCCAGATCGTCAGAAATGGAAATATTTAATGTTTAATTTTTTGGCTGCAAATGACTATTCCATGTAAATTATCACTTTTGGAACAAAAACAAGTGTGCTTAGAGTCACTTTAATGCCTGAAATTGGTCGAAATAGAAGCTTCTGAATAGGAGAAAAAGTCTGTAATAATGGCAATTTTGGTCACATTGAGGCTTTAAAAAGTGGTTATTCAACATAAGGCACATTCCAAATGACATTTTGAATCAATTTTTCTAGAGTCCAAAAAATCTATTTTCTGATGAAAAACGATGACCCGTGACCTGTCGAAATTTCTCCAGATTGTCAGAAATGGAAATTTTTTAATGTTTAGTTTTTTGACTGCAAATAACTATTCCATGTAAAATATCACTTTTGGAACAAAAATAAGTGTGTTTAGAGTCACTTTAATGCCTGAAATTGGTCGAAAAAGAAGCTTCTGAGTAGGAGAAAATGTCTGTAAAAATGGCAATTTTGGTCACATTGAGGCTTTAAAAAGTAGTTATTCAACACGATGCACATTCCAAATGACATTTTGAATCAATTTTTCTACAGTCCAAAAAATCAATTTTCTGATGAAAAACGATGACCCGTGACCTGTCGAAATTTCTCCAGATGGTCAGAAATGGAAATTTTTTAATGTTTAATATTTTTACTGTAAATGACTATTCCATGTAAATTATCACTTTTGGAACTAAAATAAGTGTTTAGAGTCACTTTAATGCCTGAAATTGGTCAAAATAGAAGCTTCTGAATAGGAGCAAAAGTCTGTAATAATGGCAATTTTGTCACATTGAAGCTTTAAAAAGTAGTTATTCAACATGAGGCACATTCCAAATGACATTTTGAATCAATTTTTCTACAGTCCAAAAAATCAATTTTCTGATGAAAAATGATGACCCGTGACCTCTCGAAATTTCTCCAGATGGTCAGAAATGGAAATTTTTTAACGTTTAATTTTTTGACTGCAAATGACTATTCCATGTGAATTATCACTTTTGGAACTAAAATAAGTGTGTTTAGAGTAATTTTAATTACTGAAATTGGTCGAAAAAGAATCTTCTGAGTAGGAGAAAATGTCTGTAAAAATGGCAATTTTGGTCACGTTGAGGCTTCAAAAAGTAGTTATTCAACATGAGGCACTATCCAAATGACATTTTTAATCAATTTTTCTACAGTCCAAAAAATCAATTTTCTGATGAAAAACGATGACCCTTGACCTGTCGAAATTTCTCCAGATGGTCAGAAATGGAAATTTTTTAATGTTTAATTTTTTGACTGCAAATGACTATTCCATGTGAATTATCACTTTTGGAACAAAGATACGTGTGTTTAGAGTCACTTTAATGCCTGAAATTGGTCGAAATAGAAGCTTCTGAATAGGAGAAAATGTCTTTAAAAATGGCAATTTTCGTCACATTGAGGCTTTAAAAAGTAGTTATTCAACATGAGGCACAATCCAAATGACATTTTGAATCAATTTTTCTACAGTCCAAAAAAATCAATTTTCTGATGAAAAACGATGACCTGTGACCTGTTGAAATTTCTCCAGATGGTCAGAAATGGACATTTTTTAATGTTTCATTTTTTGACTGCAAATGACTATTCCATGTAAATTATCACTTTTGGAACAAAAACAAGTGTGCTTGGAGTCACTTTAATGCCTGAAATTGGTCGAAATAGAAGCTTCTGAATAGGAGAAAATGTCTGTATTAATGGCAATTTTGGTCACATTGAGGCTTCAAAAAGTAGTTATTCAACATGAGGCACAATCCAAATGACATTTTGAATAAATTTTTCTACAGTCCAAAAAAATCAATTTTCTGATGAAAAACGATGACCCGTGACCTGTCGAAATTTCTCCAGATGGTCAGAAATGGAAATTTTTTTATGTTTAATTTTTTTACTGTAAATGACTATTCCATGTGAATTATCACTTTTGGAACAAAACAAGTGTGTTTAGAGGCACTTTAATGCCTGAAATTGGTCGAAAAAGAAGCTTCTGAGTAGGAGAAAAAGTCTGTAATTATATCAATTTTGGTCACATTGAGGCTTTAAAAAGTAGTTATTCAACATAAGGCACATTCCAAATGACATTTTGAATCAATTTTTCTAGAGTCCAAAAAATCTATTTTCTGATGAAAAATGATGACCCGTGACCTGTCGAAATTTCTCCAGATTGTCAGAAATGGAAATTTTTGAATGTTTAGTTTTTTGACTGCAAATAACTATTCCATGTAAAATATCACTTTTGGAACAAAAATAAGTGTGTTTAGAGTCACTTTAATGCCTGAAATGGGTCGAAAAAGAAGCTTCTGAGTAGGAGAAAATGTCTGTAAAAATGGCAATTTTGGTCACATTGAGGCTTTAAAAAGTAGTTATTCAACACGATGCACATTCCAAATGACATTTTGAATACATTTTTCTACAGTCCAAAAAATCAATTTTCTGATGAAAAACGATGACCCGTGACCTGTCGAAATTTCTCCAGATGGTCAGAAATGGAAATTTTTTAATGTTTAATATTTTTACTGTAAATGACTATTCCATGTAAATTATCACTTTTGGAACTAAAATAGGTGTTTAGAGTCACTTTAATGCCTGAAATTGGTCAAAATAGAAGCTTCTGAATAGGAGCAAAAGTCTGTAATAATGGCAATTTTGTCACATTGAAGCTTTAAAAAGTAGTTATTCAACATGAGGCACATTCCAAATGACATTTTTAATCAATTTTTCTACAGTCCAAAAAATCATTTTCTGATGAAAAATGATGACCCGTGACCTCTCGAAATTTCTCCAGATGGTCAGAAATGGAAATTTTTTAACGTTTAATTTTTTGACTGCAAATGACTATTCCATGTGAATTATCACTTTTGGAACTAAAATAAGTGTGTTTAGAGTAATTTTAATTACTGAAATTGGTCTAAAAAGAAGCTTCTGAGTAGGAGAAAATGTCTGTAAAAATGGCAATTTTGGTCACGTTGAGGCTTCAAAAAGTAGTTATTCAACATGAGGCACAATCCAAATGACATTTTTAATCAATTTTTCTACAGTCCAAAAAATCAATTTTCTGATGAAAAACGATGACCCTTGACCTGTTGAAATTTCTCCAGATGGTCAGAAATGGACATTTTTTAATGTTTTATTTTTTGACTGCAAATGACTATTCCATGTAAATTATCACTTTTGGAACAAAAACAAGTGTGCTTAGAGTCACTTTAATGCTTCAAATTGGTCGAAATAGAAGCTTCTGAATAGGAGAAAATGTCTTTAAAAATTGCAATTTTCGTCACATTGAGGCTTCAAAAAGTAGTTATTCAACATGAGGCACAATCCAAATGACATTTTGAATAAATTTTTCTACAGTCCAAAAAAATCAATTTTCTGATAAAAAACGATGACCCGTGACCTGTCGAAATTTCTCCAGATGGTCAGAAATGGAAATTTTTTTATGTTTAATTTTTTTACTGTAAATGACTATTCCATGTGAATTATCACTTTTGGAACAAAAACAAGTGTGTTTAGAGGCACTTTAATGCCTGAAATTGGTCGAAAAAGAAGCTTCTGAGTAGGAGAAAAAGTCTGTAATTATATCAATTTTGGTCACATTGAGGCTTTAAAAAGTAGTTATTCAACATGAGACGCATTCGAAATGACATTTTGAATCAATTTTTCTACAGTCTAAAAAATCAATTTTCTGATGAAAAACGATGACCCTTGACCTGTCGAAATTTCTCCAGATGGTCAGAAATGGAAATTTTTTAATGTTTAATTTTTTGACTGCAAATGACTATTCCATGTGAATTATCACTTTTGGAACAAAGATAAGTGTGTTTAGAGTCACTTTAATGCCTGAAATTGGTCGAAATAGAAGCTTCTGAATAGGAGAAAATGTCTTTAAAAATGGCAATTTTCGTCACATTGAGGCTTTCAAAAGTAGTTATTCAACATGAGGCACAATCCAAATGACATTTTGAATCAATTTTTCTACAGTCTAAAAAAATCAATTTTCTGATGAAAAACGATGACCCGTGACCTGTCGAAATTTCTCCAGATGGTCAGAAATGGAAATTTTTTTATGTTTAATTTTTTTACTGTAAATGACTATTCCATGTGAATTATCACTTTTGGAACAAAGATAAGTGTGTTTAGAGTCACTTTAATGCCTGAAATTGGTCGAAATAGAAGCTTCTGAATAGGAGAAAAAGTCTGTAATAATGGCAATTTTGGTCACATTGAGGCTTTAAAAAGTAGTTATTCAACATAAGGCACATTCCAAATGACATTTTGAATCAATTTTTCTAGAGTCCAAAAAATCAATTTTCTGATGAAAAACGATGACCCGTGACCTGTCGAAATTTCTCCAGATTGTCAGAAATGGAATTTTTTTAATGTTTAGTTTTTTGACTGCAAATAACTATTCCATGTAAACTATCACTTTTGGAACTAAAATAAGTGTTTAGAGTCACTTTAATGCCTGAAATTGGTCAAAATAGAAGCTTCTGAATAGGAGCAAAAGTCTGTAATAATGGCAATTTTGGTCACATTGAAGCTTTAAAAAGTAGTTATTCAACATGAGGCACATTCCAAATGACATTTTTAATCAATTTTTCTACAGTCCAAAAAATCAATTTTCTGATGAAAAACGATGACCCGTGACCTCTCGAAATTTCTCCAGATGGTCAGAAATGGAAATATTTTAACGTTTAATTTTTTGACTGCAAATGACTATTCCATGTGAATTATCACTTTTGGAACTAAAATAAGTGTGTTTAGAGTAATTTTAATTACTGAAATTGGTCGAAAAAGAAGCTTCTGAGTAGGAGAAAATGTCTGTTAAAATGGCAATTTTGGTCACGTTGAGGCTTCAAAAAGTAGTTATTCAACATGAGGCACAATCCACATGACATTTTTAATCAATTTTTCTACAGTCCAAAAAATCAATTTTCTGATGAAAAACGATGACCCGTGACCTGTCGAAATTTCTCCAGATGGTCAGAAATGGAAATTTTTTAATGTTTAATTTTTTGACTGCAAATGACTATTCCATGTAAATTATCACTTTTGGAACAAAAATAAGTGTGTTTAGAGTCACTTTAATGCCTGAAATTGGTCGAAATAGAAGCTTCTAAATAGAAGAAAAAGTCTGTAATAATGGCAATTTTGGTCACATTGAGGTTTTAAAAAGTAGTTATTCAACATGAGGCACATTCCAAATGACATTTTGAATCAATTTTTCTACAGTCCAAAAAATCAATTTTCTGATGAAAAACGATGACCCGTGACCTGTCGAAATTTCTCCAGATGGTCAGGAATGGAAATTTTTTAATGTTTATTTTTTTTTACTGTAAATGACTATTCCATGTGAATTATCACTTTTGGAACAAAAATAAGGGTGTTTAGAGTCACTTTAATGCCTGAAATTGGTCGAAATAGAAGCTTCTGAATAGGAGAAAATGTCTTTAAAAATGGCAATTTTCGTCACATTGAGGCTTTAAAAAGTAGTTTTTCAACATGAGGCACAATCCAAATGACATTTTGAATCAATTTTTCTACAGTCCAAAAAAATCAATTTTCTGATGAAAAACGATGACCTGTGACCTATTGAAATTTCTCCAGATGGTCAGAAATGGACATTTTTTAATGTTTCATTTTTTGACTGTAAATGACTATTCCATGTGAATTATCACTTTTGGAACAAAAACAAGTGTGTTTAGAGGCACTTTAATGCCTGAAATTGGTCGAAAAAGAAGCTTCTGAGTAGGAGAAAAAGTCTGTAATTATATCAATTTTGGTCACATTGAGGCTTTAAAAAGTAGTTATTCAACATGAGACGCATTCTAAATGACATTTTGAATCAATTTTTCTACAGTCCAAAAAATCAATTTTCTGATGAAAAACGATGACCCTTGACCTGTCGAAATTTCTCCAGATGGTCAGAAATGGAAATTTTTTAATGTTTAATTTTTTGACTGCAAATGACTATTCCATGTGAATTATCACTTTTGGAACAAAGATAAGTGTGTTTAGAGTCACTTTAATGCCTGAAATTGGTCGAAATAGAAGCTTCTGAATAGGAGAAAATGTCTTTAAAAATGGCAATTTTCGTCACATTGAGGCTTTAAAAAGTAGTTATTCAACATGAGGCACAATCCAAATGACATTTTGAATCCATTTTTCTACAATCCAAAAAAATCAATTTTCTGATGAAAAACGATGACCTGTGACCTGTTGAAATTTCTCCAGATGGTCAGAAATGGACATTTTTTAATGTTTCATTTTTTGACTGCAAATGACTATTCCATGTAAATTATCACTTTTGGAACAAAAACAAGTGTGCTTAGAGTCACTTTAATGCCTGAAATTGGTCGAAATAGAAGCTTCTGAATAGGAGAAACTGTCTGTATTAATGGCAATTTTGGTCACATTGAGGCTTCAAAAAGTAGTTATTCAACATGAGGCACATTCCAAATGACATTTTGAATCAATTTTTCTACAGTCCAAATAATCAATTTTCTGATGAAAAACGATGACCCGTGACCAGTCAAAATTTCTCCAGATGGTCAGAAATGGAAATTTTTTAATGTTTAATTTTTTGACTGCATATGACTATTACATGTAAATTATCACTTTTGGAACTAAAATAAGTGTGTTTAGAATCACTTTAATGCCTGAAATTGGTCAAAATAGAAGCTTCTGAATAGGAGAAAAAGTCTGTATTAATGGCAATTTTGGCCACATTTAAAAACATTTAAAAAGTAGTTATTCAACATGAGGCACATTCCAAATGACAATTTTAATCAATTTTTCTACAGTCCATAAAATCAATTTTTGTGATGAAAAACGATGACCCGTGACCTGTCGAAATTTCTCCAGATGGTCAGAAATGGAAATTTTTTAATGTTTAATTTTTTGACTGCACATGACTATTCCATGTAAATTTTCACTTTTGGAACAAAAACAGGTGTGTTTAGAGTCACTTTAATGCCTGAAATTGGTCGAAATAGAAGCTTCTGAATAGGAGTAAATGTCTGTATTAATGGCAATTTTGGTCACATTGAGGCTTTAAAAAGTAGTTATTCAACATGAGACACATTCCAAATAAAATTTTGAATCAATTTTTCTACGGTCCAAAAAATCAATTTTCTGATGAAAAACGATGACCCGTGACCTGTCGAAATTTCTCCAGATGGTCAGAAATGGAAATTTTTTAATGTTTACATTTTTTTTCTGTAAATGACTATTCCATGTGAATTATCACTTTTGGAACAAAAATAAGGGTGTTTAGAGTCACTTTAATGCATGAAATTGGTCGAAATAGAAGCTTCTGAATAGGAGAAAATGTCTTTAAAAATGGCAATTTTCATCACATTGAGGCTTTAAAAAGTAGTCATTCAACATGAGGCGCATTCCAAATGACATTTTGAATCAATTTTTCTACAGTCCAAAAAAACAATTTTCTGATGAAAAACGATGCCCCGTGACCTGTCGAAATTTCTCCAGATCGTCAGAAATGGAAATTTTTCAATGTTTAATTTTTTGACTGCAAATGACTATTCCATGTAAATTATCACTTTTGGAACAAAAATAAGTGTGTTTAGAGTCACTTTAATGCCTGAAATTGGTCGAAATAGAAGCTTCCGAATAGGAGAAAAAGTCTGTAATTATGGCAATTTTGGTCACATTGAGGCTTTAAAAAGTAGTTATTCAACATGAGGCGCATTCCAAATGACATTTTGAATCAATTTTTCTACAGTCCAAAAAATCTATTTTCTGATGAAAAACGATGACCCGTGACCTGTCAAAATTTCTCCAGATCGTCAGAAATGGAAATTTTTCAATGTTTAATTTTTTGACTGCAAATGACTATTCCATGTAAACTATCACTTTTGGAACAAAAATAAGTGTGTTTAGAGTCACTTTAATGCCTGAAATTGGTCGAAATAGAAGCTTCTGAATAGGAGAAAAAGTCTGTAATTATGGCAATTTTGGTCACATTGAGGCTTTAAAAAGTAGTTAGTCAACATGAGGCACAATCCAAATGACATTTTGAATCAATTTTTCTACAGTCCAAAAAAATCAATTTTCTGATGAAAAATGATGACCCGTGACCTGTCGAAATTCCTCCAGATGGTCAGAAATGGAAATTATTTAATGTTTAATTTTTTGACTGCAAATGACTATTCCATGTAAATTATCACTTTTGGAACAAAAATAAGTGTGTTTAGAGTCACTTTAATGCCTGAAATTGGTCGAAATAGAAGCTTCTGAATAGGAGAAAAAGTCTGTAATAATGGCAATTTTGGTCACATTGAGGCTTTAAAAAGTAGTTATTCAACACGAGGCACATTCCAAATTACATTTTTAATCAATTTTTCTACAGTCCAAAAAATCCATTTTCTGATGAAAAACGATTTAACCTGTCGACCTGTCGAAATTTCTCCAGATGGTCAGAAATGGACATTTTTTTATGTTTACATTTTTTTTCTGTAAATGACTATTCCATGTGAATTATCACTTTTGGAACAAAAATAAGGGTGTTTAGAGTCACTTTAATGCCTGAAATTGGTCGAAATAGAAGCTTCTGAATAGGAGAAAATGTCTTTAAAAATGGCAATTTTCGTCACATTGAGGCTTTAAAAAGTAGTTATTCAACATGAGGCACAATTCAAATGACATTTTGAATAAATTTTTCTACAGCCCAAAAACTCAATTTTCTGATGAAAAACGATGACCCGTGACCTGTCGAAATCTCTCCAGATGGTCAGAAATGGAAATTTTTTTATTTTAATTTTTTTTACTGTAAATGACTATTCCATGTGAATTATCACTTTTGGAATTAAAATAAGTGTGTTTAGAGTAAGTTTAATGACTGAAATTTGTCAAAAAAGAAGCCTCTGAGTAGGAGAAAACATCTGTAAAAATGGCAATTCTGGTCACATTGAGGCTTCAAAAAGTAGTTATTCAACATGAGGCACAATCCAAATGACATTTTGAATCAATTTTTCTAGAGTCCAAAAAAATCAATTTTCTGATGAAAAACGATGACCCGTGACCTGTCGAAATTTCTCCAGATGGTCAGAAATGGAAATTTTTTAATGTTTACATTTTTTTTCTGTAAATGACTATTCCATGTGAATTATCACTTTTGGAACAAAAATAAGGGTGTTTAGAGTCACTTTAATGCATGAAATTGGTCGAAATAGAAGCTTCTGAATAGGAGAAAATGTCTTTAAAAATGGCAATTTTCATCACATTGAGGCTTTAAAAAGTAGTCATTCAACATGAGGCGCATTCCAAATGACATTTTGAATCAATTTTTCTACAGTCCAAAAAAACAATTTTCTGATGAAAAACGATGCCCCGTGACCTGTCGAAATTTCTCCAGATCGTCAGAAATGGAAATTTTTCAATGTTTAATTTTTTGACTGCAAATGACTATTCCATGTAAATTATCACTTTTGGAACAAAAATAAGTGTGTTTAGAGTCACTTTAATGCCTGAAATTGGTCGAAATAGAAGCTTCTGAATAGGAGAAAAAGTCTGTAATTATGGCAATTTTGGTCACATTGAGGCTTTAAAAAGTAGTTAGTCAACATGAGGCACAATCCAAATTACATTTTGAATCAATTTTTCTACAGTCCAAAAAAATCAATTTTCTGATGAAAAATGATGACCCGTGACCTGTCGAAATTTCTCCAGATGGTCAGAAATGGAAATTATTTAATGTTTAATTTTTTGACTGCAAATGACTATTCCATGTAAATTATCACTTTTGGAACAAAAATAAGTGTGTTTAGAGTCACTTTAATGCCTGAAATTGGTCGAAATAGAAGCTTCTGAATAGGAGAAAAAGTCTGTAATAATGGCAATTTTGGTCACATTGAGGCTTTAAAAAGTAGTTATTCAACACGAGGCACATTCCAAATTACATTTTTAATCAATTTTTCTACAGTCCAAAAAATCAATTTTCTGATGAAAAACGATTTAACCTGTCGACCTGTCGAAATTTCTCCAGATGGTCAGAAATGGACATTTTTTTATGTTTACATTTTTTTTCTGTAAATGACTATTCCATGTGAATTATCACTTTTGGAACAAAAATAAGGGTGTTTAGAGTCACTTTAATGCCTGAAATTGGTCGAAATAGAAGCTTCTGAATAGGAGAAAATGTCTTTAAAAATGGCAATTTTCGTCACATTGAGGCTTTAAAAAGTAGTTATTCAACATGAGGCACAATTCAAATGACATTTTGAATAAATTTTTCTACAGCCCAAAAACTCAATTTTCTGATGAAAAACGATGACCCGTGACCTGTCGAAATCTCTCCAGATGGTCAGAAATGGAAATTTTTTTATTTTAATTTTTTTTACTGTAAATGACTATTCCATGTGAATTATCACTTTTGGAATTAAAATAAGTGTGTTTAGAGTAAGTTTAATGACTGAAATTTGTCAAAAAAGAAGCCTCTGAGTAGGAGAAAACGTCTGTAAAAATGGCAATTCTGGTCACATTGAGGCTTCAAAAAGTAGTTATTCAACATGAGGCACAATCCAAATGACATTTTGAATCAATTTTTCTAGAGTCCAAAAAAATCAATTTTCTGATGAAAAACGATGCCCCGTGACCTGTCGAAATTTCTCCAGATCGTCAGAAATGGAAATTTTTCAATGTTTAATTTTTTGACTGCAAATGACTATTCCATGTAAATTATCACTTTTGGAACAAAAATAAGTGTGTTTAGAGTCACTTTAATGCCTGAAATTGGTCGAAATAGAAGCTTCTGAATAGGAGAAAAAGTCTGTAATTATGGCAATTTTGGTCACATTGAGGCTTTAAAAAGTAGTTAGTCAACATGAGGCACAATCCAAATTACATTTTGAATCAATTTTTCTACAGTCCAAAAAAATCAATTTTCTGATGAAAAATGATGACCCGTGACCTGTCGAAATTTCTCCAGATGGTCAGAAATGGAAATTATTTAATGTTTAATTTTTTGACTGCAAATGACTATTCCATGTAAATTATCACTTTTGGAACAAAAATAAGTGTGTTTAGAGTCACTTTAATGCCTGAAATTGGTCGAAATAGAAGCTTCTGAATAGGAGAAAAAGTCTGTAATAATGGCAATTTTGGTCACATTGAGGCTTTAAAAAGTAGTTATTCAACACGAGGCACATTCCAAATTACATTTTTAATCAATTTTTCTACAGTCCAAAAAATAAATTTTCTGATGAAAAACGATTTAACCTGTCGACCTGTCGAAATTTCTCCAGATGGTCAGAAATGGACATTTTTTTATGTTTACATTTTTTTTCTGTAAATGACTATTCCATGTGAATTATCACTTTTGGAACAAAAATAAGGGTGTTTAGAGTCACTTTAATGCCTGAAATTGGTCGAAATAGAAGCTTCTGAATAGGAGAAAATGTCTTTAAAAATGGCAATTTTCGTCACATTGAGGCTTTAAAAAGTAGTTATTCAACATGAGGCACAATTCAAATGACATTTTGAATAAATTTTTCTACAGCCCAAAAACTCAATTTTCTGATGAAAAACGATGACCCGTGACCTGTCGAAATCTCTCCAGATGGTCAGAAATGGAAATTTTTTTATTTTAATTTTTTTTACTGTAAATGACTATTCCATGTGAATTATCACTTTTGGAATTAAAATAAGTGTGTTTAGAGTAAGTTTAATGACTGAAATTTGTCAAAAAAGAAGCCTCTGAGTAGGAGAAAACGTCTGTAAAAATGGCAATTCTGGTCACATTGAGGCTTCAAAAAGTAGTTATTCAACATGAGGCACAATCCAAATGACATTTTGAATCAATTTTTCTAGAGTCCAAAAAAATCAATTTTCTGATGAAAAACGATGACCCGTGACCTGTCGAAATTTCTCCAGATGGTCAGAAATGGAAATTTTTTAATGTTTACATTTTTTTTCTGTAAATGACTATTCCATGTGAATTATCACTTTTGGAACAAAAATAAGGGTGTTTAGAGTCACTTTAATGCATGAAATTGGTCGAAATAGAAGCTTCTGAATAGGAGAAAATGTCTTTAAAAATGGCAATTTTCATCACATTGAGGCTTTAAAAAGTAGTCATTCAACATGAGGCGCATTCCAAATGACATTTTGAATCAATTTTTCTACAGTCCAAAAAAACAATTTTCTGATGAAAAACGATGCCCCGTGACCTGTCGAAATTTCTCCAGATCGTCAGAAATGGAAATTTTTCAATGTTTAATTTTTTGACTGCAAATGACTATTCCATGTAAATTATCACTTTTGGAACAAAAATAAGTGTGTTTAGAGTCACTTTAATGCCTGAAATTGGTCGAAATAGAAGCTTCTGAATAGGAGAAAAAGTCTGTAATTATGGCAATTTTGGTCACATTGAGGCTTTAAAAAGTAGTTAGTCAACATGAGGCACAATCCAAATTACATTTTGAATCAATTTTTCTACAGTCCAAAAAAATCAATTTTCTGATGAAAAATGATGACCCGTGACCTGTCGAAATTTCTCCAGATGGTCAGAAATGGAAATTATTTAATGTTTAATTTTTTGACTGCAAATGACTATTCCATGTAAATTATCACTTTTGGAACAAAAATAAGTGTGTTTAGAGTCACTTTAATGCCTGAAATTGGTCGAAATAGAAGCTTCTGAATAGGAGAAAAAGTCTGTAATAATGGCAATTTTGGTCACATTGAGGCTTTAAAAAGTAGTTATTCAACACGAGGCACATTCCAAATTACATTTTTAATCAATTTTTCTACAGTCCAAAAAATCAATTTTCTGATGAAAAACGATTTAACCTGTCGACCTGTCGAAATTTCTCCAGATGGTCAGAAATGGACATTTTTTTATGTTTACATTTTTTTTCTGTAAATGACTATTCCATGTGAATTATCACTTTTGGAACAAAAATAAGGGTGTTTAGAGTCACTTTAATGCCTGAAATTGGTCGAAATAGAAGCTTCTGAATAGGAGAAAATGTCTTTAAAAATGGCAATTTTCGTCACATTGAGGCTTTAAAAAGTAGTTATTCAACATGAGGCACAATTCAAATGACATTTTGAATAAATTTTTCTACAGCCCAAAAACTCAATTTTCTGATGAAAAACGATGACCCGTGACCTGTCGAAATCTCTCCAGATGGTCAGAAATGGAAATTTTTTTATTTTAATTTTTTTTACTGTAAATGACTATTCCATGTGAATTATCACTTTTGGAATTAAAATAAGTGTGTTTAGAGTAAGTTTAATGACTGAAATTGGTCGAAAAAGAAGCCTCTGAGTAGGAGAAAACGTCTGTAAAAATGGCAATTCTGGTCACATTGAGGCTTCAAAAAGTAGTTATTCAACATGAGGCACAATCCAAATGACATTTTGAATAAATTTTTCTACAGTCCAAAAAAATCAATTTTCTGATGAAAAACGATGACCCGTGACCTGTCGAAATTTCTCCAGATGGTCAGAAATGGAAATTTTTTTATGTTTAATTTTTTTACTGTAAATGACTATTCCATGTGAATTATCACTTTTGGAACAAAAACAAGTGTGTTTAGAGGCACTTTAATGCCTGAAATTGGTCGAAAAAGAAGCTTCTGAGTAGGAGAAAAAGTCTGTAATTATATCAATTTTGGTCACATTGAGGCTTTAAAAAGTAGTTATTCAACATGAGGCGCATTCTAAATGACATTTTGAATCAATTTTTCTACAGTCCAAAAAATCAATTTTCTGATGAAAAACGATGACCCGTGACCTGTCAAAATTTCTCCAGATCATCAGAAATGGAAATTTTTTAATGTTTAATTTTTTGACTGCAAATGACTATTCCATGTAAATTATCACTTTTGGAACAAAAACAAGTGTGCTTAGAGTCACTTTAATGCCTGAAATTGGTCGAAATAGAAGCTTCTGAATAGGAGAAAAAGTCTGTAATAATGGCAATTTTGGTCACATTGAGGCTTTAAAAAGTAGTTATTCAACATAAGGCACATTCCAAATGACATTTTGAATCAATTTTTCTAGAGTCCAAAAAATCAATTTTCTGATGAAAAACGATGACCCGTGACCTGTCGAAATTTCTCCAGATTGTCAGAAATGGAATTTTTTTAATGTTTAGTTTTTTGACTGCAAATAACTATTCCATGTAAACTATCACTTTTGGAACTAAAATAAGTGTTTAGAGTCACTTTAATGCCTGAAATTGGTCAAAATAGAAGCTTCTGAATAGGAGCAAAAGTCTGTAATAATGGCAATTTTGGTCACATTGAAGCTTTAAAAAGTAGTTATTCAACATGAGGCACATTCCAAATGACATTTTTAATCAATTTTTCTACAGTCCAAAAAATCAATTTTCTGATGAAAAACGATGACCCGTGACCTCTCGAAATTTCTCCAGATGGTCAGAAATGGAAATATTTTAACGTTTAATTTTTTGACTGCAAATGACTATTCCATGTGAATTATCACTTTTGGAACTAAAATAAGTGTGTTTAGAGTAATTTTAATTACTGAAATTGGTCGAAAAAGAAGCTTCTGAGTAGGAGAAAATGTCTGTTAAAATGGCAATTTTGGTCACGTTGAGGCTTCAAAAAGTAGTTATTCAACATGAGGCACAATCCACATGACATTTTTAATCAATTTTTCTACAGTCCAAAAAATCAATTTTCTGATGAAAAACGATGACCCGTGACCTGTCGAAATTTCTCCAGATGGTCAGAAATGGAAATTTTTTAATGTTTAATTTTTTGACTGCAAATGACTATTCCATGTAAATTATCACTTTTGGAACAAAAATAAGTGTGTTTAGAGTCACTTTAATGCCTGAAATTGGTCGAAATAGAAGCTTCTAAATAGGAGAAAAAGTCTGTAATAATGGCAATTTTGGTCACATTGAGGTTTTAAAAAGTAGTTATTCAACATGAGGCACATTCCAAATGACATTTTGAATCAATTTTTCTACAGTCCAAAAAATCAATTTTCTGATGAAAAACGATGACCCGTGACCTGTCGAAATTTCTCCAGATGGTCAGGAATGGAAATTTTTTAATGTTTATTTTTTTTTACTGTAAATGACTATTCCATGTGAATTATCACTTTTGGAACAAAAATAAGGGTGTTTAGAGTCACTTTAATGCCTGAAATTGGTCGAAATAGAAGCTTCTGAATAGGAGAAAATGTCTTTAAAAATGGCAATTTTCGTCACATTGAGGCTTTAAAAAGTAGTTTTTCAACATGAGGCACAATCCAAATGACATTTTGAATCAATTTTTCTACAGTCCAAAAAAATCAATTTTCTGATGAAAAACGATGACCTGTGACCTATTGAAATTTCTCCAGATGGTCAGAAATGGACATTTTTTAATGTTTCATTTTTTGACTGTAAATGACTATTCCATGTGAATTATCACTTTTGGAACAAAAACAAGTGTGTTTAGAGGCACTTTAATGCCTGAAATTGGTCGAAAAAGAAGCTTCTGAGTAGGAGAAAAAGTCTGTAATTATATCAATTTTGGTCACATTGAGGCTTTAAAAAGTAGTTATTCAACATGAGACGCATTCTAAATGACATTTTGAATCAATTTTTCTACAGTCCAAAAAATCAATTTTCTGATGAAAAACGATGACCCTTGACCTGTCGAAATTTCTCCAGATGGTCAGAAATGGAAATTTTTTAATGTTTAATTTTTTGACTGCAAATGACTATTCCATGTGAATTATCACTTTTGGAACAAAGATAAGTGTGTTTAGAGTCACTTTAATGCCTGAAATTGGTCGAAATAGAAGCTTCTGAATAGGAGAAAATGTCTTTAAAAATGGCAATTTTCGTCACATTGAGGCTTTAAAAAGTAGTTATTCAACATGAGGCACAATCCAAATGACATTTTGAATCAATTTTTCTACAATCCAAAAAAATCAATTTTCTGATGAAAAACGATGACCTGTGACCTGTTGAAATTTCTCCAGATGGTCAGAAATGGACATTTTTTAATGTTTCATTTTAGACTGCAAATGACTATTCCATGTAAATTATCACTTTTGGAACAAAAACAAGTGTGCTTAGAGTCACTTTAATGCCTGAAATTGGTCGAAATAGAAGCTTCTGAATAGGAGAAACTGTCTGTATTAATGGCAATTTTGGTCACATTGAGGCTTCAAAAAGTAGTTATTCAACATGAGGCACATTCCAAATGACATTTTGAATCAATTTTTCTACAGTCCAAATAATCAATTTTCTGATGAAAAACGATGACCCGTGACCAGTCAAAATTTCTCCAGATGGTCAGAAATGGAAATTTTTTAATGTTTAATTTTTTGACTGCATATGACTATTACATGTAAATTATCACTTTTGGAACTAAAATAAGTGTGTTTAGAATCACTTTAATGCCTGAAATTGGTCAAAATAGAAGCTTCTGAATAGGAGAAAAAGTCTGTATTAATGGCAATTTTGGCCACATTTAAAAACATTTAAAAAGTAGTTATTCAACATGAGGCACATTCCAAATGACATTTTTAATCAATTTTTCTACAGTCCATAAAATCAATTTTTGTGATGAAAAACGATGACCCGTGACCTGTCGAAATTTCTCCAGATGGTCAGAAATGGAAATTTTTTAATGTTTAATTTTTTGACTGCACATGACTATTCCATGTAAATTTTCACTTTTGGAACAAAAACAGGTGTGTTTAGAGTCACTTTAATGCCTGAAATTGGTCGAAATAGAAGCTTCTGAATAGGAGTAAATGTCTGTATTAATGGCAATTTTGGTCACATTGAGGCTTTAAAAAGTAGTTATTCAACATGAGACACATTCCAAATAAAATTTTGAATCAATTTTTCTACGGTCCAAAAAATCAATTTTCTGATGAAAAACGATGACCCGTGACCTGTCGAAATTTCTCCAGATGGTCAGAAATGGAAATTTTTTAATGTTTACATTTTTTTTCTGTAAATGACTATTCCATGTGAATTATCACTTTTGGAACAAAAATAAGGGTGTTTAGAGTCACTTTAATGCATGAAATTGGTCGAAATAGAAGCTTCTGAATAGGAGAAAATGTCTTTAAAAATGGCAATTTTCATCACATTGAGGCTTTAAAAAGTAGTCATTCAACATGAGGCGCATTCCAAATGACATTTTGAATCAATTTTTCTACAGTCCAAAAAAACAATTTTCTGATGAAAAACGATGCCCCGTGACCTGTCGAAATTTCTCCAGATCATCAGAAATGGAAATTTTTCAATGTTTAATTTTTTGACTGCAAATGACTATTCCATGTAAATTATCACTTTTGGAACAAAAATAAGTGTGTTTAGAGTCACTTTAATGCCTGAAATTGGTCGAAATAGAAGCTTCTGAATAGGAGAAAAAGTCTGTAATTATGGCAATTTTGGTCACATTGAGGCTTTAAAAAGTAGTTATTCAACATGAGGCGCATTCCAAATGACATTTTGAATCAATTTTTCTACAGTCCAAAAAATCTATTTTCTGATGAAAAACGATGACCCGTGACCTGTCAAAATTTCTCCAGATCGTCAGAAATGGAAATTTTTCAGTGTTGAATTTTTTGACTGCAAATGACTATTCCATGTAAATTATCACTTTTGGAACAAAAATAAGTGTGTTTAGAGTCACTTTAATGCCTGAAATTGGTCGAAATAGAAGCTTCTGAATAGGAGAAAAAGTCTGTAATTATGGCAATTTTGGTCACATTGAGGCTTTAAAAAGTAGTTAGTCAACATGAGGCACAATCCAAATGACATTTTGAATCAATTTTTCTACAGTCCAAAAAAATCAATTTTCTGATGAAAAATGATGACCCGTGACCTGTCGAAATTTCTCCAGATGGTCAGAAATGGAAATTATTTAATGTTTAATTTTTTGACTGCAAATGACTATTCCATGTAAATTATCACTTTTGGAACAAAAATAAGTGTGTTTAGAGTCACTTTAATGCCTGAAATTGGTCGAAATAGAAGCTTCTGAATAGGAGAAAAAGTCTGTAATTATGGCAATTTTGGTCACATTGAGGCTTTAAAAAGTAGTTATTCAACATGAGGCGCATTCCAAATGACATTTTGAATCAATTTTTCTACAGTCCAAAAAATCTATTTTCTGATGAAAAACGATGACCCGTGACCTGTCAAAATTTCTCCAGATCGTCAGAAATGGAAATTTTGTAATGTTTTATTTTTTGACTGCAAATGACTATTCCATGTAAATTATCACTTTTGGAACAAAAATAAGTGTGTTTAGAGTCACTTTAATGCCTGAAATTGGTCGAAATAGAAGCTTCTGAATAGGAGAAAAAGTCTGTAATAATGGCAATTTTGGTCACATTGAGGCTTTAAAAAGTAGTTATTCAACACGAGGCACATTCCAAATTACATTTTTAATCAATTTTTCTACAGTCCAAAAAATCAATTTTCTGATGAAAAACGATTTAACCTGTCGACCTGTCGAAATTTCTCCAGATGGTCAGAAATGGACATTTTTTTATGTTTACATTTTTTTTCTGTAAATGACTATTCCATGTGAATTATCACTTTTGGAACAAAAATAAGGGTGTTTAGAGTCACTTTAATGCCTGAAATTGGTCGAAATAGAAGCTTCTGAATAGGAGAAAATGTCTTTAAAAATGGCAATTTTCGTCACATTGAGGCTTTAAAAAGTAGTTATTCAACATGAGGCACAATTCAAATGACATTTTGAATAAATTTTTCTACAGCCCAAAAACTCAATTTTCTGATGAAAAACGATGACCCGTGACCTGTCGAAATCTCTCCAGATGGTCAGAAATGGAAATTTTTTTATTTTAATTTTTTTTACTGTAAATGACTATTCCATGTGAATTATCACTTTTGGAATTAAAATAAGTGTGTTTAGAGTAAGTTTAATGACTGAAATTGGTCGAAAAAGAAGCCTCTGAGTAGGAGAAAACGTCTGTAAAAATGGCAATTCTGGTCACATTGAGGCTTCAAAAAGTAGTTATTCAACATGAGGCACAATCCAAATGACATTTTGAATCAATTTTTCTAGAGTCCAAAAAAATCAATTTTCTGATGAAAAACGATGACCCGTGACCTGTCGAAATTTCTCCAGATGGTCAGAAATGGAAATTTTTTTATGTTTAATTTTTTTACTGTAAATGACTATTCCATGTGAATTATCACTTTTGGAACAAAAACAAGTGTGTTTAGAGGCACTTTAATGCCTGAAATTGGTCGAAAAAGAAGCTTCTGAGTAGGAGAAAAAGTCTGTAATTATATCAATTTTGGTCACATTGAGGCTTTAAAAAGTAGTTATTCAACATGAGGCGCATTCCAAATGACATTTTGAATCAATTTTTCTACAGTCCAAAAAAACTATTTTCTGATGAAAAACGATGCCCCGTGACCTGTCGAAATTTCTCCAGATCGTCAGAAATGGAAATATTTTAATGTTTAATTTTTTGACTGCAAATGACTATTCCATGTAAATTATCACTTTTGAAACAAAAATAAGTGTGTTTAGAGTCACTTTAATGCCTGAAATTGGTCAAAATAGAAGCTTCTGAATAGGAGAAAAAGTCTATAATAATGGCAATTTTGTCACATTGAAGCTTTAAAAAGTAGTTATTCAACATAAGGCACATTACAAATGACATTTTGAATCAATTTTTCTAGAGTCCAAAAAATCAATTTTCTGATGAAAAACGATGACCCGTGACCTGTCTAAATTTCTCCAGATTGTCAGAAATGGAAATTTTTTAATGTTTAGTTTTTTGACTGCAAATAACTATTCCATGTAAACTATCACTTTTGGAACTAAAATAAGTGTTTAGAGTCACTTTAATGCCTGAAATTGGTCAAAATAGAAGCTTCTGAATAGGAGCAAAAGCCTGTAATAATGGCAATTTTGGTCACATTGAAGCTTTAAAAAGTAGTTATTCAACATGAGGCACATTCCAAATGACATTTTTAATCAATTTTTCTACAGTCCAAAAAATCAATTTTCTGATGAAAAACGATGACCCGTGACCTCTCGAAATTTCTCCAGATGGTCAGAAATGGATATATTTTAACGTTTCATTTTTTGACTGCAAATGACTATTCCATGTGAATTATCACTTTTGGAACTAAAATAAGTGTGTTTAGAGTAATTTTAATTACTGAAATTGGTCGAAAAAGAAGCTTCTGAGTAGGAGAAAATCTCTGTTAAAATGGCAATTTTGGTCACGTTGAGGCTTCAAAAAGTAGTTATTCAACATGAGGCACAATCCAAATGACATTTTTAATCAATTTTTCTACAGTCCAAAAAATCAATTTTCTGATGAAAAACGATGACCCGTTACCTGTCGAAATTTCTCCAGATGGTCAGAAATGGAAATTTTTTAATGTTTAATTTTTTGACTGCAAATGACTATTCCATGTGAATTATCACTTTTGGAACTAAAATAAGTGTGTTTAGAGTAATTTTAATTACTGAAATTGGTCGAAAAAGAAGCTTCTGAGTAGGAGAAAATCTCTGTTAAAATGGCAATTTTGGTCACGTTGAGGCTTCAAAAAGTAGTTATTCAACATGAGGCACAATCCAAATGACATTTTTAATCAATTTTTCTACAGTCCAAAAAATCAATTTTCTGATGAAAAACGATGACCCGTGACCTCTCGAAATTTCTCCAGATGGTCAGAAATGGATATATTTTAACGTTTAATTTTTTGACTGCAAATGACTATTCCATGTGAATTATCACTTTTGGAACTAAAATAAGTGTGTTTAGAGTAATTTTAATTACTGAAATTGGTCGAAAAAGAAGCTTCTGAGTAGGAGAAAATCTCTGTTAAAATGGCAATTTTGGTCACGTTGAGGCTTCAAAAAGTAGTTATTCAACATGAGGCACAATCCAAATGACATTTTTAATCAATTTTTCTACAGTCCAAAAAATCAATTTTCTGATGAAAAACGATGACCCGTGACCTGTCGAAATTTCTCCAGATGGTCAGAAATGGAAATTTTTTAATGTTTATTTTTTTTTACTGTAAATGACTATTCCATGTGAATTATCACTTTTGGAACAAAAATAAGGGTGTTTAGAGTCACTTTAATGCCTGAAATTGGTCGAAATAGAAGCTTCTGAATAGGAGAAAAAGTCTGTAATAATGGCAATTTTGGTCACATTAAGGTTTTAAAAAGTAGTTATTCAACATGAGGCACATTCCAAATGACATTTTTAATCAATTTTTCTACAGTCCAAAAAATAAATTTTCTGATGAAAAACGATGACCCGTGACCTGTCGAAATTTCTCCAGATGGTCAGAAATGGACATTTTTTTATGTTTAATTTTTTTACTGTAAATGACTATTCCATGTGAATTATCACTTTTGGAACAAAAACAAGTGTGTTTAGAGGCACTTTAATGCCTGAAATTGGTCAAAAAAGAAGCTTCTGAGTAGGAGAAAAAGTCTGTAATTATATCAATTTTGGTCACATTGAGGCTTTAAAAAGTAGTTATTCAACATGAGGCGCATTCTAAATGAGATTTTGAATCAATTTTTCTACAGTCCAAAAAATCAATTTTCTGATGAAAAACGATGACCCGTGACCTGTCAAAATTTCTCCAGATCGTCAGAAATGGAAATATTTAATGTTTAATTTTTTGGCTGCAAATGACTATTCCATGTAAATTATCACTTTTGGAACAAAAACAAGTGTGCTTAGAGTCACTTTAATGCCTGAAATTGGTCGAAATAGAAGCTTCTGAATAGGAGAAAAAGTCTGTAATAATGGCAATTTTGGTCACATTGAGGCTTTAAAAAGTGGTTATTCAACATAAGGCACATTCCAAATGACATTTTGAATCAATTTTTCTAGAGTCCAAAAAATCTATTTTCTGATGAAAAACGATGACCCGTGACCTGTCGAAATTTCTCCAGATTGTCAGAAATGGAAATTTTTTAATGTTTAGTTTTTTGACTGCAAATAACTATTCCATGTAAAATATCACTTTTGGAACAAAAATAAGTGTGTTTAGAGTCACTTTAATGCCTGAAATTGGTCGAAAAAGAAGCTTCTGAGTAGGAGAAAATGTCTGTAAAAATGGCAATTTTGGTCACATTGAGGCTTTAAAAAGTAGTTATTCAACACGATGCACATTCCAAATGACATTTTGAATAAATTTTTCTACAGTCCAAAAAATCAATTTTCTGATGAAAAACGATGACCCGTGACCTGTCGAAATTTCTCCAGATGGTCAGAAATGGAAATTTTTTAATGTTTAATATTTTTACTGTAAATGACTATTCCATGTAAATTATCACTTTTGGAACTAAAATAGGTGTTTAGAGTCACTTTAATGCCTGAAATTGGTCAAAATAGAAGCTTCTGAATAGGAGCAAAAGTCTGTAATAATGGCAATTTTGTCACATTGAAGCTTTAAAAAGTAGTTATTCAACATGAGGCACATTCCAAATGACATTTTTAATCAATTTTTCTACAGTCCAAAAAATCAATTTTCTGATGAAAAACGATGACCCTTGACCTGTTGAAATTTCTCCAGATGGTCAGAAATTGACATTTTTTAATGTTTCATTTTTTGACTGCAAATGACTATTCCATGTAAATTATCACTTTTGGAACAAAAACAAGTGTGCTTAGAGTCACTTTAATGCTTGAAATTGGTCGAAATAGAAGCTTCTGAATAGGAGAAAATGTCTTTAAAAATTGCAATTTTCGTCACATTGAGGCTTCAAAAAGTAGTTATTCAACATGAGGCACAATCCAAATGACATTTTGAATAAATTTTTCTACAGTCCAAAAAAATCAATTTTCTGATGAAAAACGATGACCTGTGACCTGTTGAAATTTCTCCAGATGGTCAGAAATGGACATTTTTTAATGTTTCATTTTTTGACTGCAAATGACTATTCCATGTGAATTATCACTTTTGGAACAAAGATAAGTGTGTTTAGAGTCACTTTAATGCCTGAAATTGGTCGAAATAGAAGCTTCTGAATAGGAGAAAATGTCTTTAAAAATGGCAATTTTCGTCACATTGAGGCTTTCAAAAGTAGTTATTCAACATGAGGCACAATCCAAATGACATTTTGAATCAATTTTTCTACAGTCTAAAAAAATCAATTTTCTGATGAAAAACGATGACCTGTGACCTGTTGAAATTTCTCCAGATGGTCAGAAATGGACATTTTTTAATGTTTCATTTTTTGACTGCAAATGACTATTCCATGTAAATTATCACTTTTGGAACAAAAACAAGTGTGCTTAGAGTCACTTTAATGCCTGAAATTGGTCGAAATAGAAGCTTCTGAATAGGAGAAACTGTCTGTATTAATGGCAATTTTGGTCACATTGAGGCTTCAAAAAGTAGTTATTCAACATGAGGCACAATCCAAATGACATTTTGAATACATTTTTCTACAGTCCAAAAAAATCAATTTTCTGATGAAAAACGATGACCCGTGACCTGTCGAAATTTCTCCAGATGGTCAGAAATGGACATTTTTTAATGTTTCATTTTTTGACTGTAAATGACTATTCCATGTGAATTATCACTTTTGGAACAAAAACAAGTGTGTTTAGAGGCACTTTAATGCCTGAAATTGGTCGAAAAAGAAGCTTCTGAGTAGGAGAAAAAGTCTGTAATTATATCAATTTTGGTCACATTGAGGCTTTAAAAAGTAGTTATTCAACATGAGACGCATTCTAAATGACATTTTGAATCAATTTTTCTACAGTCCAGAAAATCAATTTTCTGATGAAAAACGATGACCCTTGACCTGTCGAAATTTCTCCAGATGGTCAGAAATGGAAATTTTTTAATGTTTAATTTTTTGACTGCAAATGACTATTCCATGTGAATTATCACTTTTGGAACAAAGATAAGTGTGTTTAGAGTCACTTTAATGCCTGAAATTGGTCGAAATAGAAGCTTCTGAATAGGAGAAAATGTCTTTAAAAATGGCAATTTTCGTCACATTGAGGCTTTAAAAAGTAGTTATTCAACATGAGGCACAATCCAAATGACATTTTGAATCAATTTTTCTACAATCCAAAAAAATCAATTTTCTGATGAAAAACGATGACCTGTGACCTGTTGAAATTTCTTCAGATGGTCAGAAATGGACATTTTTTAATGTTTAATTTTTTGACTGCATATGACTATTACATGTAAATTATCACTTTTGGAACTAAAATAAGTGTGTTTAGAATCACTTTAATGCCTGAAATTGGTCAAAATAGAAGCTTCTGAATAGGAGAAAAAGTCTGTATTAATGGCAATTTTGGCCACATTTAAAAACATTTAAAAAGTAGTTATTCAACATGAGGCACATTCCAAATGACATTTTTAATCAATTTTTCTACAGTCCATAAAATCAATTTTTGTGATGAAAAACGATGACCCGTGACCTGTCGAAATTTCTCCAGATGGTCAGAAATGGAAATTTTTTAATGTTTAATTTTTTGACTGCACATGACTATTCCATGTAAATTTTCACTTTTGGAACAAAAACAGGTGTGTTTAGAGTCACTTTAATGCCTGAAATTGGTCGAAATAGAAGCTTCTGAATAGGAGTAAATGTCTGTATTAATGGCAATTTTGGTCACATTGAGGCTTTAAAAAGTAGCTATTCAACATGAGACACATTCCAAATAAAATTTTGAATCAATTTTTCTACGGTCCAAAAAATCAATTTTCTGATGAAAAACGATGACCCGTGACCTGTCGAAATTTCTCCAGATGGTCAGAAATGGAAATTTTTTAATGTTTACATTTTTTTTCTGTAAATGACTATTCCATGTGAATTATCACTTTTGGAACAAAAATAAGGGTGTTTAGAGTCACTTTAATGCATGAAATTGGTCGAAATAGAAGCTTCTGAATAGGAGAAAATGTCTTTAAAAATGGCAATTTTCATCACATTGAGGCTTTAAAAAGTAGTTATTCAACATGAGGCGCATTCCAAATGACATTTTGAATCAATTTTTCTACAGTCCCAAAAATCTATTTTCTGATGAAAAACGATGACCCGTGACCTGTCAAAATTTCTCCAGATCGTCAGAAATGGAAATTTTTCAATGTTTAATTTTTTGACTGCAAATGACTATTCCATGTAAATTATCACTTTTGGAACAAAAATAAGTGTGTTTAGAGTCACTTTAATGCCTGAAATTGGTCGAAATAGAAGCTTCTGAATAGGAGAAAAAGTCTGTAATTATGGCAATTTTGGTCACATTGAGGCTTTAAAAAGTAGTTAGTCAACATGAGGCACAATCCAAATGACATTTTGAATCAATTTTTCTACAGTCCAAAAAAATCAATTTTCTGATGAAAAATGATGACCCGTGACCTGTCGAAATTTCTCCAGATGGTCAGAAATGGAAATTATTTAATGTTTAATTTTTTGACTGCAAATGACTATTCCATGTAAATTATCACTTTTGGAACAAAAATAAGTGTGTTTAGAGTCACTTTAATGCCTGAAATTGGTCGAAATAGAAGCTTCTGAATAGGAGAAAAAGTCTGTAATTATGGCAATTTTGGTCACATTGAGGCTTTAAAAAGTAGTTATTCAACATGAGGCGCATTCCAAATGACATTTTGAATCAATTTTTCTACAGTCCAAAAAATCTATTTTCTGATGAAAAACGATGACCCGTGACCTGTCAAAATTTCTCCAGATCGTCAGAAATGGAAATTTTGTAATGTTTTATTTTTTGACTGCAAATTACTATTCCATGTAAATTATCACTTTTGGAACAAAAATAAGTGTGTTTAGAGTCACTTTAATGCCTGAAATTGGTCGAAATAGAAGCTTCTGAATAGGAGAAAAAGTCTGTAATAATGGCAATTTTGGTCACATTGAGGCTTTAAAAAGTAGTTATTCAACACGAGGCACATTCCAAATTACATTTTTAATCAATTTTTCTACAGTCCAAAAAATCAATTTTCTGATGAAAAACGATTTAACCTGTCGACCTGTCGAAATTTCTCCAGATGGTCAGAAATGGACATTTTTTTATGTTTACATTTTTTTTCTGTAAATGACTATTCCATGTGAATTATCACTTTTGGAACAAAAATAAGGGTGTTTAGAGTCACTTTAATGCCTGAAATTGGTCGAAATAGAAGCTTCTGAATAGGAGAAAATGTCTTTAAAAATGGCAATTTTCGTCACATTGAGGCTTTAAAAAGTAGTTATTCAACATGAGGCACAATTCAAATGACATTTTGAATAAATTTTTCTACAGCCCAAAAACTCAATTTTCTGATGAAAAACGATGACCCGTGACCTGTCGAAATCTCTCCAGATGGTCAGAAATGGAAATTTTTTTATTTTAATTTTTTTTACTGTAAATGACTATTCCATGTGAATTATCACCTTTGGAATTAAAATAAGTGTGTTTAGAGTAAGTTTAATGACTGAAATTGGTCGAAAAAGAAGCCTCTGAGTAGGAGAAAACGTCTGTAAAAATGGCAATTCTGGTCACATTGAGGCTTTAAAAAGTAGTTATTCAACATGAGGCACATTCCAAATGACATTTTGAATCAATTTTTCTACAGTCCAAACAATCAATTTTCTGATAAAAAACGATGACCCGTGACCAGTCGAAATTTCTCCAGATGGTCAGAAATGGAAATTTTTTAATGTTTAATTTTTTGACTGCACATGACTATTCCATGTAAATTATCACTTTTGGAACTAAAATAAATGTGTTTAGAATCACTTTAGTGCCTGAAATTGGTCAAAATAGAAGCTTCTGAATAGGAGAAAAAGTCTGTATTAATGGCAATTTTGGCCACATTTAAAAACATTTAAAAAGTAGTTATTCAACATGAGGCACATTCCAAATGACATTTTTAATCAATTTTTCTACAGTCCATAAAATCAATTTTTGTGATGAAAAACGATGACCCGTGACCTGTCGAAATTTCTCCAGATGGTCAGAAATGGAAATTTTTTACTGTTTACATTTTTTTTCTGTAAATGACTATTCCATGTGAATTATCACTTTTGGAACAAAAATAAGGGTGTTTAGAGTCACTTTAATGCCTGAAATTGGTCGAAATAGAAGCCTCTGAATAGGAGAAAATGTCTTTAAAAATGGCAATTTTCATCACATTGAGGCTTTAAAAAGTAGTCATTCAACATGAGGCGCATTCCAAATGACATTTTGAATCAATTTTTCTACAGTCCAAAAAAACAATTTTCGGATGAAAAACGATGCCCCGTGACCTGTCGAAATTTCTCCAGATCGTCAGAAATGGAAATTTTTCAATGTTTAATTTTTTGACTGCAAATGACTATTCCATGTAAATTATCACTTTTGGAACAAAAATAAGTGTGTTTAGAGTCACTTTAATGCCTGAAATTGGTCGAAATAGAAGCTTCTGAATAGGAGAAAAAGTCTGTAATTATGGCAATTTTGGTCACATTGAGGCTTTAAAAAGTAGTTAGTCAACATGAGGCACAATCCAAATGACATTTTGAATCAATTTTTCTACAGTCCAAAAAAATCAATTTTCTGATGAAAAATGATGACCCGTGACCTGTCGAAATTTCTCCAGATGGTCAGAAATGGAAATTATTTAATGTTTAATTTTTTGACTGCAAATGACTATTCCATGTAAATTATCACTTTTGGAACAAAAATAAGTGTGTTTAGAGTCACTTTAATGCCTGAAATTGGTCGAAATAGAAGCTTCTGAATAGGAGAAAAAGTCTGTAATTATGGCAATTTTGGTCACATTGAGGCTTTAAAAAGTAGTTATTCAACATGAGGCGCATTCCAAATGACATTTTGAATAAATTTTTCTACAGTCCAAAAAATCTATTTTCTGATGAAAAACGATGACCCGTGACCTGTCAAAATTTCTCCAGCTCGTCAGAAATGGAAATTTTTCAATGTTTAATTTTTTGACTGTAAATGACTATTCCATGTAAATTATCACTTTTGGAACAAAAATAAGTGTGTTTAGAGTCACTTTAATGCCTGAAATTGGTCGAAATAGAAGCTTCTGAATAGGAGAAAAAGTCTGTAATTATGGCAATTTTGGTCACATTGAGGCTTTAAAAAGTAGTTAGTCAACATGAGGCACAATCCAAATGACATTTTGAATCAATTTTTCTACAGTCCAAAAAAATCAATTTTCTGATGAAAAATGATGACCCGTGACCTGTCGAAATTTCTCCAGATGGTCAGAAATGGAAATTATTTAATGTTTAATTTTTTGACTGCAAATGACTATTCCATGTAAATTATCACTTTTGGAACAAAAATAAGTGTGTTTAGAGTCACTTTAATGCCTGAAATTGGTCAATATAGAAGCTTCTGAATAGGAGAAAAAGTCTGTAATTATGGCAATTTTGGTCACATTGAGGCTTTAAAAAGTAGTTATTCAACATGAGGCGCATTCCAAATGACATTTTGAATCAATTTTTCTACAGTCCAAAAAATCTATTTTCTGATGAAAAACGATGACCCGTGACCTGTCAAAATTTCTCCAGATCGTCAGAAATGGAAATTTTTTAATGTTTAATTTTTTGACTGCAAATGACTATTCCATGTAAATTATCACTTTTGGAACAAAAATAAGTGTGTTTAGAGTCACTTTAATGCCTGAAATTGGTCGAAATAGAAGCTTCTGAATAGGAGAAAAAGTCTGTAATAATGGCAATTTTGGTCACATTGAGGCTTTAAAAAGTAGTTATTCAACACGAGGCACTATCCAAATGACATTTTTAATCAATTTTTCTACAGTCCAAAAAATCAATTTTCTGATGAAAAACGATGACCCTTGACCTGTCGAAATTTCTCCAGATGGTCAGAAATGGAAATTTTTTAATGTTTAATTTTTTGACTGCAAATGACTATTCCATGTGAATTATCACTTTTGGAACAAAGATAAGTGTGTTTAGAGTCACTTTAATGCCTGAAATTGGTCGAAATAGAAGCTTCTGAATAGGAGAAAATGTCTTTAAAAATGGCAATTTTCGTCACATTGAGGCTTTAAAAAGTAGTTATTCAACATGAGGCACAATCCAAATGACATTTTGAATAAATTTTTCTACAGTCCAAAAAAATCAATTTTCTGATGAAAAACGATGACCTGTGACCTGTTGAAATTTCTCCAGATGGTCAGAAATGGACATTTTTTAATGTTTCATTTTTTGACTGCAAATGACTATTCCATGTAAATTATCACTTTTGGAACAAAAACAAGTGTGCTTGGAGTCACTTTAATGCCTGAAATTGGTCGAAATAGAAGCTTCTGAATAGGAGAAAATGTCTGTATTAATGGCAATTTTGGTCACATTGAGGCTTCAAAAAGTAGTTATTCAACATGAGGCACAATCCAAATGACATTTTGAATAAATTTTTCTACAGTCCAAAAAATCAATTTTCTGATGAAAAACGATGACCCGTGACCTGTCGAAATTTCTCCAGATGGTCAGAAATGGAAATTTTTTTATGTTTAATTTTTTTACTGTAAATGACTATTCCATGTGAATTATCACTTTTGGAACAAAAACAAGTGTGTTTAGAGGCACTTTAATGCCTGAAATTGGTCGAAAAAGAAGCTTCTGAGTAGGAGAAAAAGTCTGTAATTATATCAATTTTGGTCACATTGAGGCTTTAAAAAGTAGTTATTCAACATGAGACGCATTCTAAATGACATTTTGAATCAATTTTTCTACAGTCCAAAAAATCTATTTTCTGATGAAAAACGATGACCCTTGACCTGTTGAAATTTCTCCAGATGGTCAGAAATGGAAATTTTTTAATGTTTAATTTTTTGACTGCAAATGACTATTCCATGTGAATTATCACTTTTGGAACAAAGATAAGTGTGTTTAGAGTCACTTTAATGCCTGAAATTGGTCGAAATAGAAGCTTCTGAATAGGAGAAAATGTCTTTAAAAATGGCAATTTTCGTCACATTGAGGCTTTAAAAAGTAGTTATTCAACATGAGGCACAATCCAAATGACATTTTGAATCAATTTTTCTACAATCCAAAAAAATCAATTTTCTGATGAAAAACGATGACCTGTGACCTGTTGAAATTTCTCCAGATGGTCAGAAATGGACATTTTTTAATGTTTCATTTTTTGACTGCAAATGACTATTCCATGTAAATTATCACTTTTGGAACAAAAACAAGTGTGCTTAGAGTCACTTTAATGCCTGAAATTGGTCGAAATAGAAGCTTCTGAATAGGAGAAACTGTCTGTATTAATGGCAATTTTGGTCACATTGAGGCTTCAAAAAGTAGTTATTCAACATGAGGCACATTCCAAATGACATTTTGAATCAATTTTTCTACAGTCCAAATAATCAGTTTTCTGATGAAAAACGATGACCCGTGACCAGTCAAAATTTCTCCAGATGGTCAGAAATGGAAATTTTTTAATGTTTAATTTTTTGACTGCAAATGACTATTCCATGTAAATTATCACTTTTGGAACAAAAATAAGTGTGTTTAGAGTCACTTTAATGCCTGAAATTGGTCGAAATAGAAGCTTCTGAATAGGAGAAAAAGTCTGTAATAATGGCAATTTTGGTCACATTGAGGCTTTAAAAAGTAGTTATTCAACACGAGGCACTATCCAAATGACATTTTTAATCAATTTTTCTACAGTCCAAAAAATCAATTTTCTGATGAAAAACGATGACCCTTGACCTGTCGAAATTTCTCCAGATGGTCAGAAATGGAAATTTTTTAATGTTTAATTTTTTGACTGCAAATGACTATTCCATGTGAATTATCACTTTTGGAACAAAGATAAGTGTGTTTAGAGTCACTTTAATGCCTGAAATTGGTCGAAATAGAAGCTTCTGAATAGGAGAAAATGTCTTTAAAAATGGCAATTTTCGTCACATTGAGGCTTTAAAAAGTAGTTATTCAACATGAGGCACAATCCAAATGACATTTTGAATCAATTTTTCTACAGTCCAAAAAAATCAATTTTCTGATGAAAAACGATGACCTGTGACCTGTTGAAATTTCTCCAGATGGTCAGAAATGGACATTTTTTAATGTTTCATTTTTTGACTGCAAATGACTATTCCATGTAAATTATCACTTTTGGAACAAAAACAAGTGTGCTTGGAGGAACTTTAATGCCTGAAATTGGTCGAAATAGAAGCTTCTGAATAGGAGAAAATGTCTTTAAAAATGGCAATTTTCGTCACATTGAGGCTTTAAAAAGTAGTTATTCAACATGAGGAACAATTCAAATGACATTTTGAATAAATTTTTCTACAGCCCAAAAACTCAATTTTCTGATGAAAAACGATGACCCGTGACCAGTCGAAATCTCTCCAGATGGTCAGAAATGGAAATTTTTTTATTTTAATTTTTTTTACTGTAAATGACTATTCCATGTGAATTATCACTTTTGGAATTAAAATAAGTGTGTTTAGAGTAAGTTTAATGACTGAAATTGGTCGAAAAAGAAACCTCTGAGTAGGAGAAAACGTCTGTAAAAATGGCAATTCTGGTCACATTGAGGCTTTAAAAAGTAGTTATTCAACATGAGGCACATTCCAAATGACATTTTGAATCAATTTTTCTACAGTCCAAACAATCAATTTTCTGATAAAAAACGATGACCCGTGACCAGTCGAAATTTCTCCAGATGGTCAGAAATGGAAATTTTTTAATGTTTAATTTTTTGACTGCACATGACTATTCCATGTAAATTATCACTTTTGGAACTAAAATAAATGTGTTTAGAATCACTTTAGTGCCTGAAATTGGTCAAAATAGAAGCTTCTGAATAGGAGAAAAAGTCTGTATTAATGGCAATTTTGGCCACATTTAAAAACATTTAAAAAGTAGTTATTCAACATGAGGCACATTCCAAATGACTTTTTAATCAATTTTTCTACAGTCCATAAAATCAATTTTTGTGATGAAAAACGATGACCCGTGACCTGTCGAAATTTCTCCAGATGGTCAGAAATGGAAATTATTTAATGTTTAATTTTTTGACTGCAAATGACTATTCCATGTAAATTATCACTTTTGGAACAAAAATAAGTGTGTTTAGAGTCACTTTAATGCCTGAAATTGGTCGAAATAGAAGCTTCTGAATAGGAGAAAAAGTCTGTAATTATGGCAATTTTGGTCACATTGAGGCTTTAAAAAGTAGTTATTCAACATGAGGCGCATTCCAAATGGCATTTTGAATAAATTTTTCTACAGTCCAAAAAATCTATTTTCTGATGAAAAACGATGACCCGTGACCTGTCAAAATTTCTCCAGATCGTCAGAAATGGAAATTTTTCAATGTTTAATTTTTTGACTGTAAATGACTATTCCATGTAAATTATCACTTTTGGAACAAAAATAAGTGTGTTTAGAGTCACTTTAATGCCTGAAATTGGTCGAAATAGAAGCTTCTGAATAGGAGAAAAAGTCTGTAATTATGGCAATTTTGGTCACATTGAGGCTTTAAAAAGTAGTTAGTCAACATGAGGTACAATCCAAATGACATTTTGAATCAATTTTTCTACAGTCCAAAAAAATCAATTTTCTGATGAAAAATGATGACCCGTGACCAGTCGAAATTTCTCCAGATGGTCAGAAATGGAAATTATTTAATGTTTAATTTTTTGACTGCAAATGACTATTCCATGTAAATTATCACTTTTGGAACAAAAATAAGTGTGTTTAGAGTCACTTTAATGCCTGAAATTGGTCGAAATAGAAGCTTCTGAATAGGAGAAAAAGTCTGTAATTATGGCAATTTTGGTCACATTGAGGCTTTAAAAAGTAGTTATTCAACATGAGGCGCATTCCAAATGACATTTTGAATCAATTTTTCTACAGTCCAAAAAATCTATTTTCTGATGAAAAACGATGACCCGTGACCTGTCAAAATTTCTCCAGATCGTCAGAAATGGAAATTTTTTAATGTTTAATTTTTTGACTGTAAATGACTATTCCATGTAAATTATCACTTTTGGAACAAAAATAAGTGTGTTTAGAGTCACTTTAATGCCTGAAATTGGTCGAAATAGAAGCTTCTGAATAGGAGAAAAAGTCTGTAATAATGGCAATTTTGGTCACATTGAGGCTTTAAAAAGTAGTTATTCAACACGAGGCACTATCCAAATGACATTTTTAATCAATTTTTCTACAGTCCAAAAAATCAATTTTCTGATGAAAAACGATGACCCTTGACCTGTCGAAATTTCTCCAGATGGTCAGAAATGGACATTTTTTAATGTTTCATTTTTTGACTGCAAATGACTATTCCATGTAAATTATCACTTTTGGAACAAAAACAAGTGTGCTTAGAGTCACTTTAATGCTTGAAATTGGTCGAAATAGAAGCTTCTGAATAGGAGAAAATGTCTTTAAAAATTGCAATTTTCGTCACATTGAGGCTTCAAAAAGTAGTTATTCAACATGAGGCACAATCCAAATGACATTTTGAATAAATTTTTCTACAGTCCAAAAAAATCAATTTTCTGATGAAAAACGATGACCCGTGACCTGTCGAAATTTCTCCAGATGGTCAGAAATGGAAATTTTTTTATGTTTAATTTTTTTACTGTAAATGACTATTCCATGTGAATTATCACTTTTGGAACAAAAACAAGTGTGTTTAGAGGCACTTTAATGCCTGAAATTGGTCGAAAAAGAAGCTTCTGAGTAGGAGAAAAAGTCTGTAATTATATCAATTTTGGTCACATTGAGGCTTTAAAAAGTAGTTATTCAACATGAGACGCATTCGAAATGACATTTTGAATCAATTTTTCTACAGTCTAAAAAATAAATTTTCTGATGAAAAACGATGACCCTTGACCTGTCGAAATTTCTCCAGATGGTCAGAAATGGAAATTTTTTAATGTTTAATTTTTTGACTGCAAATGACTATTCCATGTGAATTATCACTTTTGGAACAAAGATAAGTGTGTTTAGAGTCACTTTAATGCCTGAAATTGGTCGAAATAGAAGCTTCTGAATAGGAGAAAATGTCTTTAAAAATGGCAATTTTTGTCACATTGAGGCTTTAAAAAGTAGTTATTCAACATGAGGCACAATCCAAATGACATTTTGAATCAATTTTTCTACAGTCTAAAAAAATCAATTTTCTGATGAAAAACGATGACCTGTGACCTGTTGAAATTTCTCCAGATGGTCAGAAATGGACATTTTTTAATGTTTCATTTTTTGACTGCAAATGACTATTCCATGTAAATTATCACTTTTGGAACAAAAACAAGTGTGCTTAGAGTCACTTTAATGCCTGAAATTGGTCGAAATAGAAGCTTCTGAATAGGAGAAACTGTCTGTATTAATGGCAATTTTGGTCACATTGAGGCTTCAAAAAGTAGTTATTCAACATGAGGCACAATCCAAATGACATTTTGAATAAATTTTTCTACAGTCCAAAAAAATCAATTTTCTGATGAAAAACGATGACCCGTGACCTGTCGAAATTTCTCCAGATGGTCAGAAATGGAAATTTTTTTATGTTTAATTTTTTTACTGTAAATGACTATTCCATGTGAATTATCACTTTTGGAACAAAAACAAGTGTGTTTAGAGGCACTTTAATGCCTGAAATTGGTCGAAAAAGAAGCTTCTGAGTAGGAGAAAATCTCTGTTAAAATGGCAATTTTGGTCACGTTGAGGCTTCAAAAAGTAGTTATTCAACATGAGGCACAATCCAAATGACATTTTTAATCAATTTTTCTACAGTCCAAAAAATCAATTTTCTGATGAAAAACGATGACCCGTTACCTGTCGAAATTTCTCCAGATGGTCAGAAATGGAAATTTTTTAATGTTTAATTTTTTGACTGCAAATGACTATTCCATGTGAATTATCACTTTTGGAACTAAAATAAGTGTGTTTAGAGTAATTTTAATTACTGAAATTGGTCGAAAAAGAAGCTTCTGAGTAGGAGAAAATCTCTGTTAAAATGGCAATTTTGGTCACGTTGAGGCTTCAAAAAGTAGTTATTCAACATGAGGCACAATCCAAATGACATTTTTAATCAATTTTTCTACAGTCCAAAAAATCAATTTTCTGATGAAAAACGATGACCCGTGACCTCTCGAAATTTCTCCAGATGGTCAGAAATGGATATATTTTAACGTTTAATTTTTTGACTGCAAATGACTATTCCATGTGAATTATCACTTTTGGAACTAAAATAAGTGTGTTTAGAGTAATTTTAATTACTGAAATTGGTCGAAAAAGAAGCTTCTGAGTAGGAGAAAATCTCTGTTAAAATGGCAATTTTGGTCACGTTGAGGCTTCAAAAAGTAGTTATTCAACATGAGGCACAATCCAAATGACATTTTTAATCAATTTTTCTACAGTCCAAAAAATCAATTTTCTGATGAAAAACGATGACCCGTGACCTGTCGAAATTTCTCCAGATGGTCAGAAATGGAAATTTTTTAATGTTTATTTTTTTTTACTGTAAATGACTATTCCATGTGAATTATCACTTTTGGAACAAAAATAAGGGTGTTTAGAGTCACTTTAATGCCTGAAATTGGTCGAAATAGAAGCTTCTGAATAGGAGAAAAAGTCTGTAATAATGGCAATTTTGGTCACATTAAGGTTTTAAAAAGTAGTTATTCAACATGAGGCACATTCCAAATGACATTTTTAATCAATTTTTCTACAGTCCAAAAAATAAATTTTCTGATGAAAAACGATGACCCGTGACCTGTCGAAATTTCTCCAGATGGTCAGAAATGGACATTTTTTTATGTTTAATTTTTTTACTGTAAATGACTATTCCATGTGAATTATCACTTTTGGAACAAAAACAAGTGTGTTTAGAGGCACTTTAATGCCTGAAATTGGTCAAAAAAGAAGCTTCTGAGTAGGAGAAAAAGTCTGTAATTATATCAATTTTGGTCACATTGAGGCTTTAAAAAGTAGTTATTCAACATGAGGCGCATTCTAAATGAGATTTTGAATCAATTTTTCTACAGTCCAAAAAATCAATTTTCTGATGAAAAACGATGACCCGTGACCTGTCAAAATTTCTCCAGATCGTCAGAAATGGAAATATTTAATGTTTAATTTTTTGGCTGCAAATGACTATTCCATGTAAATTATCACTTTTGGAACAAAAACAAGTGTGCTTAGAGTCACTTTAATGCCTGAAATTGGTCGAAATAGAAGCTTCTGAATAGGAGAAAAAGTCTGTAATAATGGCAATTTTGGTCACATTGAGGCTTTAAAAAGTGGTTATTCAACATAAGGCACATTCCAAATGACATTTTGAATCAATTTTTCTAGAGTCCAAAAAATCTATTTTCTGATGAAAAACGATGACCCGTGACCTGTCGAAATTTCTCCAGATTGTCAGAAATGGAAATTTTTTAATGTTTAGTTTTTTGACTGCAAATAACTATTCCATGTAAAATATCACTTTTGGAACAAAAATAAGTGTGTTTAGAGTCACTTTAATGCCTGAAATTGGTCGAAAAAGAAGCTTCTGAGTAGGAGAAAATGTCTGTAAAAATGGCAATTTTGGTCACATTGAGGCTTTAAAAAGTAGTTATTCAACACGATGCACATTCCAAATGACATTTTGAATAATTTTTTCTACAGTCCAAAAAATCAATTTTCTGATGAAAAACGATGACCCGTGACCTGTCGAAATTTCTCCAGATGGTCAGAAATGGAAATTTTTTAATGTTTAATATTTTTACTGTAAATGACTATTCCATGTAAATTATCACTTTTGGAACTAAAATAGGTGTTTAGAGTCACTTTAATGCCTGAAATTGGTCAAAATAGAAGCTTCTGAATAGGAGCAAAAGTCTGTAATAATGGCAATTTTGTCACATTGAAGCTTTAAAAAGTAGTTATTCAACATGAGGCACATTCCAAATGACATTTTTAATCAATTTTTCTACAGTCCAAAAAATCAATTTTCTGATGAAAAATGATGACCCGTGACCTCTCGAAATTTCTCCAGATGGTCAGAAATGGAAATTTTTTAACGTTTAATTTTTTGACTGCAAATGACTATTCCATGTGAATTATCACTTTTGGAACTAAAATAAGTGTGTTTAGAGTAATTTTAATTACTGAAATTGGTCTAAAAAGAAGCTTCTGAGTAGAAGAAAATGTCTGTAAAAATGGCAATTTTGGTCACGTTGAGGCTTCAAAAAGTAGTTATTCAACATGAGGCACAATCCAAATGACATTTTTAATCAATTTTTCTACAGTCCAAAAAATCAATTTTCTGATGAAAAACGATGACCCTTGACCTGTTGAAATTTCTCCAGATGGTCAGAAATTGACATTTTTTAATGTTTCATTTTTTGACTGCAAATGACTATTCCATGTAAATTATCACTTTTGGAACAAAAACAAGTGTGCTTAGAGTCACTTTAATGCTTGAAATTGGTCGAAATAGAAGCTTCTGAATAGGAGAAAATGTCTTTAAAAATTGCAATTTTCGTCACATTGAGGCTTCAAAAAGTAGTTATTCAACATGAGGCACAATCCAAATGACATTTTGAATAAATTTTTCTACAGTCCAAAAAAATCAATTTTCTGATGAAAAACGATGACCTGTGACCTGTTGAAATTTCTCCAGATGGTCAGAAATGGACATTTTTTAATGTTTCATTTTTTGACTGCAAATGACTATTCCATGTGAATTATCACTTTTGGAACAAAGATAAGTGTGTTTAGAGTCACTTTAATGCCTGAAATTGGTCGAAATAGAAGCTTCTGAATAGGAGAAAATGTCTTTAAAAATGGCAATTTTCGTCACATTGAGGCTTTCAAAAGTAGTTATTCAACATGAGGCACAATCCAAATGACATTTTGAATCAATTTTTCTACAGTCTAAAAAAATCAATTTTCTGATGAAAAACGATGACCTGTGACCTGTTGAAATTTCTCCAGATGGTCAGAAATGGACATTTTTTAATGTTTCATTTTTTGACTGCAAATGACTATTCCATGTAAATTATCACTTTTGGAACAAAAACAAGTGTGCTTAGAGTCACTTTAATGCCTGAAATTGGTCGAAATAGAAGCTTCTGAATAGGAGAAACTGTCTGTATTAATGGCAATTTTGGTCACATTGAGGCTTCAAAAAGTAGTTATTCAACATGAGGCACAATCCAAATGACATTTTGAATACATTTTTCTACAGTCCAAAAAAATCAATTTTCTGATGAAAAACGATGACCCGTGACCTGTCGAAATTTCTCCAGATGGTCAGAAATGGACATTTTTTAATGTTTCATTTTTTGACTGTAAATGACTATTCCATGTGAATTATCACTTTTGGAACAAAAACAAGTGTGTTTAGAGGCACTTTAATGCCTGAAATTGGTCGAAAAAGAAGCTTCTGAGTAGGAGAAAAAGTCTGTAATTATATCAATTTTGGTCACATTGAGGCTTTAAAAAGTAGTTATTCAACATGAGACGCATTCTAAATGACATTTTGAATCAATTTTTCTACAGTCCAGAAAATCAATTTTCTGATGAAAAACGATGACCCTTGACCTGTCGAAATTTCTCCAGATGGTCAGAAATGGAAATTTTTTAATGTTTAATTTTTTGACTGCAAATGACTATTCCATGTGAATTATCACTTTTGGAACAAAGATAAGTGTGTTTAGAGTCACTTTAATGCCTGAAATTGGTCGAAATAGAAGCTTCTGAATAGGAGAAAATGTCTTTAAAAATGGCAATTTTCGTCACATTGAGGCTTTAAAAAGTAGTTATTCAACATGAGGCACAATCCAAATGACATTTTGAATCAATTTTTCTACAATCCAAAAAAATCAATTTTCTGATGAAAAACGATGACCTGTGACCTGTTGAAATTTCTTCAGATGGTCAGAAATGGACATTTTTTAATGTTTAATTTTTTGACTGCATATGACTATTACATGTAAATTATCACTTTTGGAACTAAAATAAGTGTGTTTAGAATCACTTTAATGCCTGAAATTGGTCAAAATAGAAGCTTCTGAATAGGAGAAAAAGTCTGTATTAATGGCAATTTTGGCCACATTTAAAAACATTTAAAAAGTAGTTATTCAACATGAGGCACATTCCAAATGACATTTTTAATCAATTTTTCTACAGTCCATAAAATCAATTTTTGTGATGAAAAACGATGACCCGTGACCTGTCGAAATTTCTCCAGATGGTCAGAAATGGAAATTTTTTAATGTTTAATTTTTTGACTGCACATGACTATTCCATGTAAATTTTCACTTTTGGAACAAAAACAGGTGTGTTTAGAGTCACTTTAATGCCTGAAATTGGTCGAAATAGAAGCTTCTGAATAGGAGTAAATGTCTGTATTAATGGCAATTTTGGTCACATTGAGGCTTTAAAAAGTAGCTATTCAACATGAGACACATTCCAAATAAAATTTTGAATCAATTTTTCTACGGTCCAAAAAATCAATTTTCTGATGAAAAACGATGACCCGTGACCTGTCGAAATTTCTCCAGATGGTCAGAAATGGAAATTTTTTAATGTTTACATTTTTTTTCTGTAAATGACTATTCCATGTGAATTATCACTTTTGGAACAAAAATAAGGGTGTTTAGAGTCACTTTAATGCATGAAATTGGTCGAAATAGAAGCTTCTGAATAGGAGAAAATGTCTTTAAAAATGGCAATTTTCATCACATTGAGGCTTTAAAAAGTAGTTATTCAACATGAGGCGCATTCCAAATGACATTTTGAATCAATTTTTCTACAGTCCCAAAAATCTATTTTCTGATGAAAAACGATGACCCGTGACCTGTCAAAATTTCTCCAGATCGTCAGAAATGGAAATTTTTCAATGTTTAATTTTTTGACTGCAAATGACTATTCCATGTAAATTATCACTTTTGGAACAAAAATAAGTGTGTTTAGAGTCACTTTAATGCCTGAAATTGGTCGAAATAGAAGCTTCTGAATAGGAGAAAAAGTCTGTAATTATGGCAATTTTGGTCACATTGAGGCTTTAAAAAGTAGTTAGTCAACATGAGGCACAATCCAAATGACATTTTGAATCAATTTTTCTACAGTCCAAAAAAATCAATTTTCTGATGAAAAATGATGACCCGTGACCTGTCGAAATTTCTCCAGATGGTCAGAAATGGAAATTATTTAATGTTTAATTTTTTGACTGCAAATGACTATTCCATGTAAATTATCACTTTTGGAACAAAAATAAGTGTGTTTAGAGTCACTTTAATGCCTGAAATTGGTCGAAATAGAAGCTTCTGAATAGGAGAAAAAGTCTGTAATTATGGCAATTTTGGTCACATTGAGGCTTTAAAAAGTAGTTATTCAACATGAGGCGCATTCCAAATGACATTTTGAATCAATTTTTCTACAGTCCAAAAAATCTATTTTCTGATGAAAAACGATGACCCGTGACCTGTCAAAATTTCTCCAGATCGTCAGAAATGGAAATTTTGTAATGTTTTATTTTTTGACTGCAAATGACTATTCCATGTAAATTATCACTTTTGGAACAAAAATAAGTGTGTTTAGAGTCACTTTAATGCCTGAAATTGGTCGAAATAGAAGCTTCTGAATAGGAGAAAAAGTCTGTAATAATGGCAATTTTGGTCACATTGAGGCTTTAAAAAGTAGTTATTCAACACGAGGCACATTCCAAATTACATTTTTAATCAATTTTTCTACAGTCCAAAAAATCAATTTTCTGATGAAAAACGATTTAACCTGTCGACCTGTCGAAATTTCTCCAGATGGTCAGAAATGGACATTTTTTTATGTTTACATTTTTTTTCTGTAAATGACTATTCCATGTGAATTATCACTTTTGGAACAAAAATAAGGGTGTTTAGAGTCACTTTAATGCCTGAAATTGGTCGAAATAGAAGCTTCTGAATAGGAGAAAATGTCTTTAAAAATGGCAATTTTCGTCACATTGAGGCTTTAAAAAGTAGTTATTCAACATGAGGCACAATTCAAATGACATTTTGAATAAATTTTTCTACAGCCCAAAAACTCAATTTTCTGATGAAAAACGATGACCCGTGACCTGTCGAAATCTCTCCAGATGGTCAGAAATGGAAATTTTTTTATTTTAATTTTTTTTACTGTAAATGACTATTCCATGTGAATTATCACCTTTGGAATTAAAATAAGTGTGTTTAGAGTAAGTTTAATGACTGAAATTGGTCGAAAAAGAAGCCTCTGAGTAGGAGAAAACGTCTGTAAAAATGGCAATTCTGGTCACATTGAGGCTTTAAAAAGTAGTTATTCAACATGAGGCACATTCCAAATGACATTTTGAATCAATTTTTCTACAGTCCAAACAATCAATTTTCTGATAAAAAACGATGACCCGTGACCAGTCGAAATTTCTCCAGATGGTCAGAAATGGAAATTTTTTAATGTTTAATTTTTTGACTGCACATGACTATTCCATGTAAATTATCACTTTTGGAACTAAAATAAATGTGTTTAGAATCACTTTAGTGCCTGAAATTGGTCAAAATAGAAGCTTCTGAATAGGAGAAAAAGTCTGTATTAATGGCAATTTTGGCCACATTTAAAAACATTTAAAAAGTAGTTATTCAACATGAGGCACATTCCAAATGACATTTTTAATCAATTTTTCTACAGTCCATAAAATCAATTTTTGTGATGAAAAACGATGACCCGTGACCTGTCGAAATTTCTCCAGATGGTCAGAAATGGAAATTTTTTACTGTTTACATTTTTTTTCTGTAAATGACTATTCCATGTGAATTATCACTTTTGGAACAAAAATAAGGGTGTTTAGAGTCACTTTAATGCCTGAAATTGGTCGAAATAGAAGCCTCTGAATAGGAGAAAATGTCTTTAAAAATGGCAATTTTCATCACATTGAGGCTTTAAAAAGTAGTCATTCAACATGAGGCGCATTCCAAATGACATTTTGAATCAATTTTTCTACAGTCCAAAAAAACAATTTTCGGATGAAAAACGATGCCCCGTGACCTGTCGAAATTTCTCCAGATCGTCAGAAATGGAAATTTTTCAATGTTTAATTTTTTGACTGCAAATGACTATTCCATGTAAATTATCACTTTTGGAACAAAAATAAGTGTGTTTAGAGTCACTTTAATGCCTGAAATTGGTCGAAATAGAAGCTTCTGAATAGGAGAAAAAGTCTGTAATTATGGCAATTTTGGTCACATTGAGGCTTTAAAAAGTAGTTAGTCAACATGAGGCACAATCCAAATGACATTTTGAATCAATTTTTCTACAGTCCAAAAAAATCAATTTTCTGATGAAAAATGATGACCCGTGACCTGTCGAAATTTCTCCAGATGGTCAGAAATGGAAATTATTTAATGTTTAATTTTTTGACTGCAAATGACTATTCCATGTAAATTATCACTTTTGGAACAAAAATAAGTGTGTTTAGAGTCACTTTAATGCCTGAAATTGGTCGAAATAGAAGCTTCTGAATAGGAGAAAAAGTCTGTAATTATGGCAATTTTGGTCACATTGAGGCTTTAAAAAGTAGTTATTCAACATGAGGCGCATTCCAAATGACATTTTGAATAAATTTTTCTACAGTCCAAAAAATCTATTTTCTGATGAAAAACGATGACCCGTGACCTGTCAAAATTTCTCCAGATCGTCAGAAATGGAAATTTTTCAATGTTTAATTTTTTGACTGTAAATGACTATTCCATGTAAATTATCACTTTTGGAACAAAAATAAGTGTGTTTAGAGTCACTTTAATGCCTGAAATTGGTCGAAATAGAAGCTTCTGAATAGGAGAAAAAGTCTGTAATTATGGCAATTTTGGTCACATTGAGGCTTTAAAAAGTAGTTAGTCAACATGAGGCACAATCCAAATGACATTTTGAATCAATTTTTCTACAGTCCAAAAAAATCAATTTTCTGATGAAAAATGATGACCCGTGACCTGTCGAAATTTCTCCAGATGGTCAGAAATGGAAATTATTTAATGTTTAATTTTTTGACTGCAAATGACTATTCCATGTAAATTATCACTTTTGGAACAAAAATAAGTGTGTTTAGAGTCACTTTAATGCCTGAAATTGGTCAATATAGAAGCTTCTGAATAGGAGAAAAAGTCTGTAATTATGGCAATTTTGGTCACATTGAGGCTTTAAAAAGTAGTTATTCAACATGAGGCGCATTCCAAATGACATTTTGAATCAATTTTTCTACAGTCCAAAAAATCTATTTTCTGATGAAAAACGATGACCCGTGACCTGTCAAAATTTCTCCAGATCGTCAGAAATGGAAATTTTTTAATGTTTAATTTTTTGACTGCAAATGACTATTCCATGTAAATTATCACTTTTGGAACAAAAATAAGTGTGTTTAGAGTCACTTTAATGCCTGAAATTGGTCGAAATAGAAGCTTCTGAATAGGAGAAAAAGTCTGTAATAATGGCAATTTTGGTCACATTGAGGCTTTAAAAAGTAGTTATTCAACACGAGGCACTATCCAAATGACATTTTTAATCAATTTTTCTACAGTCCAAAAAATCAATTTTCTGATGAAAAACGATGACCCTTGACCTGTCGAAATTTCTCCAGATGGTCAGAAATGGAAATTTTTTAATGTTTAATTTTTTGACTGCAAATGACTATTCCATGTGAATTATCACTTTTGGAACAAAGATAAGTGTGTTTAGAGTCACTTTAATGCCTGAAATTGGTCGAAATAGAAGCTTCTGAATAGGAGAAAATGTCTTTAAAAATGGCAATTTTCGTCACATTGAGGCTTTAAAAAGTAGTTATTCAACATGAGGCACAATCCAAATGACATTTTGAATCAATTTTTCTACAGTCCAAAAAAATCAATTTTCTGATGAAAAACGATGACCTGTGACCTGTTGAAATTTCTCCAGATGGTCAGAAATGGACATTTTTTAATGTTTCATTTTTTGACTGCAAATGACTATTCCATGTAAATTATCACTTTTGGAACAAAAACAAGTGTGCTTGGAGTCACTTTAATGCCTGAAATTGGTCGAAATAGAAGCTTCTGAATAGGAGAAAATGTCTGTATTAATGGCAATTTTGGTCACATTGAGGCTTCAAAAAGTAGTTATTCAACATGAGGCACAATCCAAATGACATTTTGAATAAATTTTTCTACAGTCCAAAAAATCAATTTTCTGATGAAAAACGATGACCCGTGACCTGTCGAAATTTCTCCAGATGGTCAGAAATGGAAATTTTTTTATGTTTAATTTTTTTACTGTAAATGACTATTCCATGTGAATTATCACTTTTGGAACAAAAACAAGTGTGTTTAGAGGCACTTTAATGCCTGAAATTGGTCGAAAAAGAAGCTTCTGAGTAGGAGAAAAAGTCTGTAATTATATCAATTTTGGTCACATTGAGGCTTTAAAAAGTAGTTATTCAACATGAGACGCATTCTAAATGACATTTTGAATCAATTTTTCTACAGTCCAAAAAATCTATTTTCTGATGAAAAACGATGACCCTTGACCTGTTGAAATTTCTCCAGATGGTCAGAAATGGAAATTTTTTAATGTTTAATTTTTTGACTGCAAATGACTATTCCATGTGAATTATCACTTTTGGAACAAAGATAAGTGTGTTTAGAGTCACTTTAATGCCTGAAATTGGTCGAAATAGAAGCTTCTGAATAGGAGAAAATGTCTTTAAAAATGGCAATTTTCGTCACATTGAGGCTTTAAAAAGTAGTTATTCAACATGAGGCACAATCCAAATGACATTTTGAATCAATTTTTCTACAATCCAAAAAAATCAATTTTCTGATGAAAAACGATGACCTGTGACCTGTTGAAATTTCTCCAGATGGTCAGAAATGGACATTTTTTAATGTTTCATTTTTTGACTGCAAATGACTATTCCATGTAAATTATCACTTTTGGAACAAAAACAAGTGTGCTTAGAGTCACTTTAATGCCTGAAATTGGTCGAAATAGAAGCTTCTGAATAGGAGAAACTGTCTGTATTAATGGCAATTTTGGTCACATTGAGGCTTCAAAAAGTAGTTATTCAACATGAGGCACATTCCAAATGACATTTTGAATCAATTTTTCTACAGTCCAAATAATCAGTTTTCTGATGAAAAACGATGACCCGTGACCAGTCAAAATTTCTCCAGATGGTCAGAAATGGAAATTTTTTAATGTTTAATTTTTTGACTGCAAATGACTATTCCATGTAAATTATCACTTTTGGAACAAAAATAAGTGTGTTTAGAGTCACTTTAATGCCTGAAATTGGTCGAAATAGAAGCTTCTGAATAGGAGAAAAAGTCTGTAATAATGGCAATTTTGGTCACATTGAGGCTTTAAAAAGTAGTTATTCAACACGAGGCACTATCCAAATGACATTTTTAATCAATTTTTCTACAGTCCAAAAAATCAATTTTCTGATGAAAAACGATGACCCTTGACCTGTCGAAATTTCTCCAGATGGTCAGAAATGGAAATTTTTTAATGTTTAATTTTTTGACTGCAAATGACTATTCCATGTGAATTATCACTTTTGGAACAAAGATAAGTGTGTTTAGAGTCACTTTAATGCCTGAAATTGGTCGAAATAGAAGCTTCTGAATAGGAGAAAATGTCTTTAAAAATGGCAATTTTCGTCACATTGAGGCTTTAAAAAGTAGTTATTCAACATGAGGCACAATCCAAATGACATTTTGAATCAATTTTTCTACAGTCCAAAAAAATCAATTTTCTGATGAAAAACGATGACCTGTGACCTGTTGAAATTTCTCCAGATGGTCAGAAATGGACATTTTTTAATGTTTCATTTTTTGACTGCAAATGACTATTCCATGTAAATTATCACTTTTGGAACAAAAACAAGTGTGCTTGGAGGAACTTTAATGCCTGAAATTGGTCGAAATAGAAGCTTCTGAATAGGAGAAAATGTCTTTAAAAATGGCAATTTTCGTCACATTGAGGCTTTAAAAAGTAGTTATTCAACATGAGGAACAATTCAAATGACATTTTGAATAAATTTTTCTACAGCCCAAAAACTCAATTTTCTGATGAAAAACGATGACCCGTGACCAGTCGAAATCTCTCCAGATGGTCAGAAATGGAAATTTTTTTATTTTAATTTTTTTTACTGTAAATGACTATTCCATGTGAATTATCACTTTTGGAATTAAAATAAGTGTGTTTAGAGTAAGTTTAATGACTGAAATTGGTCGAAAAAGAAACCTCTGAGTAGGAGAAAACGTCTGTAAAAATGGCAATTCTGGTCACATTGAGGCTTTAAAAAGTAGTTATTCAACATGAGGCACATTCCAAATGACATTTTGAATCAATTTTTCTACAGTCCAAACAATCAATTTTCTGATAAAAAACGATGACCCGTGACCAGTCGAAATTTCTCCAGATGGTCAGAAATGGAAATTTTTTAATGTTTAATTTTTTGACTGCACATGACTATTCCATGTAAATTATCACTTTTGGAACTAAAATAAATGTGTTTAGAATCACTTTAGTGCCTGAAATTGGTCAAAATAGAAGCTTCTGAATAGGAGAAAAAGTCTGTATTAATGGCAATTTTGGCCACATTTAAAAACATTTAAAAAGTAGTTATTCAACATGAGGCACATTCCAAATGACTTTTTAATCAATTTTTCTACAGTCCATAAAATCAATTTTTGTGATGAAAAACGATGACCCGTGACCTGTCGAAATTTCTCCAGATGGTCAGAAATGGAAATTATTTAATGTTTAATTTTTTGACTGCAAATGACTATTCCATGTAAATTATCACTTTTGGAACAAAAATAAGTGTGTTTAGAGTCACTTTAATGCCTGAAATTGGTCGAAATAGAAGCTTCTGAATAGGAGAAAAGGTCTGTAATTATGGCAATTTTGGTCACATTGAGGCTTTAAAAAGTAGTTATTCAACATGAGGCGCATTCCAAATGGCATTTTGAATAAATTTTTCTACAGTCCAAAAAATCTATTTTCTGATGAAAAACGATGACCCGTGACCTGTCAAAATTTCTCCAGATCGTCAGAAATGGAAATTTTTCAATGTTTAATTTTTTGACTGTAAATGACTATTCCATGTAAATTATCACTTTTGGAACAAAAATAAGTGTGTTTAGAGTCACTTTAATGCCTGAAATTGGTCGAAATAGAAGCTTCTGAATAGGAGAAAAAGTCTGTAATTATGGCAATTTTGGTCACATTGAGGCTTTAAAAAGTAGTTAGTCAACATGAGGCACAATCCAAATGACATTTTGAATCAATTTTTCTACAGTCCAAAAAAATCAATTTTCTGATGAAAAATGATGACCCGTGACCTGTCGAAATTTCTCCAGATGGTCAGAAATGGAAATTATTTAATGTTTAATTTTTTGACTGCAAATGACTATTCCATGTAAATTATCACTTTTGGAACAAAAATAAGTGTGTTTAGAGTCACTTTAATGCCTGAAATTGGTCGAAATAGAAGCTTCTGAATAGGAGAAAAAGTCTGTAATTATGGCAATTTTGGTCACATTGAGGCTTTAAAAAGTAGTTATTCAACATGAGGCGCATTCCAAATGACATTTTGAATCAATTTTTCTACAGTCCAAAAAATCTATTTTCTGATGAAAAACGATGACCCGTGACCTGTCAAAATTTCTCCAGATCGTCAGAAATGGAAATTTTTTAATGTTTAATTTTTTGACTGTAAATGACTATTCCATGTAAATTATCACTTTTGGAACAAAAATAAGTGTGTTTAGAGTCACTTTAATGCCTGAAATTGGTCGAAATAGAAGCTTCTGAATAGGAGAAAAAGTCTGTAATAATGGCAATTTTGGTCACATTGAGGCTTTAAAAAGTAGTTATTCAACACGAGGCACTATCCAAATGACATTTTTAATCAATTTTTCTACAGTCCAAAAAATCAATTTTCTGATGAAAAACGATGACCCTTGACCTGTCGAAATTTCTCCAGATGGTCAGAAATGGACATTTTTTAATGTTTCATTTTTTGACTGCAAATGACTATTCCATGTAAATTATCACTTTTGGAACAAAAACAAGTGTGCTTAGAGTCACTTTAATGCTTGAAATTGGTCGAAATAGAAGCTTCTGAATAGGAGAAAATGTCTTTAAAAATTGCAATTTTCGTCACATTGAGGCTTCAAAAAGTAGTTATTCAACATGAGGCACAATCCAAATGACATTTTGAATAAATTTTTCTACAGTCCAAAAAAATCAATTTTCTGATGAAAAACGATGACCCGTGACCTGTCGAAATTTCTCCAGATGGTCAGAAATGGAAATTTTTTTATGTTTAATTTTTTTACTGTAAATGACTATTCCATGTGAATTATCACTTTTGGAACAAAAACAAGTGTGTTTAGAGGCACTTTAATGCCTGAAATTGGTCGAAAAAGAAGCTTCTGAGTAGGAGAAAAAGTCTGTAATTATATCAATTTTGGTCACATTGAGGCTTTAAAAAGTAGTTATTCAACATGAGACGCATTCGAAATGACATTTTGAATCAATTTTTCTACAGTCTAAAAAATAAATTTTCTGATGAAAAACGATGACCCTTGACCTGTCGAAATTTCTCCAGATGGTCAGAAATGGAAATTTTTTAATGTTTAATTTTTTGACTGCAAATGACTATTCCATGTGAATTATCACTTTTGGAACAAAGATAAGTGTGTTTAGAGTCACTTTAATGCCTGAAATTGGTCGAAATAGAAGCTTCTGAATAGGAGAAAATGTCTTTAAAAATGGCAATTTTCGTCACATTGAGGCTTTCAAAAGTAGTTATTCAACATGAGGCACAATCCAAATGACATTTTGAATCAATTTTTCTACAGTCTAAAAAAATCAATTTTCTGATGAAAAACGATGACCTGTGACCTGTTGAAATTTCTCCAGATGGTCAGAAATGGACATTTTTTAATGTTTCATTTTTTGACTGCAAATGACTATTCCATGTAAATTATCACTTTTGGAACAAAAACAAGTGTGCTTAGAGTCACTTTAATGCCTGAAATTGGTCGAAATAGAAGCTTCTGAATAGGAGAAACTGTCTGTATTAATGGCAATTTTGGTCACATTGAGGCTTCAAAAAGTAGTTATTCAACATGAGGCACAATCCAAATGACATTTTGAATAAATTTTTCTACAGTCCAAAAAAATCAATTTTCTGATGAAAAACGATGACCCGTGACCTGTCGAAATTTCTCCAGATGGTCAGAAATGGAAATTTTTTTATGTTTAATTTTTTTACTGTAAATGACTATTCCATGTGAATTATCACTTTTGGAACAAAAACAAGTGTGTTTAGAGGCACTTTAATGCCTGAAATTGGTCGAAAAAGAAGCTTCTGAGTAGGAGAAAAAGTCTGTAATTATATCAATTTTGGTCACATTGAGGCTTTAAAAAGTAGTTATTCAACATGAGGCGCATTCTAAATGACATTTTGAATCAATTTTTCTACAGTCCAAAAAATCAATTTTCTGATGAAAAACGATGACCCGTGACCTGTCGAAATTTCTCCAGATTGTCAGAAATGGAATTTTTTTAATGTTTAGTTTTTTGACTGCAAATAACTATTCCATGTAAACTATCACTTTTGGAACTAAAATAAGTGTTTAGAGTCACTTTAATGCCTGAAATTGGTCAAAATAGAAGCTTCTGAATAGGAGCAAAAGTCTGTAATAATGGCAATTTTGGTCACATTGAAGCTTTAAAAAGTAGTTATTCAACATGAGGCACATTCCAAATGACATTTTTAATCAATTTTTCTACAGTCCAAAAAATCAATTTTCTGATGAAAAACGATGACCCGTGACCTCTCGAAATTTCTCCAGATGGTCAGAAATGGAAATATTTTAACGTTTAATTTTTTGACTGCAAATGACTATTCCATGTGAATTATCACTTTTGGAACTAAAATAAGTGTGTTTAGAGTAATTTTAATTACTGAAATTGGTCGAAAAAGAAGCTTCTGAGTAGGAGAAAATGTCTGTAAAAATGGCAATTTTGGTCACGTTGAGGCTTCAAAAAGTAGTTATTCAACATGAGGCACAATCCACATGACATTTTTAATCAATTTTTCTACAGTCCAAAAAATCAATTTTCTGATGAAAAACGATGACCCGTGACCTGTCGAAATTTCTCCAGATGGTCAGAAATGGAAATTTTTTAATGTTTAATTTTTTGACTGCAAATGACTATTCCATGTAAATTATCACTTTTGGAACAAAAATAAGTGTGTTTAGAGTCACTTTAATGCCTGAAATTGGTCGAAATAGAAGCTTCTAAATAGGAGAAAAAGTCTGTAATAATGGCAATTTTGGTCACATTGAGGTTTTAAAAAGTAGTTATTCAACATGAGGCACATTCCAAATGACATTTTGAATCAATTTTTCTACAGTCCAAAAAATCAATTTTCTGATGAAAAACGATGACCCGTGACCTGTCGAAATTTCTCCAGATGGTCAGGAATGGACATTTTTTAATGTTTATTTTTTTTTACTGTAAATGACTATTCCATGTGAATTATCACTTTTGGAACAAAAATAAGGGTGTTTAGAGTCACTTTAATGCCTGAAATTGGTCGAAATAGAAGCTTCTGAATAGGAGAAAATGTCTTTAAAAATGGCAATTTTCGTCACATTGAGGCTTTAAAAAGTAGTTTTTCAACATGAGGCACAATCCAAATGACATTTTGAATCAATTTTTCTACAGTCCAAAAAAATCAATTTTCTGATGAAAAACGATGACTTGTGACCTATTGAAATTTCTCCAGATGGTCAGAAATGGACATTTTTTAATGTTTCATTTTTTGACTGTAAATGACTATTCCATGTGAATTATCACTTTTGGAACAAAAACAAGTGTGTTTAGAGGCACTTTAATGCCTGAAATTGGTCGAAAAAGAAGCTTCTGAGTAGGAGAAAAAGTCTGTAATTATATCAATTTTGGTCACATTGAGGCTTTAAAAAGTAGTTATTCAACATGAGACGCATTCTAAATGACATTTTGAATCAATTTTTCTACAGTCCAGAAAATCAATTTTCTGATGAAAAACGATGACCCTTGACCTGTCGAAATTTCTCCAGATGGTCAGAAATGGAAATTTTTTAATGTTTAATTTTTTGACTGCAAATGACTATTCCATGTGAATTATCACTTTTGGAACAAAGATAAGTGTGTTTAGAGTCACTTTAATGCCTGAAATTGGTCGAAATAGAAGCTTCTGAATAGGAGAAAATGTCTTTAAAAATGGCAATTTTCGTCACATTGAGGCTTTAAAAAGTAGTTATTCAACATGAGGCACAATCCAAATGACATTTTGAATCAATTTTTCTACAATCCAAAAAAATCAATTTTCTGATGAAAAACGATGACCTGTGACCTGTTGAAATTTCTTCAGATGGTCAGAAATGGACATTTTTTAATAATTCATTTTTTGACTGCAAATGACTATTCCATGTAAATTATCACTTTTGGAACAAAAACAAGTGTGCTTAGAGTCACTTTAATGCCTGAAATTGGTCGAAATAGAAGCTTCTGAATAGGAGAAACTGTCTGTATTAATGGCAATTTTGGTCACATTGAGGCTTCAAAAAGTAGTTATTCAACATGAGGCACATTCCAAATGACATTTTGAATCAATTTTTCTACAGTCCAAATAATCAATTTTCTGATGAAAAACGATGACCCGTGACCAGTCAAAATTTCTCCAGATGGTCAGAAATGGAAATTTTTTAATGTTTAATTTTTTGACTGCATATGACTATTACATGTAAATTATCACTTTTGGAACTAAAATAAGTGTGTTTAGAATCACTTTAATGCCTGAAATTGGTCAAAATAGAAGCTTCTGAATAGGAGAAAAAGTCTGTATTAATGGCAATTTTGGCCACATTTAAAAACATTTAAAAAGTAGTTATTCAACATGAGGCACATTCCAAATGACATTTTTAATCAATTTTTCTACAGTCCATAAAATCAATTTTTGTGATGAAAAACGATGACCCGTGACCTGTCGAAATTTCTCCAGATGGTCAGAAATGGAAATTTTTTAATGTTTAATTTTTTGACTGCACATGACTATTCCATGTAAATTTTCACTTTTGGAACAAAAACAGGTGTGTTTAGAGTCACTTTAATGCCTGAAATTGGTCGAAATAGAAGCTTCTGAATAGGAGTAAATGTCTGTATTAATGGCAATTTTGGTCACATTGAGGCTTTAAAAAGTAGTTATTCAACATGAGACACATTCCAAATAAAATTTTGAATCAATTTTTCTACGGTCCAAAAAATCAATTTTCTGATGAAAAACGATGACCCGTGACCTGTCGAAATTTCTCCAGATGGTCAGAAATGGAAATTTTTTAATGTTTACATTTTTTTTCTGTAAATGACTAATCCATGTGAATTATCACTTTTGGAACAAAAATAAGGGTGTTTAGAGTCACTTTAATGCATGAAATTGGTCGAAATAGAAGCTTCTGAATAGGAGAAAATGTCTTTAAAAATGGCAATTTTCATCACATTGAGGCTTTAAAAAGTAGTCATTCAACATGAGGCGCATTCCAAATGACATTTTGAATCAATTTTTCTACAGTCCAAAAAAACAATTTTCTGATGAAAAACGATGCCCCGTGACCTGTCGAAATTTCTCCAGATCGTCAGAAATGGAAATTTTTCAATGTTTAATTTTTTGACTGCAAATGACTATTCCATGTAAATTATCACTTTTGGAACAAAAATAAGTGTGTTTAGAGTCACTTTAATGCCTGAAATTGGTCGAAATAGAAGCTTCTGAATAGGAGAAAAAGTCTGTAATTATGGCAATTTTGGTCACATTGAGGCTTTAAAAAGTAGTTATTCAACATGAGGCGCATTCCAAATGACATTTTGAATCAATTTTTCTACAGTCCAAAAAATCTATTTTCTGATGAAAAACGATGACCCGTGACCTGTCAAAATTTCTCCAGATCGTCAGAAATGGAAATTTTTCAATGTTTAATTTTTTGACTGCAAATGACTATTCCATGTAAATTATCACTTTTGGAACAAAAATAAGTGTGTTTAGAGTCACTTTAATGCCTGAAATTGGTCGAAATAGAAGCTTCTGAATAGGAGAAAAAGTCTGTAATTATGGCAATTTTGGTCACATTGAGGCTTTAAAAAGTAGTTAGTCAACATGAGGCACAATCCAAATGACATTTTGAATCAATTTTTCTACAGTCCAAAAAAATCAATTTTCTGATGAAAAATGATGACCCGTGACCTGTCGAAATTTCTCCAGATGGTCAGAAATGGAAATTATTTAATGTTTAATTTTTTGACTGCAAATGACTATTCCATGTAAATTATCACTTTTGGAACAAAAATAAGTGTGTTTAGAGTCACTTTAATGCCTGAAATTGGTCGAAATAGAAGCTTCTGAATAGGAGAAAAAGTCTGTAATTATGGCAATTTTGGTCACATTGAGGCTTTAAAAAGTAGTTATTCAACATGAGGCGCATTCCAAATGACATTTTGAATCAATTTTTCTACAGTCCAAAAAATCTATTTTCTGATGAAAAACGATGACCCGTGACCTGTCAAAATTTCTCCAGATCGTCAGAAATGGAAATTTTGTAATGTTTTATTTTTTGACTGCAAATGACTATTCCATGTAAATTATCACTTTTGGAACAAAAATAAGTGTGTTTAGAGTCACTTTAATGCCTGAAATTGGTCGAAATAGAAGCTTCTGAATAGGAGAAAAAGTCTGTAATAATGGCAATTTTGGTCACATTGAGGCTTTAAAAAGTAGTTATTCAACACGAGGCACATTCCAAATTACATTTTTAATCAATTTTTCTACAGTCCAAAAAATCAATTTTCTGATGAAAAACGATTTAACCTGTCGACCTGTCGAAATTTCTCCAGATGGTCAGAAATGGACATTTTTTTATGTTTACATTTTTTTTCTGTAAATGACTATTCCATGTGAATTATCACTTTTGGAACAAAAATAAGGGTGTTTAGAGTCACTTTAATGCCTGAAATTGGTCGAAATAGAAGCTTCTGAATAGGAGAAAAAGTCTGTAATAATGGCAATTTTGGTCACATTGAGGCTTTAAAAAGTAGTTATTCAACACGAGGCACATTCCAAATTACATTTTTAATCAATTTTTCTACAGTCCAAAAAATCAATTTTCTGATGAAAAACGATTTAACCTGTCGACCTGTCGAAATTTCTCCAGATGGTCAGAAATGGACATTTTTTTATGTTTACATTTTTTTTCTGTAAATGACTATTCCATGTGAATTATCACTTTTGGAACAAAAATAAGGGTGTTTAGAGTCACTTTAATGCCTGAAATTGGTCGAAATAGAAGCTTCTGAATAGGAGAAAATGTCTTTAAAAATGGCAATTTTTGTCACATTGAGGCTTTAAAAAGTAGTTATTCAACATGAGGCACAATTCAAATGACATTTTGAATAAATTTTTCTACAGCCCAAAAACTCAATTTTCTGATGAAAAACGATGACCCGTGACCTGTCGAAATCTCTCCAGATGGTCAGAAATGGAAATTTTTTTATTTTAATTTTTTTTACTGTAAATGACTATTCCATGTGAATTATCACTTTTGGAATTAAAATAAGTGTGTTTAGAGTAAGTTTAATGACTGAAATTGGTCGAAAAAGAAGCCTCTGAGTAGGAGAAAACGTCTGTAAAAATGGCAATTCTGGTCACATTGAGGCTTTAAAAAGTAGTTATTCAACATGAGGCACATTCCAAATGACATTTTGAATCAATTTTTCTACAGTCCATAAAATCAATTTTTGTGATGAAAAACGATGACCCGTGACCTGTCGAAATTTCTCCAGATGGTCAGAAATGGAAATTTTTTAATGTTTACATTTTTTTTCTGTAAATGACTATTCCATGTGAATTATCACTTTTGGAACAAAAATAAGGGTGTTTAGAGTCACTTTAATGCCTGAAATTGGTCGAAATAGAAGCCTCTGAATAGGAGAAAATGTCTTTAAAAATGGCAATTTTCATCACATTGAGGCTTTAAAAAGTAGTCATTCAACATGAGGCGCATTCCAAATGACATTTTGAATCAATTTTTCTACAGTCCAAAAAAACAATTTTCGGATGAAAAACGATGCCCCGTGACCTGTCGAAATTTCTCCAGATCGTCAGAAATGGAAATTTTTCAATGTTTAATTTTTTGACTGCAAATGACTATTCCATGTAAATTATCACTTTTGGAACAAAAATAAGTGTGTTTAGAGTCACTTTAATGCCTGAAATTGGTCGAAATAGAAGCTTCTGAATAGGAGAAAAAGTCTGTAATTATGGCAATTTTGGTCACATTGAGGCTTTAAAAAGTAGTTAGTCAACATGAGGCACAATCCAAATGACATTTTGAATCAATTTTTCTACAGTCCAAAAAAATCAATTTTCTGATGAAAAATGATGACCCGTGACCTGTCGAAATTTCTCCAGATGGTCAGAAATGGAAATTATTTAATGTTTAATTTTTTGACTGCAAATGACTATTCCATGTAAATTATCACTTTTGGAACAAAAATAAGTGTGTTTAGAGTCACTTTAATGCCTGAAATTGGTCGAAATAGAAGCTTCTGAATAGGAGAAAAAGTCTGTAATTATGGCAATTTTGGTCACATTGAGGCTTTAAAAAGTAGTTATTCAACATGAGGCGCATTCCAAATGACATTTTGAATCAATTTTTCTACAGTCCAAAAAAACAATTTTCTGATGAAAAACGATGCCCCGTGACCTGTCGAAATTTCTCCAGATCGTCAGAAATGGAAATTTTTCAATGTTTAATTTTTTGACTGCAAATGACTATTCCATGTAAATTATCAATTTTGGAACAAAAATAAGTGTGTTTAGAGTCACTTTAATGCCTGAAATTGGTCGAAATAGAAGCTTCTGAATAGGAGAAAAAGTCTGTAATTATGGCAATTTTGGTCACATTGAGGCTTTAAAAAGTAGTTAGTCAACATGAGGCACAATCCAAATGACATTTTGAATCAATTTTTCTACAGTCCAAAAAAATCAATTTTCTGATGAAAAATGATGACCCGTGACCTGTCGAAATTTCTCCAGATGGTCAGAAATGGAAATTATTTCATGTTTAATTTTTTGACTGCAAATGACTATTCCATGTAAATTATCACTTTTGGAACAAAAATAAGTGTGTTTAGAGTCACTTTAATGCCTGAAATTGGTCGAAATAGAAGCTTCTGAATAGGAGAAAAAGTCTGTAATTATGGCAATTTTGGTCACATTGAGGCTTTAAAAAGTAGTTATTCAACATGAGGCGCATTCCAAATGACATTTTGAATCAATTTTTCTACAGTCCAAAAAATCTATTTTCTGATGAAAAACGATGACCCGTGACCTGTCAAAATTTCTCCAGATCGTCAGAAATGGAAATTTTGTAATGTTTTATTTTTTGACTGCAAATGACTATTCCATGTAAATTATCACTTTTGGAACAAAAATAAGTGTGTTTAGAGTCACTTTAATGCCTGAAATTGGTCGAAATAGAAGCTTCTGAATAGGAGAAAAAGTCTGTAATAATGGCAATTTTGGTCACATTGAGGCTTTAAAAAGTAGTTATTCAACACGAGGCACATTCCAAATTACATTTTTAATAAATTTTTCTACAGTCCAAAAAATCAATTTTCTGATGAAAAACGATTTAACCTGTCGACCTGTCGAAATTTCTCCAGATGGTCAGAAATGGACATTTTTTTATGTTTACATTTTTTTTCTGTAAATGACTATTCCATGTGAATTATCACTTTTGGAACAAAAATAAGGGTGTTTAGAGTCACTTTAATGCCTGAAATTGGTCGAAATAGAAGCTTCTGAATAGGAGAAAATGTCTTTAAAAATGGCAATTTTCGTCACATTGAGGCTTTAAAAAGTAGTTATTCAACATGAGGCACAATTCAAATGACATTTTGAATCAATTTTTCTACAGTCCAAAAAAACAATTTTCGGATGAAAAACGATGCCCTGTGACCTGTCGAAATTTCTGCAGATCGTCAGAAATGGAAATTTTTCAATGTTTAATTTTTTGACTGCAAATGACTATTCCATGTAAATTATCACTTTTGGAACAAAAATAAGTGTGTTTAGAGTCACTTTAATGCCTGAAATTGGTCGAAATAGAAGCTTCTGAATAGGAGAAAAAGTCTGTAATAATGGCAATTCTGGTCACATTGAGGCTTTAAAAAGTAGTTATTCAACATGAGGCACATTCCAAATGACATTTTGAATCAATTTTTCTACAGTCCAAACAATCAATTTTCTGATAAAAAACGATGACCCGTGACCAGTCGAAATTTCTCCAGATGGTCAGAAATGGAAATTTTTTAATGTTTAATTTTTTGACTGCACATGACTATTCCATGTAAATTATCACTTTTGGAACTAAAATAAATGTGTTTAGAATCACTTTAGTGCCTGAAATTGGTCAAAATAGAAGCTTCTGAATAGGAGAAAAAGTCTGTATTAATGGCAATTTTTGCCACATTTAAAAACATTTAAAAAGTAGTTATTCAACATGAGGCACATTCCAAATGACATTTTTAATCAATTTTTCTACAGTCCATAAAATCAATTTTTGTGATGAAAAACGATGACCCGTGACCTGTCGAAATTTCTCCAGATGGTCAGAAATGGAAATTTTTTAATGTTTACATTTTTTTTCTGTAAATGACTATTCCATGTGAATTATCACTTTTGGAACAAAAATAAGGGTGTTTAGAGTCACTTTAATGCCTGAAATTGGTCGAAATAGAAGCCTCTGAATAGGAGAAAATGTCTTTAAAAATGGCAATTTTCGTCACATTGAGGCTTTAAAAAGTAGTTATTCAACATGAGGGGCATTCCAAATTACATTTTGAATCAATTTTTCTACAGTCCAAAAAAACTATTTTCTGATGAAAAACGATGCCCCGTGACCTGTCGAAATTTCTCCAGATCGTCAGAAATGGAAATTTTTCAATGTTTAGTTTTTTGACTGCAAATGACTATTCCATGTAAATTATCACTTTTGGAACAAAAACAGGTGTGTTTAGAGTCACTTTAATACCTGAAATTGGTCGAAATAGAAGCTTCTGAATTGGAGAAAATGTCTGTATTAATGGCAATTTTGGTCACTTTGAGGCTTTAAAAAGTAGTTATTCAACATGAGGCACATTCCAAATGACATTTTGAATCAATTTTTCTACAGTCGAAAAAATCAATTTTCTGATGAAAAACGATGACCCGTGACCTGTCGAAATTTCTCCAGATGGTCAGAAATGGAAATTTTTTCATGTTTAAGTTTTTTTACTGTAAATGACCATTCCATGTGAATTGTCACTTTTGCACTTAAAATAAGTGTGTTTAGAGTAAGTTTAATGACTGAAATTGGTCGAAAAAGAAGCTTCTGAGTAGGAGAAATAGTCTGTAAAAATGGCAATTTTGGTCACATTGAGGCTTCAAAAAGTAGTTATTCAACATGAGGCACAATCCAAATGACATTTTGAATCAATTTTTCTACAGTCTAAAAAAATCAATTTTCTGATGAAAAATGATGACCCGTGACCTGTTGAAATTTCTCCAGATAGTCAGAAATGGAAATTATTTCATGTTTAATTTTTTGACTGCAAATGACTATTCCATGTAAATTATCACTTTTGGAACAAAAATTAGTGTGTTTAGAGTCACTTTAATGCCTGAAATTGGTCGAAATAGAAGCTTCTGAATAGGAGAAAAAGTCTGTAATTATGGCAATTTTGGTCACATTGAGGCTTTAAAAAGTAGTTATACAACATGAGGCATGTTCCAAATGACATTTTGAATCAATTTTTCTACAGTCCAAAAAACTCAATTTTCTGATGAAAAACGATGACCCGTGACCTGTCGAAATCTCTCCAGATGGTCAGAAATGGAAATTGTTTTATTTTAATTTTTTTTACTGTAAATGACCATTCCATGTGAATTGTCACTTTTGCACTTAAAATAAGTGTGTTTAGAGTAAGTTTAATGACTGAAATTGGTCGAAAAAGAAGCTTCTGAGTAGGAGAAAAAGTCTGTAAAAATGGCAATTTTCGTCACATTGAGGATTTAAAAAGTAGTCATTCAACATGAGGCGCATTCCAAATGACATTTTGAATCAATTTTTCTACAGTCCAAAAAAACAATTTTCTGATGAAAAACGATGCCCCGTGACCTGTCGAAATTTCTCCAGATCGTCAGAAATGGAAATTTTTCAATGTTTAATTTTTTGACTGCAAATGACTATTCCATGTAAATTATCACTTTTGGAACAAAAATAAGTGTGTTTAGAGTCACTTTAATGCCTGAAATTGGTCGAAATAGAAGCTTCTGAATAGGAGAAAAAGTCTGTAATTATGGCAATTTTGGTCACATTGAGGCTTTAAAAAGTAGTTATTCAACATGAGGCGCATTCCAAATGACATTTTGAATCAATTTTTCTACAGTCCAAAAAATCTATTTTCTGATGAAAAACGATGACCCGTGACCTGTCAAAATTTCTCCAGATCGTCAGAAATGGAAATTTTTCAATGTTTAATTTTTTGACTGCAAATGACTATTCCATGTAAATTATCACTTTTGGAACAAAAATAAGTGTGTTTAGAGTCACTTTAATGCCTGAAATTGGTCGAAATAGAAGCTTCTGAATAGGAGAAAAAGTCTGTAATTATGGCAATTTTGGTCACATTGAGGCTTTAAAAAGTAGTTAGTCAACATGAGGCACAATCCAAATGACATTTTGAATCAATTTTTCTACAGTCCAAAAAAATCAATTTTCTGATGAAAAATGATGACCCGTGACCTGTCGAAATTTCTCCAGATGGTCAGAAATGGAAATTATTTAATGTTTAATTTTTTGACTGCAAATGACTATTCCATGTAAATTATCACTTTTGGAACAAAAATAAGTGTGTTTAGAGTCACTTTAATGCCTGAAATTGGTCGAAATAGAAGCTTCTGAATAGGAGAAAAAGTCTGTAATTATGGCAATTTTGGTCACATTGAGGCTTTAAAAAGTAGTTATTCAACATGAGGCGCATTCCAAATGACATTTTGAATCAATTTTTCTACAGTCCAAAAAATCTATTTTCTGATGAAAAACGATGACCCGTGACCTGTCAAAATTTCTCCAGATCGTCAGAAATGGAAATTTTGTAATGTTTTATTTTTTGACTGCAAATGACTATTCCATGTAAATTATCACTTTTGGAACAAAAATAAGTGTGTTTAGAGTCACTTTAATGCCTGAAATTGGTCGAAATAGAAGCTTCTGAATAGGAGAAAAAGTCTGTAATAATGGCAATTTTGGTCACATTGAGGCTTTAAAAAGTAGTTATTCAACACGAGGCACATTCCAAATTACATTTTTAATCAATTTTTCTACAGTCCAAAAAATCAATTTTCTGATGAAAAACGATTTAACCTGTCGACCTGTCGAAATTTCTCCAGATGGTCAGAAATGGACATTTTTTTATGTTTACATTTTTTTTCTGTAAATGACTATTCCATGTGAATTATCACTTTTGGAACAAAAATAAGGGTGTTTAGAGTCACTTTAATGCCTGAAATTGGTCGAAATAGAAGCTTCTGAATAGGAGAAAAAGTCTGTAATAATGGCAATTTTGGTCACATTGAGGCTTTAAAAAGTAGTTATTCAACACGAGGCACATTCCAAATTACATTTTTAATCAATTTTTCTACAGTCCAAAAAATCAATTTTCTGATGAAAAACGATTTAACCTGTCGACCTGTCGAAATTTCTCCAGATGGTCAGAAATGGACATTTTTTTATGTTTACATTTTTTTTCTGTAAATGACTATTCCATGTGAATTATCACTTTTGGAACAAAAATAAGGGTGTTTAGAGTCACTTTAATGCCTGAAATTGGTCGAAATAGAAGCTTCTGAATAGGAGAAAATGTCTTTAAAAATGGCAATTTTTGTCACATTGAGGCTTTAAAAAGTAGTTATTCAACATGAGGCACAATTCAAATGACATTTTGAATACATTTTTCTACAGCCCAAAAACTCAATTTTCTGATGAAAAACGATGACCCGTGACCTGTCGAAATCTCTCCAGATGGTCAGAAATGGAAATTTTTTTATTTTAATTTTTTTTACTGTAAATGACTATTCCATGTGAATTATCACTTTTGGAATTAAAATAAGTGTGTTTAGAGTAAGTTTAATGACTGAAATTGGTCGAAAAAGAAGCCTCTGAGTAGGAGAAAACGTCTGTAAAAATGGCAATTCTGGTCACATTGAGGCTTTAAAAAGTAGTTATTCAACATGAGGCACATTCCAAATGACATTTTGAATCAATTTTTCTACAGTCCATAAAATCAATTTTTGTGATGAAAAACGATGACCCGTGACCTGTCGAAATTTCTCCAGATGGTCAGAAATGGAAATTTTTTAATGTTTACATTTTTTTTCTGTAAATGACTATTCCATGTGAATTATCACTTTTGGAACAAAAATAAGGGTGTTTAGAGTCACTTTAATGCCTGAAATTGGTCGAAATAGAAGCCTCTGAATAGGAGAAAATGTCTTTAAAAATGGCAATTTTCATCACATTGAGGCTTTAAAAAGTAGTCATTCAACATGAGGCGCATTCCAAATGACATTTTGAATCAATTTTTCTACAGTCCAAAAAAACAATTTTCGGATGAAAAACGATGCCCCGTGACCTGTCGAAATTTCTCCAGATCGTCAGAAATGGAAATTTTTCAATGTTTAATTTTTTGACTGCAAATGACTATTCCATGTAAATTATCACTTTTGGAACAAAAATAAGTGTGTTTAGAGTCACTTTAATGCCTGAAATTGGTCGAAATAGAAGCTTCTGAATAGGAGAAAAAGTCTGTAATTATGGCAATTTTGGTCACATTGAGGCTTTAAAAAGTAGTTAGTCAACATGAGGCACAATCCAAATGACATTTTGAATCAATTTTTCTACAGTCCAAAAAAATCAATTTTCTGATGAAAAATGATGACCCGTGACCTGTCGAAATTTCTCCAGATGGTCAGAAATGGAAATTATTTAATGTTTAATTTTTTGACTGCAAATGACTATTCCATGTAAATTATCACTTTTGGAACAAAAATAAGTGTGTTTAGAGTCACTTTAATGCCTGAAATTGGTCGAAATAGAAGCTTCTGAATAGGAGAAAAAGTCTGTAATTATGGCAATTTTGGTCACATTGAGGCTTTAAAAAGTAGTTATTCAACATGAGGCGCATTCCAAATGACATTTTGAATCAATTTTTCTACAGTCCAAAAAAACAATTTTCTGATGAAAAACGATGCCCCGTGACCTGTCGAAATTTCTCCAGATCGTCAGAAATGGAAATTTTTCAATGTTTAATTTTTTGACTGCAAATGACTATTCCATGTAAATTATCAATTTTGGAACAAAAATAAGTGTGTTTAGAGTCACTTTAATGCCTGAAATTGGTCGAAATAGAAGCTTCTGAATAGGAGAAAAAGTCTGTAATTATGGCAATTTTGGTCACATTGAGGCTTTAAAAAGTAGTTAGTCAACATGAGGCACAATCCAAATGACATTTTGAATCAATTTTTCTACAGTCCAAAAAAATCAATTTTCTGATGAAAAATGATGACCCGTGACCTGTCGAAATTTCTCCAGATGGTCAGAAATGGAAATTATTTCATGTTTAATTTTTTGACTGCAAATGACTATTCCATGTAAATTATCACTTTTGGAACAAAAATAAGTGTGTTTAGAGTCACTTTAATGCCTGAAATTGGTCGAAATAGAAGCTTCTGAATAGGAGAAAAAGTCTGTAATTATGGCAATTTTGGTCACATTGAGGCTTTAAAAAGTAGTTATTCAACATGAGGCGCATTCCAAATGACATTTTGAATCAATTTTTCTACAGTCCAAAAAATCTATTTTCTGATGAAAAACGATGACCCGTGACCTGTCAAAATTTCTCCAGATCGTCAGAAATGGAAATTTTGTAATGTTTTATTTTTTGACTGCAAATGACTATTCCATGTAAATTATCACTTTTGGAACAAAAATAAGTGTGTTTAGAGTCACTTTAATGCCTGAAATTGGTCGAAATAGAAGCTTCTGAATAGGAGAAAAAGTCTGTAATAATGGCAATTTTGGTCACATTGAGGCTTTAAAAAGTAGTTATTCAACACGAGGCACATTCCAAATTACATTTTTAATAAATTTTTCTACAGTCCAAAAAATCAATTTTCTGATGAAAAACGATTTAACCTGTCGACCTGTCGAAATTTCTCCAGATGGTCAGAAATGGACATTTTTTTATGTTTACATTTTTTTTCTGTAAATGACTATTCCATGTGAATTATCACTTTTGGAACAAAAATAAGGGTGTTTAGAGTCACTTTAATGCCTGAAATTGGTCGAAATAGAAGCTTCTGAATAGGAGAAAATGTCTTTAAAAATGGCAATTTTCGTCACATTGAGGCTTTAAAAAGTAGTTATTCAACATGAGGCACAATTCAAATGACATTTTGAATAAATTTTTCTACAGCCCAAAAACTCAATTTTCTGATGAAAAACGATGACCCGTGACCTGTCGAAATCTCTCCAGATGGTCAGAAATGGAAATTTTTTTATTTTAATTTTTTTTACTGTAAATGACTATTCCATGTGAATTATCACCTTTGGAATTAAAATAAGTGTGTTTAGAGTAAGTTTAATGACTGAAATTGGTCGAAAAAGAAGCCTCTGAGTAGGAGAAAACGTCTGTAAAAATGGCAATTCTGGTCACATTGAGGCTTTAAAAAGTAGTTATTCAACATGAGGCACATTCCAAATGACATTTTGAATCAATTTTTCTACAGTCCATAAAATCAATTTTTGTGATGAAAAACGATGACCCGTGACCTGTCGAAATTTCTCCAGATGGTCAGAAATGGAAATTTTTTAATGTTTACATTTTTTTTCTGTAAATGACTATTCCATGTGAATTATCACTTTTGGAACAAAAATAAGGGTGTTTAGAGTCACTTTAATGCCTGAAATTGGTCGAAATAGAAGCCTCTGAATAGGAGAAAATGTCTTTAAAAATGGCAATTTTCATCACATTGAGGCTTTAAAAAGTAGTCATTCAACATGAGGCGCATTCCAAATGACATTTTGAATCAATTTTTCTACAGTCCAAAAAAACAATTTTCGGATGAAAAACGATGCCCTGTGACCTGTCGAAATTTCTGCAGATCGTCAGAAATGGAAATTTTTCAATGTTTAATTTTTTGACTGCAAATGACTATTCCATGTAAATTATCACTTTTGGAACAAAAATAAGTGTGTTTAGAGTCACTTTAATGCCTGAAATTGGTCGAAATAGAAGCTTCTGAATAGGAGAAAAAGTCTGTAATAATGGCAATTCTGGTCACATTGAGGCTTTAAAAAGTAGTTATTCAACATGAGGCACATTCCAAATGACATTTTGAATCAATTTTTCTACAGTCCAAACAATCAATTTTCTGATAAAAAACGATGACCCGTGACCAGTCGAAATTTCTCCAGATGGTCAGAAATGGAAATTTTTTAATGTTTAATTTTTTGACTGCACATGACTATTCCATGTAAATTATCACTTTTGGAACTAAAATAAATGTGTTTAGAATCACTTTAGTGCCTGAAATTGGTCAAAATAGAAGCTTCTGAATAGGAGAAAAAGTCTGTATTAATGGCAATTTTGGCCACATTTAAAAACATTTAAAAAGTAGTTATTCAACATGAGGCACATTCCAAATGACATTTTTAATCAATTTTTCTACAGTCCATAAAATCAATTTTTGTGATGAAAAACGATGACCCGTGACCTGTCGAAATTTCTCCAGATGGTCAGAAATGGAAATTTTTTAATGTTTACATTTTTTTTCTGTAAATGACTATTCCATGTGAATTATCACTTTTGGAACAAAAATAAGGGTGTTTAGAGTCACTTTAATGCCTGAAATTGGTCGAAATAGAAGCCTCTGAATAGGAGAAAATGTCTTTAAAAATGGCAATTTTCGTCACATTGAGGCTTTAAAAAGTAGTTATTCAACATGAGGGGCATTCCAAATTACATTTTGAATCAATTTTTCTACAGTCCAAAAAAACTATTTTCTGATGAAAAACGATGCCCCGTGACCTGTCGAAATTTCTCCAGATCGTCAGAAATGGAAATTTTTCAATGTTTAATTTTTTGACTGCAAATGACTATTCCATGTAAATTATCACTTTTGGAACAAAAACAGGTGTGTTTAGAGTCACTTTAATACCTGAAATTGGTCGAAATAGAAGCTTCTGAATTGGAGAAAATGTCTGTATTAATGGCAATTTTGGTCACTTTGAGGCTTTAAAAAGTAGTTATTCAACATGAGGCACATTCCAAATGACATTTTGAATCAATTTTTCTACAGTCGAAAAAATCAATTTTCTGATGAAAAACGATGACCCGTGACCTGTCGAAATTTCTCCAGATGGTCAGAAATGGAAATTTTTTCATGTTTAAGTTTTTTTACTGTAAATGACCATTCCATGTGAATTGTCACTTTTGCACTTAAAATAAGTGTGTTTAGAGTAAGTTTAATGACTGAAATTGGTCGAAAAAGAAGCTTCTGAGTAGGAGAAATAGTCTGTAAAAATGGCAATTTTGGTCACATTGAGGCTTCAAAAAGTAGTTATTCAACATGAGGCACAATCCAAATGACATTTTGAATCAATTTTTCTACAGTCTAAAAAAATCAATTTTCTGATGAAAAATGATGACCCGTGACCTGTTGAAATTTCTCCAGATAGTCAGAAATGGAAATTATTTAATGTTTAATTTTTTGACTGCAAATGACTATTCCATGTAAATTATCACTTTTGGAACAAAAATTAGTGTGTTTAGAGTCACTTTAATGCCTGAAATTGGTCGAAATAGAAGCTTCTGAATAGGAGAAAAAGTCTGTAATTATGGCAATTTTGGTCACATTGAGGCTTTAAAAAGTAGTTATACAACATGAGGCATGTTCCAAATGACATTTTGAATCAATTTTTCTACAGTCCAAAAAACTCAATTTTCTGATGAAAAACGATGACCCGTGACCTGTCGAAATCTCTCCAGATGGTCAGAAATGGAAATTTTTTTATTTTAATTTTTTTTACTGTAAATGACCATTCCATGTGAATTGTCACTTTTGCACTTAAAATAAGTGTGTTTAGAGTAAGTTTAATGACTGAAATTGGTCGAAAAAGAAGCTTCTGAGTAGGAGAAAAAGTCTGTAAAAATGGCAATTTTCGTCACATTGAGGATTTAAAAAGTAGTTATTCAACATGAGGCACAATCCAAATGACATTTTGAATCAATTTTTCTACAGTCCAAAAAATCAATTTTCTGATGAAAAACGATGACCTGTGACCTGTCGAAATTTCTCCAGATGGTCAGAAATGGAAATTTTTTCATGTTTAATTTTTTTACTGTAAATGACTATTCCATGTGAATTATCACTTTTGGAACTAAAATAAGTGTGTTTAGAATCACTTTAATGCCTGAAATTGGTCAAAATAGAAGCTTCTGAATAGGAGAAAAAGTCTGTATTAATGGCAATTTTGGCCGCATTTAAAAACATTTAAAAAGTAGTTATTCAACATGAAGCACATTCCAAATGACATTTTTAATCAATTTTTCTACAGTCCATAAAATCAATTTTTGTGATGAAAAACGATGACCCGTGACCTGTCGAAATTTCTCCAGATGGTCAGAAATGGAAATTTTTTCATGTTTAATTTTTGGACTGCACATGACTATTCCATGTAAATTATAACTTTTGGAACAAAAACAGGTGTGTTTAGAGTCACTTTAATGCCTGAAATTGGTCGAAATAGAAGCTTCTGAATAGGAGAAAAAGTCTGTAATAATGGCAATTCTGGTCACATTGAGGCTTTAAAAAGTAGTTATTCAACATGAGGCACATTCCAAATGACATTTTGAATCAATTTTTCTACAGTCCAAACAATCAATTTTCTGATAAAAAACGATGACCCGTGACCAGTCGAAATTTCTCCAGATGGTCAGAAATGGAAATTTTTTAATGTTTAATTTTTTGACTGCACATGACTATTCCATGTAAATTATCACTTTTGGAACTAAAATAAATGTGTTTAGAATCACTTTAGTGCCTGAAATTGGTCAAAATAGAAGCTTCTGAATAGGAGAAAAAGTCTGTATTAATGGCAATTTTGGCCACATTTAAAAACATTTAAAAAGTAGTTATTCAACATGAGGCACATTCCAAATGACATTTTTAATCAATTTTTCTACAGTCCATAAAATCAATTTTTGTGATGAAAAACGATGACCCGTGACCTGTCGAAATTTCTCCAGATGGTCAGAAATGGAAATTTTTTAATGTTTACATTTTTTTTCTGTAAATGACTATTCCATGTGAATTATCACTTTTGGAACAAAAATAAGGGTGTTTAGAGTCACTTTAATGCCTGAAATTGGTCGAAATAGAAGCCTCTGAATAGGAGAAAATGTCTTTAAAAATGGCAATTTTCGTCACATTGAGGCTTTAAAAAGTAGTTATTCAACATGAGGGGCATTCCAAATTACATTTTGAATCAATTTTTCTACAGTCCAAAAAAACTATTTTCTGATGAAAAACGATGCCCCGTGACCTGTCGAAATTTCTCCAGATCGTCAGAAATGGAAATTTTTCAATGTTTAATTTTTTGACTGCAAATGACTATTCCATGTAAATTATCACTTTTGGAACAAAAACAGGTGTGTTTAGAGTCACTTTAATACCTGAAATTGGTCGAAATAGAAGCTTCTGAATTGGAGAAAATGTCTGTATTAATGGCAATTTTGGTCACTTTGAGGCTTTAAAAAGTAGTTATTCAACATGAGGCACATTCCAAATGACATTTTGAATCAATTTTTCTACAGTCGAAAAAATCAATTTTCTGATGAAAAACGATGACCCGTGACCTGTCGAAATTTCTCCAGATGGTCAGAAATGGAAATTTTTTCATGTTTAAGTTTTTTTACTGTAAATGACCATTCCATGTGAATTGTCACTTTTGCACTTAAAATAAGTGTGTTTAGAGTAAGTTTAATGACTGAAATTGGTCGAAAAAGAAGCTTCTGAGTAGGAGAAATAGTCTGTAAAAATGGCAATTTTGGTCACATTGAGGCTTCAAAAAGTAGTTATTCAACATGAGGCACAATCCAAATGACATTTTGAATCAATTTTTCTACAGTCTAAAAAAATCAATTTTCTGATGAAAAATGATGACCCGTGACCTGTTGAAATTTCTCCAGATAGTCAGAAATGGAAATTATTTAATGTTTAATTTTTTGACTGCAAATGACTATTCCATGTAAATTATCACTTTTGGAACAAAAATTAGTGTGTTTAGAGTCACTTTAATGCCTGAAATTGGTCGAAATAGAAGCTTCTGAATAGGAGAAAAAGTCTGTAATTATGGCAATTTTGGTCACATTGAGGCTTTAAAAAGTAGTTATACAACATGAGGCATGTTCCAAATGACATTTTGAATCAATTTTTCTACAGTCCAAAAAACTCAATTTTCTGATGAAAAACGATGACCCGTGACCTGTCGAAATCTCTCCAGATGGTCAGAAATGGAAATTTTTTTATTTTAATTTTTTTTACTGTAAATGACCATTCCATGTGAATTGTCACTTTTGCACTTAAAATAAGTGTGTTTAGAGTAAGTTTAATGACTGAAATTGGTCGAAAAAGAAGCTTCTGAGTAGGAGAAAAAGTCTGTAAAAATGGCAATTTTCGTCACATTGAGGATTTAAAAAGTAGTTATTCAACATGAGGCACAATCCAAATGACATTTTGAATCAATTTTTCTACAGTCCAAAAAATCAATTTTCTGATGAAAAACGATGACCTGTGACCTGTCGAAATTTCTCCAGATGGTCAGAAATGGAAATTTTTTCATGTTTAATTTTTTTACTGTAAATGACTATTCCATGTGAATTATCACTTTTGGAACTAAAATAAGTGTGTTTAGAATCACTTTAATGCCTGAAATTGGTCAAAATAGAAGCTTCTGAATAGGAGAAAAAGTCTGTATTAATGGCAATTTTGGCCGCATTTAAAAACATTTAAAAAGTAGTTATTCAACATGAGGCACATTCCAAATGACATTTTTAATCAATTTTTCTACAGTCCATAAAATCAATTTTTGTGATGAAAAACGATGACCCGTGACCTGTCGAAATTTCTCCAGATGGTCAGAAATGGAAATTTTTTCATGTTTAATTTTTGGACTGCACATGACTATTCCATGTAAATTATAACTTTTGGAACAAAAACAGGTGTGTTTAGAGTCACTTTAATGCCTGAAATTGGTCGAAATAGAAGCTTCTGAATAGGAGTAAATGTCTGTATTAATGGCAATTTTGGTCACATTGAGGCTTTAAAAAGTAGTTATTCAACATGAGACACATTCCAAATAAAATTTTGAATCAATTTTACTACGGTCCAAAAAATCAATTTTCTGATGAAAAACGATGACCCGTGACCTGTCGAAATTTCTCCAGATGGTCAGAAATGGAAATTTTTTAATGTTTAAAGTTTTTTTACTGTCAATGACTATTCCATGTGAATTATCACTTTTGGAACAAAAATAAGTGTGTTTAGAGTCACTTTAATGCCTGAAATTGGTCGAAATAGAAGCTTCTGAATAGGAGAAAATGTCTGTATTAATGGCAATTTTGGTCACATTGAGGCTTCAAAAAGTAGTTATTCAACATGAGGCACAATCCAAATGACATTTTGAATTAATTTTTCTACAGTCCAAAAAAATCAATTTTCTATTGAAAAACGATGACCCGTGACCTGTCGAAATTTCTCCAGATGGCCAGAAATGGAAATTTTTTAATGTTTCATTTTTTGACTGCAAACGACTATTCCATGTAAATTATCACTTTTGGAACAAAAAAAAGTGTGTTTATAGTCACTTTAATGCTTGAAATTAGTCGAAATAGAAGCTTCTGAATAGGAGAAAATGTCTGTATTAATGGCAATTTTGGTCACATTGAGGCTTTAAAAAGTAGTTATTCAACATGAGGCACAATCCAAATGACATTTTGAATCAATTTTTCTACAGTCCAAAAAAATCAATTTTCTAATGAAAAATGATGACCCGTGACCTGTCGAAATTTCTCCAGATGGTCAGAAATGGAAATTATTTAATGTTTAATTTTTTGACTGCAAATGACTATTCCATGTAAATTATCACTTTTGGAACAAAAATAAGTGTGTTTAGAGTCACTTTAATGCCTGAAATTGGTCGAAATAGAAGCTTCTGAATAGGAGAAAAAGTCTGTAATTATGGCAATTTTGGTCACAATGAGGCTTTAAAAAGTAGTTATTCAACATGAGGCGCATTCCAAATGACATTTTGAATCAATTTTTCTACAGTCCAAAAAAATCTATTTTCTGATGAAAAACGATGACCCGTGACCTGTCAAAATTTCTCCAGATCGTCAGAAATGGAAATTTTTTAATGTTTAATTTTTTGACTGCAAATGACTATTCCATGTAAATTATCACTTTTGGAACAAAAATAAGTGTGTTTAGAGTCACTTTAATGCCTGAAATTGGTCGAAAAAGAAGCTTCTGAATAGGAGAAAAAGTCTGTAATAATGGCAATTTTGGTCACATTGAGGCTTTAAAAAGTAGTTATTCAACATGAGGAACATTCCAAATTACATTTTTAATCAATTTTTCTACAGTCCAAAAAATCAATTTTCTGATGAAAAACGATGACCCGTGACCTGTCGAAATTTCTCCAGATGGTCAGAAATGGAAATTTTTTAATGTTTAATTTTTTGACTGCACATGACTATTCCATGTAAATTATCACTTTTGGAACAAAAATAAGTGTGTTTAGAGTCACTTTAATGCCTGAAATTGGTCGAAATAAAAGCTTCTGCATAGGATAAAAAGTCTGTAATAATGGCAATTTTGTTCACATTGAGGCTTTAAAAAGTAGTTATTCAACATGAGGCACATTCCAAATTACATTTTTAATCAATTTTTCTACAGTCCAAAAAATCAATTTTCTGATGAAAAACGATGACCCGTGACCTGTCGAAATTTCTCCAGATGGTCAGAAATGGAAATTTTTTTATGTTTACATTTTTTTTCTGTAAATGACTATTCCATGTGAATTATCACTTTTGGAACAAAAATAGGGGTGTTTAGAGTCACTTTAATGCCTGAAATTGGTCGAAATAGAATCTTCTGAATAGGAGAAAATGTCTTTAAAAATGGCAATTTTCATCACATTGAGGCTTTAAAAAGTAGTTATTCAACATGAGGCACAATTCAAATGACATTTTGAATCAATTTTTCTACAGCCCAAAAACTCAATTTTCTGATGAAAAACGATGACCCGTGACCTGTCGAAATTTCTCCAGATGGTCAGAAATGGAAATTTTTTAATTTAAATTTTTTTTACTCTAAATGACTATTCCATGTGAATTATCACTTTTGGAATTAAAATAAGTGTGTTTAGAGTAAGTTTAATGACTGAAATTGGTCGAAAAAGAAGCCTCTGAGTAGGAGAAAACGTCTGTAAAAATGGCAATTCTGGTCACATTGAGGCTTTAAAAAGTAGTTATTCAACATGAGGCGCATTCCAAATTACATTTTGAATCAATTTTTCTACAGTCCAAAAAAACTATTTTCTGATGAAAAACGATGCCCCGTGACCTGTCGAAATTTCTCGAGATGGTCAGAAATGGAAATTTTTTCATGTTTAATTTTTTTACTGTAAATGACCATTCCATGTGAATTGTCACTTTTGCACTTAAAATAAGTGTGTTTAGAGTAAGTTTAATGACTGAAATTGGTCGAAAAAGAAGCTTCTGAGTAGGAGAAAATGTCTGTATTAATGGCAATTTTGGTCACATTGAGGCTTCAAAAAGTAGTTATTCAACATGAGGCACAATCCAAATGACATTTTGAATTAATTTTTCTACAGTCCAAAAAAATCAATTTTCTATTGAAAAACGATGACCCGTGACCTGTCGAAATTTCTCCAGATGGTCAGAAATGGAAATTTTTTAATGTTTCATTTTTTGACTGCAAACGACTATTCCATGTAAATTATCACTTTTGGAACAAAAAAAAGTGTGTTTATAGTCACTTTAATGCTTGAAATTAGTCGAAATAGAAGCTTCTGAATAGGAGAAAATGTCTGTATTAATGGCAATTTTGGTCACATTAAGGCTTTAAAAAGTAGTTATTAAACATGAGGCACAATCCAAATGACATTTTGAATCAAATTTTTCTACAGTCCAAAATAATCAATTTTCTGATGAAAAACGATGACCCGTGACCTGTCGAAATTTCTCCAGATGGTCAGAAATGGAAATTTTTCAATGTTTAATTTTTTTACTGCAAATGACTATTCCATGTAAATTATCACTTTTGGAACAAAAACAGGTGTGTTTAGAGTCACTTTAATACCTGAAATTGGTCGAAATAGAAGCTTCTGAATTGGAGAAAATGTCTGTATTAATGGCTATTTTGGTCACTTTGAGGCTTTAAAAAGTAGTTATTCAACATGAGGCACATTCCAAATGACATTTTGAATCAATTTTTCTACAGTCCAAAAAATCAATTTTCTGATGAAAAACGATGACCCGTGACCTGTCGAAATTTCTCCAGATGGTCAGAAATGGAAATTTTTTCATGTTTAATTTTTTTACTGTAAATGACCATTCCATGTGAATTGTCACTTTTGCACTTAAAATAAGTGTGTTTAGAGTAAGTTTAATGACTGAAATTGGTCGAAAAAGAAGCTTCTGAGTAGGAGAAAAAGTCTGTAAAAATGGCAATTTTGGTCACATTGAGGCTTCAAAAAGTAGTTATTCAACATGAGGCACAATCCAAATGACATTTTGAATCAATTTTTCTACAGTCTAAAAAAATCAATTTTCTGATGAAAAATGATGACCCGTGACCTGTTGAAATTTCTCCAGATAGTCAGAAATGGAAATTATTTCATGTTTAATTTTTTGACTGCAAATGACTATTCCATGTAAATTATCACTTTTGGAACAAAAATAAGTGTGTTTAGAGTCACTTTAATGCCTGAAATTGGTTGAAATAGAAGCTTCTGAATAGGAGAAAAAGTCTGTAATTATGGCAATTTTGGTCACATTGAGGCTTTAAAAAGTAGTTATACAACATGAGGCGTGTTCCAAATGACATTTTGAATAAATTTTTCTACAGTCCAAAAAATCAATTTTCTGATGAAAAACGATGCCCCGTGACCTGTCGAAATTTCTACAGATCGTCAGAAATGGAAATTTTTTAATGTTTAATTTTTTGACTGTAAATGACTATTCCATGTGAATTATCACTTTTGGAACAAAAATAAGGGTGTTTAGAGTCACTTTAATGCCTGAAATTGGTCGAAATAGTATCTTCTGAATAGGAGAAAATGTCTTTAAAAATGGCAATTTTCGTCACATTGAGGATTTAAAAAGTAGTTATTCAACATGAGGCACAATCCAAATGACATTTTGAATCAATTTTTCTACAGTCCAAAAAATCAATTTTCTGATGAAAAACGATGACCTGTGACCTGTCGAAATTTCTCCAGATGGTCAGAAATGGAAATTTTTTCATGTTTAATTTTTTTACTGTAAATGACTATTCCATGTGAATTATCACTTTTGGAACTAAAATAAGTGTGTTTAGAATCACTTTAATGCCTGAAATTGGTCAAAATAGAAGCTTCTGAATAGGAGAAAAAGTCTGTATTAATGGCAATTTTGGCCGCATTTAAAAACATTTAAAAAGTAGTTATTCAACATGAGACACATTCCAAATGACATTTTTAATCAATTTTTCTACAGTCCATAAAATCAATTTTTGTGATGAAAAACGATGACCCGTGACCTGTCGAAATTTCTCCAGATGGTCAGAAATGGAAATTTTTTCATGTTTAATTTTTTGACTGCACATGACTATTCCATGTAAATTATCACTTTTGGAACAAAAACAGGTGTGTTTAGAGTCACTTTAATGCCTGAAATTGGTCGAAATAGAAGCTTCTGAATAGGAGTAAATGTCTGTATTAATGGCAATTTTGGTCACATTGAGGCTTTAAAAAGTAGTTATTCAACATGAGACACATTCCAAATAAAATTTTGAATCAATTTTACTACGGTCCAAAAAATCAATTTTCTGATGAAAAACGATGACCCGTGACCTGTCGAAATTTCTCCAGATGGTCAGAAATGGAAATTTTTTAATGTTTAAAGTTTTTTTACTGTCAATGACTATTCCATGTGAATTATCACTTTTGGAACAAAAATAAGTGTGTTTAGAGTCACTTTAATGCCTGAAATTGGTCGAAATAGAAGCTTCTGAATAGGAGAAAATGTCTGTATTAATGGCAATTTTGGTCACATTGAGGCTTCAAAAAGTAGTTATTCAACATGAGGCACAATCCAAATGACATTTTGAATCAATTTTTCTGCAGTCCAAAAAATCAATTTTCTGATGAAAAACGATGACCTGTGACCTGTCGAAATTTCTCCAGATGGTCAGAAATGGAAATTTTTTCATGTTTAATTTTTTTACTGTAAATGACTATTCCATGTGAATTATCACTTTTGGAACTAAAATAAGTGTGTTTAGAATCACTTTAATGCCTGAAATTGGTCAAAATAGAAGCTTCTGAATAGGAGAAAAAGTCTGTATTAATGGCAATTTTGGCCGCATTTAAAAACATTTAAAAAGTAGTTATTCAACATGAGGCACATTCCAAATGACATTTTTAATCAATTTTTCTACAGTCCATAAAATCACATTTTGTGATGAAAAACGATGACCCGTGACCTGTCGAAATTTCTCCAGATGGTCAGAAATGGAAATTTTTTCATGTTTAATTTTTTGACTGCACATGACTATTCCATGTAAATTATCACTTTTGGAACAAAAACAGGTGTGTTTAGAGTCACTTTAATGCCTGAAATTGGTCGAAATAGAAGCTTCTGAATAGGAGTAAATGTCTGTATTAATGGCAATTTTGGTCACATTGAGGCTTTAAAAAGTAGTGATTCAACATGAGACACATTCCAAATAAAATTTTGAATCAATTTTACTACGGTCCAAAAAATCAATTTTCTGATGAAAAACGATGACCCGTGACCTGTCGAAATTTCTCCAGATGGTCAGAAATGGAAATTTTTTAATGTTTAAAGTTTTTTTACTGTCAATGACTATTCCATGTGAATTATCACTTTTGGAACAAAAATAAGTGTGTTTAGAGTCACTTTAATGCCTGAAATTGGTCGAAATAGAAGCTTCTGAATAGGAGAAAATGTCTGTATTAATGGCAATTTTGGTCACATTGAGGCTTCAAAAAGTAGTTATTCAACATGAGGCACAATCCAAATGACATTTTGAATTAATTTTTCTACAGTCCAAAAAAATCAATTTTCTATTGAAAAATGATGACCCGTGACCTGTCGAAATTTCTCCAGATGGCCAGAAATGGAAATTTTTTAATGTTTCATTTTTTGACTGCAAACGACTATTCCATGTAAATTATCACTTTTGGAACAAAAAAAAGTGTGTTTATAGTCACTTTAATGCTTGAAATTAGTCGAAATAGAAGCTTCTGAATAGGAGAAAATGTCTGTATTAATGGCAATTTTGGTCACATTGAAGCTTTAAAAAGTAGTTATTAAACATGAGGTACAATCCAAATGACATTTTGAATCAAATTTTTCTACAGTCCAAAAAAATCAATTTTCTGATGAAAAACGATGACCCGTGACCTGTCGAAATTTCTCCAGATGGTCAGAAATGGAAATTTTTTAATGTTTAATTTTTTTACTGCAAATGACTATTCCATGTAAATTATCACTTTTGGAAAAAAACAAGTATGTTTAGAGTCACTTTAATGCCTGAAGTTGGTCGAAATAGAAGCTTCTGAATAGGAGAAAAAGTCTGTAATTATGGCAATTTTGGTCACATTGAGGCTTTAAAAAGTAGTTATTCAACATGAGGCGCATTCCAAATGACATTTTGAATCAATTTTTCTACAGTCCAAAAAAATCTATTTTCTGATGAAAAACGATGACCCGTGACCTGTCAAAATTTCTCCAGATCGTCAGAAATGGAAATTTTTTAATGTTTAATTTTTTGACTGCAAATGACTATTCCATGTAAATTATCACTTTTGGAACAAAAATAAGTGTGTTTAGAGTCACTTTAATGCCTGAAATTGGTCGAAAAAGAAGCTTCTGAATAGGAGAAAAAGTCTGTAATAATGGCAATTTTGGTCACATTGAGGCTTTAAAAAGTAGTTATTCAACATGAGGCACATTCCAAATTACATTTTTAATCAATTTTTCTACAGTCCAAAAAATCAATTTTCTGATGAAAAACGATGACCCGTGACCTGTCGAAATTTCTCCAGATGGTCAGAAATGGAAATTTTTTAATGTTTAATTTTTTAACTGCACATGACTATTCCATGTAAATTATCACTTTTGGAACAAAAATAAGTGTGTTTAGAGTCACTTTAATGCCTGAAATTGGTCGAAATAAAAGCTTCTGCATAGGATAAAAAGTCTGTAATAATGGCAATTTTGGTCACATTGAGGCTTTAAAAAGTAGTTATTCAACATGAGGCACATTCCAAATTACATTTTTAATCAATTTTTCTACAGTCCAAAAAATCAATTTTCTGATGAAAAACGATGACCCGTGACCTGTCGAAATTTCTCCAGATGGTCAGAAATGGAAATTTTTTTATGTTTACATTTTTGTTTTCTGTAAATGACTATTCCATGTGAATTATCACTTTTGGAACAAAAATAAGGGTGTTTAGAGTCACTTTAATGCCTGAAATTGGTCGAAATAGAAGCTTCTGAATAGGAGAAAATGTCTTTAAAAATGGCAATTTTCATCACATTGAGGCTTTGAAAAGTAGTTATTCAACATGAGGCACAATTCAAATGACATTTTGAATCAATTTTTCTACAGCCCAAAAACTCAATTTTCTGATGAAAAACGATGACCCGTGACCTGTCGAAATTTCTCCAGATGGTCAGAAATGGAATTTTTTTCATTTTAAATTTTTGTACTCTAAATGACTATTCCATGTGAATTATCACTTTTGGAATTAAAATAAGTGTGTTTAGAGTAAGTTTAATGACTGAAATTGGTCAAAAAAGAAGCCTCTGAGTAGGAGAAAATGTCTGTAAAAATGGCAATTCTGGTCACATTGAGGCTTTAAAAAGTAGTTATTCAACATGAGGCACATTCCAAATGACATTTTGAATCAATTTTTCTACAGTCCAAACAATCAATTTTCTGATGAAAAACGATGACCCGTGACCAGTCAAAATTTCTCCAGATGGTCAGAAATGGAAATTTTTTAATGTTTAATTTTTTGACTGCATATGACTATTACATGTAAATTATCACTTTTGGAACTAAAATAAGTGTGTTTAGAATCACTTTAATGCCTGAAATTGGTCAAAATAGAAGCTTCTGAATAGGAGAAAAAGTCTGTATTAATGGCAATTTTGGCCACATTTAAAAACATTTAAAAAGTAGTTATTCAACATGAGGCACATTCCAAATGACATTTTTAATCAATTTTTCTACAGTCCATAAAATCAATTTTTGTGATGAAAAACGATGACCCGTGACCTGTCGACATTTCTCCAGATGGTCAGAAATGGAAATTTTTTAATGTTTAATTTTTTGACTGCACATGACTATTCCATGTAAATTTTCACTTTTGGAACAAAAACAGGTGTGTTTAGAGTCACTTTAATGCCTGAAATTGGTCGAAATAGAAGCTTCTGAATAGGAGTAAATGTCTGTATTAATGGCAATTTTGGTCACATTGAGGCTTTAAAAAGTAGTTATTCAACATGAGACACATTCCAAATAAAATTTTGAATCAATTTTTCTACGGTCCAAAAAATCAATTTTCTGATGAAAAACGATGACCCGTGACCTGTCGAAATTTCTCCAGATGGTCAGAAATGGAAATTTTTTAATGTTTACATTTTTTTTCTGTAAATGACTATTCCATGTGAATTATCACTTTTGGAACAAAAATAAGGGTGTTTAGAGTCACTTTAATGCCTGAAATTGGTCGAAATAGAAGCTTCTGAATAGGAGAAAATGTCTTTAAAAATGGCAATTTTCATCACATTGAGGCTTTAAAAAGTAGTCATTCAACATGAGGCGCATTCCAAATGACATTTTTAATCAATTTTTCTACAGTCCATAAAATCAATTTTTGTGATGAAAAACGATGACCTGTGACCTGTCGGAATTTCTCCAGATGGTCAGAAATGGAAATTTTTTCATGTTTAATTTTTTGACTGCACATGACTATTCCATGTAAATTATCACTTTTGGAACAAAAACAGGTGTGTTTAGAGTCACTTTAATGCCTGAAATTGGTCGAAATAGAAGCTTCTGAATAGGAGTAAATGTCTGTATTAATGGCAATTTTGGTCACATTGAGGCTTTAAAAAGTAGTTATTCAACATGAGACACATTCAAAATAAAATTTTGAATCAATTTTTCTACGGTCCAAAAAATCAATTTTCTAATGAAAAACGATGACCCGTGACCTGTTGAAATTTCTCCAGATGGTCAGAAATGGAAATTTTTTAATGTTTACATTTTTTTTCTGTAAATGACTATTCCATGTGAATTATCACTTTTGGAACAAAAATAAGGGTGTTTAGAGTCACTTTAATGCCTGAAATTGGTCAAAATAGAAGCTTCTGAATAGGAGAAAATGTCTTTAAAAATGGCAATTTTCGTCACATTGAGGCTTTAAAAAGTAGTCATTCAACATGAGGCGCATTCCAAATGACATTTTTAATCAATTTTTCTACAGTCCATAAAATCTATTTTTGTGATGAAAAACGATGACCCGTGACCTGTCGAAATTTCTCCAGATGGTCAGAAATGGAAATTTTTTCATGTTTAATTTTTTTACTGTAAATGACTATTCCATGTGAATTATCACTTTTGGAACTAAAATAAGTGTGTTTAGAATCACTTTAATGCCTGAAATTGGTCAAAATAGAAGCTTCTGAATAGGAGAAAAAGTCTGTATTAATGGCAATTTTGGCCGCATTTAAAAACATTTAAAAAGTAGTTATTCAACATGAGGCACATTCCAAATGACATTTTTAATCAATTTTTCGACAGTCCATAAAATCACATTTTGTGATGAAAAACGATGACCCGTGACCTGTCGAAATTTCTCCAGATGGTCAGAAATGGAAATTTTTTCATGTTTAATTTTTTGACTGCACATGACTATTCCATGTAAATTATCACTTTTGGAACAAAAACAGGTGTGTTTAGAGTCACTTTAATGCCTGAAATTGGTCGAAATAGAAGCTTCTGAATAGGAGTAAATGTCTGTATTAATGGCAATTTTGGTCACATTGAGGCTTTAAAAAGTAGTTATTCAACATGAGACACATTCCAAATAAAATTTTGAATCAATTTTACTACGGTCCAAAAAATCAATTTTCTGATGAAAAACGATGACCCGTGACCTGTCGAAATTTCTCCAGATGGTCAGAAATGGAAATTTTTTAATGTTTAAAGTTTTTTTACTGTCAATGACTATTCCATGTGAATTATCACTTTTGGAACAAAAATAAGTGTGTTTAGAGTCACTTTAATGCCTGAAATTGGTCGAAATAGAAGCTTCTGAATAGGAGAAAATGTCTGTATTAATGGCAATTTTGGTCACATTGAGGCTTCAAAAAGTAGTTATTCAACATGAGGCACAATCCAAATGACATTTTGAATTAATTTTTCTACAGTCCAAAAAAATCAATTTTTTATTGAAAAACTATGACCCGTGACCTGTCGAAATTTCTCCAGATGGCCAGAAATGGAAATTTTTTAATGTTTCATTTTTTGACTGCAAACGACTATTCCATGTAAATTATCACTTTTGGAACAAAAAAAAGTGTGTTTATAGTCACTTTAATGCTTGAAATTAGTCGAAATAGAAGCTTCTGAATAGGAGAAAATGTCTGTATTAATGGCAATTTTGGTCACATTGAGGCTTTAAAAAGTAGTTATTCAACATGAGGCACAATCCAAATGACATTGTGAATCAATTTTTCTACAGTCCAAAAAAATCAATTTTCTAATGAAAAATGATGACCCGTGACCTGTCGAAATTTCTCCAGATGGTCAGAAATGGAAATTATTTAATGTTTAATTTTTTGACTGCAAATGACTATTCCATGTAAATTATCACTTTTGGAACAAAAATAAGTGTGTTTAGAGTCACTTTAATGCCTGAAATTGGCCGAAATAGAAGCTTCTGAATTGAAGAAAAAGTCTGTAATTATGGCAATTTTGGTCACATTGAGGCTTTAAAAAGTAGTTATTCAACATGAGGCGCATTCCAAATGACATTTTGAATCAATTTTTCTACAGTCCAAAAAAATCTATTTTCTGATGAAAAACGATGACCCGTGACCTGTCAAAATTTCTCCAGATCGTCAGAAATGGAAATTTTTTAATGTTTAATTTTTTGACTGCAAATGACTATTCCATGTAAATTATCACTTTTGGAACAAAAAGAAGTGTGTTTAGAGTCACTTTAATGCCTGAAATTGGTCGAAAAAGAAGCTTCTGAATAGGAGAAAAAGTCTGTAATAATGGCAATTTTGGTCACATTGAGGCTTTAAAAAGTAGTTATTCAACATGAGGCACATTCCAAATTACATTTTTAATCAATTTTTCTACAGTCCAAAAAATCAATTTTCTGATGAAAAACGATGACCCGTGACCTGTCGAAATTTCTCCAGATGGTCAGAAATGGAAATTTTTTAATGTTTAATTTTTTGACTGCACATGACTATTCCATGTAAATTATCACTTTTGGAACAAAAATAAGTGTGTTTAGAGTCACTTTAATGCCTGAAATTGGTCGAAATAAAAGCTTCTGCATAGGATAAAAAGTCTGTAATAATGGCAATTTTGTTCACATTGAGGCTTTAAAAAGTAGTTATTCAACATGAGGCACATTCCAAATTACATTTTTAATCAATTTTTCTACAGTCCAAAAAATCCATTTTCTGATGAAAAACGATGACCCGTGACCTGTCGAAATTTCTCCAGATGGTCAGAAATGGAAATTTTTTAATTTAAATTTTTTTTACTCTAAATGACTATTCCATGTGAATTATCACTTTTGGAATTAAAATAAGTGTGTTTAGAGTAAGTTTAATGACTGAAATTGGTCGAAAAAGAAGCCTCTGAGTAGGAGAAAACGTCTGTAAAAATGGCAATTCTGGTCACATTGAGGCTTTAAAAAGTAGTTATTCAACATGAGGCGCATTCCAAATTACATTTTGAATCAATTTTTCTACAGTCCAAAAAAACTATTTTCTGATGAAAAACGATGCCCCGTGACCTGTCGAAATTTCTCCAGATGGTCAGAAATGGAAATTTTTTCATGTTTAATTTTTTTACTGTAAATGACCATTCCATGTGAATTGTCACTTTTGCACTTAAAATAAGTGTGTTTAGAGTAAGTTTAATGACTGAAATTGGTCGAAAAAGAAGCTTCTGAGTAGGAGAAAATGTCTGTATTAATGGCAATTTTGGTCACATTGAGGCTTCAAAAAGTAGTTATTCAACATGAGGCACAATCCAAATGACATTTTGAATTAATTTTTCTACAGTCCAAAAAAATCAATTTTCTATTGAAAAACGATGACCCGTGACCTGTCGAAATTTCTCCAGATGGTCAGAAATGGAAATTTTTTAATGTTTCATTTTTTGACTGCAAACGACTATTCCATGTAAATTATCACTTTTGGAACAAAAAAAAGTGTGTTTATAGTCACTTTAATGCTTGAAATTAGTCGAAATAGAAGCTTCTGAATAGGAGAAAATGTCTGTATTAATGGCAATTTTGGTCACATTGAGGCTTTAAAAAGTAGTTATTAAACATGAGGCACAATCCAAATGACATTTTGAATCAAATTTTTCTACAGTCCAAAATCATCAATTTTCTGATGAAAAACGATGACCCGTGACCTGTCGAAATTTCTCCAGATGGTCAGAAATGGAAATTTTTCAATGTTTAATTTTTTTACTGCAAATGACTATTCCATGTAAATTATCACTTTTGGAACAAAAACAGGTGTGTTTAGAGTCACTTTAATACCTGAAATTGGTCGAAATAGAAGCTTCTGAATTGGAGAAAATGTCTGTATTAATGGCTATTTTGGTCACTTTGAGGCTTTAAAAAGTAGTTATTCAACATGAGGCACATTCCAAATGACATTTTGAATCAATTTTTCTACAGTCCAAAAAATCAATTTTCTGATGAAAAACGATGACCCGTGACCTGTCGAAATTTCTCCAGATGGTCAGAAATGGAAATTTTTTCATGTTTAATTTTTTTACTGTAAATGACCATTCCATGTGAATTGTCACTTTTGCACTTAAAATAAGTGTGTTTAGAGTAAGTTTAATGACTGAAATTGGTCGAAAAAGAAGCTTCTGAGTAGGAGAAAAAGTCTGTAAAAATGGCAATTTTGGTCACATTGAGGCTTCAAAAAGTAGTTATTCAACATGAGGCACAATCCAAATGACATTTTGAATCAATTTTTCTACAGTCTAAAAAAATCAATTTTCTGATGAAAAATGATGACCCGTGACCTGTTGAAATTTCTCCAGATAGTCAGAAATGGAAATTATTTCATGTTTAATTTTTTGACTGCAAATGACTATTCCATGTAAATTATCACTTTTGGAACAAAAATAAGTGTGTTTAGAGTCACTTTAATGCCTGAAATTGGTCGAAATAGAAGCTTCTGAATAGGAGAAAATGTCTTTAAAAATGGCAATTTTCGTCACATTGAGGATTTAAAAAGTAGTTATTCAACATGAGGCACAATCCAAATGACATTTTGAATCAATTTTTCTACAGTCCAAAAAATCAATTTTCTGATGAAAAACGATGACCTGTGACCTGTCGAAATTTCTCCAGATGGTCAGAAATGGAAATTTTTTCATGTTTAATTTTTTGACTGCACATGACTATTCCATGTAAATTATCACTTTTGGAACAAAAACAGGTGTGTTTAGAGTCACTTTAATGCCTGAAATTGGTCGAAATAGAAGCTTCTGAATAGGAGTAAATGTCTGTATTAATGGCAATTTTGGTCACATTGAGGCTTTAAAAAGTAGTTATTCAACATGAGACACATTCCAAATAAAATTTTGAATCAATTTTACTACGTTCCAAAAAATCAATTTTCTGATGAAAAACGATGACCCGTGACCTGTCGAAATTTCTCCAGATGGTCAGAAATGGAAATTTTTTAATGTTTAAAGTTTTTTTACTGTCAATGACTATTCCATGTGAATTATCACTTTTGGAACAAAAATAAGTGTGTTTAGAGTCACTTTAATGCCTGAAATTGGTCGAAATAGAAGCTTCTGAATAGGAGAAAATGTCTGTATTAATGGCAATTTTGGTCACATTGAGGCTTCAAAAAGTAGTTATTCAACATGAGGCACAATCCAAATGACATTTTGAATTAATTTTTCTACAGTCCAAAAAAATCAATTTTCTATTGAAAAACGATGACCCGTGACCTGTCGAAATTTCTCCAGATGGCCAGAAATGGAAATTTTTTAATGTTTCATTTTTTGACTGCAAACGACTATTCCATGTAAATTATCACTTTTGGAACAAAAAAAAGTGTGTTTATAGTCACTTTAATGCTTGAAATTAGTCGAAATAGAAGCTTCTGAATAGGAGAAAATGTCTTTAAAAATGGCAATTTTCGTCACATTGAGGCTTTAAAAAGTAGTTTTTCAACATGAGGCACAATCCAAATGACATTTTGAATCAATTTTTCTACAGTCCAAAAAATCAATTTTCTGATGAAAAACGATGACCTGTGACCTGTTGAAATTTCTCCAGATGGTCAGAAATGGACATTTTTTAATGTTTCATTTTTTGACTGCAAATGACTATTCCATGTAAATTATCACTTTTGGAAAAAAACAAGTATGTTTAGAGTCACTTTAATGCCTGAAGTTGGTCGAAATAGAAGCTTCTGAATAGGAGAAAAAGTCTGTAATTATGGCAATTTTGGTCACATTGAGGCTTTAAAAAGTAGTTATTCAACATGAGGCGCATTCCAAATGACATTTTGAATCAATTTTTCTACAGTCCAAAAAAATCTATTTTCTGATGAAAAACGATGACCCGTGACCTGTCAAAATTTCTCCAGATCGTCAGAAATGGAAATTTTTTAATGTTTAATTTTTTGACTGCAAATGACTATTCCATGTAAATTATCACTTTTGGAACAAAAATAAGTGTGTTTAGAGTCACTTTAATGCCTGAAATTGGTCGAAAAAGAAGCTTCTGAATAGGAGAAAAAGTCTGTAATAATGGCAATTTTGGTCACATTGAGGCTTTAAAAAGTAGTTATTCAACATGAGGCACATTCCAAATTACATTTTTAATCAATTTTTCTACAGTCCAAAAAATCAATTTTCTGATGAAAAACGATGACCCGTGACCTGTCGAAATTTCTCCAGATGGTCAGAAATGGAAATTTTTTTATGTTTACATTTTTGTTTTCTGTAAATGACTATTCCATGTGAATTATCACTTTTGGAACAAAAATAAGGGTGTTTAGAGTCACTTTAATGCCTGAAATTGGTCGAAATAGAAGCTTCTGAATAGGAGAAAATGTCTTTAAAAATGGCAATTTTCATCACATTGAGGCTTTGAAAAGTAGTTATTCAACATGAGGCACAATTCAAATGACATTTTGAATCAATTTTTCTACAGCCCAAAAACTCAATTTTCTGATGAAAAATGATGACCCGTGACCTGTCGAAATTTCTCCAGATGGTCAGAAATGGAATTTTTTTCATTTTAAATTTTTGTACTCTAAATGACTATTCCATGTGAATTATCACTTTTGGAATTAAAATAAGTGTGTTTAGAGTAAGTTTAATGACTGAAATTGGTCAAAAAAGAAGCCTCTGAGTAGGAGAAAATGTCTGTAAAAATGGCAATTCTGGTCACATTGAGGCTTTAAAAAGTAGTTATTCAACATGAGGCACATTCCAAATGACATTTTGAATCAATTTTTCTACAGTCCAAACAATCAATTTTCTGATGAAAAACGATGACCCGTGACCAGTCAAAATTTCTCCAGATGGTCAGAAATGGAAATTTTTTAATGTTTAATTTTTTGACTGCATATGACTATTACATGTAAATTATCACTTTTGGAACTAAAATAAGTGTGTTTAGAATCACTTTAATGCCTGAAATTGGTCAAAATAGAAGCTTCTGAATAGGAGAAAAAGTCTGTATTAATGGCAATTTTGGCCACATTTAAAAACATTTAAAAAGTAGTTATTCAACATGAGGCACATTCCAAATGACATTTTTAATCAATTTTTCTACAGTCCATAAAATCAATTTTTGTGATGAAAAACGATGACCCGTGACCTGTCGACATTTCTCCAGATGGTCAGAAATGGAAATTTTTTAATGTTTAATTTTTTGACTGCACATGACTATTCCATGTAAATTTTCACTTTTGGAACAAAAACAGGTGTGTTTAGAGTCACTTTAATGCCTGAAATTGGTCGAAATAGAAGCTTCTGAATAGGAGTAAATGTCTGTATTAATGGCAATTTTGGTCACATTGAGGCTTTAAAAAGTAGTTATTCAACATGAGACACATTCCAAATAAAATTTTGAATCAATTTTTCTACGGTCCAAAAAATCAATTTTCTGATGAAAAACGATGACCCGTGACCTGTCGAAATTTCTCCAGATGGTCAGAAATGGAAATTTTTTAATGTTTACATTTTTTTTCTGTAAATGACTATTCCATGTGAATTATCACTTTTGGAACAAAAATAAGGGTGTTTAGAGTCACTTTAATGCCTGAAATTGGTCGAAATAGAAGCTTCTGAATAGGAGAAAATGTCTTTAAAAATGGCAATTTTCATCACATTGAGGCTTTAAAAAGTAGTCATTCAACATGAGGCGCATTCCAAATGACATTTTTAATCAATTTTTCTACAGTCCATAAAATCAATTTTTGTGATGAAAAACGATGACCTGTGACCTGTCGGAATTTCTCCAGATGGTCAGAAATGGAAATTTTTTCATGTTTAATTTTTTGACTGCACATGACTATTCCATGTAAATTATCACTTTTGGAACAAAAACAGGTGTGTTTAGAGTCACTTTAATGCCTGAAATTGGTCGAAATAGAAGCTTCTGAATAGGAGTAAATGTCTGTATTAATGGCAATTTTGGTCACATTGAGGCTTTAAAAAGTAGTTATTCAACATGAGACACATTCCAAATAAAATTTTGAATCAATTTTTCTACGGTCCAAAAAATCAATTTTCTGATGAAAAACGATGACCCGTGACCTGTTGAAATTTCTCCAGATGGTCAGAAATGGAAATTTTTTAATGTTTACATTTTTTTTCTGTAAATGACTATTCCATGTGAATTATCACTTTTGGAACAAAAATAAGGGTGTTTAGAGTCACTTTAATGCCTGAAATTGGTCAAAATAGAAGCTTCTGAATAGGAGAAAATGTCTTTAAAAATGGCAATTTTCGTCACATTGAGGCTTTAAAAAGTAGTCATTCAACATGAGGCGCATTCCAAATGACATTTTTAATCAATTTTTCTACAGTCCATAAAATCAATTTTTGTGATGAAAAACGATGACCCGTGACCTGTCGAAATTTCTCCAGATGGTCAGAAATGGAAATTTTTTCATGTTTAATTTTTTTACTGTAAATGACTATTCCATGTGAATTATCACTTTTGGAACTAAAATAAGTGTGTTTAGAATCACTTTAATGCCTGAAATTGGTCAAAATAGAAGCTTCTGAATAGGAGAAAAAGTCTGTATTAATGGCAATTTTGGCCGCATTTAAAAACATTTAAAAAGTAGTTATTCAACATGAGGCACATTCCAAATGACATTTTTAATCAATTTTTCTACAGTCCATAAAATCACATTTTGTGATGAAAAACGATGACCCGTGACCTGTCGAAATTTCTCCAGATGGTCAGAAATGGAAATTTTTTCATGTTTAATTTTTTGACTCCACATGACTATTCCATGTAAATTATCACTTTTGGAACAAAAACAGGTGTGTTTAGAGTCACTTTAATGCCTGAAATTGGTCGAAATAGAAGCTTCTGAATAGGAGTAAATGTCTGTATTAATGGCAATTTTGGTCACATTGAGGCTTTAAAAAGTAGTTATTCAACATGAGACACATTCCAAATAAAATTTTGAATCAATTTTACTACGGTCCAAAAAATCAATTTTCTGATGAAAAACGATGACCCGTGACCTGTCGAAA